>NW_026622852.1:7569422-8206922 GCF_023065955.2 Ursus arctos
CCTTTTCACTATATTGATGCAAATCATGGTGATCTTTGAAGCCATTGTGTTGAAGATGAAAGACTCACAAATGGAAGGAATATAAATTCTTTCACTTCAAGGAGAACCACTGTGGTTAGGAACGTCCATTTCACACATCACCTGAGGAGGAAATCGATAAGCTACTGAGATTTGTCTATTAACCATAACTAGAGTTAGAAAAATATATTGCACAAGTTATCATGTTGAAAGAAGAGAGAAGAAATGTCACCAACCAACTTCAGGCCTCACCCTCATCCATAAAGCCAGATTGGTGTATGACAGACATTATAGGACGCTCTCTCACGTAAGGTATATCTCAGAAGAAGCCTTGATGTCCATTTTACATGTGCATCAAATTAAATACAGAGACTAATTTCCAGAGCAGTCAGTTCCACAAATTACATGTATGCATATACATACATATGTATACATATGTATATATACACATAAATATTATGTACTACATAATATATTTGTTTACTATGTGCCTTCTTAAATATTTTTTTACTAGTAAAATTTATCACTATCCCTTTACTTTATATCATGAATATTGTAATAGAAGTTAGAGCAGAAAGTGTCAATGCTATTGATATAGATTATACAAACTTGATATTTTTTTTTACTTTTTTAAATTTTATTTTATTTTTTTATTAATTTTTATTATGTTATGTTAGTCACCATACATTACATCCTTAGTTTTTGATGTAGTGTTCCATGATTCATTATTTGCGTATAACACCCAGTGCTCCATGCAAATTGTGCCCTCCTTAATACCCATTACCGGCCTATCCCATTCCCCCACCCCCCTCCCCCCTGAAACCCTCAGTTTGTTTCCCAGAGTCCATAGTCTCTCATGGTTCATTCCCCCTTCTGTTTATCCCCCCTTCATTCTTCCCTTCCTTCTCCTACTGGTCTCCCTGCTATTTCTTATGTTCCGTAAATGAGTGAAATCATATGATAATTGTCTTTCTCTGCTTGACTTATTTCACTTAGCATAATCTCCTCCAGTTCTGTCCATGTTGCTGCGAATGTTGAGTAATCATTCTTTCTGATGGCTGAGTAATAGTCCATTGTATATATGGACCACATCTTCTTAATCCATTCTTCTGTTGAAGGGCATCTCGGCTCCTTCCACAATTTAGCTTGTGGACAATGCTGCTATGAACATCAGGGTGCATATGGCCCTTCTTTTTTTTTTTTATTAATAATATATTTTTATTATATTGTTAGTCACCATACAGTACATCCCTAGTTTTTTATGTAAAGTTCGATGATTCATTACTTGTATATAACACCCAGTGCACCATGCAATACATGCCCTCCTTAATACCCATCACCAGCCTATTCCATTCCCCACCCCCTCCCCTCTGAAGCCTTCAGTTTGTTTCCCAGAGTCCATAGTCTCTCATGGTTCATTCCCCCTTCTGTTTACCCCCCTTCTTCTTCCCTTTCTTCTCCTACTGATCTTCCTACTTCTTATGTTCCATAAATGAGTGAAACCATATGATAATTATCTTTCTCTGCTTGACTTATTTCATTTAGCATAATCTCCTCCAGTCCCATCCACGTTACAGCAAATGTTGAGAAATCATTCTTTTTGATAGCTGAGTAATATTCCATTGTATATATGGACCACATCTTCTTAATCCAGTCATCTGTTGAAGGGCATCTTGGCTCTTTCCACGATTTAGCTATTGTGGACAATGCTGCTATGAACATTGGGGTGCATATGGCCCTTCTCTTCACTATGTCTGTATCTTTGGGGTAAATATCCAGTAGTGCAATTGCTGGATCATAGGGTAGCTCAATTTTTAACTTTTTGAGGGACCTCCACACTGTTTTCCACAGTGGCTGTACCAACTTGCATTCCCACCAACAAGGTAGGAGGGATCCCCTTTCTCCACATCCTCTACAGCAATTGTTGTTTCTTGCCTTGTCAATTTTTGCCATTCTAACTGGTGTAAGGTGGTATCTTAGTGTAGTTTTGATTTGAATTTCCCTGATGGCTAATGATTTTGAACATTTTTCCATGTGTCTGTTAGCCATTTGTATGTCTTCATTGGAAAAGTGTCTGTTCATATCTTCTGCCCATTTCTTGATTTGATTATTTGTTTCTCATGTATTGAGTTTGAGAAGTTCTTTGTAGATCTTGGATACCAGTCTTTTATCTGTAGTGTCATTTGCAAATTTCTCCCATTCCGTGGGCTGCCTCTTAGTTTTTTTGACCGTTTCCTTGGCTGTGCAGAAGCTTTTTATCTTGATGAAGTCCCACAAGTTCATTTTTTCTTGATGTTTTGCTCTTTTCTACATAATTTCAAAATATGGTTAAAAAGTAATAAATGAGCTAATATGTGTACTCTCACTCTCTCTATATATATTTATATATACACATGACACACACACTTATATATATGTACATTTAACTATTTTATAAGTATTTGGAGTATAATGGCCTTAGTGCCCATCATTTTCAAAGCATCAGCCCTGGTTCAGCCTCTTGCACACAGTAAATGCTAAATAAGCGGAAGATGACTATGATGATGACCACAGGGATAGGTTTAGAAATGTCAAGATAACAGAAACTTTATATGTTAGCAATATTATAGTGCAGACATAATCTTTGGAAATAAGCACAATAATTTTAACTATAAAACAAATGTACTACTTAATTCAAGTCTAACATAAGTATCTCTGATTATTTTGACTTTGCTGCCTAACAGACACGTATTCAGAAATTTTTCTGTAGGGAAATTTTACAATTCATTGGCTGAAATAAGAAGAATATATATATATATATTTTTTAAAGATTTTATTTATTTTTTCGACAGAGATAGAGACAGCCAGAGAGAGAGGGAACACAAGCAGGGGGAGTGGGAGAGGAAGAAACAGGCTCATAGCGGAGGAGCCTGATGTGGGGCTCGATCCCATAACACCAGGATCACACCCTGAGCCAAAGGCAAACGCTTAACCGCTGTGCCACCCAGGCGCCCCTGAAATAAGAAGAATATAAACCATCAGCAGAAGAAATACTTTAAGTGTTTTAAAATTAACTTAGCAAGAAAGAATTTCATTAGACAGACATCAAGTTATTGTTAATTGTCTTATACTAGTATTTGCAATATTGTGTAAAGGTCTGAAAATTCAAATAAGAAACTAATGGAAGGTTTTTATCAGAGACCACTTTGTCTGAGGCCTTAATTCCAAATATTCTGCCCTAAAATAGAAATGTTATGTTTGACTGAAACTCTGCTTAGTGACACAAAAACAGGCCTAACATTCTTCCCCTTTGCTTTCACTGAATTTAAGCTTCTCCATGAGGTAAAAGCACATGACTGACTTAACAGAAGACTTGGAGTTGCCTTAATGCCTTTGGAATTCTAGCCGTTAATCTAAGCTTAGTACAAGTAAGCACACAATTTAATAACATGTAATCCAATTGGAGAATGAATATATTCAGTATCATTTGCCACAAATGATCACGGAAGATATTAATATTCATTAGTAATCTTTATGCAACAATTAAGATGCTCCTAAAACTTTTTTCTCCTCAATTTAACCTCAATTCCTGGTCCTTATCATTTAGATTTCTGATACCTTCTTTTATAAATGACATTCATAAGACTCGAAAGGAAAAAACAGGAAGTTAGGAATCAGTTGTTTTTCCTGAGATTTGATTTTCACATCAGCTATGAGTGTATAGCACACACCAATGGTGATTCCTGACAAGTTCTCCTCTGCTGCTAACATGTGGATTTCTGAACAGCCCAGTTCTTAAAAGGTTACTGTATAAAATTTAATTTCCATTAAGGAAACCTTAGCAATAATTTCTGTAGTAGGCCAAGGAGTATTTGCACATTTATTTTAACATTCATTTCTGACCTATGCTTTGCTCGATGATGGCATTTTAACCACTCCACAATGTTCAGTCAAAGAGGAAAGACATAAGTACATTTTTTTCTTTTCACATTTTGCACCAGCTTCCCACATTAGAAAACACTGGTAAGCTAAGAAATGATGTCGGTGTATGCAGTAAAACGTACCTCTTGTCATCTACTTCCAGGTTTTCACAGTTAATAGACACTGCCATTTCAGCTTTTCCCTTCTTCAGTGCCTGAAATTCTTGTTCCATGGGACTACATTGATTGGATGTGTAGTAATAATGAAGACACTGTAAAATGCATTTCAGTCTACTAAGATAGTTACGAATGAGGTATCAATTTCAGTATTTTTCATCTACTTTAAGATTTCTACCTTTGATTCATTTACTTATTAAACTAGTAGTGATTGCCCGCATTCTGCTGGTTATTTTTATCTGAGGTTATTTGCCCCAACAATATAACTTTATTACATATAACTTACAGATGAGGGCCAGAGACTCAGAGAAATGAAGACACTTGTTTACTGAAGCAAAGCTGGTATATTTTATGACTCAAAGTACAGAGCTTTTTCCATTCTCCAGCTTTCTTTTTTTAGAATGTGAGCTGTACTTGCAAATCACAAACATTTAGTTTTGGAACCAAACTAAATTGACTTTAAAACCTAAAATCGCCACATTCAAACTACATGATTTTTAAAGAATTCTCAATCTCCAAAAGTCTCCTTGTCTTTATGGGCAAAACAGGAATAAAAGTAATATTTTAATAATATCTTTAAAGAATGATATATGTATGTATAACATTTAATGTATAACATAGAATGTATAAAATGAGTAACATATAATGGTGTATGTAACACATTTAGGAAGTTATAGGTGTGTATTAATAGCAAGTAATAAAGGGGCACCTGGGTGGCCCAGTCGGTTAAGCATCTGCCTTCCGCTCAAGTCATGATCCTAGGGTCCCGGGATCGAGCCCCACGTTGCCTGGATCCTTGCTCAGCAGGGAGGCTGCTTCTCCCTTTCTCTCACTCTCTGTGTCTCTCTCTCAAATAAATACATTAAATTAAAAAAAAAAGTAAGTGATAAAAATAAAAGTTGTCTCTATTCCTTTTAGTGGTAATACGGATTAATCACTAGGCTGGGAGTAACTAAATCAGATGTCTAGCTCTACTTCATTTTTTTAAAAAGTGACTATACGGCTCTCTAAAGATCTCTCAGGCCCAGGCCCACATTGAAAAGGAAAGACAAAAACTTGCCTTCTGACGAGTGAGAGAAACAATGAAAATTCACTACGTAATAAAAATCACAGGCAGAGTTTGGTACTATGAAGACTAAGTCTTAAAAAGGTAGTGATGAACGTTGGGGTTGGGAACTAGCAGGTGGGGTTGTCAGGCAAGGCCTCTCTGAAGGAGTAACGTTGGAACAGAGAACTGAATGAAGTGACACGTGAGTCATACGGAGACCTAGGACCATGGCAGAGGGGGTGATAAGCTTGCGACTGAACAAAGAGGTAACAGGGAGGATGGTAAGTGGTTGTCAGAGACAGGAGGGGCCAGATCATGTAGATTCCTTTAAGTATTTGGATTTTATTCTATGTGTGTTTGGAAGCCATTGAAGGGTTTTATTGAGAGCAGTGGTAATGGGGTATCAGCAATAAAAGTTCTCAGGCTGCTAAATGGAGAATAAAATCTTGTGTGGAGAATAGACTCCTATGTGGTTAAGCATGGAAGGTGAGGAGATAAATTAGTTGCCACAGGGAAGGAAAGAGCTAATGTTGTCTTCGAGTTAGACTCTGTTAGTTCAACTAATGAATGCAGTTTGCATGAAACAGAGAAGAAAAAAACAATGACTTCTGTCTTTTCCCAAAGCAATCGGATGAACAGTGATTCCATTTACTGAGATGGAAGAGATAAAGGAACACATTTTATAAATGTCTGATGAATCTCTTAGGCACCAAAGTGGATTTAGCGAGCAGTTAGATATATAAGTCAGGACCTCTGGGGAGGGAGTGTTATTAGAGCCCCTAACTTGGGATTCACCAGCCCGTAGATGAATTCCACACGATGGGATGAGATCACCCTTAGAAGTGATCTCCGGGGTGGGATTCTCACAATTTCCTAAAAGGGTCCAGAAAGAAAAGATCAGAACATCATTTTATATTTATTCTTATATTTAATTAATATTACATGATTTGATACTGATGCCCTCACATTGCGCCTATCAGGTATCACACTTCACTCAGCGTACCCTGAGGTAACTGTAGGAATTACATAACAAGGAGGTGTAATGGGCAAAACCTCATTTTTTTTTTCCTTTCGACATAATGTGACACACCGTGGTATACTTATATCTGTACACATGAATATATATGTGAATATATATGAATAGATTACCCAGTTTTTAAAATAGATTTTTAAAATAAACATTGTATTTTTGTAATAATTTTAGATATACAGAAAAGTTACACAGATAATACAGAGTTTCCATATATCCATCACTCTGTTCTCCTAATGTTACCATACATGACCTTGGTTCCTTTGTCAAAATTAAGAAACCACCAATGGTGTATTACCACCACCTTTACTCGAGAGAGAAAAACGGTAATCTACTTCGATTCGGTAAGAAGTCAGACTAAGAAATCAAAATAACCAAAAAGACTATCTAAATAGCATTTTATATACCTTGTTTTTCACACTTAAATGTATCCTGAGTGCATATGGAACCTTGAGATATTGACTAATGTTTATATGAAGCCATTAAAATTCCCACAATATTTTTAAAATTCAAAATCAGTGCCATTGTTTAAGACTGCTTGCAGAGAAAGCAGGAAAGAAGAAGACATTCAGTGGTCATCTCCTAAATGACAGAAGGAACAGTGACGCTGGGATGCTCTGCCACAGAGACGGACACTACCCCAACGGAAGGAAGGAAGCTGGAGTACCCAGTTAACACCAGTAGGCTCCATGGATGGCACTGCCATGTGATTTGATGTAATTGTATCTGATGACTTTTCTACTACAATTATTCTCCATGGAAATGATAAGAATGGCAGCATCTGTTTTCAAGACCAAGCACAATCAAAGGCTACCATCAGATGCAAGTACAAGTCTAGCCCTTGTGTCACTAAGAAAACGTACGTAATCTCATTTCATCCTCTAAAGACATAAATCAAAGAGAAAAAGCCTAAATCTCTACAATGCAAACAAAAGCTCTCTAGTTTCCTTGACTTGTATTCCAAATTAGTGCCTCTGACCTTTTCTTAAAACTTGAAGCATCACAAGGAAATCAGTGGATAGGGAATCATGTGCTAACCAAGTACTTAAAGGGCAGAAAAACTCACTGGACTGAAAGGGGATTAGTAAAGGGTGGGGAAGAGGACCAGCCCCTCCCAGTTTGGGTGAGCAGATTTGGGATTAGTTAGCAAGCAGAAACCCACATGCAATTAACAGCTCTGACATCAGGGGAGAAGCAAATATAAAACACTCAGCTCTAAGAGGGGTTCATCAGAGAATCCCCTCTGGAGTGTAAGGTACTGGAGAGAAGCTCTATGGGGAGTGGGTGGACTCCCGCCAAAGCTCCATTAGGATGGGAGACTTTAAGTCACGGAAATTAACTTGCTGAAGATCTGCTTCCAATTCTTCTTCCAGCTTCATGGTTAAATGTAATTAATGGCGGTGACCTGCTAATGAATGCTTTTGATAAGAGACATCTATGATGAGTATTTTTTTTAATAAATAAGAATTTAGAATGAAGAAAACTAAATGCTAGGACAGGAGATTTAATTATGTAGGTAGTATACATGTCAAGTTTTTTAAAGGTAAATTACTATTTTTATGATTTGCTAGAAATGTCATTTTACAGATACGAAAAGCATTTTGAAGGGGGTTGGGAAGGGCTCATGCCTGTTTATAACAGCACAGAAAGAAACCTTGCATAATTTCATTTTGTTTTCTCCTTTACAGCCTGATTTTTACAGTCTCTACACAAAGGGCTGCAAACCAGAGATTTGTTCTTTACTCTTGCTTAGTGCAGAATGAAAGCCCATAAACTCCTCTCTCTGGGATGCATCTTCTTGCCCCTGCTCTTTTTTCATGAGACCGGGGCTCAGTTCCCAAGACAGTGTGCCACTGTTGAGGCCTTGAGAAATGGTGTGTGTTGCCCAGACCTATCCCCACTGTCTGGGCCTGGGACTGACCGCTGTGGCTCCTCATCGGGACGGGGCAGGTGTGAGGCAGTGACGGCAGACTCCCGGCCCCACAGTCACCATTACCCCCATGATGGCAGAGATGATCGGGAGGCTTGGCCCACACGGTTCTTCAACAGGACATGCGTCTGCAATGGCAATTTCTCAGGACACAACTGTGGGACTTGCCGTCCTGGATGGAGAGGAGCTGCCTGTGACCAGAGGGTTCTCACAGGTAAGTGGGGCTATGAATGGAGGAGACACAGCTAGTTCTTCCTGAGACTCAATGCATTTAAGAGAAACTGAAATCACTGGAGCTGGAAGAGCAGCTGGAAATCCTATAACTCAGCTGAGGAAGCTGAGACTTGGAGAGGCTAATAAGTTTATACTGTTTAAAGAGTCAAGGCTCAGATATGAGTAGTGCGATTTTCCTCTAAAACATTTACTGGGCAACCACACTATTCAAGGAAATGTGCTAGCTGTTTATGACTAGACCTTTCAGTAACTTCTCAATGCAGTGATGTTAATTGTCATAAGTGAGGTTCAGAAAGGTCTAATCCGTATAGCTGGTACTCGGAAACCCTAGAATTCACCCTGGAGGTCAGTCTGACTCTAAACCATGAGCTTCTTCCATTGTCCTTGCTAACCCACAACGAAACTGCCCACTGTTATGATCAAGTTCAGCCATTTGAGATAATGAGCCTTGCCTGTGCCTATTAGATAACAGTAAATAACAAAGCTCTAAAAAGTAAGTCCAGCAATACTGGCTTGTTTTCTATGTCCAAACATTGGACCAACGGTCTAACAAGACTTTTATTGAGTCGTTGTTATGAGCCAGGCTCTGATATAATTTTTATGAGTGTACTCATTAATCTTTACAATTCTGTAAAGCAGAAATATTGTTTTTACATACGTATTACAGATGAAAAACTGAGACTTAAAAAAATGTGTGCAGAGTCATAGAATAAGTCTCTGGTGTTAACCATGTTTTTGCAAGGTTTATGATTTTAAGAAGGTGGAAAATTCCCAAAATATACCCATGATGAGCAGAAATAAATACAAGATCACAGAATCATAAAGTCCACAGTCAGATTAAAGAAAGCTAACAGAAACCCTAGAGTAAGGGGCGGGGGAGAGAAAGCAGGCCTAAAGAAGGCATTTTAGTAAGGGGTATTTTAAAAAGTATAAAATGATTTAAGCACGCATGCAAATTATCATTAGTGGGTAAATGGGACATGGTGTTATGATTATGCTCACGAGGCAGATGTTTTCATGTTTGCATTCTGTACCCTTGAAGTCAGGAGAAACCTTCTGGACTTAAGCGCCGAGGAGAAGAACCACTTCGTGCAGGCCTTAGATATGGCGAAGCGCACAATTCACCCTCAGTTTGTCATTGCGACCAGGAGATCAGAAGAAATACTGGGGCCCGATGGCAACACGCCACAATTTGAGAACATTTCCATTTATAACTACTTTGTTTGGACACACTATTACTCGGTCAAAAAGACTTTCCTTGGGCCCGGACAGGAAAGCTTTGGTGACGTGGATTTCTCTCACGAAGGACCAGCTTTTCTCACATGGCACAGGTATCACCTCCTGCAGCTGGAGAGAGACATGCAGGTACGCGTGAAACCTTTCCGCTTCCAGGCCCCCTACAGACAAGGGGCCAGTTTGTAAACCATCTTAATTCCCTGTGTTCTCAGTGATCTACACATGGGATTAATCTGCCTTTGACATTCTGTGACGTTTCCCCCTGTACTAATTACTTACTCATTAATCTTTATCTTTTGTGAAGGGAAAAGAAAGTAATATCAATGATGAGGGAGCCAGTTGAGATATTTGTAGGTTGATTCAAAGTGTTGGACATAGTCTACAGCGCTATAATTAAAAAAAAAAAAAAAAGATCTTCCTATAGCTTGCAACAAGAGAATCTCATTTGCTATGTCTTCCTTCTCGAATGTAAACCAATACCCGCTCCTCCTGGTTTGGATGAAACAAGTATGCATACACTTCTCAGGCTACCGAGTCCCAAATACATCCCCCATTATGCCAACTGATGATTTTAGTATGGTACAGGGTTTAAATTATGAAAAAAGTCTTTTCCATTTATATAGTCATATTTTCATTGAATGCCATTTTGTTTTCATGCCCCCTACCACTTCAAGGCCTGTGGAAGAAACCTAATAAAATATCACATCAATCAGATAGCATTTTTACTTAAAAGGCATCAACTTTTTGGCATAAGGTGAACCTCAACCCAAACATAATATCTCCTGCTTATTTTTAAGCAGAGAAGCTCAAACCACATTACAGTATCTGTTAACACAGATACTTTATTATTATAGTTTCTTTTGCCAATTTCTTTTTCCTGAGAAAAGCACTGGAATTTTCAAATGAAATTTTAAATTATCAGATCGCAACTAGGAAATCCACAAAGTGAACCCATTTTCTAGGTGAAACGGATTCCTTCCCTTAAATTAAAATCTAAAAATTTAATCTGAAAATATCTGAGGACAGAAAAGGTGTTTAGATTCATCTATTGATTTGCAATATGCTTGTGTTCAGCATTATCACAAGAAAATAAATGGTGAGAGGAGAGAGAATTAATGCCCTAAAATAGAGAGTAAAATATTGGTATGAAAGTAGTCTAAACATATGCAGTTTGCGAGTGATTAAATTAATTCATCTGATACTCATATTTTATAGCTCTGATTACAAGTAAGACATTTAGTAGATTGTGAGTAGATAAATCTGTCATTTGTAATCAACTCCAGATCTCCGCACCTTCAAGTCATTTTCCCATGGGCACACCAAAACAAAAGGGCAGGTGGAAAGTATCTAAAAGCTTCGATTTTCCTGTGTAAACTTCAACCTCTATGACTTACATTTTTTAAAACCCAACAGCACAAGCGATCCAACAAGTTACAATCTAAATGTAATGCACAGCTGAAATGCCACATGAATATGCTCCAGCTCCCAAATGTCAGCTCTGAACCACAGAGTGACTCTTAATGATCCCTTGGAAGCTGTCACTAATTTTTGTGAACCAGAACAATGGCTTCTAAACAAGGACTCCAAACCCCTGGAGATCAATAACCGAGGATGCCTTGAAAAGCTTTTGGTCCTCTAAAACACCCCGAGGAGAAGGAAATGCTTCCCCAAAAGGGCTTAAAGTAAAAAAGCAGAAATGTACTAAATGCTTTGGAGGTGAGATAAAACAATGGCACTCTCTCCAGTTAAATCCCACACTCGAAACATAACTCCCCAAAGGCCTAAGGGAATGAGAACAAGTACAATAAATATATGTTTTAGGGAACTCAATAAAATAAGCATGTGATCTCAAGACCAGTACTTTTAAAACTGTTGAGGTCAGCTCTGAAGGGAAACTTGGTCCCTGGTCTAAAGAACAGTATGCACAAAGAAATATTTTGCTTCCGTTTAATATTTCCTGAAGGTATTAGTTTCGAGCAGAAACCCAAGTCTTAACAGTTCGGGTTCTGAAGCAAGGTCTTTAAGTAAAACACGTCCGTGCCCAGACAGGTAAGGTAAATGTCAAAGAGCCATGTAACCTGTGAAAAGTCAAATCCACGTATCTGGTGCTTAGAAAACCTGGAATGTGCCACTGAGGTCTGCCTCGCTCCGATCCATAGGCTTCTTCCACTACCCTTGCTAACCCACAAAAATTTTAAAGACCAGAATCCAAATGCCTAAAGTCATTTAAGTTAAAATTTAAAAGACAGAAACAAAACAAAAAGTACTGCTCTACATAATATATTTAAAGGCTGGATTTGGCTCCAGACCCAGACTTAGGGATGCTCAAATTAAAGATATGAAAACAGAAGGAGGTTAAGTGTCAAGGAGTGAAAGTTATTATTGATATTTTTTGGTAGGACCAATAGAAAATGTAATTAGCTGCCTAAAAAAGAAAGGGAAAACTCCCCCCCACCAAAAAAAAAAAAATCATTTGCAGAAACTTCTCAATAATGAGTCAAGTTTCATTCTCTCTAGTGCCTCAATGACTCCTTGTAGTGTATTAGAAGCTTTGCTAAGTAAGGTATTTAATTCCTCTGGCTCCTCAGACACCACTGATACACCCACTGGATCTAATTGCCCAAAGAGAGCTGATAGAAACAGACTGCTGGGGAGAAAACCAAGCGAAGAGGGAGAATTTTAAACAAAAGCAGAGAACGCTAATAAGAGTTTCTGTGATCTAGGAAATGTTGCAGGATCCTTCGTTCTCCCTTCCCTACTGGAATTTTGCAACTGGGAAGAACATCTGTGACATTTGCACCGATGATCTGATGGGATCGAGAAGCAACTTTGATCCCACTCTTATCAGCCTGAATTCTGTCTTTTCTCAATGGCGAGTGGTCTGCGAATCCTTGGAGGATTATGATACCCTGGGAACGCTTTGTAATAGTAAGTTCCAAATGACAACCAGGATTCAGAATTCCCTATTGGATAAAGAGATTAAATGTGTTGCCTCAAGGCCCTTCATTCTACTAAGGACTTCAGAATAAAATCTACTTTCGCTATAGAGAATCAATGTACAGATACATTCATTGAACACGGGCTATTCAAGGCAATCTCTAAGGTTCCAGGGGAGACAGAAAGTTTCTATGTGTTTTTATATTGCTTTTCTTAAGCAGTTTGGTTAGTGCGTTGCTCACTCTCTTATTTTGTAAATGTTCACTCTCTTATTCTGGAAGTGTATGGTTAGATAAAATTCATCCTCTTAGCACACTCAGTACTGCTTAGTAGTCATGTGTCTTGTGGAATTTCATAGAAAATTGTTTCCCTGGGAAATCTGAAATGTGCAGAAAAAGTCGAAGTGCCCAAAGAGGAAACTTCTTTTTTTTTTATTTTATTTTTTTATGATTTACTTTTGTTTTTATTTATTTGACAGAGAGAGACAGTGAGAAAGGGAACACAAGCAAGGGGAGTGTGAGAGGGAGAAGCAGGCTTCCCACTGAACAGGGAGCCTGATACGGGCCTCGATCCCAGGACTCTGGGATCAGGCCCTGAGCCGAAGGCAGATGCTTAACAGCTGAGCCACCCTGGTGCCCCCCAAAGAGTAAAATTCTAGTCAGAGGATCAAAACCAAAAGACAATACGAAGGATATCTTTAAGAGAAGGAAGATACTGGGGCGCCTGGGTGGCTCAGTTGGTTAAGTGTCAGACTCTTGGTTTTGCCTCAGGTCATGATCTCAGGGTCCTGGGATCGAGCCTGGCATCATGTTCTGTGCTCAGCGGGGAGTTTGCTTGAGATTCTCTCACTCTCTCTCTCTCTCTGCCCCTCCTCCTGCTCTCTCTCTCTCTCAAATAAATAAAATAAATAAATCTTTTTAAAAAAAGAGAAAGAGGGGCGCCTGGGTGGCACAGCGGTTGAGCGTCTGCCTTCGGCTCAAGGCGTGATCCCGGCGCTATGGGATCGAGCCCCACATCAGGCTCCTCCGCTATGAGCCTGCTTCTTCCTCTCCCACTCCCCTGCTGTGTTCCCTCTCTCGCTGGCTGTTTCTGTCTCTGTCAAATAAATAAATAAAATCTTAAAAAAAATAAAAATAAAAAATAAAAAAAGAGAAAGAAAAAGAAGATACTGCACAGAAAATGTCTGCCAGCTAACTGCTTTCCACCTCTCTCAAAGCGAGCACATAAAGAGAATGCTTAGCAAGCTGTCCTGGCTAGCTAGCATCCTTTCTCCAGTGATTTAAATGCCACTTCTGCCTTAGGCCAAGTTTCTGTTATATGTGGATCTGTTCCTGAGTGTACCATTCTCTTCTTGGATCACATTATTAGTCTCTGTGGTACTAACACAATGCCTTAATTATTAGAGTCTCCCTACCCCATCTTATTTTTCTTCTTCAGGCATGTTTGGTTATTTTAAACTTGTTCTCCCATGTAAAAACTAGATTTACAGAAATTTATTTTATTAGCATCTTCATAGTACATTTTACATATATTCTTTTAAGTTTAAAATATTAAATTCCCTTATAAACTTAAAAAGGGATATTCTTAAAAAGAGAACATTCTAAATAGAACAAAAAAATTTGGTAGCTTTTTTTCACCATTAGATTATCTAGATGTGTATAGGAACAAGGGAAGAGGAAAGTGACAGTATGAGAATTTTTGTTCTGTAGAAGTTTAAAGCTTAGAAGAAATTTTTTATTTGTTTGGCATGCTGAATGAGTGATCCCACCTTGAAATAAAATTGAGAATCAATATATATTTAGATTCCAAAATATTAATCTCTGAGCAGACTATTGTATTTTGGTCTGTGATTTTTTTTCCAGACATTTTCTGATTATACAGATGATTGGATACCAAAGTATAGCACAGTTTAAATGGGTAAATAGGAGAGAAGATATTGTTTCATCATAATCTTTTGGTCAATTAGTCTAAGTCTCATAACAGGACACATAGTTTCATGAAAAATTGAAATTATGTATTTTAAATGAAACAAATTTGAAGAGTACTCCTTCTCTTAGTTCAAGACATAAACACCAAGCATTTTATTTATTAGGAAACTAATAGTTGATTCAACATGTACTATGTATCTGACATGGTGCCAAATGCTTTAATATAATATCTTAGGTAATTCTCCTAGAGAGGGGTGCCTGGGTGGCTCAGTCGGTTAAGCCTCTGTCTTCTGCTCAGGTCACGATCCCGGGGTCATGGGATCCAGCCCTGGGTCTGGCTCGCTGCTCAGCGGGGAGCCCACTTCTCCCTCTCCCTCTGCAGCTCCCCCTGCTTGTGCTTGCATGCTCTCTCTCTCTCTCCCTAATAAATAAATAAAATCTTAAAAAAATAATTCTCCTAGAGAGTCTTTCCATTCTCTACTGTTCTTAGATGAAATGATCCATTTCTGTGGTTCCATTGATCATCTTTTGCAGGACAGCCATGCATGTACATTTTTAGAGCAAATCTTCCTTGCCTATCCCATGCCTGTGCTTTCATGGGCTTATTGCACGATGTCTCCCCAGTGTTCCATCAATGCACCAAACTTGGTACTTTGAAAGAGTGAATTAGTGTCACCTAAGCCTCTTCTAACCAGTAAAATATCGTCTTTGATTCATCACATGAAAAATGTTGTTTCTACACAGTATTTCCTAAATCTGTTTTCTTCTTCAGATATGCAGAACTTTTTATTCCTTCCTGCATGAAAACTCTACAAGACTCCAATCCTATGATGTTATTAGGTGCATTGGCAGAGGTTGTCCATGTGCAAACAAATCTAAATAGCCCTGGGTTAAGTTAAACTGGTTTAAACTTGTTTCTTTACTATCGGACTTCTCCACTATGAAACTCCATGAGGGCAAATTAGAAATAGTGTTTTTGAAACCCATGTAATTTATAATTTTTTCTTGGAATTTATTGACAGCTCCCAGAACAATAATCCCTAAAACTTGAATTGATAGTTTAGCCAGTGGTAACTGAAAGTTCTAATAATAATGTACACCTAAAAAAAATGTACATCTGTTTTCCAGTCTCAATATTGGCATATGCTTTATTTTTATATTATATAAATTAATTTGCTAAGCTAATTCATCAGGTACTAATCGTTATGTTAGTTATAAGCATGACAACATAGTAAGCTTTATGAGGGAGGTAAAGTGAATACAAGTTGAGGTTATAACATCACCTCTCCCACCCGAGTGGATTATTCTGCATAAACTCTTAGGACACACACCCTTCTCTGGAGACCACTGGAACAGACAAATGCAAAATGCTCCTAACCCATATCTTCTGCTCCCGCTTACCTAAGACTTCTCTTCACTTCCTATTGAATTAAATATAACTTTCTCATATTGCTCTTTATTTCTTCACAGGATGGTTCTGGTCTAGCTTTTCATTGTTCTCACCATCCACTACTCTCTTACATCGCCCTGTACTCCAGGCAAGCTATTTCCCACGCAGGCCCTCTTTTACAGCCAACACCATCTTTCCATACATCCACATACACCAAACGATGATTGAACATCTATTATATGCCGGGAACTGTACCAAGATTAAGGGATGTACCGGTGAGCAAGAACAGGGTTCTTGTTCTGATGGAGCTTATCTTATAGAGGGGAGAAAGCTTAGCATCTCTCGTTATTACCTCTGCCTAAAATGTGTGACCTGTAACATTCCTCCTATTTCACCTGCAAATTCTCCTCAGTCCTTCAGGGCTCTTTGCAAATCTCTCTTCTTTAATGATGCCCTTCTGGAGTCATCCAACTGGAAAGGATTGATATTCTCTCTTAATCTCTGTCTCTTTGTGTCTCTCTCTGTCTCTGTCTCTCTCTCTCTCTCTGTCTCTCTTCTCTCCCTTCCTGTCTGCCTCTTCCCCTCTTTTTCTCTCCCTCCCTCCCTCCCCTCCCTCCCTTAAGGCATCTATCCTATTACCCTTTATCACAGCTCTTGGTTTGCCTGTTTGTCTTACTGCCTTTTAAAAAGTTTATTTCTCACATCAATTGCTGTAAAATATGAATCGACTGAAATACAGACCACCTCCCGAAGATATTTTAGATTGTTTCTCTTTATTTCTCTGAAGGCTTGAAACAAATAGCATTTGAGTACAAAATTTCACATATATGTGAAGTACAGATTTCAGTGTGGAATTTAGGTTTATGAGATTATTTTGGTAAAATTCAATTTTCCAAGGAATTTTGATGTTAATACCGTCTCATTACAGAAGCATACATTGATTAAACAAATACCAGAACCTCTATCTGTATTGTGATCATTTTTTTCTTCCAAGGATTTTATGTATCACACAGCTAACTCTGCTCACAGAAGTGGCCATGATAACTTCAATTTTCTCACTGTAATGCCCCTAAGTATGCATTTTTTAAAATTTGCTCTTCTACCAAGGAGAACCTATCTTTCCGTGTTGTTGCTATGTATAAAAATTAAAGAGCAAAGATAAGATCTCTAAATAGTCTATAAATGTTTACATAGCCCGTTCTTATTCCAGGTACCGAGGGTGGGCCAATAAGGAGAAATCCAGCTGGGAATGTGGCGAGACCAATGGTGCAACGTCTTCCTGAACCACAGGATGTCGCTCAGTGCTTGGAAGTTGGTTTATTCGACACCCCTCCTTTTTATTCCAATTCTACAAACAGTTTCCGAAACACAGTGGAAGGTAAGATAAAGAAATCGGAGCTTTGAATTCATCTGGTTATCACAGTAAACTGTGCTGTTCACATTCAGATCTCTCTGAAAAATCCTTGCAAGCCGCATTGATCCTGTGAATTTATATGAATGTTGCCTCCAATTATGATGTAGTCACCCTGAAACTCTTTTTAATTATCATAGGAGAAGCCCTTGGAAATTATTCTTCAGTCTCTTAAATCCCTAAAAAGTTTTTAAACTCAAATCTGTTAGGTGGCTGATCAGTAGATGTATAACTGTATCAAATTCTAGCAGAGTCATATACTGCGCAAGACGTTGAGAGCTTATTAAACTTTTCTTAAAAATAACAATAAAAAATTCTCAACAATTAGTTGACAGCCAATAAAGCCTGGTTGGGGCATATATTTCATTTAAGTTTGTATCATCCTGTAACTTTTTTTAAAGGTTTATAAAAATTCAAACTACCACATAATGATATTAACTTGATTTTCCTTATTTAATTCAAAGCATTTTAAAAATGAGGAAGCTAAAGACCAAAAAGCTAAAATGAATATTCCGAGATATTCAGTAACAGAGCACAATTTCAAATCCACATTTTCTAAGTCCAGTGTCTTTATATGATAAATTTTGATATCTCTAAACCAATATTGAAACATAAAGTTCTAAAACAACAGAATCACATTTAGCATATCATACACCTCTTATTGTCAAAATTCACATGATATATAGCATTAAACAAGTTAGACTTCTCCCCCTGAGAAAGAATGGGAATAGATCTCTCTATCCCCATGATCTGAGGTACTTGATATATAAATCTCATCATTATTTTCAATTCTCTCCCCTTTTATCATCAAACTGTATACCATTCTCTTCTATCTTTATGTTAATTTTAATAATTAAATACGAATGCACTGATTTGGAGATTATTCAATAAATAATCACTTTATTTTGACTAAACTGGTATATATACACTAGGACCATAAGCACTAATTTCTAAAAGAATGTGTAGTGCATCTTATTGAAGCCCAATCAAAAGACAAATTATTCTGATTTCCTGACAGAACGTATGAAAGGACCAGCGCCTACCAACATGTCCTGTATGTTACAGGCAATCTTTAAACATTTTGTAAATAAAAAGCAATAATGGAATAAATGTATGAAACATGGCTAAATAAATGAGTGAGTGTAATTATACAACTGGATTAATGTATTTTAAATTCTAATTTTATTTTGTAATATGTAACCTTTCCCTGCTCTCCCACCTCTGATTCTTAAAGCCAAATAACCACACTAATAACTCCATCCCACATCACAGACCCTCCAGTTTTATTTGTGATCTATCCTCACCTTCTGCCCAATATATATATATACATGATATAGATAATACGAAAGTTTGTATGGAAAATACATATAATAAATAATACGGGAACATATAACATGAGAAATATATATAATGCATGTAATACAGGAAACGTACATATTATATGGGAATAGAATATATATAGCATAGAGAATATGGGAAACATTACATATATACAGAATACAGATAATGATCGAAAGTTATATAAATTTTCGACCGATAGGTTCTCCAGATGTTAAACCTAGTAGAGACATGATAAGAATGCTCTGAGAAATTGTGACTTTTCCACAAAAATCAGATAACTTTCCAAAAATAAATATACTGACAGTCAAAAGGAATAAGGTAGGAAACTAAAGTAACATATGGCAATTTAAGTTCCAGGACAATCAGAGGGATGTTGTCCCAATTGTGTCAGCAGTTTTTAGAAGACGCTGGAGATTTCCATTGTCTTTATTTCCACTAGACCAATGTTTGCCTTGTCAAAACATAGTGTTCTATATATTTTGACTGGTATCCTTTGCAGATCATTATGTTTAACCTAGAGGCTACGGTTAACATGTCAGGCCACTAGTTTAAATCTAACCCAGCTCTGGGTATAGCAAGAAATGTCACCAACCATAGGTACAGAGAAGCAGTGCTATTATATTTAGGTAAAAATTGGCCTGACAAGCTTAGGAAAAATTGTTTCCCAATATAATCACTGCCACTGATTTGAAAAGTAAGATATTTGTGATGGTTTTTACTACTCTCACCCCTATTTTTATATCTAGGTTACAGCGATCCCACAGGAAAGTATGACCCTGCTATTCGAAGCCTTCACAATCTGGCTCATCTATTTCTGAATGGAACAGGGGGACAAACTCATTTATCTCCAAATGATCCTATTTTTATCCTCCTACATACTTTCACTGATGCAGTCTTTGATGAATGGCTGAGGAGATATAATGCTGGTGAGATGTTTTCATATGCTTTTCTGCAGGCTCAGCTACGAGACTGCTTAGGTGGTATAGTTCTCGCAATAGAGTAAGCACTTGCCACATCTAAGCTACACTTCAAAATAAGGATAAAATAGCTATGATATCTAGGCATTTCGAAATATCCCAAACTGCTTTGAAAATGCAGACAAAACATCTCTTACAATGGTTATAAGATGATATTTATTAGCATTCACTCAGACTAAGCACGTAATTCCTTCTCATTTTTAGTATGAAAAGAAGACTGTCATGCTTCCCAATTAGTTCTTCCCCATATCTTCCAATGAACATTTGTATTGCTTTTTTTTTTTAATGTTCTCATTGTGAGTAAAAAAATCTTACTGAGCTGTTCTTCGATACCTAAAAGACAAAAGATTATACTCACAATCCACAGTTTTGATTTTTATTACTTCTGGCCTCTTACAAATGGAAATTTTGTTCAACTTGAAAAGTTAATGTTCGCTTTTTTATCACAGCATAGAAAATCTCTTTCAATTTCATTTTAATGCATTTTTAAAAGTGTTATTTAAAAGGCTACTTTCTCTTCACTTCTACTCAGCCTAGAGGCTCACATTACTTTTCAAATAATGTAAGTGCTTCTATTGGTTAAAACATCATACATTTTCATATTTCAAAACTGTTCTAAATTTTGGCTTCTGTGCCTTTATTTCATCATACACATAAACATAATGTTGGGGATTAACTATCTATTGATTTATCTATCCAATTTGGCCAGTCTCTTATTTCTTTGTGTGTGTGTATGTCTGTGTATGTCTATGTGTGTGTATGTGTGTGTGTATGTCTGTGTGTGTGTATGTGTGTGTGTACCATAGAAGCTTCTAATCCAACCTGATTAAGAGCATTAACTAATGTGTTGATCAAAATTGTATGTTCCCATCAGAAAATCATTGAAGAAACAAATAACTTACGTGTAAATATTCACTCATCAACCTGCTACAAATTCACCGATTGGGGGTGCCACCTTATTTCATATGTATTTACATACATACCTACAACCATAATGAATTATCTACAACTTACAATGTCTACTTTTTTAAGCTAAACAAGAAACTAACAACCCTGGAGATGCAATGAGAGCAGTATTATTCTAGATTTTCATAATGCCTACCTTATCTTCACAACCACAGTGCTCCCTCGTAATTCTTACCCAATATCTCAGGCACCCATCTTCAACAAATCTTTCCTAAGCATTCATATATTTAATATAACACACCATCCGTCTCTTTTCACAATCATAATTATCATTTCACCTATGTTTGGCTATATTGCCATTACAACAATAGCAAGTAAACAGGAGTTAATAGGTTTAGGAATGAACAAAAACTTTCATTAAACATACATTTCTGGAAACTAGACAACAATGTACAAACTGCAGTTATGCAGCCAGTCACAATGCCAGGGCTGTTAGTAAGATTTTCTTAACATTTACTTAAGAAGTAAGAGGAAGCGGAGAATCTTGGTTATTCTGGCAAGTCTCTTAAGGGGAGCTCTCTTTCAACCATGAAAACGAGTATTCGTTTGCCTTACATATCTCGATTGAAGAGATCATTATTCACATTCATAACAATCTGTTAAAGGACATTGATGAACCAGATAAAAACCTTTCCTTAGTTATTTTTTTTCCTGCTCCCTTTGTTTGTGCTATAAATAGCACAAGATCTCTCAGTTACCTGGAGAGTAGTGGAGGGAAAAGCACCATAAACAAAAAATAGGGAACTTGAAGCATATTCTGACAAAATATGGCCATAAAATCAGAGGACAAGCCAATGTAAACACTTACAAATTGCATGAACACTAAACACTTACAATTAACCACCTGCTTAAATATTCCATGTACCTGCAAACGTCCCTTGAAAAACAATGTCATAGAACAGCTATGTTAGAGAAAAAGAAAGAAAAGATTGGAAAAATTTCTAAAATTATCCATATAGCAGAAGTCTTTGTTGAAAATAAGTCTTTGAGTGGAGGATGGAATTATTTTTCCAAAATGTATTAAACAATCTTTATAGATAATGAGAACTCTTCAAAAATCATAGGATTATAAAATTATTAGGGTCAAAATGGAATAAGAGTTACATTTTACAGCTGAAGGAAATTATAGTCATTCGCAGGGTAATGTCTGTTACAGAATCCTCTCATTAGATATGAGGTAGAACAATATAGAACATCCAAACTTTATTCAATATAATGTTAATTTTTATTCACTAACATTTTGTATCCATGTGCACATTTAATTCAAGTCTTTTTTTTTTCAAATGAGAATCATGCGAATTAAGTTTTGAATATAGTACTCCAGAAGTTCAGTGAGTTTTTCAGAAGAAGCAGTTTATGCATTTCCTAGACCAATCACTACTATTATGCCCTGAGAGAAATGAAGTAATTACACACACACTCAGATCCTTTCATGAATATGATCCGATTCCATATCCTGGCTATTGTGAATAATGCTACAATGAACACAGGTGCACACATCTCTTTGAGAAACTAATTTCATGTCTTTTAGATGGACCTCCAGAAGTGGCAGTGCTGGATCATATGGTGGTTCTATTTTTAACCTGTTGAGGAACTTCCATTCTGTTTCCATAGTAGCTGCACCAATTCCCACCAACAGTGGACAATGGCTCCCCTTTCTCCACATTCTTGCCAACACTTGCTATCTCTTTTCTTTTCAATAATTGCCATCCTAAGAGGTGTGATCTCTCATTATGTTTCTAATTGGCATTTTCTCATGATTAGTGATATTCAATACCTTTTTACATACCTGTTGACAATTTGTAAATCATCATGTCATACACATTAATATGTATACAATTTTTTGTCAGGTGTACCTCAGTAAAGTTGGAAAAAATACTATAAGCACCTACTATTCCCTACATATTCTTCTAGGTACCAGAAATACAGTAGCATACAAAACACACAAAAATATTTTCCCTCCTGGAACTCTCCTAGTTGTTAGTAGAAATGACAGTAAAAATATGTAAATAAATACATAATATGTTAGGTGCGGGAAGTCTTTGTAGACAAAGAAAATCAGGAAAGGGGTTAGGGAGTACTGGGTAAATATATGGAGGAAGGTCATCCCTAAATGAACAAAGGACCCCACTGTGGCTAGAGCAGAGTGGAGAGTGGAGAGAAAATGATGGGAAATAACGTCAGAGGGGCAACGGGGAGATCCTGAGGGATGTTGGATGTAACTCTGAGATGGGAGCCACTGAAGGCTCTTGCATAGGAAAGTTTCATGACAATTCAACTATAATTGTTTGTTATTTTTATGATTATTCCTCCACTCATTTTAAGGGGTATAACTTTATCACACAACTGATGCTGAACTGGGTTGAGGCTGATCAAGTCAGGATCTAGTAGAAAAGTGAAATGGAAAGTTAAAAAATTATCTAAATTATTAACTTTAACGTCTAACTTTAATAAATAATTAACAATAATACAACAAAATGTGAGTTCCTTGAGGGTAAGTATTTTTGTCTGTTTTGTTCAGTACCATCACCTCCATGGCTAGACTAGTGTCTGGCATTGGTAAGAGCTCGATGGATTTGAATAGATAAATACTTAATTTGCATTAATACATAGTAAATTTAAAGTCACAACAACATAAACACTACATACCATTTTCATGATCAATTGTTTTTCAAAATAAATGCTAAAACACTCTTCTGTGCTTCCCAGGATCACAGTGACTGTTCAGGTAACAGATTTCTTGCAAACAGAAAATCTAATACTCCGTTAACCTTCTCACGTATCCCAGCTCTTCTGAATATACTCCCACTCATGTCCTGCCCAAGCTCACTTCCAACTCTGCTTTTGAGATATCCCACCTAGTTTAGTTGTATCGACATAAATGCAGAACAACAATAACAAAAAAGAATAATCTTTTGCCACAAAGAGCACATCACTCCTTTTATACCTAATGACAGAAACTCACTAATAATATAAATGCCTGTAACTTGCATTTAAGTAGAAAGAGGATAGGTGGCAGGACGTAAATAATATTCCAAGATCTTGGTTTAAAATTTTAAGTGTTTTTTCTAACAGAGTAAAATCTGGAAATAAGTTAATATTTATATCTCTGAAGATAAACAGAAAAAGTGAAGAATACTAAACAGATATATTCATGTTCAAGGACAAACCTCCATTAGATATGGTACCCCGCAAATTTAAATTTTAGCTGAAGCTACAGCAAACTACAGGTCCATCTTTTTTTAGCTTTGGAAAATAAGTTCAATGAATTTTTTCAAATAAGTTTCTGTACTTTAAAAATAAAACAATTGATAATCATCATAGATTATAAGATACTAAAATTTCCTTGCTTTTAAGCTTTCTTGATCTATTGAATGATATGCTAGTGCTGTATTCAAAGCATTTGAATTCTGTTTTATGCAATTCCCTGTTCTGCTGTAGTGAAAATATTTTTATGTCCTTATTCAGTGTAAACTATAAAAGACCATTTTATGTTATCCTAGAATATTTCAGGTCACCTTCAGAACATAATAATGTATTAATACTAAATGTATTATGTCTATTAACAAGATGTCTTTGGCATATTTTAGATGTAACCACATTTCCATTGGAAAATGCCCCTATTGGGCATAATAGACAATACAATATGGTGCCATTCTGGCCTCCAGTTACCAACATAGAAATGTTTGTTACTGCTCCAGACAATCTGGGATATACTTATGAAGTTCAATGGCCAAGTGAGTATTGAAAATGTATCTTTACTGCGGAAATTTCCAAAAACAAATTTGTTGCCTTTTAAGGTAATCACAGTATTCTGTAGCCTGTATTTTCCACTTAGATTTAGAAGGTGTTATTTGGATTTTTATTTTGGGATAGAGAGATTGAAGTTAACATTTGTCGAGAGCCCACTCTGACCTGGAATTCAGTTGATTATATAGCACACTATCTCATTTAATCCTTACAACCTCATGAGGTAAGGTAAGGCTACCTCAGGGGCTAGCCATGATTAACTTAGAAAGGGTAATTGTCAATGATCACATTTTTAGTAGGCAGAGAGAATGAATTTTGAGCTGTAATATGTATATGTAATATACATGTAATATGCCTCAATTTTTCTACTACAAAATGGTGCCTCCATATATTTATTCTGGAAAAAAAAATGGAGTGAGGTACTCTGCATTGCTTTCTCTGAGATTCTGAAATTGAAATTTTTCTTGTTTAATTTCCAATCCCTTCTCAACAAAGGCAGTAGGGCGGAAGAGCACAGTGCATGGATTTTGAAAGACCTAGGCTCTGAAACCAACTCTAGTGCCTACTAACCAAGTGACCCACGTGGCTCAAACTCTACAGCATCATTTTCTCAACCTTTAGAATGTAATTAACAATAACTATCCCAATAGGGTCCACTTATTATGAGAAATTGGGAAGTACTTTTAAGATGACAGGTGCTATCATCAGCAATGTGGCCAATAAATATTTTATATGTAGAATTTGGTAAAATGCCTAAGTTTAAGGTATCCTATTTGGGATGGTAACAATTATACTGTTTATTTTTTGTTCTCCTTTTATTTTTCCAATAGGTCGGAATCTTAGTATTACTGAGATTGTTACCATAGCAGTAGTTGCTGCTTTATTATTGGTTGCAGTCATTTTTGCAGCTGCTTCTTGCCTGATTCGTGCCAGAAGCAACATGGATGAAGCAAATCAGCCTCTTCTCACTGATCAGTATCAGCACTATGATGAAGACTATGAAAAAATGCAGAATCCGAATCAGTCTATGGTCTGACAAATGACCAATTCTCTTATGTATTATTATCACAAAACAACCTGGTTGAAAAATAATAGATAGAATTTCTTACTGTATTTTCTTTCCCTCTGTTACTACCTTCCTTATGCATGCATATGTTAGAATTTAGCTCTAAATATTATTTTCCAAAACTAGGAAGAGTCACAATCTTTTTTAATGGGTTCTATGTTTCAACTCTATTTAAAATGTAGGTTGTATGTTAATTAACCAAAATTTAAATAAAAACTTGAAACATTAAAAAATAAAATAAAATAAAATGGTAGGTTGTAGGCATATACCCTAACTGCTAACTCTAACCCTAACGGTAACCCTAACCCTAACCCTCTGGAGAGGTCCTTGAATGGCAAAATACCAAGCACATACTCTAACCCTGAATCTGAGAAAGTGGCTTCCTGAACACATGATAAAGCAAGCTTAGAAGCAGCCTAGAGAAGACCCCAAACATTTAAGAATTGGTAGTAATTCTGAAAACGGGTGTGAAGGTAGAGATTAAAAAAAAAAAAAGGTAGTTTGCACCAACTCCATGGTATTTAAGCAGAGAGTGTGGAGATTTTTTTGGCACTTTTAAAAGTCAACTATATGACAATGTAAATAAGTTGTTTTGCTTTGTTTGTGTATAAAGAAAAATCATGATAGTAAATCTCTGATTAAAACACATGAGTAGGAATTTCTACTGTTAAAATGTAAATTTCTAATATTAAAATGTAAATACCTTTCCATTCATTGACATTGAACAAATATATAGGAAGCCACATTTATTAGTTAAAATTAATTATGTGGAGCTATAAATGGGATTCCGATTAACATTTTCAAACTAGAATTTCCCCTTGGGCATCAGCATACATTTTAGTCTAAGGTTCGAAGTCCCAACAAAATCATAATCTTTGTCACATTTTGAATAGGTAAAAACTTCACTTTATTTGAAAGGCAATTGATACTGCCTCTGTTTGCCACTATGTTCTGAAAAAGAAACTACGCATTTACACATTTCACCTCCCAGTTCCTCTTCCAGTATCTTAGAGGTCCACAAACAAGCCACAAAATTGGAGAACACGCAATATGGTGCTACAATCACCATTCAATTCAATGTGTTTACTCCAAATAGCATTCTCTTATCACTTACCAGCCTTTTGTATGTTTTCAAAATAAAATATTAAAAATATTATTTCATCAGACCTCCTTTTCTATGTGATCGTACAAAACTGTCATTAATTTTTTCTTCTTCCTATCTTCTAACATAAAATATTTTACTATTTTTTATCTCAGGCTACTGAAACAATATTCCCAAAGAAGAAATTTAAAGGCTAGTCACTGTGAACGAACGTTTTCAATAAAATCAGTAAAAAGAAATACGAACAACAGTAATCATACACTATAGAAAATGGGGAGTCTGATATTCCCAACTCAAAAAACAGAAACAAAATTAAAGTTATGTACACACAAGGGCACCTGGGTGGTGTAGTCGGTTAAGCGTCTGCCTTTGGCTCAGGTCATGATCCCAGGGTCCTGGGATGGAGCCCCACATAGGGCTCAGGGGCCTGCTTCTCCCTCTCCTGCTTCCCCTGCTTGTGTTATCTCTCTCTCTCACTGTCAAATAAATAAATAAATATTTTTTAAAAAAACTTAAAAAAAAGTTATGTACACACAATTGATTACTGGTTTTCCCAATACTAAGCAATCGTAAGGCTATGTACGCAAGATAAACACACAAAATGTGTTAGTGAAAGAGAATGCATATACTAACAGTATCTTTTTAATTTTCAAATAACATTATTGAATTGATTTTCTGAATACATTTGATTTATTAAAATATCATATACTCATAGCTTTTCAGATAAATTTTTGAATAATGTGAGATTTCTTTTCATATAAACATCAATAAAACCAAGTCACCACATCATATTTTTAGAGATTTTAAATTACTCATTTCGTAAACATTTATTAGGCACCTCCTAGATTTCAGACACAGTTCCAGGTACTGTGTATTTAGGGAGCGGAAAGTAAGGAATATAAAATTGAGAAGGTCACATTTGACATGGGCTTCAAGAAAAGCTAATGGATTTACCAAATACAAGAGTAGAAAAGGGTACTCCATGCAGAAATGACAGCAGGAGCAAAGCGACAGAAGTTTGGATGAGCATACAACATTCGAAAATATAAAGTAGGTCAGCGTGGCTAGAGCATAGGTATCATGGGGAGTAGAAAGATAAATCGAGAATAAAATCACAGTGTCCTATACAAACTCCGAAGAAATTTGGAATTCATTCTACAGCTAAGAGGGAGAAGGCAAAAGTCACAAATAAAGTATGTTTTACAAAGATAATGACGGTGGTGATGTTTGTAAATAACGTCTATTAAGAATAATTTGGAATGGTTAAATTAGAAGCGAAGAGACTAGTTAATATCAAGATAGTTCATGGGACAGAGGAGGAGAGCCTATCATAAAACATAAACCTTAATTCTAAAAAAAAGACAAAAAGAAAAAAACCAGGGCACCTAGATGGCTCAGTCAGTTAAGCAACTGCCTTTGGCTCAGGTCATGATGCCAGAGTCCTGGGACGGAGCCCCATGTCATCAAGTGCTCTGCTCAGCATGGAGTTTGCTTCTTCCTCTCCCTCTGCCTGCTACTCCCCCTGCTTGTGCTCTCTTTCTTTCTCTCTGTCAAATAAATAAATAAAATCTTTAAAACAAACCAAAAATTAATTAATTTAAAAAAACCCTAATTGTAAGAGAAAGAGAATATTGCAACTGTGGCTTTGATTATTTCTCCCTAAATATGTTGCTTTATTATTTTTTTTCATTCAAGGACTCCTATTTATTTTGCAGCACTGTGTGATCTTATGAGTTATCTTGATCAGGTGATCATTACTTTTCTGTAATATGTCATATCATTCTCTTCAAATAATAGTCATTTGTAATCTTGGATGTTTTCTATTGTTCTCAGTCTTTCAGTTCTCTTATAAAACATAGTCAACGAAGTTATTATGCACTCCCTGGAAAGCACATTCCACACCACTTCAACAGATTTTGCCTGTTACATCAGCACCCAGGATATGCCTATGCCACCAACTGAGCTAACCATTATTGTCTACACAGAGTGAGTAAGAATGCCTGATTGGATCTTCCTATATAGTCAAAAATGAAAAGCCTATTACTTTTTTGCCCCTCTGAAGATATATACTATCTTCATTCCTAGAAGCAGATTTCAGAGACAGTGCTCACTTACTGCTCTATGTAATCTTTAGAACTGGATGCCGGGAAAAAGATTTTGCCTGTTAAAATATCTGTTTCAAGATTCGGTTATAAGACCTTTGTTCTGAGCTCAGCCGACAAGTATACACCAATGTTATGTATTTTGTCCTTTGCCTAGCCAAATTTTTATTAACCAACAAACCAGTGGAACATCATGTTGGGCAGAGAGAGCTCATATGAAATACAAAAAGAACAAAAAATGTTAAAATACATTAACAAACCAAGAACAGAGCCTGATATAAACGAGATAAAATGTAAAAAGGAAAAATGCAAATCTGGCACTTCAAAAGCACAAGTGCAAAATTAAAGAACGAAGGAAGACAGAAACTAGCAGGATTATTTACAAAATAGCCAGGAGATTTTAGTCGATTTCAAGTTCAATGTAAGCCAACGGTGCAAGGCAACCAATAAAGGGGGAAAAGCTATTCTATTGAAAAGGGAGGAAAAATACTGTGCAAATGAGGATATGCTGTGCTTCATTAACACAGAAACAGAAATCTGTGGTGTTACAGTCACATCTGGAGTATCTATTCAGCTTTAAAGCCACAGCTTAAGGGAAACATTGACCAACTCGAAGGTGCTTCCTCATCTTTCACGTGATACGATGCTACAGTTACTGGCCCACGAGAGAGCCTTGGAAGTCACTCTCAAATTCTACCATCCCTCTCAATCCTCACATCTACTTAGTTAACAAGTTTGTTAATCCTGAGCACTGAACCCATCATCTAAAGTAGTGGTTCCCAACTGGAGAGCAATTTACGTCTGGGAGTCATTTGGGTGTGGGATTGCTACTGGCATCTATTGGGTAGACCCAGGGGTGCTGTTAAACATCCCACAATATACAAAATTGCCTCCACATTGAAAAATTAAACAGCTCAAGATGTAAATAGTGCTGATGTTAAGAAAATGCGATCTGGGGCTACAAGGATAAACAAGTTTCACAATGTTCCTGGCTTCCTAGAACTTAGTACCTAATGTGAAACAATGACAAAAAACGATGTACTTTATCAGGAATACATTATATCCTCACCAAATAAGTTTAAAAGGTAGAGAGTCCAAGCACAATGGTACTTTCAAGGACTCAAGCTCTTTCTTTCTTCCACTACCTTTAGTGTGTGGTCTTCATCCTTCTATTTATACTGTCAGGGCCTCAAAACGGCTGCTCCATTGTCAGACCTTAGATGTACCCCACACAGAAGTTTTCCTTCTCTTCAGAAATTGATATCCACCCAAGAATTCTGCCTATATCTCAGTAGAAGATTATTACATAGAAAGGGAGTATAGCATATTGAGCGTCTTTTTTTGTTTTTCTTTGTTTCTTAGTTGGTCACTATCCTGAATAAAGTCAGAATTCTAATAGTAAAGGATAAGAGAGAATAAATTTGGGATTGTGGCAACTTGGGAGTATTGGCACGACAAATAAACAAGCAAAAAAAATCAAGATAATAATTACAACAGTAGGAAAGAAACACACAGTGTGCTTTCCATAAGGAAAAAAAATCCAGTGGAAGCTATTTAACTTAGGTGATTGAAATATTAGCTGAAGTAGTGAAGTGAAGCTGAACTAGGGGACAAGAACGCCGGAGAAAGAGTTTACCAAACAGGGCTAGGATAAAAGCTGAGTCCTCGTTATCCACAGTAGAATGTGAAAACAGCCTACCTCTAATTTTTTTTAAAAAATAAGAAATAGAATTTTAAAATATGGAGGCAATATCAGAAGCAGCAACTTGAAGAGATGAAAATGATTATTTCGGGGAAGTATGATTTGTGTGGGGGAGGATTAGGACAGCAGAGGACCTTTGTGGTTCTTCATTAATCTTGACTTTTTGAAAGGGAATTTTAAAGAAGAAAGTGAGACTTCTGGAAATCTCAGTAAAGAATGATTGATTTCAAAATTTATGTCACTCAGCAGTTTACTCTTAATTTTTTCCTCAATGAATAGGACACTTTAGGCTTTTATTTTGGGGAGAGAGAAAGAAAGGACAACGAGTAAAATCTGTCATAGCTTTCCAATAGCAACTGTTAGCAAAATGAGTAAGACTGTTATTAATTAATAAGATTAAGTACATTACACACGGAAATACACTCTTGTCGTCTTTGTACGTCGGCTTCAAAATACAGGTTTCTGACATGTCCTAAAATGTATTTCTGCAATGCACTTTCCTTCTAGTCTTCCGATTTAGTCATTTATCAATATATCTGCTAAAAGTTGAATAGAACATTACCACAAGATGGCAGCTTTGAACTTGAAAATGTTGATTCTGAACATCAGATGCCTCCAACTGAAATGAACAGTGAGACATCTGCTCTCCCTCTTCTGGTTTAAAAAATGTTCATGTGATCCTTGAAAGCAGAAGAAATGCAATTTTTCATTTGGGTGGAAAATTGGCTTGTGAGATTAGTTATCTGCATGTGGCTGAAATTTTCAACCAAATAATGACCAAAGTGTGGCTTCTTATTGACTGGAACTCGACCGTATACATTATCCTCCTTCATCATGATCGCATATCACTAGGCCCTTCCGGGTCACAAAATGAAGAGTGAGTGGCATATCACCCAAATGGTTTCACATACAATAGACGATTATGCCTGCACCGAAGACACTGATAATTTGTGACAGGAGTGGAAGGGCTAGTCAGCTATGGGAATCGGCTCCATTCAGCTCCTGAGACTACAAATAATGAAAGTCATGGTTAACCTTGTAAACGTACACCTAAAGCTCTCAAAGACAAACCAGCCGAATAGAAGGTTAAAAAACAAACAAAGCTCATTTTTAACTTACTTTGAAAAAAAATCCAATTTATAGAATAGTTGCAAGAATACAATGAACTCCCACATACACTTCACTTAAATTTACCAATTGTCGATATTTTGCATGTTTTCCTTGTCACTCTATTTCCATGTATACCTGTGTATCTATTTCTTTTTCCTGAAGAGATTGAAAGTAGCAGATACCTTTTCTCTACATTTACATATTATCTCCTAAGACTAAAGGCATTGTCTTCAATAACCACAACACAGCTGTCAAGTTCAGAAACTTTAACATGATGCAATACAGTTTTCTAATATATAGTCCATATTAAATGCTCCGATTGTTCCAATAGAGTCCTCTAGAGTAATTTTTTAAAAATGTAACCACTTGAACACTTTCAAAAAGAAATAAAAATAGCATGACATAAACATATCAAAAACATAAGAAAAACTTCTGTAACTCCAGTTGAACAAAGCTGAGAAAATCCAGAGGAGGGGGGAAAGGAAAGGTGAAGATCTTCCTTGGAATTCCCTTAAAAAGAAGGAGGAGGAGGAGGAGGAGGAGGAGAAGTAGTCAACATCTGTTTGTGATGGGCAACATGACAGGACCAACCAACATTGTACCCAAACAGCCCTAGCTTGGTTTCATGTCTTTTTATTAGCAATTACTTCTATAAGCCTCAGTTTTCTTCTCCATAAAATAAGGTCAGTTCTTACAAAACAGGGATTTTTAGAAAATTAAAAATCCAGGGCATGTCAAGCATGTCTCCTGATGCCTGGAATGTAGTAAGTGCTTAATAAATTGTAACTTTCATCCCTAGAACCATGAAAACTTAACGCTTTCCAACAACGTCCTTAAAAAAATTGGCCAAAAAGAATATACACCCGAAACTTAAATCTCGCGATTCACGATGCCATGTTGCACACTGGTTTCCAAATGAACGCTCTCATCCCCCTGCCATCGAGGGGCATGTCACAGCTAATTATCTGCCATCACGCCCTGTTGCATAGGCAGTACCTTGCCTGCTGCTGCTGGGACCTCCGGGCTGTCTGTTGATGCATTTGCATTGCCTCCCGAGTATCTCTGCTGTGTATGGATCACACAGAATGAAGCCCAGGGGCCAACTGGCAGGCCCATCTGAATTGTGGAACATATCTAAGGCCCCTCCTCATTACTTAGTGAGTAATGTGGGGGATGTTCGCTGGTTCACACACCCTGGCAATGTAAACGGTCATCTGCTGCCTCATCTGCTTTTCTGCGTCTGGGGTGCAGGACCAGATCGGCTGAGGAACTTTGCGAGCACTTATGCAAATAGCTGTGGGAGCTCCTGGGTTTGGCAACATTTCCTTTCAGAAGTCTCATCTGTGGCTGCACCGTCTGCCTCTTTTGTACTTTCACAGCTTTGTGAGGGAACCTCAAAATAGATCTCTCCCATACTCTTGTTGTATTTATGTCCCTTTACCATGGAAAAACTGAAACTCTTCTCGTACGTTTAATGCACCCTGTTCGGTGACTGTGATGTTTCTGTTTAAACGCCAAAAGAACATGTATTTAAGACAGAATCAGCCTGTGCATATCTAATTCTCCAAACGAAGGGGAAATGGATTTCCTTAACTGACTCCCCAGTTTAGTTTTAAATGTATAAATAAATTCTTAAAGCATGCGGAGACATAAAACTATGAATCCTAAACTGTCAGGCATACATACATAATATCATAATTTTGTTCCAATACACTTTATTTTTCCAAATATACTGCATAACAGATACTTAAAAAAAAAAACTAACCTGATTCAAATTTTTAAAATCATCTTCAAATTACTAACTTCCCAGAGCACAGTGGAATCTGCAATAGGGTATTACTAAGTAACGAGGATACAGTTTAATTTCAGTATGAATTTCTATTCCATCAATAGATCAGGTTTCTTAATTTTCTCTTTTCTCTGTCTTATGCTATAACTTATGATATGAGGCGCTCCTACAGAAACTAAATTCAAAGTTTGCTTAGAAGAGAAGGGGAAAAAATAAACAAACCATGGTAAATAAGCCCCAACTGTGGGAAATTTACCTAACAAGGGAAGGAAGAAACCACAGGAGATAAGTGATACTTAAAACTGATTTCCTCTAGGTGTCAGTCTAGTCCCAGAACTAACAAACCTTAGCGCTAATGAAAAAATAAGAGCACAGTAAAAAAAATATGTTGATGCCAGTCTATACTATTTATACATTTGAAAGATTTTTCTTTTGAAAACTGAGCTAAATTTGCAACTGTGAATGTTCATCTGCAGATGACAGAATGGATTTTGTCCTAGAAGGAACAAAATGTGGCAATGATATATTTCTGCAAACACACATTATTTTCCATATCCTTCTTGGCATGGTAAGGTCCTATCGTTCGTCGTTCGGTAGCAAAACTTACCTACTCCTGTCTAGACACGTAATGTTTTAAAAACACACGAAACGTTATCTGAGGTAACTTTTGATATCTATTGTAATAGTTGGACTCCGTTCAACATGCTCATTGGCATGGAGTCTTGAATTACATCTTCATCACCAACACTGCAGATTTGTTTAATTAGACTAACACAGAATTGTAAAAGCAATACAACAAGGTGAAAGGGATTAAGAGTACAATTATCTTCATGAGCACTGAGTAATACAGATAAGTGTTGAATCACCTTGTGGTTCACCTGCAACTAATAGAGCACTGTATGCTAACTACACTGGAATTAAAATAATAAGGAAATAAATAAATATATTTTACATTAAAAAATAGTACAACATACAAAGATTTGAACAAGTATGCACTTGATATGTATCACAACATGTTCTCTATTAAAACACCCATTCCTTCTGTCAGATCATTCTTTTCTCTCCAATTGAAGTTTCTCAGTAGGCGATATATGTCATCTGGATGCCTCCCAAGGATCAAACCAGAGAATAGTGACATCTCTATACTTACAGATCTAGTGCATTTCAGAAATGCACTATGCGGGGCGCCTGGGTGGCGCAGTCGTTAAGCGTCTGCCTTCAGCTCAGGGCGTGATCCCAGCGCTGTGAGATCGAGCCCCACATCAGGCTTCTCCGCTAGGAGCCTGCTTCTTCCTCTCCCACCCCCCCTGCTTGTGTTCCCTCTCTCGCTGGCTCTCTCTCTCTGTCAAATAAATAAATAAAATCTTAAAAAAAAAAAAAAAAAAGAAATGCACTATGCCCTACCTTTTAATTTTTCTCCACACTTTATTTTGAAAAACATCAAGCCCTCAGATAATTGAAAAAGCAAAACAATGAATACTGGCGTACACTTCAGTCTTCAGTCCAATTCGTATACGACAGGACACGTGAAGGCTTCATGTATGTATGTGTCCAACTGCCTAGTGGCATGATTTGTAGCACCCCAAAAAAGCTGGAGATCTGGATCAACAGATAATCACACACAAAGCAGTCAGGAAACAATAAGATCGTGAGATCTTCACAATTCTTCCAGAGCTCACATTACACAACCAGCACAACCACCATCTCCTCTGAACAGCCAGGGTGCTTCCCGCCTAACATCACTCATGTTACCCTGTCATCTAAGGAAGGAAAAAAGTATGACGAAAGCTAGATGGCCTGGGTCACCAAACTGTAAGGGCGTGGAGACATCACTAGAAGATTCATAAATATGCTTCTAATGACCTCACAGACAGCTCCTTTCCTTTACAGCAAAATGTAAAGTTGTCCCCCTCTGATCAAATGTGAGAGAAAATTCAAAAAGAAGAAGAACAAGAAGGAGGAGGAGGAAAGAAGGGAAGAAGGCAGGAAAGAAACGAAATTCCAGGATAGAGGTGACACTGCCTATGAAATAAGTGAATATGTATTTATTCATTTATCCTTTTGAATGGCTGAAAAATTATTATCCTATCCTGGACACCAAATCTTATGCTACTCAATTTGTTTTCATAGCCCTGTGCTCAACTCTACTGATCATGTCATTCTTACAGTTGAAGGTTGAAGTTCATTTATCAAAGTTCTCCAGAGAATTAGTTTGGAACTATGCCCACTTTTTTTGAGGCTTTATTTTGCACTTTGTCAAAACATTTGTAAAAATATTTCTATCTTTGCTCAAGTAAAGGATTTTTTTTTTCTTATTTAAGAATATTTTGGGAGAGGGGGTGCCTGCGTGGCACAGCAGTTAAGCGTCTGCCTTCGGCTCAGGGCGTGATCCCGGCGTTATGGGATCGAGCCCCACATCAGGCTCCTCCGCTATGAACCTGCTTCTTCCTCTCCCACTCCCCCTGCTTGTGTTCTCTCTCTCGCTGGCTGTCTCTATCTCTGTCAAATAAATAAATAAAATCTTTAAAAAAAAAAAAAAGAATATTTTGGGAGAGCTCTAGAGAAACTATCTTTATAAGCTTAAAAAACTGCTTTAGTTTCCTACCTGCCACGGTAACAAATTACCATAAACTTGATGGCATACAACAATTCGAATTTATTTTCCTTCAGCTCTGGAGGCAATATGTCCAAAATCAGCTTTGCTAGGTTGAAATCAAGGTGTGTTCCCTCAGTAGTCTCTAGGGGAGAACCCTTCTCCTGGCCTTGTCCATTTTCTAGAGAACATCATTCCTTGGTTTATGGCCCCTTCCTCCATCTCCACAGCCAGCAGTGTTGTCTCCCTTTGCCTTCCTTTTAGTAGGACCAGATAACCTAGGATAATCTCTCCATCTTGAGATCCTTAATTTAATCAGGATTGCAAAACCCATTTTGTCATAGGAAGTAACATTCACAATTTTCAGAGATTAGGACTTGGATACCTTTGGGGGCCATCTTCCAGCCAACCATAAATACTTTCTTTGTGTACCCATTTTGAGAAATTGGCTCAGTTACTACCAATAAAGAAAAATTCAGCCAGTTCCAAATTCTTCATTTTTCTTCATTAAACTGCCATGAAAAGTTTATCCTTAGCCTCTCTTCTGGCAATGATAGAAGACACTGAATCAAGACTATAAAACCAACTGAGGATTTCTGCTCTATCCTCATAAATCTTCCATGAAATTTCCTGCTCTCTAGTTATTATTTCTCCTCTCTACCTGGAATCCTTATTTTCTGCTGTGTGTCTTTTCTAATACTTTTATAATAGACGTTTTGGTCTAACCATGTAGCAGGGATTTTCAAAATCTTCCTCTTAATCCCAGCTCTCCCCCGCCCCCCACCTTTTCTTTAAACTTTCATGTAATTAAGATGGCTTTATATATCACAATTTTCACAAGAAAGGTAACCCACTTGCCCTTGTAACAATTTATTTCAGACTTAAGAAGTGTCCTTGGGACACCTAGGTGGCACAGTCGGTTAAGCATCCAGCTCTCAGTTTCAGCTCAGGTCATGATCTCAGTGTCCTGGATGGAGCCCCACGTCAGGCTCCGCATTAGGCACAGAGTCTGCTTGAGATTCTCTCTCCCTCTCCCTCTGTCCTTCCTGCTCATGCTATCTCTCTCTCTCTGTCTCTCTCTCTCTCTCAAATAAACAAATAAATATTAAAAAAAAAAAAAAAGTGTCCCAAAGGGGCACCCTCATTCCATTGGTCTTTGCAGACTACAAACTCTCCGAGGTGTCTCAACCCTTTTCATAGTTTTAATTTCCCTCTCAATGCTGATAATACCCAAATCTCTGTATTTACTCTTGGCCACTGCCATGAGCTTAGGTTTCACATATTTAACTGCAGGCTAGACAAATCCATTTGACTTGCTCTCAAGAACTTAAAAATTCTCTGTATCCAAAATGGAACTACTTCATTTCCCTACATTAAAATGCTCCCTCTCCTTTAACCTTTACCTCGGGTTAAAGTGCCACCATCCACGGGTCACTGAGAACCTTGGCAGTCACTTTTAATCCCTCCCTTCTGCTTCATCTGCTAACGGGCCGCCCCATCTTTATAACTGATCCACACCATATCCGTTCATGCATTCTCCAAAATATTTTTCATTTCCCTTTCTTTCTTTTATCCCTGCCTAGATGATTTTTTTCCAGAACTTAAGAAAAGCCTTAGAGATAATGAATCATCGAGCTTTACATCGGAAACTGGGGATGTACTGTATGGTGACTAACATAATATAATAAAAAATCATTAAAAAAAAAAAAAAAGAAAAGCCTTAGAGATATTTTCATTTTGTGAGACTTTCAGATTGTTAACAGGCCAAATCAGTTATAAAATAGAAAGTATATATTAAATTCTTAGTTTGAATAATGCTCTCAATACAAGGAAAACCATGGTATTTGTGAGAAATTAATAGGACGGCAGACTATACTACAAGAAATATGGCTAATATTAATATTAATATTAGAACACAAGTTTAAAATTTTTTCATAATGTATTCTTTCAAACCTGTCAGTGTTTACTTGAGTCTGAATGCTTAATTTTATTTCAAGATGGTATAAAAAATCTATATTTGAGGTTCTTTGTGAATGTGAGTCTTATATCACACCTCCTTCCTATAATTTCCTCCTGCCCCTCCTCTCCCTCATTGATAGGACCTGAGGTTTCAGTAACAGTTTCCTCCCCCCTCTCAAATCTATCCTCCTGTCTACTAACAAACTGCTTTACTAAATCTTAGCTGTCTCCCTGCCCCCACCCAAAACAGTCAGTAATGTACCAACTCCTACACGTGCCTTCTGTGACCAGGCTCATCTTTTGTCTCATCCTCCTCCCAAAGTTTCAGTTCCAGGACTACAGACCACTTGCTTTTCCCAAAAAAACATGTGTTTTCTTACTTCTGTGCTATCATTCATGCTGTTCTCTCCTCCACCTTTTCTGCACCTGACTAGTCTTACTCTGCACTGCAATTAGCCCAAGGCAAATCCTTAGCTGTCTCCATGCTGGCAGCCTTGCAATCCTACTATGTATTTTTGGAGAACAGAAACTATGTCTTCCTTATTTTTATGACCAGACACTCTGCAGATTACCGAGTGTGGGGTAGATGAAAGTAGTAAGTATTAAACTGAACAAAATTGAGAAATGAAATTAAGGAGCTGCGCTCATGTCCTCTAACTTCCACCAGGTGGCACTATTTTATTTTCAATAGAGACCAAACCACAAAAACAGGAAGTGCAAGGATGCTGTTCAGTGTATTTGTATCTATCCCAGCACCTGTATGTGCATATGTAGAATGGAACTCTTCTCACTGCTACCCATTTCTGTCAACGCAAAAGACAAACTGTCGATTTTGGTATCTCCTTTTGATCTTTACAAAAGCAGAGTTTTAAAAAATATTAAATTACTGGGCAGTTATTATAGTCAATCTTCCTGAGCAGAAGGCATCTGGTATATATTTCTTTTATAATGTCACCACCCAAAGGTTTTCAGAGTAGAGATGACAGTGAATTTCCGCACTTGAGATAATTCAAGTTATTCTCAACTAGAGAGACAGAATCAAAAGACTGGGGGGCTTATAAACAAAGAGGCTTTGCTGGGTACAACTTTAACTCTCTGAGATTTATGGTCTCGAGTATGGAAACTGGACAATAGTGCTTACTTTTGAGTGCTTACTTTGAGTTCTGATGTAAAAGATTAAATACTGCACAACCTATAAGACATTTAAAGTATTGGCCTAGTGAAAAACAGAGGAGGTGGTAATTATTATTAGAGGAAGTTAGATGGATCAGGAAATTTATAAATTTCATGTGGCTTTAATGTTTGTTAAAAGATAAGCTGAAGTGTATTAAAAATTTTAAGAGTTTGACCAAAAATCTATTGTAATCTGGGAGTGCCTGACCGGAAGTGGTTAGGAGCGCTCTGCAGGCAGGAACCAGGGAAAGGACTTAGGTAAACAAAGTATGGAAGCAAAGAAAGGGAATTATTCTATCGGTTACAGCTTAAAGCCTAGCTGGCTGTGAGTGATTGGTTGTCCTTAGTGCTTTGATTTCACAACCTTGAGGCATTTGTGGGCTTAGATAAATGCGTGTATCTAGACCAACGCGACACTACAGCTACTTCAAGGCTTCCAGTTTAATCAATGTAACAAGTTGAAAGAATCAAAGCACTTTTTTGTTTCAGCCGACTTTCCGGGCTGGAATCTATTTTAACCACTTTTTTTTGATGTGTAGTCACCTAAGCCTCATTTTTCTCAACTGTAAACCTTAAGGACCTTAAGGAATTCTCTGCCTCATTTGGTTGTGAGGGGGATTGATTTAACTACTAGTCTAATCCTAATAGTGGAGCAAGACTGATAGAAGCATGGGATGTGGCAAGAGCTCTATTTGCCCAAAGCTTTATCCTTTAGTCCCAAATCAGGGTCCAAACTTCACTTTTCAGTTCAGAATGCTGATCCCACTAATGGTTCTGGATTCAAAAAAATAATGTTTAGGATCTTTCAATGGGGTTTAAAAATAAAACAATGTATATTGTGTAACCTCTCTCATCTGCACGGTGTCCTTTCCCTTTAAGGAAGCAAAATCCTTTTGCCTAATCTGTGTGTTTACATGGCAAATGCCATTGGGCAGATCCAGCCTTAATTCCTATGCTGGTGCTTCCCCTCCTTGAGTGAAAAAATGTTTGCTAACAATGGCATTGTTCCCAATAATATTTTATTTAGTTGCGCCTTCCTTAACAAAGTTTAGGCACTTATTTCTTAACTACCAGGCAGTCATAGAAGGAACAGAAGAAACCTGGTGTCTTTAAAGTAAAAACATAGGAAATTAATTTTAAAACTTAAATATTTTTAATATTTAATATTCATATTTAATGTTATTTTAAATAATATTTTTAATATCCCTAATTAGTCACCAGTGCCCACTTGGTTAGTCTAAACATACAGACTGCCTACCATTTCCATGATTGGGGCACAAAAGCATGGGGAAGTGAATATCTCAGTGAATATCTCCCTCAATAAGTAGTTAATTCCTAAAATTCCGTAGTTAAGATTTGTTCTTTTGACTTAAAACCTTTGACCCCTGGTAAACACATACAAGGGCAGATGACTCTTGAAGTCTTATCAAATATTTGCATCTAAACATGAGTGATCTTATCAGATCCCTTCTGCCTTAAGCAAGCTTTGAAAAGGTAAAGGTGGAGGAGGCAGAAAGGCTCCAAGACCTGAAGGGCAAGGGGGAGGCTGTTGGAGGTACACTGACTCCATGATTTTAAATATTCCTAACCATGCGATGAAGTTCATATTTTTAAGATATTTATTGACATTTACAGATAAAGTGAAGCTCAGAGAGGCCATGTGCCATCAGGTAGCAGAGCTTGCATTCAGATGAAAATCTGTGTCTCTAAATTATAAATATCCAAAGTTCAGACTGTGAGACCAAGACAAGACTGACTTCATCAACGCCTCCGCTGTGCTGGATGCCCTGCCTCTCCCGTCTCCAAACACCAGAAGGCGGCCAGGGTGTGGGCTGTTGAAGGAAAAGGAACTCTCTAAATAAGGAACCTTTGTTAAAATGGCAACCTCACGGGTGCCTGGGTGGCTCAGTTGGTTAAGCGTGATTTCAGCTCAGATCATATCTCAGGGTCATGAGGTGGAGCCCCTCCCCCGGTCAGGCTCCACGCTCAGGGAGGAATAATCATGATCTATGGTGCAATTTTCTTATTTGTCTGTGAATGTGGTTTTCTAACATTCTTTCTTCAGTTGACTAATCACAGCAACTGGAAAAAAAGTTTTCCAATCAAAGAATTAATAAGATGTGGCAAAGGTTTCATTTCTTGCTCATTGGTTCATTCAGTGAGTAATGAATTACAAGCCTACTGGTCATACAGCACTATGAATTTACAAATATGTGTAAGGCAAGTATCAGTTTGATGTATTCAGTCAAAAGAGGAGATTCAATTTAAATAGCTTAAACAACATTAGGTGGGTTATTAAAGGTTACATAATTAGTCAAAATCCAGAGGTAGGACACTGTTCAGCTGTGGTTCAATCAGAGCTAAGGCTCCATTTCTCTGAGATCCTTTGGTCTTGGTTTTTTCAAAGGGACTGCTTAGTCCTTTAGCTGGTGAAACAATGACAGCAGCAGTCCTGAGCTTAACATCAAAACACAGCAACAGCAACATCTTTTAGTGCCCCCAACAAATGTCCTATTATGTCTCATATACCCATTTATGACCCATTTCTTGTGGTGGGTGGAAAGCTATCAATAGGTTGGTATAGAGCAGTGTTTCTGAATTAATCACGGGAAATAGAAAGTGGATTTATCCTAAGACCAACGAAGCACAATTTCAGGACTAGAGTAGGAAAGTATTAGCCCTGAAACCATAGAGCTGAGGTGGATAATGGAATGCAAATCAAAAATTGTTGAGAAGGGGAAAATAGATTAGATAAGGAACCAATGATCTTTACTACAATAAATAACAATGCAACAAACACTTTTAGAAAAGGAAAGGTAGAGAGGTGGAAAGGTGGTTGGATATAAAAATTATGTCCTTAGAATTCATTCCAAGAAGAGGAATTGGTAGAACAAAGGAGATATTTTTGAATGTGGGTTTTTTTGGTTTGTTTTTTATGCAATGCCAAGTGGCTAACTAGAATTGCAAAACCAATTTATACTCCTTCCATCAGTGTTTGAGTTCCAGAAAGGAAGAGTTATTTGGCTGGCACAAAAGTGGCTGACACTTGGATAGATTAGAAATTTCAGCTGGACCAAACTATGGATAGCCTTAAAATGTAAGAATGAGGAATTTGGGCTTTTTTTTTTTTTTTGACATGCTATTTTTTTCTTTTTTTTCTTCTTCTTCTTTTTTTTTTTTTAAAGATTTTATTCATTTATTTGACAGAGATAGAGACAGCCAGCAAGAGAGGGAACACAAGCAGGGGGAGTGGGAGAGGAAGAAGCAGGCTCACAGCAGAGGAGCCTGATGTGGGGCTCGATCCCATAACGCCAGGATCACGCCCTGAGCCGAAGGCAGACGCTTAACCGCTGTGCCACCCAGGTGCCCCTGACATGCTATATTTTTCTTAAAAGGGTTTTGAAAAGGCTGAAAGGACAAACGTATAATAAAATTAATTAACTAGTTAATTAATGCAGGAGAATGAGAAGACAAGCACAAACTGGGAGAAAATATTTGCAAAAGAAACATCTGATAAAGGACTGTTATCCAAAATATACAAAGAACTCTTAAAATAACAAGCAACATGATTGAAAAATAGAAAAATTGACCTTAACAGACATCTCATCAAAGCAGATATACAGATGGCAAGTAAGCACATGAAAAGATGTTTAACACCATGTCATTAGGGAACTGAAAATTAAAACAAAATAAATCTACATACCTAATAGAATGGCCAAATCCAAAGCACTGACAACATCAAATGCTAACAAGGACGTGGAGCAATAGGAACTCACCTTCATTGTTGATAGGAATGCAAAATGGTACAGCCATTTTGGAAGACAGCCTGGCGGTTTCTTACAAAACTAAATATAAATATACTCTTAACACACAATCCAGCAATTGTGTTCCTTGGCGTTTACACAAATGCATCTGTATATGGATGTTTATATCAGCTTTATTTATGAACACCAAAATTTGGAAGCAACCAAGGTATCTTTCAATAATTGAATGGCTAAATAAACCGTGTTATATGCAGACAATGAAATACTATTCAGCTAAAAAGAAATGAGGTGTAAAGACATGGAGGAAACTTAAAATGCATCTTACTAAGTGAAGGAAGCCAATCTGAAAAGGTTACATACTGTATGATTCCAGCTGTATGACATTCCGGAAAAGGCAAAACTACAGAGACAATAATAAAGATTAATGGTTGCCAGGAGTTTTAGGGGTAGGGAGGAATGACTAGGCAGAGCATAGAGGATTTTTAGATCAGTGAAAATACTATGTATGATGGTATAATGGTGGGTAGGGGATCATTATATGTTTGTCAAAACCCATAGACAGTGAGTACAACACCAAGAATGAACCCTAATGAAGCTGTGGACTTGGGATGATAATGATGTATCAATATAGGTGCAGTTGTAACAAATGTACCACTAGTGGTTTGATAAAGGGGGAGGTTATCTATATGTGGTGACGTAGGGTATACGGGAACTCTCTCTACTTTCTGCCCAATTTTGCTGTAAATTTAAAACTGGTCCAAAAAATAAAGTATTACACACACACACATGCATGCACTCGCACATACACACACACACACACACACACACACACACAGCTTCTTCTGCAACAGGGAATGGCACATGCTTTTGAAGATTGAACCTGCAGTCTTGTTGAGGAAGACCTGAAAAGTAAATGAGCTGGTGGAGAGAGACAGGTAGAAATCTGTTGTAATTGTCCAAACAAGAAGTCATAAAATTCTGAGGTAGGATGCTGTCAGTAGACTACAACAGGCTACACATGGGAAGTAGAAGAAACAAAGAGATTTGCCACCTGATTGCATGCTGACCTGCATGGGGAAAGTTCCAACTAAATATTCATGGAGTTTGAGGAAAACTGGATCTAATCCTCAGTTGGTGAAAAGTCACTTGGTGCTAACCTTTGTCTACCTTTTCTTCCTCATATCCTGTAGCTCCTTATTTATATTTTTACTCAAGCACACTGAATTATTTATCATTCCCAAACAATACCATATTCTTTCATGCCTCCGTACCTCACACAATCTATTCCACGAGACTGAAGTATCCTGTCCTGATAGAGTGAGATTAAAATATCTGCCATTTAGTGGTTGTGTGACTTCGGGCAAGTTAATTCTTTTTTTGAGTCTCACTTTCTTTATCCATGAAATTGAGGTAAGAAAATAAAAATATGTAACTCACAGGATTGTCGAGGTAATTAATTAAGATAATAGAATATGCCAAGCAGAGTGCCAGGAACATACTCAATGTAAAATAATTTTTTCTTCTCCCTTTTTAGTAACCTCTCGGCACCCATGCGTGCACACACACACACACACACACACACACACACAGGCTGACCCCAATAACTTCACTTACTCTCTATCCAGCAACTTTTAAACACACACACACACACACACACACACACACACACTGAGTCCGATAACCTCATTTACTCTTCATCCAGCTCCTTTTAAAAACTTGCTATCATGTAAAGACCTGATAAAGTGATTTACCAAGTTACATAAGCTTTAAGCCCCCAAAAAATCTATGTGAAATTTAAGCATCAGGTGATGACTGCAAAAGATATTTTCTTAGGCAGGGAATCTTTTCCAATGTCCCGTAAATGCTCTGCTGCTCACCTCCTCCCAAAGTCACTCCAACAGCAAATTTTTCCTTAATACCATGAAGCTTTCAGGCTGTCCTCTCTCAGTGCTTTCACTGCCTGGTGTGTGTGGCAGAAATCATTGCTACTGTTTGTATATATTTCTTCCCTACGAGCCTGTAAGCTACTTGAAGGAAAGGACTTTCTAAGTTTGCAAACTGGGGTCCTGTGGGGAACCTAGAAACCCACAGAATTAATATTTATTGAATGAATAAAAATATATATATATATATTGATAGCAAAGCAGTGGTCATTTTATGAATTCAGTGCAAGATATTTCTGACTCCTTCTTTTCTGGAGGCCCTAACTGTGAACATAAACATTCAGGGACTACATCGGAATTGCCATGGATACTTTCTGAAATATTTCATGGTTTCTTTCTCAAGATGTGACATGATCCTCTTTCTTTCCCCATCCACATTACACCTCAACTTTGATTGTCAAACTTGAGAGTGAGAAGGTGGTACCACTTGTGGAGAACTGGGTGAAAGCTAAGTTTCTCTTTTATCTACCTATATTTTATATATTTCATTTCATATTTTTTCTTTTATATATATTTTTATCTTAGATATTTATTTTATCTTATATTTTTATTTCATTTCATTTCTGTACATTTCATTTCATTTCTGTACATTTCATTTCATGTTGTTATTTCTGAAGATCCACTCTGTCAGAGTCAAGTCTTCCTCAGAGAAATGAACTTTGACGACTCAGGTCCCAAATGGCATGGTTTCCTTCTGTGTGGCATGCTGATTCCTCAGGCTAAGTGTCCTGGCATTGCTCAGCGTTCCCCGTTCCTTTAAGAAAAAAAAAAAAAGTAAAATGGATACAGTCAAATGGATAATAAAGAGTCAAATGGATAATATAGTGAGCTAAGAATGATTCCCAATGATGTGTTTGCATACTTTTCCCAAGAATATGTGAATGTTGTCTTATTTGGAAAAAAATAAGTTTTTACAGATACAATAAGTTAAGGATTTTAAGGTGAGGAGACTCTCCTTGGATTATCTGGGTGGCTCTAAATGCCATAACAAGGGTCCCTATAAGACAGAGGCTGAAGGAAATTGGACACACACAGAAGAGAAGGCAATGTGAAGATGGAGGCAGAAATTGGAGTGATGTGGGATGTCTGCGGCCACCAGAAGATGAAGGAGGAATGGAATGGAATCTTCCCCAGAGCCTTAGAGGGAGCATGGCCCTGCTGACACCTCTGACTTCTGGTCTCCTTAATTGTGAGAGAATAAGCTTCTCTGATTTTAAGCCACCAAGTTGTGGTCATTTCTTACAGCAGCTACAGGAAACTAATATTAATAGGATAAGACCTGAAACAGCCAAGACATTGATGATCAGACAGCCTCAGAGATTGTTGATTCCCCTCTATTTTTCTTATGCAAGTGCCCTGCTTTTTCTAATTCTTGTTCTCCTCTTTTTCTCAATGGAGGTTTTTTCCTCTATCTAGTTTCCACTTACTCTGAGCTTGTGTTACCTCATAATTTTAGCTTCCCATTATTTCTCACATAATTGATTCTACATCATAGAATCACTCTTTTCATCTTTAGGTGTTAATTCCTGTCCCCAGCTGCCACATAATTTCATCAATTTCTAGTTCAATTCCTAAAAGGGTGAAAATAATTGACCCAGCATATCATAGGTTCCTGTGGATTTGTTTCTCTTGGGTCAGATCTCAGCTCTAGCTTGGGTCTCATGGTACCAACATGGCTGCCTATAGCTAGCCCTTTAGTAAGGATCCCATAAGTATATAATTACCCTTAAATATGGCTGTGGGAGTAACCTTCTGTAATAGACAACCTACCATATTTCTTATGTTCAGAAAGTTATAAGCACATGGAAGGATGTATAATCCAGCCACCGTCATGAGCACTCTACATGACCTTTCTCCTACTATTGGGAAAGTCATATGGAACTTTTGTAGCCTCATGCTATCATAATGAAGTCCATTTTTTCTACCTTTGGGCAAGAATTTTGCATGTGCATGTTTTAACAATAAAATGACATTGCTTTGGCAAATGTGTTCTGAGTACATTTGAGCATCCTTAAAAAGTAAATGGACATATCTGGTCAGTTTACAAATAGTCTTAAGTGTGATACATGAAAGACTCATAGTTACTGTGAAAATAAAATGGCTGGATACCTATTACTAGCTACATATTTAATCACAACCTTACACTGTTCGCTTTCATGAGGTCATTTTATTAGAATGAACAAGCAGCAAACCTATCTGGGTCAGGACAGGATAAGAAATGGTCCTAAGGATTCTTCTTTTCTCAAGATATCCTAAGTAAAATTGCACTCAGGATGCAGGAAGTTACAAAAATACTTTTGGGGGATTTCCTGAAGGCGGTTATTGAGAACCAATTTTAATTTAAAAAGCAGAGCCTTTGGCACAGGAGGATAGGAGCAACAGGATATAATGCTATACACAAAAGCTCTCGCACATTCAATAGCACTAAATATGGGCAATGGGACAAAGACCCATTCTTCCTTTCCAACTCCATCTGCTTACGCTCAGAAGGTAATTTGAAATGCCTTACATATGATACCTGTAGGAAACAAAGATGGAAAATATAAGATTATTTAAAATTTAATTGCCCCGATATTTTGGTCACATTCTCAAACTTGCACATTTAATCACCAGTTGTTAAATATGTAAACATCTTCTCCTATGTCATTTCATTCACTGCTATTTAACTTTTTAATAAATAAATCATGCATCAAAAAAGCTATAAGAACCATAGTAAATTATTTTTAGTCTATCAACATAGGTATAAATGATCAGAAATTATACACAAATAATCATATAATTTTGATGAAATATTAATGGTTTCCTTTAAAAAAATTAACATTTCCCTTCTATATTTATTCTGCTAAACTAAATTAATCCAAGTTGCCTTTTTGTGTGTGTGCACGTGGGTGTGAGGCTACTCTGGATCTTTGTTAACCTTTAGGTAGGTGGTCTGGTCATGAAGTTGAACTTTGATTTGATGTAAGCACATCTGCAACTCCAAAGTGTAGAGACAAGGTCTGTGCAGGTCTGGAACTTTAGATCACAGGAGCTGATCTGCCTTCCCAGTCTCCTCATTAAGGGAATGAAATTAGACACTCACCTCCCAAGAAGCTTTCTTCTAGACATCTTGGCACCTCCGAAGTTAAGACTGAGAATTAGAGATTCCCATAGAACTCCCGTTAGAGATTTCCCTCTCACATCTTTTTTCCCATCTGAATAAGCCATTCCTACCAGGTGATTGTCCCAGCAAGGACCTCATTTTGAAGGCGAGCCCCCGACACTTTCATAGATGGACACCACATTATGATTCGGGTACAGTCTTATATATTTGAAGCCTAGCTCAGCATACCTGTGGTTTCACTCATTCCGGTATCAGAGCACCTGGAAATGATGGATATTTTAGCAATACCCCGCAGAACACTTACACGTGGTTAAAATAAGCAAATGCATTTTTTTCACTCTAAATGAGTAGCAACCTCCCAATGGATGTGTGGCAGCAGACATAAAAGGTCTGAAAAACTCAGAGGAGAAAAATCCAAAGTTAAGAAAAATCTATACATGAATTTACTATATTATTCCCCTGAGTATAAGACTCCTGTTGCAGAATTTTATTTCATCAAGGAACACAAGTACTAAATATGAACACAACGTGTGAATAACTACAATTCAATAAACACAGTGTAACACACACAGTAATGAGGGCTGAAAGTGTGGTTTCTGTGAGATTAACTGAGAAGGGAGAGTTGTCTTTTGTCCATAAGGACACTGAATATGGATCTACGTTACAAAACGTTTTTTTTTTCTCAGCCTCAAAGTTGGGCCCCAAATCTACTACCCAATGAGATCTAGTTCATCTGTTTGGCTTTAGTAAAATGAGACCCTATCACCCTATTTAAAGACATTACTCAATGGTGCCAATGCATAAAATGTGTGGTAATCTAGAATAACAGGAACTTTTGAGTCTAAGGATACAAAGCCACTTCAGTTGAGTTCAGTTGAAGCCATAGAGCTCAACTGTATTTTGAAGGAAAGGTGTGACCAGGGTAAATCAGTTTGATGATTCTGATAATGTAAATACTATAAATGGTTTTATAATAATAATAATATAATAACAATATTACAATATAATAATATTGTATTTATACAATTTATAATACTATTGTATTTATAACAATAATATTGTTATTATATTATTATTATTAGGATGAAATGTATTAGTCTCCATTAATGAGCTCATTTTTTTAAGTGAATCTAGCCTTTCTTCCCCTTAGAGATCCTTTAGGAATCTTAACCATGTGGTTACACATGGGAAAGTGGTACCTGCTGTTCATTTTTACATCTTTGCAATGGGGCTTTTCCAGATCTTAACAATAGAATAAGATCATCTCTGGGCATCTGGGTGGCTCAGTCAGCTAAGCATCTGACTCTTGATTTTGGCTCAGGTCATGATCTCAGAGTTGTGAGATCAAGCCCTGCATCAAGCCCAGCCTGGAGCCTGCTTAAGATTCTCTCTCTCCCTCTGCCCCTCCCCTCTTCCACTATTAAAAAAAAAAAATCATCTCATATGTAGCCTCAGTCTTCAATAAGACTCTAAAAAAAGAATGTTCGAAAGTACTCTTGGGGCACCCACTCTGGGTGGCTTAGTCGGTTAAACATCTGCCTTCAGCTCAGGTCATGATCTCAGGGTCCTGGGATTGAGTCTTGTGTCTGGCTCCCTGCTCAGTGGGGAGTCTACTTCCCTCTCGCTCTGCCCCTCCTTCTGCTTGCTGTCTCGCTCTCACTCACTCTCTCTCAAATAAATAAATAAAATCTGTTTTTTAAAAAAGTACTCTCGAACTATTTGTTTCATTTCAAAAAGGCTGAAGCTCTGCCTCATATTCAGGTAGGGGCTGAACAAGGAATGTCATGAACCAATTTGGAGCTAATGCCATTGTCTCGTCAGGTAGTAGTGTTGCGGTTCATCTTCTCACAAAGTCTGTGAAGAAAGAGGAGAGCCTTTTTATTTCAGGACTGCCATAGGTCTTTTTAAAATTACGGTTATCACAGGGAGAATATTCTCAACCAAGCCCAACTTGCTGGAAAGCTGTGCTTCCTCCAGGTCACTGCCCCGTCTCTAGCCACCCTGGCCTCACACACGCCTGCATGAAGAAAGGTTGTGTGCTGCATGGCCATTATTGCTGGGCTTGCAGTGTTTCCTCCAAGTGTGGTCCACAGAAACCTGCATCAGAATCACTTGGGGGTGCTTGCTAAAAATATAAAGTACTGGCTCTCAACCAATTCAGTTCTCTTGAATCAGTCTCTGAGAGTGCTTCCCAGGAATCTACTTTTTGCAAGGCTCCCAAGTGAATCTTTTTTTTTTTTTTAAGATTTTTTATTTATTTATTTGACACAGAGACAGCCAGTGAGAGAGGGAACACAAGCAGGGGGAGTGGGAGAGGAAGAAGCAGGCTCCCAGCGGAAGAGCCTGACGTGGGGCTCGATTCCAGAACGCTGGGATCACGCCCCGAGGCGAAGGCAGACGCTCAAGGACTGCGCCACCCTGGCGCCCCCCAAGTGAATCTTACAAGCATTCATTTGAGAACAGTGCAGAAAAAGTGGGATAATAATATTACAGCCCAGAGATACACTAGTTATCTAAACATGGTGTCTAGTGGTCCTTAGGACACAAACTTGGTGTGAAAATAAAATAAATGCAAAGGGTTTTTTATTTCTCTCTGTGGGTTAGAAACTCTCTACCTCAATGAAACCCATGTCTTCGTAGTAGATTTAAATCTAGCAGACTGAGTACTGGTCCATCTGAGTCTCAGGATTTCAATGCTCCCATTTAAGAGTGACATCAATCTGACTGCACCAGAGACCTATGAAAGCATTTAACGTCCCGCTATAATATTAAATCTGTTGTGTAACAGGATAGCCAATAGGAACATCTGAGATCCAAGCTTTCTTACAAGTCAAGCTTTAAGTTTGTTGGCATTGGCATCAAGGAGCTAGTTTTATGCTGCTCTAGGAGGTTATGAGAAAAATGTGAGTAGAAAGGATGCTTTAGTGGTGATATATCATTATGTGCACGTTTTATAGCTCTCAGTGCAATTGATTATTTGTGGGGAATTACACTACCTTTGCTTAGCAACCATTTTTCTTGTGCGGTCATTTTCATGTTAATATGCAGCTGGTTAAATATTTCTTTAACTACCAGTAAAAACTAAACACTTGATACAGTGAGATTATAGCCTGGATAAATTAAAGAGAAAGCAGGAAGGAATGAGAAAGAGAATGAATGGACTAGACCTCTCTTATTGACACTTGGCTCAGAAATCTGGTCTCCCACCCCATTTCCAAGGCAGCTGAGGGTGATGTAAAGAGCACCGGACTACAGGACAAGACACCAGTCTTAATTCTACTCTGCTACTATTTGTGTGATTAGATAAATATTTTAATCCTCTCACTTACCATTTCTTTTTCTATAATATAAAGGAATTAATACCTCGAGGATTCCTTGAATTTCTAACTTTCCGATACTAAATATAGAAAATTTTATCCTACTCAGTAGAAAAGTAAAATATATCATAAGAATGAATTAAATTAATTTTAATTAATTTGCAATAATATGGAACAGTAGTTTAAAACTTTTTATGGATGGGAAGCTCTTTTGTTAAAGATAACTCTATGAATCCCATGTGATAGTATTTTTACTTTGGTTATAGATTGATTAGAAATGATATCAGATTCTACTAGAAATCCAGGAATATACTTAAATGAATTTTTATTTTATTAGTCATAACACCATCTACATACTCTTGAAAAACAGCATCCACAGACAGAAAATAGAAGCAACTGAAGATTCTTGGATCCTTTGCAATAACTCCAAAAATAACTCCAAAAATATTTGGGAAACTACTGAAATAGAGTATAAAGAGATAAACTTGAGCATCCCTAAATAGAAGCTAGATCTTATTCATCTAAAAGAGATAACATAAAGCATTAGAACAGAAAATCTAGGCATATAGAACTGGGGAGAAAGCATTCCAGAGAGCATGGCCTGTGAAAGCCTGACAAGCAGAACATGCGGGACTTGCAATGATACAAGTGGGTGGCATGGCTTCAGGGAGGTTAGATGTGTGGTGGAGACTCTTCCAATTAATCTAAAGAGTGTGGATTAGGGCTAAGCACAAGGAGAGAACAATGAAAGATTTTAAGCAAGGTAGAGACATAATGCAGCTACATTTTGAGAAAAATCACTTCTGCTGTTATAAAGGTAACAGATTGGAATGGGGAGAGAAAAAATAAAAAGACAGGTAAAGAGACTTGTGCAGTGGTCCAGGCACAAGATGATGATGGACCAGAATAAAGGCAAAGACAGTAGATAGAAAGAAATGGAAGAATGTGAGAACATTTAGAATTACCAAGATGACGATGGGTTGAATACTTGGGTAAGGGACATTGGGCAGCTAGAAATTACTCCTAGTTTTCTGGCTTGTATAACTGTGTAGCTGATAATTCTTCTGAAATCTGGAAGATTGTGAATGAGGAAATAAGTAGGATGGGGGAAAATACATGAATTATACTGACAGTTTTCTAAAAAGTTGTCTATGCAATTTATTACTTGGAAAATAAGCAAGAGAATGAGTAGGAAATACTAGATGCTAAAGGATAATTTGACTGCAATATCTTTTCTTTTTTCAGGTTAAAAGCATTCTAATAGATCTGTAACATTTCTATTACCTTGGACATGTTAGCCTTTAGTGAAAACCCTCTTCCCACGGTTTGTTAGCAGAACTTTCAACCTTAACTGTCCATACTGGCCTGATTCTTGTCCTTCCACTTGAAGTCTGTGTTCCCAGTGGGGACTTGTGTTTTGCTTAACTGTCAGTCCTAAGCCCTGAAGGCAGCATGCTGGAATGTGGAGTGACAAGAGGCTGCTTATTAACTGGTGATGACAATATCCACCCACCCTGTGACTTCATTTCTGCTTTAATGGAAGGAAGGGTAAGTGGGTGGATATGGCTCTAGGGCTGTCTGCCTAAGAATCATGAGACTAAATTAACATTCTCAGCCTACTATATGCTGGAAAATGTAAGCAGTAATATTTTCTACATTTTTTATTCTGAAAATGTTTAATATACAACAAAATTGAAAACATTTACAACGAACACCTAAACATCATCCACCACCTAAATTCTATCTAATATTTTAGCAAAGCTGTTTTATAATGTATCTGTCTACTCATCTATCCCTCTATCCATCCCTTAATTCATTTTAATTTTAGATGCATTTCAAAGTAAGCTGTCAATAGTACACTTCCTACCATGCATACTTTGGCATGCATATCATTAAGTACAATTACTATTTGGGATTTTTCATTTGTGAAAAATAATTATATGTGTAATGTGCAATTCTTAAGTGTGCATTTACTGATTTTGACGAATCTTTACATCTATGGTACCCAAAACCTGTCAAAATAGATATTACTATCATCCCAGAAATATTTCTCATATTTCTTCCCATACAATCCACTTCCACTTCCCCAGAGTCAATCAATGTTCTGATTTCTTCCATTCTAGAATTTAATAGAAATGAATTTATATAACATGTACTCTTTTGTATGCATTTTAACTCAGCTAAGTGTTATTGAAATCTATCCATGTTGTTGTGTATATCAGTATTTCATTCTTTTTTATAGATGAGTAGTATTGTATGGCTATACCGTTATTTGTTTACCCATTCCTGTGTTGATAGATACTTGAACTGTTCCAGGTTTGCTATTATGAATAAACTTGTTATGAACATTCTTAAACACATCTTTTTGTGGATATATATTTTTATTCTCTTGGGTACATATCGAAGAGTAGAATCACAGGGTCATAATGTAGGTTCGTGTTTAAATTTATTAGTAACTTCCAGAAGTTTTTCCAAATTAGTTGTACCAGTAAGAGTTCCAGTTGCTCTACTCTCTTACCAACATTTCATTTATCTGTTTAAAAAATTCTAGGCTTCAAGCAGAGAAAGACAATTATCATATGATTTCTCTCATCTATGGAACATAAGAACTAGGAAGATCGGTAGGGGAAGAAAGGGATAAAGGAAGGGGGGGTAATCAGAAGGGGGAATGAAGCATGAAAGACTATGGACTCTGAGAAACAAACTGAGGGCTTCAGAGGGGAGGGGATGGGGGAATGGGATAGACCGGTGATGGGTCGTAAGGAGGGCACGTATTGCATGGTGCACTGGGTGTTATACGCAACTAATGAATCATCGAACTTTACATCAGAAACCAGGGATGTACTATATGGTGACTAACATGATATAATAAAAAAACATTAAAATAAAAAAATTCTAGGCTTCAGTGTATGTATAATTGTATTTCACTGTAGTTTTAATTTGAATTTCCCTGATGACTAATAATGTTGATTATTTTTTCCTGTGTTTATTACCATTCTTGTAACTTCTTTTTATAAAGTATATGTTCAGGGGCGCCTGGGTGGCACAGCGGTTAAGCGTCTGCCTTCGGCTCAGGGCGTGATCCCGGTGTTATGGGATCGAGCCCCACATCAGGCTCTTCCGCTATGAGCCTGCTTCTTCCTCTCCCACTCCCCTGCTTGTGTTCCCTCTCTCGCTGGCTGTCTCTATCTCTGTCAAATAAATAAATAAATAATCTTTAAAAAAAAAAAAATAAATAAAATAAAGTATATGTTCAAATATTTTGCCTATTTTTAAATTGATTTGTTTGTGTTTTTATTATTAAGTTGTAACAGTTCCTTATACATTTTAACACCAGTCCTTTGTCAGATATACTTTTTACAGGTACTTTTTTCAAACCGGTGACAATTTTTCTAATGATGTCTGCTAATAACAAGAAGTCTTAAATTTCAACAAAGTCTAATTTATCTTGTTTTTTCCTTTCTGGTTATTGTTTTCTATGACACAAATACCCTTTGCTTACCACCGAATCAGAAAGATTCCTCCGTGTTTTCCTCCAAAAGCTCTATAGTTTTAGCTTTAGATCACAAGTATATGATCCATTGTGAATTTATTTGGGGGTATGGAGTAAGGCAAAGATAAGGTTCTTTTTTAAAAAAATGGATATGCAGGTTTTGTTACTATTTATTGAAAAGATTTTCCCTCCCCAAGCAAGCAATTACCTTCCCACTATGTATTGCTTACTTAGAACTGTACTTTAAGATATCTTTTTTTTTTTTCCTGGTGGCAAATTTTATGCACCTATTTATTTTTTTTATTTAAGTAGGCTCTGTGTCCAGCATGGAGCCCAAAGTGGGCTCAAACTTACGACCATGAGATCAAGACCTGAGCCGAGATCAAGAGTAAGACACTCAACCAGCTAAGCTTCCCAGGCGCTCTTGCACTTACTTATTTTTAAGAGAACTGTAGAGTAAGCAGTTTTTAGTTGTATCAATGCTATAAAACCTGCCTCATCCTCCACAACAGAAGCCAGTCGTAATAGACTGGGTGAGTCTGGCCCAATTGCATTTCCCTCTCATTGACAAAGGCTGTTTATTACACGGAATAAGGAAACTCTGTAACACTCGGATAATTCAGAGGTCCAGGAAAATGATGAGTAAGCTTTGATTCATATGGCAGTTCCTTTAGTGCTGCTTACTAGATGTGGTCTGTGGCTCCTCCCTACCATTCCTTGACAGACACTCTGTCCTCAACAATTCTGAAATACCTATTCACAGAAAATCGCAGGCTTTTCTCACTTCCATACATCTGCATATGCTATGATCCTTACCCTTAATGCCCTTCTCCTGATGTCTGAGAAACTACTCATCTCAGAGGAAGCTTTACTCAGTCTCCTCATAGGTGTTTAATATCCCCTTTTAAATGTTCCCATGGCACATTGGTCATAAATGTATTACAGCATTTATCCGTATTCCTCTAATTATTCATCCTATATTTTTCTCTCCTCCCTGCACACAGGTTGCTTAACATGAGCCTCTGGAAAGTCTAAATATAGTCTTTCTTTGCACCTCAGGAAGGTAAAACAACAAACACAACAGTAGATTTTCTGAATGTAAGAACTTGAATTTTATGACGTAGTTTAAATTTCAAATCTTTTTCACAGAAATATATTTATGTTTTATTATTTTATATTTGTTATTATTTTATGTTTTTTACAAGATCTCGCAGCCTAATCATTTGCTTTGGAAACTTTAGCCATCTTCCTATATCATATTATGGAGGAAAACAACTCCCTTGAAAGAATAACAAACATCTGTAACTTCACCTAGTGTATGTGCTAAAGTTTCCTTTTATACGGAGATGGAAATAATGATCGTACTAGGACATTTGAGGTATATCATCTCTAAGAAGTTTATTATGTGTAGCCTACTGTTTTCTAAGTTAAATTTCTTCTAGCATGGTATTCGAGATTCTGGAAAGAAAGTAAACCAATAAGTAAGTGGAGTCCCAATTCTGTGAATTAGTAGCTGTGTGGAAGTATCAGTGAGGACAGGCTGGATTAATAGTGATCTTGCAAACTGCAGTGGTCTCACTCACATTACAAGATTCATCATGATTGGCCACAGTCCTATTTGATGCCATCTTTCGGGGAATCAGGTTAGTAAAAAAAAAAAAAAAATTCCTGTATTTGGAATATTGTCAATCATTGAAACAAAGGGAAAAGAGACGTGTCAAACCATATCCCGACTCTTGAAGCTTCTTCCTCTGAATATTACCCACATCACTAATGGCCACTCCTGAGTTTATCAAAGCAGAATGCATAATCTTCAATTAGGAGAGAATTTGGAATAGTGTTTGGCAAAAGTAATTCAATCAACCAAAGAAGTGGTAATCTTGGGGAAAACATACAGTCAATCAGTCTACCTGTATCTCAGTTTCCTCATCTATAAAATGATAATGCAGTAATAATTACTACATAGGGTTATATGGATTCATGGAAATAATGATACAAAAGATTTAATACCTGGCATATAGTTATTAATAAATGCTTGTTTATAAAATTGAAAAGAAAGAACCTCAGTTTCTCTGTGAAGTAAGTACTAGACTGATAGAGCTCCATGATATCTGGGGTTTTACCTGGGTGGTTTGAATAGCTAGAGATGACTGGAATGGCTCAATTTGGGACATATGCTTAGGGTCCTCGTGGAATCTTTTGGACTGAAATATGCAAGAGGACTCCTTCACTCAATGTCCAAGCCTAGGCTAGGACAGCTGTAACTTCTCAGGGCTGGTCACCATCACTCTCTAGCCACACATGGTAAACTCGAGGTAGCCTTACAACCTAGATGACAGCTGGCTTCTCCCTGAACAAAAATAACAAAAGTGTACATTTTAGATTCAGTTTATTTAAAGGTGCAAAAAATCATGTTGGTATTTTAATTTGTATTGCATTAAAACTATACATCAGTCTGGGAAGAATTGGTATTTTAACTGTGTTGAAGATTCTAATCCATGAGCCCTGTATGTCTCTCAATTTATTTGGATGTTCTTTTTTCTTCTTTCTAAAAATCAGAATTTTGTAGTTTTTGGCATACAGGTCTTGCACATTTTTTAGATTTATCCTTGAGTATTTTCCTATGTGGAGCTACCACAAAAGGTATTTTTTATTGTAATTGTCAATCATTCATTGACAGTATAAAGAAATATGATTGATTTTTTATGTTGACGCTGCATAATAAGACTTTAACAAGTCTTATTTAACAATTCACTTATTCGTTCCAGGAGGTTTATTGTGGATTCTTTGGGATTTTCTATGTAGACCATCATGCAAAGAGAGACTATTTTAATTTTCCCTTCCGTGTGCCTTCTCTTTCTTTCTTCCTTCCTTTCTTTTTTAAGACTTTATTTATTTATTTGACGGAGAGACAGCCAGTGAGAGAGGGAACACAAGCAGGGGGAGTGGAAGAGGAAGAAGCAGGCTCCCAGCGGAGCAGGGAGCCCGATGCTGATGCTGGGGCTCCATCCCAGGACCCTGGGATCACGCCCTGAGCCGAAGGCAGATGCTTAACGACTGCTCCCTTAGAATCATCAGGTGCCCCTCTTTCTTCGTTTCTTTTTTCCTTTGTTCCTTCCTTCCTTCTTTCTCTCTTTCTCTCTCTGTTTCTTGTCCTAATGCACTGGCTAAGACTTCTGGCACAATGCTAAACAGCCATGGAAAGGGTGGATATCCTGCCTTGTTCAAAATCAAAGTAATTTGGCCTTTCATCATGAAGTTAGCTAAGGGTTTTTTTTAATGGATGCCCTTTATCAGCTTAAAGAATTTCCCTCTGGGGCACCTGGGTGGCTCATACAGTTGAGCGTCAACTCTCGATTTCAGATCATGGCATGATCTTGGAGTCATGAGACTGAGCCCCATATCCAGCTCCAGGCCCAGGGAGCCTGCTTTGGATACTCAATATCCCTCTCCCTCTGCCCCTTTCCCACTCTCAAGCCTGCTCTCTCTCTCTCTAAAATAGGTAATTAAATCTTTTTAAAAGAAAGAAGTCCCAGGGGAGCCTGGGTGGCTCAGTCAGTTAAGGGTTTGCCTTAGGCTCAGGTCATGATGTCAGAGCGCTGGGACTGAGTCCTGCATTGCTCAGTGGGGAGCCTGCTTCTCCCTCTCCCTCTGTCCCTCCCCTCACTTGTACTTTCTCTCTCTCTCTCTCTCTCTCTCAAATAAATAAATAAATAAATAATCTTAAAAAAAAAGAAAGAAGTTCCCTTCTTTTCCTAGTTTCCTCAGTTTTTTTTCATGAATACATGTTAAATTTTGTCAAATGCTGTTTCTGCTTGAAGAATAGTTATAAACATGTGGTTTACCTTTTTAGCCTATTAATATGATTAATTACATAAAATGTTTTTCAAATGTTGAATTAGTCTTACATCCCAAGATAAAGCTCACTTGGTTGTCACCCACTCTTCTTTTTATACGTGCTAACTTTGAATTGCTAATATTGTGTTAAGGATTTGTGTGGCTATGTTCATGGGAGAAATTTGTCTTTAGTTTTCTTTTCTCATACTGTCTTTTGGCACCAGGGCAATTCTGCCCTCATAAAATAAGTTGGGAAGTATTTTCTCTTCCTTAATTTCCTGGAAAATATTGTTGTAGAATTGGTGTTATTCTTTCTTCAAAAGTTTGGTAGAATTCACCTCTGAAACCACCTGGGACTGGAGATTTCCTTTTGGAAAATGTTACACTATAAATTCAATTTCTCTAATAAACATAGGTTTATTCGTGTTATCTACTTCGTTGGTGAATGTAGTGTTTTCTGGCTTTCAAGGAATTGATCCACTTCATCCTCACTGTTGAATGTACGTTCTTGGTATTTCTTTATTACCTCCTTGGTAATGGTAATAACTTTCCTCTTTCTGTTGCTGATAGTGATAACTTTGTCTCTTATTTACTGGAGGTTTAACAACTTTCTTAATCCTTTATAAGAAACAGCTTTTGATTTCATTGGTTTTCTTCTCTATTTTTTTGTGTTTTATTTACTTATTTCTAACCTTACCCTTATTTTTAACTTCTTTATGATTTCTTTGGACTAATATTGCTCTTCATTTTCTAGTTTTTTAAGGTGAAAACTTAAATTGTTGACTAAAGATTTCTTCTTTTTTAATATTAAAGCATTTAATGCTATAAATTTCCTTCAGAGTACTTGATATAGCTTCATTCCATACATTTTCACCTATTACATTTACATTTTTGTTCAGGTCAAAACATTTTCTAATTTCCTTAAGCCTTCATCTTTGATCTCATAAATTATTTATTTATATACTTATTTTTTAAAATTTTTTTATTATGTTATGTTAATCACCATATAGTACATTATTAGGTTTTTTTTTTTACATTATTAGTTTTTGATGTAATGTTCCATGATTCATTGTTTGCATATAACACCCAGTGCTCCATGCAGTACGTGCCCTCCTTAATACCCATCACCAGGCTAACCCAATCCCCCACCCCCCTCCCCTCTGAAGCCCTGTTTGTTTCCCAGAGTCCATAGTTTCTAGTGGTTCATTCCCCCTTCTGTTTACCCCCCCTTCATTATTCCCTTCCTTCTCGTACCCATCTCCCTGCTATTCCTTATGTTCCACAAATGAGTGAAACCATATGATAATTGTCTTTCTCTGCTTGACTTAGTTCACTTAGCATAATCTCCAGTCCAGTCCATGTTGTGGCAAATAAATTATTTATAAGAATGTTTTTATCTGGGAATTTTCCAGATTTTCTGTTATTGATCTCTAGTTTAATCATACTGTTGTCAGAGAATATACCTTGTATAAATTCAATCCTTTAACATTTGTTACGGCTTATTTTATGACATGGGCTTTGGTCTAACATATTTCATGGACACTTAAAAAGGAACGTATATTCTACTGTTGGGTAGAACATCCTATGGATATCAAGTAGATGCAACTGGATGATTGTGTTGTCAGTTTTTTATACTTGCTGATTTACTGTTAACTTTTTCATCAAACACTGAGAGAAGTATCGAAATCTTCACAGCCATAATTGTGGATTTGTCTATTTCTTGTCAGTTCTATCTGTTTTGCTTCGTGTATCTGTAAGTTTTATTAAGACCATACACATTTAGAACTGTTAGGTCTTCTTGGGGCGCCTGGGTGGCACAGCGGTTAAGCGTCTGCCTTCGGCTCAGGGCGTGATCCCGGCGTTGTGGGATCGAGTCCCACATCAGGCTCCTCCGCTATGAGCCTGCTTCTTCCTCTCCCACTCCCCCTGCTTGTGTTCCCTCTCTAGCTGGCTGTCTCTCTGTCGAATAAATAAATAAAATCTTAAAAAAAAAAAAAAAAAAAGAACTGTTAGGTCTTCTTGGTGAAGTGACCCTTTTATCATTATGTCATACCCCTCTTTATTCTTGCCACTTTTCCTTGCTCTGAAGCCTATTTTGTCTGATATAACATATCCCCTTCAGCTTTTTTGTCACTGGTGTTTGAATTGCATCTTTCTCTATCCTTTTACTTTTAACCTATGTTGTCTGCTTAACTCCACTGGAGAATGTTGATTTGTTGCAGTTGTTTCTGCTGTTGTTTTAGCAGGCTGGCTGGATTTTTTGCATATTTTGACTCACATTCTGTGGACTACGATTCCAATATCAGTTCATCATCCAAAGCCTTTATCATGCCATCTACACTTTTCCTGTGACACCATCATCCAGAGGCCAGTCTGGGACCTGGGCTATGGTCTACCCTGTAAGTGTAGTTCTTAAAATATTTGATATGGTATTTAGCATAAAATCCATGTCTGGTTTAGGATTGAGCCCAAGAGTTCATATGCATTTTATGGGATTGTTTTCACAGGCTGTCTCCTTCATTCAGTCTCCCCACTACTCTCCTGCTCTCAGAGGCACTCCTTTCTGGTCTTCTGTCTAGAGAGTCAAGGCTTGAGCTCCCCTGCTCTACAGCACACTTCCCATGACTGAGTCAGCTGTGAGGACCTGGTTCCTGGAATAATTAAAAGAGTCACTGATAAGCTTCAGAGCCTATGAATATGATGAAATTTTAGGATTTTTTTTTTTTTTGGTGTAAGTGTGTGTGTGTGTGTGTGTGTGTGTGTGTGTGTATTACATCATTTTCTTTCTTTCTTTCTTTCTTTCTTTCTTTCTTTCTTTCTTTCTTTCTTTCTTTTTTCATTTTTTTGGATGAGTGCTCCCTTAGAATCATCAACTTTGTGTCACTAGGAATCAAAGAGTATTAAAAATCTGATAGAAGATGGAGGCAGGAACACAGACAGAGGCTTTTTCTCCTGGCTCAACTGTCCAAGTAGCTTTTGACAAGTTACCTTTCTAGGCTCTCAGTTTCTTTCCTGGAAGACCTGAAAATCTCTGATTTTGTGGTTCTGGTACTTTACCTATTTTCAGTCTTCTCTTTCCAAACTAGGACCTGTAGCCGATCCTTTGAACCTTACTTTTGCCAATACTCCTAACTTCTTTACTTATTTCTTGAATAAAAAATACTACTGAGGCTGTTAGATAAAGTCACCCAAACTCCTAGATCTGTGATTCATGGTCTCCCACTCAATTCCATCCTCACTGCCTCTTAGGGATTTGTTAAATATTTCCTCTTTCCATCTCTCACTATAAAAATGTCTAAGCCAGACAAGACATTTCTCTTCTGGCCCAATGACTATTCTCTATTACCTACGTATCTCCTGGCAATAGTGATTATTGTCTGACCATGCTTTGATCTTGCTTTCTAAATCAAGTTCATCAGAGAAAAATGACTTAAACACCCAACAGGACAGCCTTTCGCCTTTTCATAAACGGTGAGCTATGTTATTCTTTGTGCACATTATAAATGAAGAACCCACCATCTGAATGCTAGAACTGGTCTGGTCCTAAATCAGTGTTTAAGTAGAGATATGTCTTCCATTGCCCGCCTCACTCCTCCTCTGCTTGCCGCTCCTCTTCCTGTCCTCTTCCGCACTTCAAGCGATTTCACTGACCAGAATTCTCAGATCCTTAGGCTTGCGGATCTCTTGCATAAGTGGGTGGGGGTGGGGTCATTAGGATAAATGAAATCATACTGAACTGCTAAAGTCATACTCCTTCAGGGAGCACTCACATTTAAATAAGCTTGTCGAAACAGGTTGCTCCTTTATCTTAATTCTAGATTTTCTAGCATGCTGATACTTGAAAGGAAGGACTAGTATGAGGCAGAGGCTCCCCTGAGAAAATCCCTTCTGCTAATATAAAGGATTGAAAGTGAGACAGTATTTTGTCTGATTTAATTGGGGAGGGGGTCTGTATGAGTGTGCGACAGACATAATTTGTACATTTTGTTGCCCACATATGTTAAGCTTCAAACTACTTGTAAAATCAGATAGAGCAATGAGTGACAAAAGATTTAGTACCAAAAAAGATTTATTACATTTCCTTAAAATGCATCTCTGATTTACCTACTCAGACTGAACGCACAGAAACTCTTCACAAACTGTGTGTAATGATAATATAATAATGATTTGCACTGATTTGTAAGACATTTCCTATTCTTCAGTCATATTAATGGTCTTACAAGTACACAGAAAAGATCCATTTCACCCATATATAGCCATTATAACTGATTACATATGAGTGTTATACATTTTTACTTAAACTTTAGAAAAGTATTTCACGAAGTGTTTTATGTAGAATAATAGTCTTAAAAAGGTTTCTAAGAAACAGGGAGCCCATGGCTATACAAGTTTAGAAAAAGCTATGAACCATATCCCCTTTGGAAATTTAAAATGTGTTTAACCATATAAAAGGCTCTGAGTGGCTCCGCAGTAAAGAAATCTATTTTTGGCAAAATTTCCCCCAAATTGATTAGACCACTAAACTCTTCTTTTCACATAATGCCCATTAATATTGTGAGCTAGTGGTCTGCATGGCATACTTGGGGAAACATTTTAGTGGATTCATGTCAGTTGGGAGGGATATATTCTGTAGCTTTATAAATCCTCAAATTCATGAATAACATTGCATTGATGAGGTTGGGGAATATCGGTGAGGTTCAGTGGGGTGGAGTCCGGAGCCAACGACCAAGAAAGAATTCTTGAGGCATCTTTGGTGCAAAATTGGTGGTTTATTAAAGCACGGGGACGGGACCCGTGGGCAGAAAGAGCTGCTGCACCAGGGTTGTGAGAGGTGGCTGTTATATACCATGGGGTTGGGGGAGGTAAGCAAAAAGGGAGGTTGAGGAAATACTTTCATATGTTAAAGAAGACTCACAAGATACCAGAGGCCTCGCCATTGTCAAGTTAAGGTTGTTTTTTCCTCTAGCAAGGCATTAACATTAAGATGGTTGGGAACTTCCTGGAGGCTGCAGATTATAAGGACATTTAATCGTATCTACATTCCCTTCCGGAAGCTAGGTTATTGGTAGAAATGCTTCGTTCTTGTAAACTGCTAAGACATTTGTAAACTGAGGGAGACTTAAGTCTTGCAGGATTGTGGTATCTATAGGTTAACTATTTCTTTGTCCTTCAGGGCAGCCAGGAGTGCCTGAGGAATGTCTCATACATCCCAACTGGGGGGGGGGAGGCGGTTGCAGGGTGTCAGTTTCTGCTTTGTCCTCAGCTTGCCTTCTGTTCCCTCATCAACAGAAGGGATTATCATATAATTTCTTTTTTTTTTTTTTAAGATTTTATTTATTTATTCGACAGAGATAGAGACAGCCAGCGAGAGAGGGAACACAAGCAGGGGGAGTGGGAGAGGAAGAAGCAGGCTCATAGCGGAGGAGCCTGATGTGGGGCTCGATCCCACAACGCCAGGATCACACCCTGAGCCGAAGGCAGACGCCTAACCGCTGTGCCACACAGGCGCCCCCAGTATCATATAATTTCTATCATAAGATGCACAAATGTTGATCCTTATTGAAAAAGGAACTGGAAGAGTTTGTTGAACGGTTTTTCCTGTTCCTTAAATTCATTTATGTCATAAATTCCAACTACCTTCCACAGATATGCTTTAAACTGCATTTACCTCAAACTTTTTTTGTTTAAAAACACCACTTTTTAAAACTCCTTTATTTTTTCTTCATTTCTAGCACAAGGATTAGCAGAGGATAATTTTGGGGACAATTTCTGTCTCTCTCCATCCCTTGTTTGCACATACACACAATTTTTGTGTTTTTATTTAATGTTTGTTTTGTTTTTGTTTTGTTTTAAGATTTTATTTATTTATCAGAGAGAGAGAGAGAGAGACAGGAAGAGAGAATGAGCAGGAGAAGGAGCAGAGGCAGAGGCAGAGGGAGAAAAACAGACTCCCCATCGAGCAGGGAGCCCAATGTGGGACTCAATCTCAGGGCTCCAGGATCATAACCTGAGCAGAAGGCAGACGCTTAACTGACTGAGCCACCTAGGCGCTCCTTTATTTTGTTTTGTATTCTATGGAGTAATAAAGAGTGGAATAAATTGTGACCTAAGGCACTACATGTATACAAGCAGAAAAAATATGTAAGCAAATATGTATAACCAGCCTTATCCTTTAAGCAATGGAACCTACCCATAAAATAGGAATTTGGGGGAACCATTGGTGTCATATTTGAGATGGTTTTGGATTCAAACAGAACTGGGTGGATTCTAGGTGACTGTGCATATTACTTTATCTCTAGGATGTGCGTTCTCATTTGTTAAATGGGATTATAATAACTATTTGAACAACAATTGAGATAAGGTATGTAAATGTCTGACACCTAGTAAGTTATCATAAGGCAGGAGCAATCATGTAAAAAAGAGCCTCATGGCAGAAATGTCATTAAAACTAGGTCTTTAAAATGTGTATAGAAATGTGTATAGAAATCAAGGATAAGAGCATGCTTGGTCTTGTCAATATGTTTTGCAAGCTAGTTCAGATTTATGCCTATTGAAGATTCAGTAAAAATCTACTGAGACCCTCTTTTCCAGCCCTAAATAGAGAGGATGATATTCTTTGACACAAATTTTGGAAGCAAATAACCTCCCATACCAGTCTTCTTCTCTGAAGCATGACTTTTCTGAGTAGCTACAAATGCACACTTTTATTTTATTTTATTTTATTTTATTTTATTTTATTTTATTTTATTTTATTTACTTATCTACCTATCTATCTATCTAACATCTATCTAACTATCTTTTTATTTGAGAGAGAGAGAGGGAAAGAGTAGGAGTGGTGGGGGTGGGGCAGGGGGAGAAGGAGAGAGAAACTTAAGCAGAATCTATGCAAATCTGAGATCATGACCAGAATTGAAATCAAGAGTTCGATACTTAACCCACTGAGCCACTCAGACCCACTGGACACTGATTTTACATACATCTCCGTAGCTTCTATTCTTCAGGAATTAACAATCTTTTTCTTTGCAAAAATACTTAGATGCCAACTTTTCTACCTATTCCTCTCTAGGTCAGCACTCAGTGTTCTTTTAGTAAAGATATGAATAATAGATGAAATTACTAACAGTATAAAGAGCAAGGATGAATGGCTGAGGAAGAAAAAAAAATCATGCCCATATACCCATTTTCCTAAATATAAGTTATTCTTTTTTTTCTTTTCATATCCTCTATTTTACCTCTCAACTATTCCCAAATGACCTGAAACAAAACAAGGTATGAATTAAAGCATGATAGTAGAAAACCTTCATATTTGATTTCCCTTTGTTTAATTTCCCAATCCTGTGGCAGTGAAATGGGACAGAATCTCTCTGATGCAGTGTCACAAATGGCAGATACAATGTTTAATACACCATCAATTCTCTCTGTCTTACACGCACACACGTGGAAACTCATAGCATAGTAGATGGTGGTTTGTGTGACTGAAATCAAACAAAACACAAACAGTGGCTAGTTTACCAAGACAACAGAGTCCATGCCATGGTTTCTGAAAAGCTTTGGCAACTGACTTCAATTTTAAGTATGTGTTCTGCTACCTTGTATCATGTCATCAGCTCTATGGGACTCATACTGTATGCCTTGCCCATTTAAAGACGTTTCATTCATTGTGTGTGTTTCTGAACATACAGAAATAAGACCAGAGCAAATGAGTCATGTTCCGGGCAAGCCACTTCCCAAACCTCACTCAAAAAGAACCTAGAAGGTCTTCTCATTGTCCTTTACATTGTGAAAAAACAGCAATGGTGAGACTGTGTTTATTATATATATATATATTTTTTTTTTTTAATTAGTTAACGCAGAATTCCTAATTTCAGAGGGGACAGTGGGAGTTTTATGTGTTATCTTTTCTTACATGGAAAAAAAAAATTCTGATATGACATAAGAAGTCACCTTTCTTAAACAAGATCATTAAGTAAAATCAGTTTAATCCTCCAAACAATCCTATAATGTAGGTATTATTAGCTTGATTTTAAGAATAACGAAAATTGGATTCAGAGATGTTAAACAATTTGTAACAAACCCACAGTTTAAAAACAAGAGAGCCTGGGTTAAAACACAGTTACTCTGGAATCCTATTCAATTCTTCCCAGTGTGGACCTTTCTCTTCCTTTTACTGTGTTTATGAGCATTGCTCAGACAATAACATTTCAGGAACATCTTTGCCTAAGAAATATTTAATGAAGGCAAACAGTGCAACTAAGAATAGTGCTATTGTTGTCAGCCTCCACTGGGTCTGCATGTATATATGAGAAGGCAAAAAAAAAAAAAAAATTCAGTGAATGCTTTTGAAAGCTGACAGATGTATTTAAAAAGCAAATAATAATATTCTTTCACTCATCTCCAAAGAATCTTAATGGAAAATAGGAGGATGTGAGTGTGTTTTTATCCTAGGTCGGCACTGAGAATTCTTCTAACATGACCAAAACATAGTTGATAGGTCATTTTATTCATTTATGCATTGGTTGTTGCAGCTATACACTTGAAATTGTACACCTTGGGCGAGTTGTAAAAAGAATGAGTAACTCGATGGTGATAAATTTAATTTCACAATACTATTGCCTGTATAGCACAATGCTTATACACAATCTACTTTTAATCCTTTATTGCCCAAGCCATTCTATATGCTATAGGAGATATAAAGAAACCCATGACACACACGACATCCTGGAGGAGCCTACCAGGAAGTTGGTGAGTCAGAATTCACAGATATAAAGGAATTAGAATGTACTGGAAGACAATGCAGAATCAGATGGTATGAAACATCTTGCTTCCATCTAGCCGCTATTGTTCATTGTACTTAAAAAAACAAAACAAAACAAAACTAAAGCCGCATTTATTCTGTGAAGTTTTTCCTGAATTTTCTTTTTTTTTAGAGAGAGAGAGAAAGAGCGCAAGTAGGGAGGAGTGGCAGACAGACGGACAGGGAGAAGCAGGCTCCGGGCTGAGGAATCCAGAACCCTGGGATCACCAGCTGAAGGCAGATACTCAACCGACTGAGCCACCCAGGCACCCCCTTCCCGAATTTTCTACCCCATAGTCTCCTCCTTGATCACTTTTAACTTGAATCATGTTTTGTCAATTATCATATGTATGTTTGAATTTCAAATTTTGTTAATATATTACCTGCTTTCCCAGATAAATCGTAAGTCTCTTGATCAGGAAATCATATGATTCTTTCTTAGATTTTCAAAGCCAGACGCTTTGTTTTGCACAATGGAGGTACTACTGATTTGTTTTCCTGATTATCATTAAAATGATGACAATTGTTAGTGGAATATGAATTCACAGAATGAAGCAACCAGAGGGCAACACTTGTATGAGGTTACGTTGCAGGCATTCTGGATGCACTTGACTATGAGTTCCTTAAGCACAAGGATTGTCTTTTTCACATGCATCCCTTGTTTTTGTCCTAGCATGATACCTAACACAGAAATAGCAATGTTTAAAGAAGGAAAGTAGAAAGGGAAGGTGAATTGAAAGGAGGGAGGGATGGCCCTAGATATTGAAGAACGGACTCAGATACAAGAAAAAAGTGGGGAATTCTAGACAAGAAGGACACTATCAGCAAAGGCAGAGTGGTTGAAATTGGCAGTGTGTATATGTGTGTGAAACTATGTGGAAGCTATTCTAACTGGAATGAGGAATTTGCTTTATGATGGCACAGGACATTATGTTGAATAGGAAAGATATTTTTCATGCTGTGGAGGTCATAGTGTGAAAAGTTAGAATGAATAATTTAGAATTGGGACTGGAGGCAATGGAGCCATTACAGGTTCTTAAGATGGTGAAAAGCATTTTTAGGAAAAGTGCTTAGAAAGAGCATCATGAAGGGCAGATGAAAAAGGAAACATAAGGAAGGAAAATCAGGTTAGATTCGATTGTGATAATGTAACCATGGAATGATGACTCTGAACAACATAGCAGTGTCAGCAAAATAGAAAATATTTTTATTGAAAAAGCAATCAGTGGGGTTTGATGATTAACTGAACTTCCGAATAAAAAAGATAGAGGCATAGAAAATATTCCCAAACTTCTAATTAGTGAGAGAGGTTGACCTTTCAAGTTGTGGTGCCGTAAATTAAAATAAGGACGTACAGAAAATAACTAGTTTGAGGAAAATGTCAAATTTAATTTTAGACATGATGATTTTATGTAGCATGAGGTCATAAAAAGAACTTTATCTTGGAGATTAGCAAACCTCGAGTTCTATTCAGAGCATTGGGAAGGTACTTAAGATGTTGAATTATTATTTTCATTAAGTCACTTAAAAACGTTAGGTACTTATGTCTCCTAAAGTACTAAACATAAACTCCTGGCATAATTACTACCTCATTGTGAGAATAAAATAAGATGGTGGTTGTTAGAATTTTTGGTTATTGTCAAATCTTACATTAAGTTACAAACTGGAGATCAGAGGCAAATGTATACATGTTTGCCTGATCCATATAGCAGGGTTTATCTGCTCCTTTTAGGCTCTTACAGAAGACTAGGGAAAGCGCTCCCATGCCCACTTTCAGGTGGATGGAAGATAACAAAACGGAAGAGAACACAGGGTTTATTTTCTGAAAAATAAATCCTAGGATTGGCTGAGCTTTATTGAGTCAACGAAGAACCTCTATTTTTCTTTCTGTAAAATAATAAAAGGATAAAAAATAAACTAAAAAGGATCGATTTAACCGATTTGTTCTACAAGCTTCAGCAAACACAAGAACAGGACTCTGGATAGGTAGAAGAGGGAGAAAGTGTTACTGAGTGACAAGGATGTATGGGTCTCTGAATTATAGCAGATCTGCAAAGAGCTAGAACCAAGTAGAAGGAAAGGACCTGATCACAGGGACTTTAATTAGAAGGGGAGAAAACATTCGATAATGATTAAGCATATGGACTCTGGAGTCAGACAGAAGAGTGTTTATCTTGAGATAAAACGCAACTCCCAGCTGTGTGGCCATAGGAGAACTGCTGAAGTTAGCTAAGCCACAAATTGTAATATGAGCAGGATGAGAGGACCCACCTCCTAGAGTTGGGAACCTATGATGGCATGCAGAGTAAGTATTTGGTGAGCTCTAGCTAACATTAGTAAAAGGAAGCAGTGTCAAATCTACCTGAGTCAGCATAAGGACACCACTCATTTCTAGAAAAAAAAAAAAGAGAGAGAGAGAGGGAGAGACAGGGAGAGAGAACATGGAGGAAGGGAAGGGGGAGGGAGAGGAGACAGCAGCACAGATAGGTCAAGAAGGAGAAACGGGACAAAAATGAGGGGAAAAAGTGATAGGAAAAAGTTGGAAGAGCGGTGGCAAAAGGGAACACGGAAAGGATTCTTAAAATTAATACTTACAGTCTGAAATTACTATACATTGTTCCTTTGTCATTGAAATAGAAGCAGAACAAAATGAAACATAATTCTGAATGGAAGCAGAAACAAATGTTCATGGGGAACTCATTGGAAAGCTTAGCTGAAGAGCAGAAGGGTAAGGGAGGAAAGAGCCCTGGTGTTGGACAGAGGGACATGGGACAAAAGTGTGAAATACGACTTTATCTAATCCTTTTCTGTGTCTTCTTTTTCTTATTTCTATAGCTATACAAAAAAATGCTTGTTTAAATAATGTGCAACATCAGCCTTCTTAGTCAAATATGGTTTGGCCTTTATACACTGTTTTAAACAAAGTACGCTTATATAATTAGGAATGGTGCTATAATGCAAAGCAAAGATATTGCATTACACCAGGAAACTTAAGTTCTAGAAAACGGAGGCTACATTCCAGCAAACTAGCAAACCTTTTTTTATAATCCCTATTCATACACAATTCAGAATGATGTAATGCCAGGTTATATATCAACTAAACCATTCTTTTACTGAATCTCTGACCCAAATGCCTGAAAAATCTGTCTGGAGTTGATGGCATGTTGAAGAAATGAATTAACTCTGTGGTCTATTTATTATATATTACTACAGTTCTTACACAATGGCCAAAAATAATCCAATTTTAGATGCTCTTATAATGCTTAGGAAATTAATATTAACAGGGCATACAAGTTCACTGAGTTAGGACTTAATGCAATTTTCTTGTGGGTTAAGAAATCCTTCCTACAGACTGGGATATAGAGATTTAGTCACCAAGCGATTTTTGGAATAAACAAATGTGTAAGACATGTACATTCAGGGTTGGCCACAGGAGAAAAAATTATGTAGTACCTGCAGTTATATTTAATGATCCATCGCTTCTCAACCTTGTCTCCCTCCCACACGCCCAGATACACACACCCAGACACTCATCTATCTCTCCCTACTCAAGGCTTCCAACTGTGTCCCTACATTCTAGCTTTGGCTTTGACCCCTTCCCATAATATTATCTTTTATCTCAATACTTCCTACGCAGTTATTTGAGATCCAACATGGCATAACGCAAGTCAGGCTAAAGAGTTCCTGACCATTCACGTATTGAATTATTTTCTAGTTAATATATTTCAAATTAAAAGGTAAAGTTTAGGGCGCCTGGGTGGCTCAGTCAGTTAAGCCTTTGCCTTCAGCTCAGGTCATGATCCCAGGGCCCTGGGATGGATCCCCACCTCGGGCTGCACAATGGGGAGTCTATTTCTCCCTCTACCCCTCCCCCCTGCTCGTGATCTCTCTCTCTCTCTCTCCTCTAGATCTCTCTCTCCCAATCTCTCTCTCTCTCAGATAAATAAATAAAATCTTTAAAACAAAAGGATAGGTAAAGTTTAAATAAAAGTTCAGCAGTAGTACTGTGGAGAGGATAATTTTGCTAGATCACTTATGAAAAATATAGAGGATTCATTTCATAAAAGTCACATGTAGTTTGCTTTGACTATTTTATTCCACATTGTGCCAGGCAATAGTTCTGCCCAGTCTCTAGAGTTCGTCTTTGCTCTATGCTTAGAGGAGTTATTCCAAAATCATATGTGTCACAAACTTCATTTTGGGGGCAGTATAACACAAATTTGCCACAAGGTAGACAGAGAATGATACTATTATGTGCACTCTACAGAGTCAGGGTTTTAATATTTAGTATTCACAAAGGCTTCTTAGAAAATTCCCTATAATGAAGATATAGACATACTCAATAAATGACAGTTTTACTTCTTAAAACACCCAGGATTCCCCTTCAAAAATATTCTTAATTTCTGGGGCACCTGGGTGGTACAGTCGTTAAGCATCTGCCTTCGGCTCAGGGCGTGATCCCGGTGTTATGGGATCGAGCCCCACATCGGTCTCCTCCGCTGGGAGCCTGCTTCTTCCTTTCCCACTCCCCCTGCTTGTGTTCCCTCTCTGGCTGGCTGTCTCTCTGTCAAATAAATAAATAAAATCTTTTTAAAAATATTCTTAATTTCTTTCTTTAGTCTTAAAAAAAACCCTACTTGTTACAAAAGTTGCATAAACAAGAATAAAATGGAAAGCACGAAAAAGGAATTTTAAAAGCAATATTCTGAGTCATTTTTGTAATTAATTAAGGTTAATAGAAATGTATAGGCATTAAATTAAAACCCCTCACAATCTCATTCCACAGTATAGCTTCATCATTCGATACATGTACATATATATTTTATAACTAGTATATATATCTCTATACATGTATATGTATGCATAGGTATATACATATATGTATATAGACAGATACACATGTTGCTGAAGCCTGAATTTCTTTAGCTTATGAATTTTCAGTTAACAATATGTTGGCAATATCACCCTCTCCATTAAGTATTCTTTTATCACCTCTCTTTTATTGGTTGTGGAGTTGTCTACGCATGGCTATACATAATTTATTTAGCTAATTCCTAATTGCCAGACTTTTATGTCGCATCTTTTGCTTGCTTGTTTGTTTTCTCTTTGGATTTTGTGTTGAACATAATTATAAATAAATCTCCCCACATATTGCTGATTACCTTTTTAGAGATAAATTCCTAGAAAATGAATTGCTGAGTCTAATGTATGCCTAATCTTAAAACGTCGTCGCTGGCCCTCTAAAATGTTACCGATTCACCTGTACACCAACAGTATATTGAATTCACCCCAGAGACAGTCACATCAGGTGTTCTGAAATTGGAGAAAGGTTAGTAAACGAACACTTCTCTTACTGTTCTTCTTGCAAAGGGGTTGTAACAACCTACATACAAATGATCAAAATTCATCTTTTCAGGATCCCACTATTCCCGTAAATCATCACTAGCATAAAACCAAAATGGACCGAGAAAATGAGAGTGAGAATAAGAGGTGTTTCTGCTCCAAATTTCTACACAGCTGTCAAGTGAGATTGCTTGCTGTTGCGGTAGAGCGACCACACCTGCTTGGGTATGCGATTGCATCTCAGATATTTACCATCAAGTCTCTTCAACTGACCCCTCGGAGCCAGCATCGACTCACAGACTCAAAAACAAACATGAAGGGTTTCTCATAGAATGTGATGAAATTTAAATAGAATTAGCAATGTTCTTAAAACACACATTGAAGTGTTTGAACTACCACAGCCAAAGGTTATTACAGACCTGTGGGTCAGCTACCACAAAATCGGCTGTCACACATGCTTGGGTACAGGACAATCACAAAAAGAAGGGGTTGAGCAATTGCACTCTCAGCTCAGCTGCTTTTTATCTTCTGGAATGGCACGGCGCGTTGGGCTTTTTTGCCCCTGGGCATTTGCCATGCCCTTGGCACTGGCAAGGAGCAGTCTCGCTGGCCAAAAGGTCATAAACCTTTCTGCCCAGCCCTGATTATTGCACAAGCTTTCATACAGCACCCTTTCGTGATTGCTTTGCTCCCCCATTTCCACTATGTTTTTTAGGACTGTCACCTTGTGAACCAAAGAATTAATTGCTGCTTCTTTTCAGATCTGGGCTCCACCAAGGACCAGACTCGGTCTCAAATACTGGCCCCATGCTGGAAGGGAGTGATAATTCACAATGGGACCAGGCTTCTAGAACATCCTAATGTCCCTTAATGATTTCTTGTAAGCGAATCCTCCATGAATGTGTTTATCTTCTTAAAAAAACAAAACTCCATTTTATTTTTTACCACTACCTCACTTGCAATTGAATTTCCCAAAAACATCAGAAGCAGTAACTCAGTGTTGGCTTATCAAAAATACAAGTTCTGTAGTGAAAACACTTAACAGCCCATCTGTAGGTATGAAAACAACAGGACTTTGGGAGCAAAATATAACTCTCTCTATATGTATACATAATACATAACCATGTAACTATATAACTATATAATTATATGACTATATATATACATATAAATGGCAAACCCCAGCTTCCCTACTTGATGCCAGTGGAACATTAGGCAAGCAGCTTCACTTCTTGGAGCTTCAAATTAATCTTACAAGAGCAGGTCCGGGAACATTTGTTTCTCTGGGCTGTTATGAGGATTCAACGATATAAAACATGTGAAGAGTCCATCATAAAATAATGTTTAATACATAACAACTCCCCTTGTAGCCAGTGTTTTCAGAGGTTCCCTCACTTTATTTTATCACTGTGATTTGTGCTATTTTTTTTTAAAGATTTTAATTATTTATTTGACAGAGAGAGAGACAGCCAAGGAGAGAAGGAACACAAGCAGGGGGAGTGGGAGAGGAGGAAGCAGGCTCCCAGCGGAAGAGCCTGATGCGGGGCTCAATCCCAGAACGCCAGGATCAGGCCCTGAGCCGAAGGCAGACGCTTAACGACTGAGCCACCCAGGCGCCCCGATTTGTGCTGTTCTGATTTAAAAGTGTTTTTCTGTTTCGGAAGGGTTCTTGCTGATTCATCAAATGGATATAATAACCAGTAACTATCTGCCTTAATATTTCAAGGACATCATTATAGTACTTATCTTTTATATAAGGTGCATATACTCAATATGTCTCATTATGGTCACAAAAATATTCTCATGGAATCATACCTACTTCTGAAAGAAAATCACATTCTCAATCTCTCTCTTTCATTCTTTCTCTTCAATGCAGCAATGCTAGTTAATAGCTTAAGAAGGCTAACTTTCAACTGTACAGTAATGCTCTTAAGTCGTAAGACTAAGATCTGCAATTCTAATATGGGCAGTTCTTGAGTTTTAATGCCCAAATAATGCTAACTAATTCATGTGTGCCTTTACATAGAATCTTTGTGATCTTTCTATTAAAAAACATATAAAAAACATATAAAAACATTCATTCCTCATTGTCTGCCTCCCAAGACCTCTTAAAGGCAGTTCGACCTTTCCTTCTACACCTGTAACACCAAGAATAAGTAGAAGCTGGAAGCCAAAAATACGGACAGGAAAAGAGCTATTCATAAGACATCGCCAGAAATGGGCGTTGATCGCGAAGCCATGATATTCAGGTGGGAATCTTACAGTATATGCTACGTCTGCAGATCCAAACCCTTGTGGAAAATCATAGTTCTCTCTATCCTTCTGAGGTACCATCTTCTCTGTGAGTCTTCAGTGTTGCTTTCCCCTACCCTCACTGGGGGTCTAGTTCAATATGCTTGGCTTCCACTCTGTTTAAAAACCAATAATTCAAACAAGATCTGTCAAGTCTTCTTCAAAGCAAATTTGTAAGATTACCTCTAAACCAAGACATAGAAATAGCATATTTCTTTGGGCCTCTCATGTTTGTCTTAATGTTTCTACTATATATTGTTACAGCCCACCACAAATTCAATTTTAGAAATCATCAAGATATTTGGTGAAAGATATCAAAGGTTGATTATATGAATTATGTCCATGACTGTGCCACTGGATTGCAGGATAAGGGTGTTTCTGTGATCAAAGTTTTCTAGCCTATGAAAACATGCTTTAAAAAAAAGCTAACAGCTATTATTATCTAACTCACAGGTGATTATTTATAAAGGGGTAAACTAGTCTGTCATTTTTAATACATGTTGCCTGATTGAGACAGTCTGTTGTCTGTTTCTTCCCTGTGACTTTAAGCCTTCAAGGCTGCATCTATAGCTCACTGTCAAATATAAAAAGAATAACAACCAAAATGAAGATGCCAGTCCTCTCTTTTTATTCACAGCCTCATGTCTGAGGTGAACTCCCAAGACCACAGTGTTATGAGTTGAATTGTCCCTGTGCAGAAAGATATGTTGAAATCCTAACTCTATGCTCCCTCAGAATGTGACTTCGTTTGGGAATGGAGTTCTTGTTGCTTTAATTTGCTAAGTTAAAATATATTGGAGTAGAGGAGGCCTTAATCTATTATGACTACTGTTCTTAGGAGAAGAGAAAAATCTGGACTCAGACACAGAGGGAAGACAGCCCTGCGAGGATACAGGCAGAGGTTGGAACTATGCTGCCACAGACCAAGGAATACTTGGGCAACAAAGGCTGGAATGGGTAAGGCAGGATCCTTCCCTAAGGCTTTAGAGAGAGCGTGGCTCTGTCGACATCTTGAGTTTGGACTTCCCATCTCCAGAACTGCATTTCTATTGTGGTATTTTGTTATGGCGGCCCCCAGGAAATGACCACACACGCTTTCATGAGTTCCCTTATCTTCCTGCTTCTGACTTTGGAACTCATTTCCCCAAGCATCACTTTGCCTAACATTTAGACCTTAAACTGCACTGTTTTTTTTCTAACTTCAAATTTTTTGTTTCCTTTCTTAACTATAATTAATGATCATCTTCCAATACTTTATGAATCAGACATGCATGGAAGCATCCCATACCATCTTACGACATAAGTTTGCAGGAGCAGATTGTTAAATTTTTAGGAATTTCGCAAGCTGATTGCTAGACACAACGATTATTTCAAACATTACACTGTATAAGCTTTAAATTCGGTAACTTATGGTAAAACAAAGGCAATAAATAATCAAAGTGCGTCACTTCCTAATTACTTGACTACATTTTACTATAATCTATGTTCTTGAGGCTACTTATGTCTAATGTAGCTATATGGGGGAGAAATACTATTATAATGCTGTGTTTGTTTCCATCCTTTCCCAACTCATATTGGAATCTTGAAATCAGCCATAGTGGGAATATTTACACCATGAAAACTGTGAAAAGCTACAAATCAGTTATTTTTATGTTTTCAGAGAGCTAGTTGCAAACATTTACCAGCACACCGCTGAAATAAACTGTCAGTCCGTTTTATAAGTCAAACTGGAATGGCTCCGGAGGAACAGACCAAGGTTAGCTTCACCAAAGAGATCGCTTTTCTGGGCCCTATTCCGCACGTTTCAGTAGGAATTCAGAAAAGCAAGGAAAGCAAGTAAAAGCAAATAAAAGACTCTATTACAAATCATGAAGACAGAGAGATTTGACAGGGATTGTGAAGAGGGGATAAGGCAGACTTAGATGCTGGTGACCTACTTTTAGTATTGTCTACTAAATCTCCCAGGGAAGTGTTGAGCTGTGATTATAAATATTAATTAGATTCCAATCAGAGTACTATTTAAAGGATGTGTGCTCCTTAGGGAGAGCATTTCAGATAGATAGATAGATAGATAGATAGATAGATAGATAGATAGATGATAGAAAGATAGAAAGGGCAGTATACATGGCATATACATGTAAAAGTTGCTCAAGTTGGTAACAAACTAGATGATTTTACTTAGTAAAACAGACCCAACCCAGCTACAAAATTACAGGTGAATTAAATGACTATAAACAGGCAGGGTCAAGTCTTCATAGCTTTAGCAGATCTGTAATTCCACTCTGGATGGATCAACATTCTTTAGTTTCGCGATGACATCTTCCTTGTCAAGCAGTTCATCAGCTGAACAAAAACATTTAGAGGAACAGCAGCTCTCCATATTTAAAGCATAAATTCAAAGAATCTAATACCCATAAAATAGTTACTTCCTAAAATTCTTAAGCATAATTTGAGGCTGTGAGCTCTGTGCACTGTGGGAAGCGGAGTCTGAGGTTAGAGACTGCCCTCGTGCTTGAACTCTGTCAGCCAGAGTTGGGAATGCTGCAAACCTTCAATCCGTGCCAGAGAGAAGGTAGAAGGCCTTTCTTCTTTTAACCACAATGTCAGCAGCAGATTAAGGAGTGGCATTACTCACACCATACAGAGTCTTGCTGAGTCTACTTTTGCTGAAAGGACTGTGTCTCGTACCAGGAAGCGTTCTAAGGGTGGGATGTGTGAAGTGTGCATCACATCGCTGTTTCTGCTACTGAGGCATTCTTCTCAAACCTGTCATCGGAGTCCAACAATGTTCCTATTTAATTAGCCACTATGCTTCTTTTTTGTTTTGTTTTGGTTTTTTTTGTGATGAATAAGTAAGAGGCTCTCTTTCCTTTTCTGTGAACACAATCCAACTGGGAAGGAAAATCAGTCTCTTATTCTCTATAGTTTAACACTCATTCGTAGATTTCTTACGCATTCTAAATAGAAAAATAAAGGGCAAATCCAGTTCACAGTGGAGGCAGGCAGAAGAGGAAGCATATAATAAAGTAGTCTGGATCTAAAAAGTTATAGCACAAGCAAATAATATAAGAACTATTTTTATAATTTTACTTTTCAATAGATTAGTCTCGGGGAAACAGGAGGTGTTTGGAGACGGACAAGAATGGTAGGAGCAGGGAGGGAATGCTGTTAAGAGTGAGAGTTGGGCAAATAGGAAAAGGTCATCCAGAAGAGTTTTTCCCTATTTCTCTATGCTCACTCTCACCCCTGACCCCCATCTTAGACCCACTACTGCAAGTTCCTGACAGCTAACTTCCCAAATCAAGATGTGTAATTAACAGACGAAGCTAACATACAAGGTTAGCAAGTGGTTAAACCTCTCACACTTTTTTTTTTTTAAATGTTAGGAGAAATATTCTCAAGACTCAAAGTTAAAAAACAAAAACGAAGACAAAAAAGACCCTTATTTTTTAACATTTTGGGTAAGGAATGTCCTGAGACCAGACCATATAAAGCATTAATGACAGAATTAACACAATCTATAGGAAGCCTAATAACAGTTCTGTGATTCTAATATGTTTTGAAAATTAACATTTTGGCTTTCAAAACGTCTCTATTTTTTTTAAGACTTTATTTATTTATTTATTTATTAGAGAGAGAGAGAGAGAGATAGCATGAGCAGGCGGGGGGGTGGGCAGAGGGCGAGGGAGGAGCAGACTCCCTGCTGAGCAAGGAGTCTGATGCAGGACTCGATCCCAGGACCCTGAGATCATGACCTGAGCCGAAGGCAGACGCTGAGCCACACAAGCACCCCCAAATGTCTCTACTTTAAAATGACATAAACCATTAAACTGAGACATTTTGAAAGGCTCAACACAACAGCTTTTCTTAAAATTTTTGCATTTATTTTATATTGCACTGACACAAAGTGTTACTTTACATACAGGCCTTTTTCTTAAGGAGACCAGATTTATTTTGTAAACAAGAATCAAAAACGAGGGTGACTATGGAGAGAAATTTCATGTTTCATAAAATATAGGAAATATTTACGTTTCATAAATTACAAGAAAACTCCAGCACACCTTTGTGATTTATGAGATTCTTGTCCTGTTCTCTGTCTCTGAGGGTTTTTATCTATCTGTAAACTGGATCCTGCTGCCTTTCAGATTTTGTCCATCCTTTTACCAAAGTTTCAATTCGTCATGTTCCTCCAGTATCGGGCTCTAACTCTGCAAATTAATGTTTTCAATTTTTCTCCCACCCCCCTGCCTTAGAGCTACTGAGAACAAAAAGCTGACCCCCAGATCCTTAAGGGCATTCTAGCTTATCTTGAATCTAAAGAAGCCCTGTAAGCAGACGCTGGAAGCTTTCGGGCCTTATTTTTATTTTCCAAGGAGTTTTCTTTGTAGACGTTCAAAATGAAAAACAACAACAGCAACAACGACAAAAAACCCCAAAAAACAACTTTCATATTTTCGAGTTATGAACTTCAGTATCAAGTACTAATTTTACTGTCTGTAACTCATAGCAAAAGAGGTATTTCCCTTTTTGGACAGTCACACTGATAATTTGACAATACACTTTTTCTATTGACCAAGAGCAAGTTAGCTAGTGTGTTTGTGAGCTCCTGCTCTCAGCCAGCCCTATGCTGAACTTTGTAAGGGTTTAAAACACACACACACATACACACACACACACACACACACACACACACACACAACCTGCTATTGAGTGAAATGCAAGCCTTCCATGATTATATGTCACAGTGCAATTCTTATCCAATGAGTTTGTGGTTTTCCAAATTTAGGACAAAGCATGTTTTATCAGTGAGTTGAGATTAAGCATTGTTCTCCTTTGATTCTACAAATGGTTCTTCCAACTTTAAAATGGGCCACTTAATTTACAATTATTTTCTTCATTGATTTCTAAGAGTAAGAAATAACACAAATTTCTGACATGTTGATAAGAGAACTTTAGCAATTTTCTCCCTGACATGAAATATTTCATTCTGAAGGCCTGTGTTCCCTATCTTTATCATTCCTAGATGAAGCTATACTAAGAACGGACTCTGAGATGTATCTGCCACGTGCTGAGTATGAAACCTGAGTGACGTTTGGGAACGGAGCTCACGAAGGAACAAGAACACAAATATTTATTTGTCCCCAAAATAGAGGAGCCCATATTTTCGAACATTCCAATGGAACCCCCAAATTAGAGTTTACTGCATTGAAAACAGTATCATCTACTTGAAGATTATTAACACAAACTCAACATTGAGTCAAACCTATAATCTGTGTAGCTCATAGTAACTTACTTGGTAGAAGTATCTCGTAAATAGATTGTATGCTTTGAGTCTCTTCTAAATGATCAAAAAATATATATATGGATAAAATATCAAAGACAACTTTTTCACTAACTCTGTTCAATATTTTTTTCTTCGTAATTAAAAGTAGCTCAGCAACTTCCCCCCTTTAAAATCCACTCTTACCTCAGTAGTCATATAAATTATTCTGGCTATATAATTCTTCACTTCTTGCAGTGAAATACTGTAACATTTGGTAAGATAATTCTTTCTGGCTGTACGTTCCTACTGAAATTTTGGTGAGATAGTTTCATTTTTTTACTAGTGTAAAAGTAGGAAAGGCTTCTAAAGCTAGACTTGTGCTGAATAGGAAGATAGGGGGTGGGGAATGACACTACATTTAAAGTCAATCTTCTTCCTGCAACTTTTATTAACTGTTTTAAAGGTTGTGGCTATCGGGCAATTTCGTCCGGAAACGGAAACTCTAACACCCATATTTAGGTACTTCCAACTAAAAGCAGTTCACGGAAACTGCTGCTAGCAACAGGGTGGGAAAATTTCTGTTGCTCTTCTTTCCTGTGATATACGGTACAAGGGTTGGCCCTGGTTTGGTCCACCTGCCAGCGGAGTTTAAAGTTTCCAAGGCTCGGAGGAACACAATGACTTGGATCAAACTGCCTAAATGAGAAGAAGAGCACTTCTGCTACAACAAGGAAGCCGTTAAACTCCTACTAAGCTAACCATCTCTTTTATGCGTCCGTGCACACGACCGACCTCCTCTATCACTGACCAGGGATTATTTCTGACAATCCAGGATATTCCGAAAGCTTGGAGACATATGGCTGGAAAATGAAACGACCCTGGAGTGTGGCCACATCATTACTTTGTGTCGCGTGGTACCAGATGGGCAATCAGTGAATGATGCAGAGATGTGAACGGACAGTTTTATAATGTGAATTTTCCCCCCGTAAAGCCAAAACAGACTTCATTTCCCTCTCTTTTCTTTTGGTTTATAATACTTGGATTTTCTCCTTTCTGCAATATCAATTAAATCAGTTTGGCAGTGGGGTAGCCAAAAAGGAAGAGGATGAAGCGATCCTTAAAATCTTAGTAAGTGTCTGAGGAGCCACAGCACCCAGGAAACTGCGGCTGCGACCCGCCTGGTCCTGTGCGGATTTCAGGGTTGAGAACAGCGCAAGCGGTTATGGAGCGGACGGTGCACTCCATCCGCCGAGGATAGAGACCCAGACGCCGGGAGGGGTCCGCTCATTTCGCCGCAGCCTTGGAGGCCGCTGCTGCCTCTCATCCGCCGCGTTTCATTACCATTATCCTCGTCTGGAAAAGTCATGGAAGACGGCCCGCTGCCAGACCTCAGAGACATCGAGCTGAAGCTGGGACGCAAAGTACCCGAGAGCCTAGTGCGCTCGCTCCGTGGGGAGGAGCCGATTCCCCAGGAAAGGGACAGGGACCCCTGCGGGGGGAGCGGCGGCGGCGGCGGCTGCAGTAGCAGCAGCAGCAGCTGCAGCTTCCCTCCCTCCTTGTCGTCCTCCTCTTCGTCCTCTCCAACCTCTGGCTCCCCACGTCGTAGCCACTGCAGCGCCCTGGAGAGGCTGGAAACCAAGCTGCACTTCCTCAGGCAAGAGATGGTGAGTGCGGTGCACCAGCTGTGGCAATGAGGGCCCGGCCGAAAGGTGGGGCGGTCGGAAGATGGGCCCGCAGAGAGAGGGCGGCTGAGGCTGCAGAGCTGAGTGCAAGGCTCGTGGGAATGCGGGGTAGGGAAGCGCGCAGGGGGCGCGCGTCTGGAGGCTTGTTTACCCCGGATTTTGCTGGGTCGGGGTTTGCCAGGATAGGAGAGCCTGTTTTCCTCTGTGTACTTTGTGATAGCGCCGACTCGGTGCTTCAGACTCTGACCATTTAGCTGCTAGTCCGCAGCCTCTCGGGTACCCTGCCCGCCGGGGGTTTGCAGTCGCTAAGTCCATCTGGGGCCTGCTGTGTGCTGTTCACACTGTCGGTTCAAAAGGTGCCTCAGTCCTTTGCACTAAAGCAAAAATACTTCCTGGTTTGCCGAGAGGTGGCGAGGCAGTGTCCCTGCCAGCGATCCTTCCCAGCTCACTCTTCCACCTTCACCGCTGGTTACTCCTTTATAATGCAAAGCCCCCCGCCCCTTGGTGCAGCAGCGGCAGCTGTTCCAAGGCCACTGTTAAGCTGATTCTCCACAGCTGGCTCTGAAAACAATGGCCCATTCGTCCTTGATGGCTTTAGGAATAGCTTGTTTCACTGTTTTGATCCTAGTGAGCAGGTGATCTCCAGGCCCAGGGATTTGCTAATGACCACTTCCTATCCTTCCCCCCCTCAGTCCTCAATCTGCAATTGTTTTCTGTGTTGCTAGTAAACAGTACTTTAAGATTAGGACAATGAGACTAGTACAGGGTCTGAGAATCCTTGTTATTCCGGATATACTTAAACGGAAAAAACTTATTTACTGGCCATGAGTTCTGGGGCGAGTCACTTGGCCTCTGTGAACCGCAGTTTATTTGTACAATAAACTGGTGGGAGGAAATAATTCCTTCCTAAATCCTTTGAAGAAACTAACCACAAAGCAACAGCATTTTCTACCGGCCTGGAGTGGAGGAAAGTTGCAAGAGTGGTCTCAGTCAACCCAGAGGATGGTGAGGATTTTCTACATAAAAGATCCTGTCTACTAGGGCTTTGCATTATAAAGGAGTAACCAGCGGTGTTTCCCTCATTCCTCTCTTTCTGCATTTGGAACACTCAGGAGGTAATAAATTCCACAGCATAAAGTAATCTTGGCAAATAGATAAGTGTAAAAAGCCAGTCTTCAGAAATCATGTCCTGTGTTCAGAATTTTCACTGTGTTATCTACATAAAGGTCCCAGGATATCACTCTAAAAAAACCTATCTCAAGATCTTTAAAGTTGGTATACCTAAGGACTTTGGTTTTATATCTCAAGGATCCATTTTCTTCCTACTTGGAACGTTCAGATGTTGAAAGCAAATTACACACACATACAGCTCTACATGTATAGGTCTATATATATGTGTGCACGTGGGCATCTGTGTGTATACATTCAGCGTGTATAATGCAAACTAGTTTATTCATGTTTCACTGTCTAAGTACACACAGGTGGTATATCTTAGTTGTTCAAAAAGTACCAATTAAGCATTTACTATGGGTGCTGAAAATACAAAATGAAAAAGTCAAGGAGCTTGTCTGTTCAGGGCTCTCAAATCTCTTGCACTCATTTGCCATTTATTATTTGTAGTAAATCAAATCAAGAGTGTGGAAGAACGCCAAGGGGAGGGGGAATCTGGTTATTTTCAACTAAGGACACTTTCTAGACTTACCTGTTTTTCTTAATGAAAATATCATAGACGTGGTAAAAGTCTGTCTCTCCCAGCCAGATCTTGCCGTGTGTGATGAGGGTATATTAATAAATACATTTTAAAAAAGCAAAAGGAAACCCCAACAACAGCAGCAAGTTGCTAAATTGACTGTTTGTTATATCGTCTATGTGAAGCATCAGTAGCTGCAGTATTTATGCCAGCACAGATGTTTTGTGTTAAACTTTGTGCTCCACTGAAGGTCTCCAGGAAGAAAATAAAAACATTAGCCATGAGACTTTAGAGAAAAGATCGAGACAGGTATATTCCCCTGCTAGTGAGACCCGTTTACCCCATTTTACACAGCTCCTTTGGGTGCTAGAAACCCCAACTTTAGCATGACTGGGAAGCAACAGATTTGTTTGTATGTAGACTTGGCAGTTTTGTTATAAACACTGAACAGATGCAGTGTTGCAGTTCTTCCTGTCTCCTCGGATCCCCACGTAGAGAAGTTAGGGAACCAGAGTGGAATATGACCTCTGCGTTGTGATCTTTCCGTTCTTTTCCGCCCTGTGCTGTGGGCACTGAGTTAAGCTGCTCTGTATTATGCATGAGTCCACATTTCATGTTTATTACTTTTAGTTGTCCACACATTGTTTTTCTGGATTGTCTGGAATTACCAGGTTTGGGGCCTGCCCTCGGAACTCCTTCTTAAGAAACACCTGAGCCAGGCACAAACCTTTCTGGAGACTTCCAGGAATTAAGCCTCCCTTCTTTTCTTATTAGTTAGATGTGTATACCATTGACACAATATTGCATAGGCTTGCAGGGAGGCCGTCTTAACACAAACTTCTGTACATACACATGATTTCATCATTGTCTCTCATCTCCTTTATGGCTTCATGGAGAATTCCCTTCACTCTTATTTGTGATGTTACAGTCAATGCTCTTAGAGGTCTGAGAGATGCAGTTGTAATAAAGGCAACTTGGAAGAGATTGAAGAGGGGGAAGAAACTCTGTTGCCAGACTTCTTAATGGTGAAACTCTTATTGACAACATAAATAGCACCATACATAATAAAGCTTGCGGGAGGGAAAATATTAGAAAAGAAAATCTGCAGGTTTGCATTTGGTACAGGAGGCCAGTTTAAGGTAATGATCAGGATGTTTGGGGGAGGAGGCAGATTTTCTAGTATGTAAGCATTTTTATTTTGAATTTAGAGATAAGGAAATTTGATAATACAAAAACAAATGCAGAGATATACATAGGAAACTTTTAACGAAATTGGAGAGATGTCAGGCTTCTTGTGTAAAGTCTGCCCAATATATGTTCACTACTTTTCCTTTCAGACTGTTTTAATATTTGTCATCATTTGAGTCTAAAGTTGTACGGGGAAAGAGGAAGTATTTTCATCCACATTTTGCAAGTGAGATCTTTGTGGCTTAACAGGCCAAGGTCACACAGCTAATTAGTGAATAGAGTCACAACTCGAACTCTTAACCTGACTCCGTGTACTGTGCTTTTCCCCTCATTCCAGTCTGCATACGGATCTGTGATAGCTCAGCACCCCCTAGAGTACTAAGGGATGAAGAAGAGAAGTTCTCAGGATGCACGGGAGGGGTTGTTTCAGATACAGGTTCATTCAATAATCAATGATTTATTGAGTGCCTACTATGTGCCAAATCTATCTCCAGACCTTGGTAATATACAACAAAATGGCTACTTTAAAAAGTTGATTTTTTTATCCCACATTCCCAATTGTTTTCATCCATGCAAAGACTGCTTTTACAAATGTTCTTAAGAATGGGACTTTCAGCATTGCTTATGAAATATTACTCTAAGTTTTCTAGTATCTCATGATATCCAAAATATTTTTCTAATAAATGTAAATAATCTCTGTCAAAACCTGGGTTTTATCATTTAATAATAATTTTACATTACACTTTGTAAGATGTTCAGAGAGTTTTACTGTTATATCAATATGTCTGTGAAAATTATTTTCATCAGTTTTTCTCTGAAAGAAATTTCAAATTTGCCTAAGAAAAAGGCAATCACTAAAGGATCAAAATCTGGAATTGGCAGGGGTCTAATGCACCCTTCCTATTTGCCTTCCAGATAATTACTGTTCAGAAAATCAAAGAGGAGTTTGGCATGAAGTATATACTACCTGTTGATGCCACATTCTGGTTCCAATCGGTTCTGTATTATGTCGGGATGATTACTAATCTTTGGTAATACAACGCCATTATGAAAACTATGGAAACACTGTGTTCTGATTTCCATATTTTTGGCAATTGTTTGCACAGCAGCTGGGTAGTATATCTAATAGAATAAACAATCTCAAGCAAGTTACTTATCCTTTCTTAGTATTAAAGCATTCAAATATCCCACCCAGTTCCTCCACTCTTGCTTTAATAAATTGTTCTGGGCAATTCCCAAACACACATACCCTCAGACAAAGACTAGCATATGATACTAGCAGAACAGAAATCCCAATGTCACAGTTTTTATGAGTGGTAGATTTATACTTGGTTTTTGGTACTTTCTCTTATTGATCTCTTCTATATTTTGCCCCCCTGTTAAATGGCTTGCTGACTTTGTAATAAAAATGAAAGTTTTTTGGGGGTGCCTGGGTGGCTCAGTTGTTAAGCATCTGCCTTCGGCTCAGGGTGTGATCCCAGCGTTATGGGATCGAGCCCCACATCGGGCTCCTCTTCTGGGAGCCTGCTTCTTCCTTTCCCACTCCCCCTGCTTGTGTTCCCTCTCTCGCTAGCTGTCTCTCTCTCTCTGTCAAATGAATAAATTAAAAAATCTTAAAAAAAATGAAAGTTTTTTTATATTCCCTCAAAAAATATTTTCATTAAATTAACTTCACAATTGCTTTGGATATGTTCCTGAGTAGGCTAGGAGGTTTCTATCCCTTGTTCTATCATTCGGTCATTTTTCATAGCTAGTTAGTTTCAGTAATATTTTTACTATTTTATCATTTGATGATTTTTTTTTAAGTTGGATAAAAATCTAAGAAAAACCCTTAGGTATATAATTGAGAAGCTGTAAAGTGGAAAGTACCTCCCTTGATGAGTTCACAAGATAGTGGGAAAGATAAAATGGGAATATAATTTGGCCAGAGAAAGATTGCAAACTGACATGTCAGCAGGTGCACAATGCCATAGCAGAGGTCAGACATCAGTGTTGAGGTGCACAGGTAAAGCTGAGGAAATTTGTGACAGTGCCCTGAACAAGGACTCAAAAGTGCTGATAATGATGCAAAGGAAGGGCTTAATATTAGGGATAAAGACATCAAGGAGATGAGGAAACCGATTCCTAATAATGGCTTCTTCTGTTATTACGCACAGGGAGCGCTAATTATGCTCACTTAAATCTGACAAAAATCTTGTTGAAACAGGTTTCCTTACACCGCGGCTCCAGAACTGACAGCAGTGCACACGAAGGTAGTAATGTCATTTGGCTAGAAACACAGAGACACGATTTAGAGAATTTATACCTAATTTGAAAACAGTGACATTTCCAAATCTGAGGAGCCCTGCCCTGTACCTAGGAATGTCTGTTGAATTATTGGTGCATACTTAAAGAACACTTCCTGACCAAAAAGAATTCCTTTCCATTCCAGTCAAGTTGCACAACCATGCTGGCTTGATCTTGAGAGACCACAAATATTGTGAGATTTTTTTTAGACTGATTATGTTCATTTCCATGGCAGCACAAAAAAAACATAGCTTTAACCTTCCATTTTGTAATTAATAAATCACAATTAAACAAGAATTTGTCATATGTTAAGACTTTAGAGTTTTGTTTGTTTGTTTTTAAATACTACTTCTGAAACCAGCATTTATTGCTAAAGTCTCTGGGGTCCCTGATAACTTGTTACTTTTTTGTTGTTTTTCTTTGAAGGATGTTCCTCTTGTTCTTCTTTAATGGTTATTCTTCACTACTTAAGGGGTTGGGCTTCTGGTTTGGTGGACCCTTCATGGGTTTGCAGCTAGACAAGCTGAGATTCCAGTCAAGTCTAGAGCAAGTCAAGATACAAACCAGCAGGGCCCAGCAGGCTGCCAGGGCCCTGCACCCCCTCCCTATGGAGACTCTTAGCCCCTCTTCCCTGACCAGAGCCTGCCCGGCTCTCAGTGGCCCTCTTTCCAAACTTGGCTCTTTCACTCCTTGGTGTCTGGCATTGAGCAAGTTATATAACCACTTTAGGACTCAGCTTTCTTGTTAACATAGGGAGGAAAGTATCTCTATTAAGGCATTTTAAGAATTCAGTGAAATAATATAAGAAAATCAACTACTACAGAGGCATTCAGAAATAGTAAGGACAATGACAATAAGAGGTATTATGTCCATGGCACGGCTGTTCTGTTGATCTTACACCAGTAGCCGCAGATGGGCAATGTGGTTTCGGGACTGATTCAAATTTAAGCATTTCCTCTACTTGACTATTATAGCACCTCCCGTGTCATCACATGTTCCCCAGAGACTATGTTTCTATACAAAAGCAAAAAAAAAAAAAAAAAAAAAAAAAAAAAAAAGAAAAGAAAAAAAATGTTCGTGGGCTTTGCCTAGCTTCAGTACAACTGGAAATCTTGATTTTGATTTCAGACTTTGCATTTATGAAGCAGATACTGTGAGCCAAGCACTCTGCAGTGTATAGTAGCCTAGATTAAATTACTGTGGAACCAAATTTTTGGTTTAGCCTAGGAAGTCTGCAAACTGAGACTAGTATTTAGTTTTTTTACAATGAAAGCTTTCTATGGGAAAAGCACTATGTTAGTTAAACATTTGATATGCATTATCCTACTGAAACCTTATAATAATCTTAAGGAAATATAATTTTAGTATCTCCTTTATAGATAAAGCATTGCAGATTATTGTGAATGCCCAAGACTACCTCCACAGTGAGGGGGGGAGCGAGGGTGAAGTCAGAATCTGAGCTTTAAACTATGACTGTATGATTACTTCTCATGCTTTCGAATATCTTGATGCACATCTTGACCCATATCTTGATTAAATGTACATATCTGCTCCTCCAGATTTTCAGAACGTTAAACATGGTAAACTGTATGTTTATTTACTATAAGCCCTCCAGGAGGAAAAGGATCGAAAGACAATCTCTGTCTTAGGAACACTCAAGATGTGGATGAACATACCCAAAAGTCACCTGGTCCCCAGCAACTGCACCCTTTCTTTTTTGCTACTGTCTTCAAGATCTTCATAAATACTTCTTCTCACTCCACAAAAGCTGCTGGTGAAGGATCCTCTCCCAGACCAGCTCAAGGCTCAGAACTCAGTAGTGGAGTTCAATAGTGTTCACGATCCAGAGTTTTACAAGCTTGCAACTGGTAGCATTTTGTTCCCTGAGAAATTCTGTTCGGGATAAGCTTGGATCTTAGATAACTCATAGAACTAGAAAACTGGGAATCTGACACCGTCTTGTGTCCATTTGAACAGCACCTTCAAGCCTGTTCTTCTAATAGGAACTCTATTATCCTATTTTTCAGTAGTGATACCAGTTGCACAGCACTGTGCTGGGACTTCCCAAATTGTGTGGTTGAAACACATTGATCCAAATTGAGCCCAATGTAAATCGTATTTATAGAATTCACAAAGAAAGGTTAAATTTTCAGACATATATTTCAAACATCTAAGTCTAAGCATTAAAAATATAATCCGAATAATTCATTTTTTAAAGGGATTAAACATTGAGCTAGATTTTTATACATAGCTATTATTGTGTTCATTTTACGGATAAGAAAACTATGGCTTATAGGGGTTAGCTAATTTGACGAAGTCACCGTAAGTTGTTTCTCAGCCATTCATTCAAACAACGACTTCTGTGAGCCTGGCTATATGCTGGATCCAATTTACTCCTAAACTGTACTATATGGACATACCATGGAGCATGCCCAGTTATTATGAATGGACATTTTTACAGTAATTTCATTATACCTACCAATGGACCTTTTGGTATTCCTTTAAAAACATTATTGTTTTCTTTTTAGAAGTTAAACGTATGCTTTCTCATTATAAAACTTCCAGAAATGTAGACACATTATAAAAAGAAAAACGAAAGTCCCGCTTCACCTGCCCCTGACACCACATCTTCTCCGTATTACTCCGTACCCCAAAGGAATCATTTGCTGACAGTTTGGTGTGAATCCTGTCAGGTCTTTCACTGTGTTTTTGCTGGCCTATACATGGTACATACACATTTATGTAAATTTAGCATGTGTGGATTTCATCTTCCTTGTTTTACATAATGATATTTTATTTGTTACCTAATAATTATTGGATGTTTACAGTATGCCAGTTAGTATTCTAAACAGTTTTCATGTATTATTTCTTTCTCCCTCTTCGCTCACTTATGACATAGGCAGTATGGGATATTGGGTCATATAAACAGATTCCTGATGTATCTTCAGAAATGTTTACTAGTCAATTTTTATCTTATTCTGTCACTTCACCTATATGCAGCCTAATGACTTATAATTAAAAAGAAAAAGTAATTACTTCACTTTTAATAATAAGAGATTGTCCAACTTTTAACTGTTCTTTTAGAAAGCAAATTCTTTTCATAGATATCAGACTTAATCAGACCATTCTTTAATTCAAGAAATAACTAAATCTTCAAATTGGAGTATGCTTCTCCCCAATCACGTACCACTTCAACATAATCTTCTTATTGAGTTTTTTTCTGGTAATAATAATAAAAATAAAAACTGAAAGTTGGACCAAAAGGCTAACATGGCGCAAGGTGGTCTATGCCACATGGAGAAGGCAGAATGGCATCCCGTGGATTTAGTGTGCCTTCAGTCTTCATGGCTCAAAAACATCTTAGTTTTTTTTTTTTCCTCAGATTTTGGAATGCTCATGATAACAAAACAGCTTCTGTTCCTAGAGATGAGACATAATCAGAACGTCTGAGCTTTCGATTAAAGAAATAATCAGTATCTTTCAAATCGACTCTTACAAGAAAGTGATATATAAACTAGAACTATACTATATCACTGACTAATAAGCCCTCTCTCTGCAGGCCCTTGGCAGTGGAAAGCTAGAAGATTGGGGAAGGAAGGAATCAGGGCGGGAGTGAGATGGGAATTTGATTGTGTCCTGGCTCAGCTGGACCCAGCACTTCATTTAGCAGCTTGGGGACAGCACCATCTCTTAACTGCCTTGGTTGGGTCAGCCAGCATGACCATCACAATTCAGCCTGTATTCTGATACATTTTATTCAAAATGTTAATCCTATCAAGAGATAGTCATATTGGACTAAGTTCTCAAACGGACCTCTGATGTCTTATCGTTGACTTCAGATTTTCAGAGGATAATCATTTCCCTCATTTCTAAGTTCTAGGTGGCATGTCACAATCGCAGGCATGTCCCCACCCCTCTACCGTCAGCATAGCATGGCTTTTCTAGAATAATTTTTAATTAAAAAATTTTTGTAGATAATATGGCCTGCTTATGTGTGAACTAAAAAATTATTAGCATTATCTACTTGTAATTAAAATTATGGAATGCTCTTTTCTTCCTTTGTATTTTAAATTAGGGCACCTGAAACTAGAATTAAGTTTTTGACTTTCCGTATATTTGATGAGCAGAATAAAATTGTTGCTGTGTTAATACTCACCATCAGTAAATTCATAAAATGTTGTAATACCAGCATCCCAAACAGTGAGCTATGTCTGTTACAACTCTGATTTCTGGCACAGGCTATTCTTCTAACAGGTTCCCTGATTTGTTCCTGTTGCAAAACTTGTCTACATCATTGTTGTTTTAGTGTTAACAAAGCTTGAGATCAAAGTTGAGAAGGAAATTTCTCTCCTCGTGGTGATGAAGTTCAACTTTCAAGGCTGCTAAATTCAGAGATCTACCTCCCTTTTGCCAATTTTCACTCCCTAAGTTTTATGTATCCTAAAATTTTTCTGAACATGTGCAAGCATACCTATAGTTTCTTTTCTACCTTTAGCTATAATTATAGACATATATTTGGAAAGGTATATGTTTGTATAATTTTAAAATTGAGACTTTTAGGATCTCATGTTGCAGCTGGTTTTCTAGCTACAGCATTGATACACACCACACGCACACGGCTTCAAAGCACAATTCACAGTGCTGCCACTTTGGACAGATTACTGGCGAAGACAGAAGTTAGACTCACTCTATTTGTATAAAAATATGGCTGTTGATGAGGTAGAGACAAGGTCAATAACCTCTAGAAATAGACAAGAGCAGCATAGAATCCTAGGGTGGGAAGAAAATTCAGAGGTCATCTAGACCAATTCCAAGTGTCTTCCTAGCTAGTTGATCACGCCTCCTTTGCTGAAATTTCTTCAGTGGTACATCCTTCCCTGGATCCCAAGGCAGACCATTCTGTTTTCAGACACATCTATTCATTTATATCTGTTAATTCCAGTTGTTCATCAAAAGACACACTCTGTAATCATTCACTGTGGCGAGAAATGCTCCAGCACGTGTGCCTATGAGCCATGCGTTTATAATTTAAGATGAAAACTCCATCAGGTATGCAGTACAACAAAAGGTCAATGGATTTCTCATAGGTTTGTACTTATGTGGCTAACATAAAAGACTTTCTTGCCTTTCTTGCAAAATGAAAAAAGAACAGCAAAGCAGAGCATTGGTGAGGCTGGAGAGGAATGGGCATTCTCCTGCACTGCAGCTGGAAGGGGATGTTGAAGGAAACTTTAGAGGTAAACGATGCCATATTAAAAGAAGAAGAAAAAAGATTCTTCTTGACATAGCAGTTCTGATGCCGGTAATACTTAGGATAAATATAGAAATCTACCCCAAGGAAACAATAATGAATTTGTACAAAAATATGATTTAAGTTTATACATTTGATATTATATATGACTGAAAAAATGGAATAATCTGAATGACAAATAATGGCAGGTTATTTATGTGCAAGGGATAGAACTTGATGTAGCTATTAAAATTATGTTGCAAAAATATTTATGGAAGAGAGAAAATGGTTATGGATATATTCACATAAACAACAAAAGGCTGAAATAAAAGACCTCACAGTGTTAACAGTGGTATCGTATGATGGTAGTAGGGTTATGGGCGGCTTTTTCTGTTTCTCTGTTGAGATCTTTTGCTTTACCCAATTTCTCTGCACAAAGTATATACTGTATTTTGATAAGAAAAAAATTATATGTAGATAGAACTTTTTAAAAACTAAAAGTCAGGATGTAGGCTTTAGAATAAGGTAGAGCTGAATTCAAGGGATCACAGATCTTCCTTTAACCAGCGATGTGTCTTTAAGCACATAATGAGTTTAATATATGTAAACTGGCTGGGATTCTGCCTGCTTAATTGTAGGCACTTACTAAACATGGACTCTTTTTGTCCTTCCATTTGATTAATGACTTAACTCTTTGACACTTTTAGGAAAGGATGAGACTAGATTTTTTCCTATTATTCATCTTTCATTTTCTTCCTTTTATTCTATTTCATAGAAGAAGGGACATGGCAATATGTAAAATAGCTTCTTATCTTGCACGTACTCCATCTGAGTTGCTAAATTTGGCATTAGTCATCCCTGCACAGAAATAATACCCAAAATGATTAGCGCCCACATAAGAACTGGCCACTTCAAACTCTGGAACATCCTCGCTGCAGAGTAAGGTGAATTAGTAACCAACTGGCTCCTCAGGATTTTAGTCCTAGTGGCTGATAGTAATCATGGACGAGTCCACGTTAAGAAGGTACTGGAACTGACAGCTCCTTTCAGAGATGTTTGCAAAGCATTCCACAGTCTCTTCCGTATGAGCTTACAGGAACTTTATGCTTCTTGCCAGAAATAGGTAGGTAGACTATATTAGCACTCAGATACATGTTCACATAGGCTTTCGGAGAGCAAATTAGTCCTTGCCCAGAATGCAGAAAAGGATGAGAGATAATTGATTACAGACAAAGACCTTTTTAGGATTTCACAGGAAGCACAGGCAAGAACCTGAACCCGTGCTCTAGTCTTCTACCATTTAAAAATCTGATGATAAAATTGTAAGGAAATAATACACAAGGAGCCACCAAATATAACTTAATCACTTAGATCAGTGATTTTAGGCTAGGCACACTATAAAATTGAATGATTTAATGGTAGACTAAATATTGTGCATTGACAAGAACCTTTATTTTTTTAATTATTTATTTTTTTTTATTTATTAGACAGAGAGAGATATAGCGAGAGAGAGGGAACACAAGCAGGAGGAGTGGAAGAAGGAGCAATCCTGGGACCCTGGGAAGACCTGAGCCAAAGGCAGACGCTTAACAATTGAGCCACCCAGGCGCCCCTGACAAAAACCTTTCTGTAGTGAAAGCACACTATTATTTAAAATAGATTTATAAAAAATAAAATGTATTTGTAAGTCTCTGGGGCTAAAGATTTCCAAGGGTGAAAGTCTTGACAAAATTCTATACACATGACTTCATTTGTCACCTTCCTAAACTTTAGGCTGTGTATTTCAACGCAGTTAATACTATTGTTCACTGTCTTTTTTCCCCCCTCACTATAATCACCATGTGAACAGAGGCTATGACTAATCAATGCTTGTATTTCCCTAATGCCCAGCCAATTATTTAGGGACGCCCACGTGTTAAATGTGTGAATTAAAGTACACTTTAATCCTGCTTCTGATTTTTGTGTTTGGAATGCACTAGCAGCATTTCCTTTTTGGACTGGAACATAGAACCTCAATCCCTCCTCTGCATCCCACCAACGAAACCCAGTCACATGGAATGTAGGTTCTTGGTTAAAAAAAGACTAAAATACTTTTCTCCAATCGGTTATTGTGATACTTGACGAAAGAAAGAAAGAAAGAAAGAAAGAAAGAAAGAAAGAAAGAAAGAAAGAAAGAGAAAAAGAAAAGAAAAGAAAAAAGAAAAGAAAAAAGGAAAGAAAAGAAAAGAAAGAAACTTTCTGCCTGCTTAGTGGTGGGACAGCAAAATTTCTTCTTGGTTGCATGACCTGCTCTATCCTTAGACATAGTCAGTCTCAGGAAACATTGTTCCCAGGAGTGCTGGCAGAACATAAAAATAAAAAGAGTTGTTTTTCTTCTCTGATAAGTTAGTGAAGAATGTACACATTTTAGGTTTTGTCATCCTCTTTTCCTGCTCTAGAGTGAGATTTTGAAGTTTCAGAGTGAAAAGAAAGAACTTAAAAAAGAAAAACATTATCGTAACATGTTAGTATAGTGTTGTATGCATACTGTATTGATATATGGTATGGTCCTATGTGGTTTTGGTTGAAAATAATAATCTTTGAATTTGACAGCCTAATTTAGTACATGGGTAACATTAATCACGAGGGCATTAACTGTCTATCCTTGGCACAGCCCTTGGTATAGACTTGAAAACTTATGAGTACAATGTGACTTGTATCTGAGGTGTTTAAGATAGTTGTTCAGATTGGTACTGTCCAGATGGGTAAACTGGATGGACAGAATGAAGAAGACTAGGTTTCTTTCTTTTTTTTTTTTTTAAGATTTTATTTATTTATTTGACAGAGATAGAGACAGCCAGCAAGAGAGGGAACACAAGCAGGGGGAGTGGGAGAGGAAGAAGCAGGCTCACAGTGGAGGAGCCTGATGTGGGGCTCGATCCCATAACGCCGGGATCACGCCCTGAGCCGAAGGCAGACACGCCCAATGACTGCGCCACCCAGGCGCCCCAGAAGACTAGGTTTCTTGCGTATCCTTCTAAGATTCTAGAATAGAAAGGAATTTTAATGAACCAAACCATTTTTCTGTTTTTAATTTGGAACTAGAATCAAAAGATAAGAAATGGCCACCAAATGTTCTGGCATTACTACCTAATCAGCAACTGGATGGGTTTCCTTCTGGATCTTTGCATCTTTACAAGAACGTTTAAAAATACTCTCCCCTTGGTTCAGTTGGTTAAGCACATGCCTTCCCCTCAGGTCATGATCTCAGGGTCCTGGGATCCAGCCCCAGGCGGGCTCACTGCTCCCTCTTCCTCTACCTCTCTGCCTGGCTTGTGCTCTCTCTCATTCATTTTCTCTCTCAAATAAGTAAAATCTTTAAAAAAATTAAAAAAAAAAAACTCTCCCCAAAGGTATTCATTTTACTACCTTCCAAGAAGCTACACTATATGGGCTTTTGCTGCTGTTAAGCTTGGTCTTTCTTATTTATATCATCCTCAGCAGGAGTACCAAATATGTGGCATTTCTTAAAACCTTTTTATTTTAAATAATTATAGATGTTGCATAAAAGCTACAAAAATCACTATATACCCCTCACCCAGATTCTCCCACATGTTAATATTTTACATGTCTTTTCATTCACTCTTTTCCTCCCACCTCCTCCTCCTTCCCCTCCCCTCCCCCTCTCTCTCCACACACATATTCTTAAACATTCTTAATTTAAAAGTTGCAGAAATGATATTACTTTACTTCTAAATACTTCAGTGACCATTTCTCAAAATCACAAACAGTTGTGGGGCTTCAGTGGTGTCCTTCCTCCCTCCTGTATGCAGTGCAGTCATAATAACTTACATCACTGCTGAGTTCAGACATGTCCTAAGAATACTCTTCAGTAGAGCACTGTAAATGGCCACTCCGCACCAGTCAGAAACCTGCCTGAGGCTAGCACTCAGTTGGATCATAGAAGTAGCTCTCCCTGAATCATAGTAGGAGCAATTAGAAGAACACGCCCTCAATTTCTCACTTTCCTGTTGACTCAATGCTAGAAATTCTGTTGTCACAAGATTGTCTTTCAGCCAGAGCTCCAGATCCATATGAAAATATGAAATAATAAGTGGAAGATTTGGGACTGTAGGTGGTATTCAGTAAATATATTTTAAGCATTGGATACAGTTACAACACTATTGCCTTCTATTTAAATTGTATGCAAGTAAGGATTTGAGAGCCAGCTTTTTTTTTCTTTTTTTTAAGTAAGGAAAAAGAGAGATAAGGACACAGGAGAAGGAAATAATGTTTGGGCATTTTTGTCTAAGAAGATATTTCTCCTGTGAGTCATTACCTTGCACTGTATACCATCATTTACAAAGCATTTGCATATATGCTATCCTCAGTCCTGGGGTCATGAGGTTACAGTGATAATACATGAATATAGCATTGGCTATATATGTTTCAATACAGTGCTTATAGTAATATTTGCTAGAATATAGGATTTGCCCAATAAATGTGACTATTAATAATAGCCTCTTGCCTATATTATAGTTACTCGGTCAAAGAAGTAATGAATCAAGCTATACTATTACCAGGAGCTATATTAAATTTAGTTTAAAAAACCCAGACAAACTCCTTTTGGGGATTATATTTAATAGTAAAATCCATATGTTGAATTCACTCTTGAAATATATCACTTCTTTTCCTTTAGTCTGGCCATGTTCAGAATTTGCCAGGAACTATGGCCCGGATAACCCTGATGAAATGAAATAGAATTTTAACTTTGCTATTCTGCCTCTTAACTTTGAGTTTATTTACTTCATTTTAAAAATTCAGTTTTGTGTTTTCTTTGTAATGTAATAGTTGTTTCAATTATTCCTTATTTGGAAGTTTCAAAAATTAGTTTGTAAATGCCAGAATAAATATGGGAAAAGAAAGTCAGGATAACTAAGAGATTTATGGTCTTCTCTATATGTGTGTTTTTGTTAGAGGGGGAAAATGAACTAGTATGTGACAAGGATTATTTTGGTATACATTGGACCCATGATGATGAATCTAGATTGCATGTTATTTTAATAAGGAACAGAGTTAAGGACTTAGAAATGGATCTTGAAATTTCCCCCACTTTGTCTGGTTCCCCTTCCTCCTATCACCATCCCCAGTAGCCTAGGAAATTATATAAATTACCACTGTGTGTCCAACATGCATCCTGCTAGAAGGTTAGTCTGGTACTATGGGGAAATAAAATCTGGATTCTCTACACAGTATGCTTAATACAAAATGAAACTACTTTCTTAGATGTCCGTTTTGGTATCATTTCTTTGGGTTGTCAGTCAAGTTGATTTTTATCAGCATACGTATTTGCTGTCTATGACCTTGGTCCGTACTTTGGAGGGGAGTTAGACTGATGAATATCCTGTCTGTCTTTTTGAACTTGTTTGGTTACTCAATGACAGTACTTTTTAATTTCCCTCCTTTTCCAACCGTGTTATAATTAACATTTAGAAGTAGGATTTAGAGATTAATTTTATAGACGATGGGGAGCTGAAGCAACTGACTACTTCCACTCTTTTGAAATTGAAATCTTAGATGGATTCATATATGATAAGATCAAGAATTTTGAGATCTTAATGGTTGTCATATAGTCTATTGATACATACTATAAACTTTAAAGGACAGTTTAAAAGACACAGGGAAAAAGATTCTTCAAGCAGTGTTCCTTCCAGTCATGATACAAAGCCATCTTTTTTAGTGAACCATATCTTTACTTGTCACCAGACATGGAAAATCAACATGCTTTGAAAGGCAGCACCAGCACAAGGAGCTGCCCAAACATTTTGACTTAATTAATAAATAAAATGAGTTCAGAAGATGGTTCTTAGCCATCGGTAAATAAATAACAAGAATGAACTCATAAATGGATACCTCTTTGTATGTTGGAGCCTTTTAAGTAATCATAGCATAACCATCTTACCTTATCGACATTAGGAAGAAATTGAGTTGAAGCGATTATTGCTGGAGTCTGTACACTGTTTTATTCAAAACCCCAGCCATTAATTAGGTCTCCTAGGAGCGCTATCAAATGCTCACAGTGCTGAGTTGGAAGTGGAGATACAGAGACTGAGTGATTTACAGTAGATCAAGCCAAGGCCAGATTTCCTACTTTCCATACTGGTTGTTCAGGATACCGTGGAGCGGCCACTACAAAGAGGGGAAATGCATTTCCAGTTAAACTTTAATTCCAAACTTTAGAAGTCCAGACATCATTACTGAGAATGCTCAGCGATTTCATAACATTAAGTGTTAGGTTATTTTTGTTTGCTTTTAGTCTTAAGACAAATTGATTCTATTTGGATTTCACCCAAAATTCTTTAAGGAGAAAAACACTTTTACTTTTTTTTTTTTTTTTAACATCATTGAGTTGATTTTGGGCAATAGGATCAATAACTTGAAAAACTTATCCTCTCCATGGAAATAACCCAGTGCCTTTTTGTAAGCATAATTCAGTGCTGCTCAAATGTTCTAACTCTTCTGAGAACAAATAAAATAAGTTAAGTATACATTAAGAATGTCACTTTGATTCACACACTTGAAAATGAGTCTAGCAAGAATCTATTTGCCATCTCTTGACCTTACACCTGAAATTAAATTTGCCCTGTCAAAAATCTTGGTTGCTTGAATTAAACTCTGATGATGAATAAATATAAGCATTTCCAAATCCTCCCTCCTTGTTGGGCCTTACAGACAGATGGAAACTCTCAGCTGCACACTATTTGACTATGTAAATATCCACCTGGACAGAGCCCCCCCTGAAGCACTGTCTTTCCTTTTTCCTATGAAAGAAAGAAATACTTCTTTCAAAGGAATCGAGTAGATGCAACACATAATTTTAAGAATCATCTATATCCCATTCCTGTATAAGCTCCAGAAGAAATACAAATAAAATTAAAGACGTGGATTTCAGGTTATTGTCAAATCCATCAGGTGAGTAAGGCGTGAGGTTATTCCTAAAACAGTAACATTTAACATCCATGGTATTGAAAATTGTAGTTTAATCCCAAAGGTCCACAAACTTAATAAAATGTAATTTTTATAAGAAACACATTATATCATAAGCATTTAATACTGTGCCTAGGAACTGGTCATCTGCATCTTGATGTAGAAACCCAGCTCCATTTCCGATGCGTCTTGTATATATTATTGACTCTCAACATTTATACATGCTATTCCTTTTGCCTGTATCTTTCTTCCTCCCACTCCCATGCCTCGTATCTCATCAGTTAGCTCTACCTTGATATCCTTCAAGTCATCCCTTGATAACATAATATTTTATTTTCATTTTTTATTGTTTATTCTTTTTAAAAAATTTTTTATTATGTTAGTTACCATACAGTACATCATTAGTTTTTGATGTAGTGTTCCATGATTCATTGTTTGCTTATAACACCCAGTGCTCCATGCAATATGTGCCCGCCTTAATACCCACCACCTGCCTAGCCCAATCCCCCACCCCCCTCCCCTCTGAAACCCTCAGTTTCCCGGAGTCCATAGTCTCTCGTGGTTCATTCCCCCTTCTGTTTACCCCCCCCCCACTAAGCTATAATGTTCTCTCCTAGATAGAATCACGTCCAACATATATCTAGAATTTAGCAGAGTGTAAGAGCTCAATATTGGAGGAATAAATTAATAAAGCTATCTAGGAAATGACCTTCAAAGAAGTGATGGGGGGAACAGTAGGTAGAGATAATAGGTTGAGCAAATTTGGGGGTACTATAAGCCCTTAGCGCCTAGGAAACCATAATGAGAATGATTAAAGTAGATGGAGGGTTATGTTGGAGTTAATGAAAATAAGATTGAAAAGGTAAAATAATCCCAATTAATCAGAATACTAAGCTAAGAAATTTGAGTATGGTTTGATAGGCAATAAGGACCAATTGTAGTTATTATTTTAGGGAAGTTATGTAATGAAAGCTGTTATGTTTTTGTACACTTAAAATATTTTTTTCCCTTACAGTTCTCTTCTTGAGAACTAAACAGTTTCCATGTGTTTTATATTATGGGATCTTTGAAGTATGTTGTACTTTTAAAATACTTATAAACAAGAAAGCTCACTGAAAGCTCACTGATTGCCAAGGAATGAAAATTTGCAATAAAATAAAAATTATAAAAATATTTTTGGAACAAGGAATGAGAGATTATACTTGTACAAGATATAAATATTTCAAAAATGTTTGTTCCTATCAGATATAATTCCATAATTACACAGATATTATTGATTACAAGATATGCCTTCAATAAATTTAAGTTGCCTTTATTAGTATGGTGACATTTTCTAAATAAAAAAAAATTAAATGCTTTAATCATCCAAATGACATTATCCATGATTGGCTATTTATATAATTCTGTTTATAACTGTCTGATTTATTTTGTAATTAATGTTTTTTCTAATTAAAATGTAATATACACTACTGAATTATATTTTAAAAAGTACATGAAATATAAGAAAGGGAGGGGACAAAAGACACGATTACATTACTCTGAGGCTATTATTAACATTTTTGTCTTATTTTATTCTAGTATTTTTTTCTGTAATTTTTCCTTTGCATTGTTGAAGTTATAATATATACCTTGTATTTTTTATAGTATCTTTTTGCTTGACACTGTATCATAAATCTTTTCGTATATGATTTTCCTAAACCTAATTTGTACTGCATGAGAAATATTCCCTTTTTTGCACATTTCCTTAATATTGGATAACTTGTTTCTTTTTTGTTGTGATGTTATAGTATTTAATGTTATTTCTTTAATAATTCCTAGGTTGGGGGAATAAATGTCTTTCCTTTTGATTTTCCAACTCTTGATTTCTTTTTCCTTTGTCACACTGAATATTTGAGTAGTTTGGTTTTTTTAAAGAGGTGAATGAATGCTGGGTTTTTGAGCCCTTGCATAGGGAAAAGGAAGCAGGTAAGCACGTGGGCTTCAGAGCCAGAGAGATCTAAACCTGAGTTCCAGCTCCATTACTTTCTGATTGTGTGATGCTGGGAAGGTATAGATCCTCTCTGGGTTGCAATTTGAAGATAATAATATTTGCCATTTAGAGTATGAAGTCTAGGTGAAAAATACATAAAGGGTACTTACAGTATCTGAAACTAGTGCTTTGTTAAAGGCTAGCTCTTATCATTTATGTTATTATTGTTGGTATTCTTTCCTGTCACTATGGAAGCTAGCAAGTTAAAGGGTTTAAATTTCTATGTGGAATTACAAAAATAATAAGAAAATATTCAAAACAGCAAATGTGTTATCAACAACAAAAACCTACACTACCTTGAAACTACATTGCTCGCAAGACTCTTCCTATTTCTGCCTTCAACCAGAGGGCTTTACTTGGGGGCATTATGCTTATTTCCCAGAATTCAACATACCACCTCCACCTGCTCTTTATCCTACTTCCTGAGCAATGAATTCTGATAATTGCAGAACTAGCCTAAAAACATGCTATAGCTACCGAAGAGTGGCAATAGGAATCACACTCTGATAATTTATAAAAGCAGCACATACAGAGTGTGAGGAGGGACCCATGCCAAGTTGTAGTTGACTGCAAAAATCACGTTTCTGAATGAGGAGATAGACATTGGGGAAGAAGAACAGCCCTTTTTCTCACAACTTTTAGAGGAGCCTAGGTGCAACATAGATTATATCTTTAAGCTCCATCCATGAGGACTGTAATTAGTAGAAAATAATCTCAAACTCTAATGATAGTTTGAGTGAAAGCTTATGTTTTTATTGTAGTAACCTTGTCTTTTTTTCTGTATAACAATTTAGGATGAGACCTTGAGTTTTATATTAATTTCAGAAAATTCCTTAGGGATTTTATTTGAATGAGAACTATATATATATTCCTTTAATAGATTTCAAATCCAATACAAACATAGCCTTATTTGGAAAATTCACACTCAAGGGAAAATATGGCATCATCTTTGCTACTTATATGGCAAACAGCTACATCCATTAAAATCCATCTATTATTTGGTATAACCTGCACGAATATACTTTTTTTCATTTTTATCATTGGAGTTCAAGAATTATATTTATGAAACCAACTCCAAAAGGATAAAGAAATATCAAAGTTTTATCATAAGCATCATTCTTATTTCTAATTTATAATGAAAAGCATGCATAATTATGAAATTGTAAATTCTTCACAGATGAAATTTTTAGTGTAATGTTAGGATAAAGTGTCATGTGAGCAAAAAATAGTAAAAAAAAAAAAAACCTGGTATGATTATGAAACTAAGTGTCAGGACATATCCTGATGAATTCATCATGTACCATCTGCTCCAATAATTCTTGCCACTAGCAGCCATATTTTGCCAGTGAGTATTGTAGGTCCCTACTATATTTGCTTGACTCTTTCTATTATGGATTTTTCTATGTGGTCATTATAGACAATACTATGACATGAAACTTACTAGCAAACTGCAAGTCCTGTATTTTAACAGAACACTTAAAAACCATAGGAAAATTGGGACCTAATTGAGTCTATATTGTTTTGATTATTTCCTTCTCCATCCTTTTTATCTTATGTTGTAAGAATTGAGAAAAGTGAACCATCCTATTCCCAGTAGCTCTTTTTAAATGTTGTGACCCATCTGTTGCCATATGCTAGGCATCTGCTTTTATCACCCTCATTTGTGGTCCTTCAGTGCTCGAAGTAATGAATTAACTTTGAATTTATGCTAATTTTTACTATAAGAGAGCAGCTTATTTGCAAACCATTTAATCGGGCAGCAGTGCTTTCCACATGTAAGTGCATACAAGAAGATAAAAATAGGAATCAGCAGTGTATATTTATTCCCAGCTACCTTTTTGAATAGGTGTATAACTTTAAGGTAATTGTAATATCTTTAGAGCTCCATTTCTTTAATAAAAATGTGAGGAGTGATCCTTGATTATAAAATATGTATTGAATTTACATCAGAGAAAATATGACATCAAATATCATAGGTTAGAATTGTTCATGGATGCTTATTCAGGTCAGTGCCTGTTTAATCCAAGTTGTTGAATTCTTTTTCTTCTCTTTTAAAGATGATTTATTTTTATCCAGTCCTAAACTATCATCAGACAGGGGTGATGTAATATTAAAGGCTGTTACCACACTGATCAAATAATAACGTAATATTTCTCAATTCTTTAGTTTTGTGGAAATATCAGTGAATTGGAATCAGACAATCAAGGTGTCAGTCCTCTTTCTTCCACTAACTAGGGATAAATTTGGGGCAAGTCATCAATCCTGAGTCTGCATGTCTCATAGAATGGTCACCTGACTCGATTATTGACTATGGTATCTTTTAGCACTAACAATATGAGATCTTTATGCCCGTCTTTAGGGCATATTTTTTTTATTGAATGGAATTAATCAAAAATGAATTCTTCAATCTAGTTTTTCATGTATACATTTAATTCTGAATGCAGTAGATAGGATATCAATGATATTAGATATTTAGATTAAAATAGCATTATCTTTAAAAGATGAAAATAAATGGGTCGGCTGGGTGGCTCAGTTAGTTAAGCATCCAACTCTTGATTTTGGTTCAGATCAGGATCTCAGAGTCATGAGATCGAGCCACACCCAGCACAGAGCCTGCTTAGGATTCTTTCTCCCTTTCCCTCTGTCTCTCCCCAGCAACCACCCCCCACCATCACTCATGCTCTCTCTTAAAAAACAAAAAAACAAGAAAGCAAAGATGAAAATAAAAATGACTTAATGTGTATTGTGCAGGTTTTCTAAGCAGAATCAACATATAAATAATCTTTTTGAACAAGGCAACAACCAGACTTATTAGAAACCAATTCTGTCAGTTTCATTGGCCTGCTTAATTACATTGAATTTCAGAACCATCTAATGTGGCAGGCGTTTTTTGTTTTTTCTTTTTTAAATTTAAGTATTTATTTATTTATTTATTTATTTATACATACTTTGTATTTTGTTGTTATTGAGAAATAATTGACATATATCACTGTATAAGGCATACAGCATGCTTGTTTGATTCACATAATATATTACGAAATGATTACCACCATGGGTTCAGCTAATAACAATCTTCTCATATAGATACAATACAAAAGAAAAGAAAGGAGGAAGGAAAAAAGGAAAAACATTTTCTCCTTGTGATCATAACTCTCAGGATTTACTCTAACAACTTTGTGTATATTATACAGCAGTATTCACTATTGTCATCAGCTTATACATTGTATCCCTAGAATTTATTTATCTTATGACTGGAAGTTTGTACCACCTTTTGGCCACCTTCCTCCAGTTCCCCCTCCCACCACCCTCCGACTCTGGTAACCATAACTCTGATCTCTTTTTCTGTGAGTTTGGGGGTTTTGTTTGTTTGTTTGTTTAAGATTCCACAACGAAGTAAAATCATACAGTATTTCTTTCTCTGATTTATTTCACTTAGCAAATTCCTTCAAGGTCCATCCACGTTGTTGCAAATGGCAAGATTTTCTTGTTTTTTTTATGGCTGAGTGATATTCTATTATATATATCAGATATATATATCTATATATATAATAGATATATATAATAGATTTATTATAGTGTATACTGATGTAGTGTATGTATATATATATATAGTGTGTGTGTGTGTATATATATATATATAGTGTGTGTGTATATATATATATGTATGTATATATACACACATATATGTGTGTATATATACATACATATATATATATACACACACACACTATATATATATACATACACTACATACATATATATATGTATATATATATACATACACTACATACATATATATACACACACACACACACACACACACTACAACTTCTTTACCCACTCATCCATCAGTGGTTACTTAGGTTGTTTCCAACTCTTGACTATTGTAAGTAATACTGCTGTGAACATGGGGGTCAAATATCTTTTGAGTTAGTGTATTCATTATATTTCCAAAGGTGGAATTGCTGGATCATATGATAGTTCTATTTTTAATTCTTCAAGGATCCTCCATACTGTTTTCCATAGTGGCTGTACTAATTTGCATTCCCACCAATAGTGCACAAGTGTTCCTTTTTCTCCACCTCCACACCAGCATTTGTTATCTCTCGTCTTTTTGATAATGGCCTTTCTAGATGGCCAGATGTGAAATAATATCTCATTGTAATTTTAATTTGCCTTTCCGTAATGACTAGTGATGTTTAGCATCTTTTCATGTGCTTGTTGCACTTTCATATTTCTTTTTTGGAGAAATGTCTATTCAGACCCTTTGTCCATTTTTTTAATTGGGTCATTTTTTTAATTTGCTAATGAGTTGTATGAGTTCTTTATATGTTTTGGATACTAACCCCTTATCAGATACATAGTTTGCAAATATTTTTCCCACTCCATAGATTGTCTTTGTTGATGTCTTCTTTTGCTGTGCAGGTTTTTAGTTTCATTTAGTCTCACTTTCTGTTTTTTATTGGATTGGTGTTAATTCTTTTTTAAATGTTTGGGATAATTCTTCAGTGAAGCCATTTAATTCTGGACTTTCTTGTTTTGGGGAGGTTTCTGATCGCTGATTCAATTTTTCTAATAGTTCTAGGTATAGGGAAAGAAAAAGTTTTCCTCAACACTCTTAGGATCCCCAGCTGTGTCTGAAAATTATATAGACAAAAACATATTTGTGGGAGTAAAGCATACAAATTTATTTAGTATAAGCTTTGCATGACATGGGAACCTACATAAAAAAAATGGGAAGAGCTAAAGAAATGGCTAAATCTGAGTATTTTTATGTTAGGTTTGATGAAGAGTGGACAGTCATGGAGAAATATGACAGATCAGAGGGTGTGACCTAAGTGTAATAAACTGGGGAAACTTAACAAGGCCTGTTTGCTCAGCTTCTTCTCAGTGTTCCCTTGTTTTTGGAGATGAGAGTGTTTTCCTCTGGAGACAGGGAGGGCACCTCTCACATGAAAGTTTATGACCTGTTTGAGGAGAAGAATGAAGGAAGGTGAACAGTGACCTTCCTGCTTCTGCTGTTTCCTCAAACTAACTCCTTCAGCTTAAAATATTCAATATACCAAGGCTGGGGGGTAGCCTGTCCTAAATGCCATCATAGGTCTGTTCACATTTTTTATTTCTTTGTGATCCAGCCTTGGTGGGTTTTGTGTTTCTAGAAATTTACCCTTTCCATGTAGATTATCCACTTTGTTGGCATATAATTATTCACAGTAGTCTCTTATAATCCTTTTTATTTCTGTGGCACCAGTTGTAATGTCTCCTCTTTAATTTCTGATTTTTGTTATTTTTTTCTTAGTATAGCCAAGGGTTTGTCATCTTTTTTTGATCTTTTCAGAAAACCAACTATTAATTTCATTGATTTTATTTTCTATTCTCTATTTCATGTATTTCTATTCTAATCTCTTTTCAAATGCCCTCTTTTCTGCTAACTTTTGATTTTTCTTTTTCTATTTCCTTGAGGTATAAAATTAGGTTGTTGATTTGAAATCCTTTTTCCTTTTCTGATGTAGGTATTTTGACAGCTGTAAACTTCAGGGGTAAACTGAATTTTATTGGGCACTATTGAACCAGGCTTTATGCTACGTGCATATACTTTACCTCCTATCGTTCTTCCAATCATACTACCCTACTAATTGAGTAGGTAATAAACACTATTTTATGGATTCAAAAATTGATGTAGAGAAAATAGTAAGTTATATGTCCAACTGATCAAAATACAATAGTTAATTAAGGGAAGAACTATATTTTATCCCTTGTCTTTCAAGATCAAACCCGTGTTCTTTCTGAGCTACCATCTGTCTGGGAGACCATTTTCCTACAGTGTCATTTGGAACTTCATAAGGATATAGCAAATAAATTCCCAAACATGTCCAAAGGAAAAACAATATACAAAATAAAACAAAATCTATTGTCCCTTCATTGATTTTAGAGAAAGCATGTAGGTAAAATCTTTCTATAAAGTGGTATCATCCACGTGTGACCAACAAGCTGTTAAAATCATCTGAATGGCTAATTCTTTGTAATTTTTACAATGGAAAAGAAATAGTGTCTCTCTTCACAAGCTAAAACAGAAACTGGTACCACTAATTTTCATTTAGATTAGGCATAAAAGTAATTGAGAAACTTAAGGGGTGAAAGGAACTGAAAATATTTGGGACTTTTACATAATAAGAATCACATTCTTATTCTTGGTACAAAAATATTCTCCCTAGGAGTTGCATAAGCTGGGATGTGATGTCCTGATTATAATAATCACACGGTAGTCCCACATAGCACCTTTCATCCAAGAATATCTTTGATCCAAGAACACCTAATCACTCCATAGTCTATAACTAATTGAGTTTAGCTACATCTCTCTGAAGTAGCATCAGGATGTTATTTTAAAGGTGGTTCAGTATATTACTTTTGGCTAATGCTGTTAAGAAACTTGCTCCTGGTGAAATGAATTAGGAGGTATTGGAAGTATTTCTTAGAAATCTGTATTCTTGTTCCTTAGAATGGAACAGCAGACTACTTTTTTTTTTCTGTCTCTAAAAAGAAAACATGAGATTCTCAAATTATCTATCATTTTAAGAAATTTTTACTACATTAACTTCATTAAACTGCTATAAGGATATAATTTAAAAAGGAAATCCTGCTTTAAGAACATGTTTAAATGGACTCACTTAAAACAAAGTGTGTTCAGTAATTAAGTTAGGAACATTTAATTTTATTGCACTGGAAAGGCATGTAGCAAATTTCCTTTGTGTCCAGTTAAAAAAAGCAGAATAAACACACACTTCAGAAAAACTTAAGTATGTCCCCGGATAGGGAGAACAAGTCAAAACTAGAGAGGAAAAACATATTTGTCATGAGAATTTTAAAAACAATAAGACTGAGTTTATGGGTGGAAATGAGAGATCAGAAGCAGAATTTTGAGTCAAGGCCTCTGGGGCTTTCTATGTCATATACTTAAAAAGCATATCCTTGAAAAGCACTTCGCCCCATCCTTGCTTCTGGTTGAAAAAAAAAATGCAAAGCGGCCTTGCTTCACATGTACAGATGAACTCTGAGTTCTCAGCCTGATTCCCCCTAAAACTGAATCTATCGCTTTGGATTCAGGAGAATGAAATAGTACTTTAGCCAAATTAATCCATTCCAGAAAGAGCTGTACAGAAAGTTGGCCTGCTGTCAAGAACCTGTAGTCCTTATCTAACTTCACTGTACAGCCAAATTATTTTTTCTTTAATACTCTTTGCTGTTGCAATTAGTATATTTTTGTCCACACTAAAGAACAGGCCCAAGATGCTAATGAAACCCCTTAAAGCTCTTTGGAAGGCAGCTCAAAGTCAGTACCCACAGCAAAGCAGTGAGGCAACAGTCTCACAGAGCTTCTGTTTAATACAATGCAGTGAGATTGTCTATGGAATGGACTGTCACAGCATTTCTCAGACTTATCCTTGCTCAACATTCCAGACACGCTATGCCTCCAAATTACCTCTCCACCTTCACCTCCCACCACGTTGTAAATCCTCAGCCCTTCTGATTGGTTTGCCACTTCTTCAGCATGAAATGAACTTTTACATCTCTAGATCTTTCCTTATTTTTTCCCATCGCAGGCTCAGATTATACCATCCTTCTTGGTATAGTCCACCCATACCCATCTCTCCATATCCAAACTGCCCTCTTTTTTTTTTTTTTTGTTATTTAACTGGCATGTCTTCCCAAAAGCAAATTAATCCATACTTATTCTCTGCTACATTATCTTATACATATGTCCCTGTTTTTTCCCTTTCATAAATTTTCCCGTTCAACGTGTTTATTGATTTGCCATATACTGATAAACAGTTAGAAATTAGGATTAATGGGCAAGATAGACCCACTGTGCTGGAGGAGTTCATGCTTACCACTTCTTTGTCATTTATCTTTGTGTTCTGTTGTCACGGATGTGTTTGTTTCTCCCATGTTTTGAAAAATTCTCTATCTTGAGAAATCCATTGTTGATGTGTAAACTCTATCAAAGCAGCCATCTCCCAGACTCAAACTCTGAGATCATCCCAACAGTACTCCATTGGCACATGGAGGAGCCTTCACCTTTCCTTCAAACTGTATACTCATCATACACTATGAGGGGCACCTGGGTGGCTCAGTTGGTTAAGACTCTCGATTTCAGCTTAGGTGTTGGTCTCAGGGTCCTGAGGGAATTTTAAAGATAGTCTCCAATATTCTGATCTAACAGACAGGTAAAATGGAGACATGGGAAGGTTAGATGACTTGTTACAAACCACAGGTTAATAAGGAGACCAAGACTTGAACAGAAGTTTTAAGCGTCCTTGCCATTCTCACTAACACATGCCATCAATGGGAAGTTAGGTCAGAGGGAATCATAGGTGTGAATAAAAAAAAAAAAAAATCAGCCATCACCTCTCTTTTAAATTTTTTTTATATATTATTTTTGCTGGAAATGGATCAGTGTAGATATAAACATGACAAATTACATCACATTCAAAGGAGAACAAAGTCTCACATATCCAGGTGAAATCATCCACACTAATTAGAGTAAAATTGTAGGAGAAAACTGTATTGGAAAAATGAACACGGCATTTTAGACAACATTATTTCAATGACTGTAACTAATCTCATTTAAAATAAATGAAACAGTTTTTCAGAGTGGTATCATGCAAAGGGACAGTTTAAATCCTATAATTTCTGGAAGACTACAGTTAGAAGTACATAAATTTAGTTACTGGTAATCTGCTGTGCCAGAGATATCATTAAACTAATTGTAGAAAACAAAATGTAAGCAGGTCAGTAAGATTATGAGCATTAAATCATCACAATACTTGGTAGATGCTGAATCAAAGATAATCAGATAAATCTATTGGAAATAAAGAGCAAATCCATTCCTTCCTCATGGAATTCACCTTGGTTCACACTGAAAAGACAAAGATTATTTAGTCTAATTTGAAGTATTAAATTCAGGGTATGAGTGTTGTCGTATGCAATAAGGGTAATTTTTTCCCTAATAGGAGATAAGAAGTGATTAAATAAAAGTAAAGAGGAGTTGAAAACCTAGGGATGGATATTTAACAGAAACTTTCTCACAGCAGTGTCACATTTTTGAGTTCCTTTGTATTTATCTGCATTATACGGTTTTGGGCCCATCTGCATGGATGTTAGTTCTAACAAGATTTCTCTCTGTGGCTCTGTTATTTGAGTCTTTCCAAGTATATTTTTTAGGGAAAAAGTAAAAAAAAAAAGAAAGAAAAGAAAAGAAAGAAAAAGACTCCACAAATACAAAACAAGCATATGGCAAAGATTTATTTAACTCTTTAATGATGAGAACCATCAAGATGGAAAAGGTGGATAAAGAAAGAAACAGAGGAGCAGAAGGCAAATAGTCTATTAGGAAAGATATGCTGAGTTAAATTTACCAGGAATTGTCCTTCTTTTTTTTTTTTTTTAATCAATACCTGTGAGACTGGGACCCTGACCACCTGCTGCCTAAATTCAGCTTGCCTGTTTTTGTAAAACTTTGGAACCCTTCTGTCCAGCAGGCTTCATCTAAAGCAATTGCCCGGAGGCCTCTGCAGAAACCCCCAAGAATAGCTTGAGTGTAAAAGACATCTCAAATTTTCTCTTTTGGGAAGGCAAAATTAAAAGGGTTCAAGTTTTATTAGAATAGATTGTTATTTGATTAAAACACTATCATATGTGCCTAGAAACAATAAATGGTTATAGTTTGGAATAAGAATACAACACAATTCTGAGTAACTCCCTTGTTTTTTGGATCAAGGACGTGCCAAAGTCAAAGCACAAAAATTTTTCAGGTTAGATAAGGAATCTCTACTGTCTGGGCAGATTACATAGAAGAATGGCCTTTTACTATTTCTTGGTAAGAGCAAACTAATTATTTCATAGTAATTTTTCATTCTAACAGAGGGGGAAAAAACTCCCAAAATTAGTCCTAGCTTTGCATTAATATGTTTAGCAGTAATTTATTCACAAGGTCTTTCAAAAATTTATCTTCTAATAAATCCATTCAAAACTCAGCCAAGTTTTCCAACATTTTTACACCTTTTACTGCTTTTCAGAATCATTCTTTGTACATGATATAATTCAGGGCAAATAAAGAGGTTATTATTATTATTATTATCATTATTTTGTATTTTACATCAGTTTTCTATATCAAGGTAAATTCTATCCTTCACAATCTTCTTTCACATTCTGGAACAGTTTTGACAACAAAAATATTCCCCTCTTTGATAAACAAAAAATCACATTTTAGCTATAGTTCTTTGCCATAATTATTCCTAGTGTAGTCTCAACCATCCCTGTAAGCTGTAATTTTTATCAAATTTTACTAATTTTTCAGAGAAAAACTGGAAAGAGAGTGATCACTACCTTCCATATACTGGCATTGTAGCAGACCAGCAAAGCTTACACAACTACATTATAAAATCTCCCCAGCAGAAAATATAACTTTCACACCTTTATAAGATCTCAAAATAATATGTTCATTAAAATGACCCCAAAATATAGGCACTTTATTATTGTTAAAATAAAAAGTGATATTCATAACAATTGGTGACCCATTCTATCAATATTCTGTCTTCCTTGCAAAATATATAGATATTAATATTTTTTATTTAATGTTAGTCTAAGTTCTTAAATTAGTAAATATCTTGCAAATTATGTTCAATCTGATACAGAAGGAACATAATTGTGGTTGAATTAAAAAATATTAAGAATTCTAGGGGTGCCTGGGTGGCTCAGTCAGTTAAATGGTCGACCCTTGATTTTGGCTCAGGTCATGATCTCTGCATTGATTCCACGCTGGGCATGGAGCCTGCTTAAGATTCTCTGTCTCCCTAATGCTAAGTGAAATAAGTCAAGCAGAGAAAGACAACTATCATATGATTTCTCTCATCTATGGAACATAAGAACTAGGATGATCGGTAGGGAAAGAAAGGGATAAAGAAAGGGGGGGTAATTAGAAGGGGGAATGAAACATGAGAGACTATGGACTATGAGAAACAAACTGAGGATCTCAGAGGGGAGGGGGGTGGGGGAATGGGATACACCAGTGATGGGTAATAAGGAGGGCACGTATTGCATGGTGCACTGGGTGTTATACACAACTAATGAATCATCGAGCCTTACATCGGAAACCGGGGATGTACTGTATGGTGACTAACATAATATCATAAAAAATCATTAAAAAAAAAAAAAAAGAAACCAAAAAAAAAAGAAAAAGAAAAAAAAAAAAGATTCTCTGTCTCCCTCTTTCACTGCCCCTTCCCTCCCCCATTGTGTTCACTCTCTTTCTCTCTCTCTCAAAAAAATTAAGAATTCTAATTCAATATAGAAAATATACAGTATTTTTTTTTAATCTTAATAATATGGAAGAAACATGAGCTTATCTCATCAATAAACCAGTAAACCAGATTTAGGAAGTTAATATTAACTTACTCTTTTTCACTAGAAAATAATTCAAATCTTAAAAAATAAAATTAAATTATAGTTGGCCCTTACACAACACAGGTTTGAACTGCAGAGGTCCATTTAATATGCAGATTTCTTACAGTATAGTACTGTAAATGTATTTTGTCTTCCTTGTGACTTTCCTAATTAACATTTTCTTTTCTCTAGCTGACTTTATTGTTAGAATACAGTATATAATACATATATAATATATGTGTTAATTGTGTTATTGATGAGGCCTCTGCTCAGTAGTAGGCTGTGCATAGTTATTTTTGGGGGGAGTCAAAATGTATACATGAATTTCCAACTGTGCAGGAGTCCATACCCCAAAACCTCCGCATTGTTCAGAGGTAAACTATATATGTTTATTCTCCATACTGACAAAAGCAAGGAAAAGACATTTAGCTATTTATAACCTAAAATTACCAAACCAATTAATGTCAAAAGATTCACTTGGATTCTGCTATAAACATTCTTCTGAGTTAGCATTATCTATGAGAGATGTTTTTGTTTGTTTTTCTCCCTTAGAAAGGTCAGTACATTCAGTGTATCAGAGTTCAATTTCTTTATTTCCCTGAAATTCTGGGAATATTAAGTTTTTTTCAAGGATTTATTAGCCTCTACATTTAGAAAATACTCCTTTTTCTTAAGGGACTTTAAAATTATCCATATACTCTAGAAATAGGAATATATATTATTTCCTTATTAATGAGCAGTAAAATGTTTTTTTCTCAGTTAAATGCACAGCTTCCCACAGGACTTGAAACTTCAATTCTACCACCTCTAGAAGGCACAGAGCACTTTCTAGAAAACACAGGACACACGTTCTCAAAGGTTATCTTTCTATGCAGGGGAATTTGGAATATCTTCTACATGGATTTGAGCACACTAATAGACCAACAATGTAAATCAACTAACCGTAATCTGTGCTGCCTCTCATCCGACATAGAATAGATTCACCTCATCCTAATAGAGATCCCCTAGTGATCCCATCCTGAAATCAGATTGCCCATTATTGCCACCCCAGATGTGGAATAACTTAGAGATTATGTGACCTTGACTGACCTAGTGGTTCAGTACCCACCAGTCCCTGAAATTGGCTGTTTGCACACATTTTATACATGAGGATTCAGTATCCAGTTGTGGAAATGGACATGACTTCAACAATGAGTTAAACAAAACACGTATAAGTATTGACTAAGAATCTGAAACAACAGCAACAACAAGGCAAACAAACCAGAACGGGAAGTACCAAATCAGAGGAAAACACAGTCAGAAAAGGTAAAGTTCTTTTGCCATTTGTGACTGACTCCAGAAGCCTAGAATCAACTGGGCAACTTCATTTAACTAGTTCTAGCAGGTAAGCCACTTGGCCTTCAAATCTATTGAAGTATAATTTTTCAAGGAATTTTAAACATGACTCTCCTACAAACATACAGGGAGCCCATGCTGAGGATTTACTTAGCTCATTTAATGAGAACCAGCAAGATGATAATACTGGCTCAAAAGACTTGTGGGAATAGTTCATCAATTTTCTCAGAAAAGGCATATGAAATCATTTTAAGTTAGAGACAAATTGTTTCATGTCCAGTAGGACAATAAAACCATAAGCTTTGAATTTTTTTTCAACCGGAGAGAAGTCATTTTCATGTCTTCTAGACACAAATCTGCAAGTCAGCTAATAACTTTACGAGTCTGGGCCAAAGTAGTAGTAAATGGCAGGTCACACAAGGTATATCCCCATAGATAATTAAATAATGCTTTGGCTATGATTCAGCATATCTTTGAAGAGCCATTCAAACTGTGTTTATCTATCTTCAACTTTACCGACTCTTTCCTTAGCTATGTCCAGTCTATTGACAAATTGATCAAAGGCATTCTTTCCTTACATTGCAGTGTCTTTGATTTACAGCATTTCCCTTTGATTCTTCAAGTTTTCATTTCTCTGCTTACATTAACCTCCTGTTCTTGCATGATGTCCACTTTTTCCAGTAGACCCCTTAACATATTAATCATAGTTATTTTAAATTCCCAGTCTAATAGCTCCAAAACCTGTATCATATCTGAGTCTGGTTCTGACACTCTCTTTGTCTCTTCAGATTTTGGTTTTGCTTTTTAGCACGCCTTGTAATTCTTTGTTGAAAGCTGGATATAAGGTAAAGGAACTGGTATAGGAGGCCTTTAGTGTGAGGTGTTATATGTATTTGACTAGGAGTTAGACTGTTTATTGTTTGCTGTGGCCATAGGTGTCAGACACTAAAGTTTCCTCTAGTGTTTTTGTTTTTGTCTATTCTGTTATCTTTGGGTTTTCCTAGAAACTCCTAGAGTCTGAGGCCTGTGATACTTTTAGCCGAAATCCCCTGTTAGTACCCAGGAGGCCTATGACATGGAGGTAAGTTGTGGGGAAGAAGCAGCTTTCTATAGTCCATGATTATGTCCCAGAATTAATGAGCTTGATTTGGGTGTTTCCCTTCTCCCACGTTGGTTAGGCTCTGGTTAAACCCCAGTACATTAGGCTCTGGCAAAATAGTTTGCCTTGAGGACAGGCCTTGTTAAGGGGAACAGAAAGCTCTGGGCATATTTCAGAATGGTACCTTGTCCCTTCTCCCTGTCAGAAGCATAGGGAACAGTGAGAACCTGATGGGGCTCCCGGAGGTGATACTCATGAACACGTAGGGGACCCCCTGAAACTGGGCCTCTTGGAGTTTTTAACTCTCAATCTAGTCTACACTGAACCTCCAGCAGTTCATCAGTTAGGGATGAAAGTGTTTCTACTGATATCAGCTCCACTGGGAGCCTTCTGATTCTGGACTTACAATCTTAGTAAGCCAGGAGTCGCTGTATCTACCTGTATATCTCCCAGGGACAGCAGTTTGCCCCATAACCTCAGTTGTCTGAAGAATCTAAGAAGAGTTGTTGATTTTCAGTTTGTTCAGCTTTTTCCTCATTGTGAAAATAGGAGTGATCATTTCTAAGCACTTTACAGGTCAGACTGGAACCATAATGAGAATAATAACCAGCCTCATCACGTGTTTGTTATAACAATGACATTAAATTTATTAGACAAATTAAGGTGTAAGGCCATGGCATATAGAAAGCATTCAATAAATGGCAGATGTGTCTAATTCTTAAAACTAATGAACCAAATGAGACAAAATAAATCACTAGATAAGGCAGTCAATGTATTACCAGCAAATGTTGAAATGTGACAGGTGTTTCTCACTGGCCACTCTTCAGGATGTGAGATCACTGCTCTAACTGGTGTCATCTGGAAAGCCCCACCCAAAGTTTCACAAATGAAAATAGTCATTGTTTAGGCATCATATACAAAACAAAATGATCTTCAGCGTCATGAAGTGAAACATTTCAAACATTACCAAATTACCAACATTAGGTAAAACTGAATGATTGCAGCAAAATGCCAGTGCCTCATTTATGTTTCCTATGCAAGAGGACCTTTCTACAGAAGACCCTTTTTTTTTTTTAAAGATTTTATTTATTTGAGAGAGAGAAAAAGAGCACGAGTAGGGGAAGGGGGGGAGGAAAGGGAGAAGCAGGCTCCCCACTGAGCAGGGATCCCAACACAGGACTCAGTCGCAGGACCCTGAGATCATGACCTGAGCCAAAGGCAGATGCTTAACCGACTGAGCCACCCAGATGCCCCCAGAAGACCCGTTCTAAAGGAAAAAGGTTAACTTTTGGGGGGAAAAAAAATCTGGCTCATAGGAGTCACTGAGTCACTGAATAAATGTGACTATAATCCCTACCGTAATCTCTTCCCTGCTTTCCCTTGGGGAGACCAAATTAATGGAAATTCTTCAATTTAAATGGAGAATTATGAAAAGTAAGATTACAATTTGGTAGATTCCTCAGTACTGAAAATTCAGAGATGTCAGCTTCGTTAATCTCTTACTGTATTCTAAACTCTTACAATTATATCTGAATGCTATTATCTAAGTTTAGTTGATTATCTTTGTATACCCTACTTTTTATGACCCTCAAGATATAGAGAATATATTTATAAGGGACCTCCATTGAAAGCATCATGTGTCAGATACCAGAAGTATGAAATGTTTCTCCTTCAAAGTAATAAACCACCTTTTCTTTTGGGAAAAAAGATTGTCCTGTGGGAGATGCAGATGGCCCTCTCTTGAAGACCTTAACTTCCTTGAACATTTTCTGTCTCCATCAATAAATATTTAACTACTCTGCTTTTTTACTTTTTTTCAAACTATAAAACAATGAGTCAGTAGAGTAGCATTCCATGGACACCGTGGTCTGGCATGCATCACCCAAAATCATCCACAAGTAGAAAGATCTGTAGGCCCTTGGCACTCAAAGTGTCCATATACCAACAGCACTGGTGTATCAGTTGTTCATGCTGAATAACAAATACCCCGAAACTTAGCAATGTAAACAACAGACATGTTTTATGTCACAGCTTCTGTGAGTCAGAAGCCTGGGCACGGATTAACTGAGTGTCTCTGGTTCAGGCTTTCCTCACAAGTCTGCAACCAAATGTTGGCTGGGGATGCGATCATCTCAAGGCTCAATTCAGCGATGATCTGCTTCCAACCCCACTCGTATAGCTAGTAGCAGGTGACAGGCCTCGGCCTTGCTAGCTTTTGTCCAGTGATATCAGTTCCTTATCACATCGATCTTACTATAGGACAGTTCACAGCCTAGCAGGTGGCTCTCCTCAGAGCGAGCGGGAGAGTACACCCAAGATAGAAACCACAGCCTTTTTGTAACCTTTTCTCAGAAGAGATAGCCCATTGTGTTTGCTCTATTCCGTTCCTTAGAACAAGTGAATAGAAACCAGTGCACACTCAAGGGCCAGAAACTACACAGGGATGTAGACACCAGGAGGGGGGTCCTGGGAGGTATCGGAGAGGCTGCCAGGTTCCCCTGGCATCTGCAGGGGACCTGTTCAAAATGCAGGATCATGGAACAAGTGAACAGAATCTGAATTTTAACAAGACTCAGACGTGATCTGTATGCGTGTGAAGGTTGAGAAGCACTGTGCTCAAGAGCAAGGCCCGTGCTTTCTTCTGCCACAGGGGCTGCTTCCTCACTTAAAGTTCCTTACCCGCTCTTGCTACTTCCCAAGGAGTGCAAAGATCAGTTTTCCTCACAACTCAGTTCTCCCCTCCCCAGGAAGAGGGAAAAAGTGAGGTTTACTGCAATACTACTGTGTCGTAGACAGATTGGAAAGAGAGTCGGGAGCCTGAGGAAGAAACGGGGCACAGGGACTGTGACTCTCTTATTTACTTATTATAAAATGCAGTAGGTTAAGTAAAGCCCTTACTCTTCCTTTACCTTCAATTCAGTAACAAAAAACAATCTGATTTTTAAAATGGGCAGAGGAATAGCCATTTTTCCAAAGAAAATATACAGATGGTCCAGAAGTACATGAAAAGATGCTCAATATCACTAATCATCAGAGAAATGCAAATCAAAACCATAACGAGATATCACCTCACACCTGGTAGGATGGCTATTATCAAAAAGAAAATAAATAAGTGTTGGCAAGGATGTAGAGAAAAGGGAACCCTTGTGCACTCCTGATGGGAATGCAAACTGGTGCAGCCACTCTGGAAAACAATATGAAGGTTCCTTAAAAAATTAAAAATAAAACTACCATACGATCCAGCACTCTCACTTCTGGGTATATATCTGAAGGAAAAAAAAATCACTAAGTCTAAAAGATATCTGCACTACTTATGTTCACTGCAGCATTATTAACAATAGCCAAGGCATGGAAACAATCTAAGTGTCCATCGCTGGATGAATGGATAAAGAAGATGCATTGTATATATACACAATGGAATATTATTCAGCCATAAAAAGAAGGAAATTCTGCCATTTGCGACAACATGGATGAACCTTGAGGGCATTATACTAAGTGAAACAGAGAAAGACAAATAATGTATGAGCTCACTGGTATATGGAATCTACAAAAACCTGAAATCACAGATATGGAGAGCAATTTTGTGGTTGCCAGAGGTGGAGGGTGGGGAATAGGTGCAACGGGTGAAACTGGCCAAAAGATACAAACTTCCATTTACAAGATAAATACGTTCTGGGGATGTCACATACAGCATGGTGACTAAAGTTAACAACAATGCTGTAGTGTGTATTTGCCGAGAGAATAGATCTTAAAAGTTCTCATCACGGGGTGCCTGGCTGGCCCAGTCAGTAGAGCAGGTGACTCTTGATCTCAGGGTTGTGAGTTCGAGCCCCATGTTGGGTTTAACAGTAAAATCTTAAAAAAAAAAAAAAAAAAGTTCTCATCACAAGAAAAAAACCCCTGTAACCCAGCAAGGTGATGAATGAGCACTAAACTTATTACGGTAGTTACTTTACAATATGTACATATCGACCATCATGTTGGATACCTAAAACTAACACAATGTTATATGTCAATCACATCTCAAGAAAACCTTAAATTGTGCATAGAAACCTGCAAATGAAGAAGCTATGTAAAAAAACGAAGGTTATAAATGTTCAAAATTCATCACTTTTTAATTATTTTACTCTAGTTTACTATTAATATTTTTTTTTGAGGTTATTTAGAACACTTACCGTATCTTTCGGGTGACAACATTACATCACGCTGTGCTCCTAAGCATTTCTTCTCAACCTCAGGTTTAATGGCATCACACTGGCCGCTTGAAATTACCCACGGTAATTACAGCAGTATTTACAGCACAGAAATTAGAAGACACTGTACATCAGAGCTTGATTTTTATTTTGTTGACTGTCTTAAGATATTGATGGAGAAAATGTTAATATTGCAGATTAAATTTAAAAGTGTGTCATGGGGCCCCTGGGTGACTCAGTCGGTTAAGAGTCTGACTCTCCATTTTGGCTCAGGTCGTGATCTCAGGGTGGTGGGATTAAGTCCCCGAGTTGAGGGAGATTCTCTCTCTCCCTCTGCCCCTTCCCCCTGTGCGCACACGTGCTCTCTCTCTCTCTCTCTCTCTCTCAAATAAATAAATCTATAAAAAAAAAAAAAAGAATTCAGCAAAGATGAACAAAAAGCATTCTCTGAGAATCAATGTTATATAAAATTTATAATAAAAAGTAACATACTTTTTTTTTTAAAAGATTTTATTTATTTATTTGACAGAGAGAGAGACAGCGAGAGAGGGAACACAAGCAGGGAGAGTGGGAGAGGAAGAAGCAGGCTCCCAGCGGAGGAGCCCGATGTGGGGCTCGATCCCAGAACGCCAGGATCACGCCCTGAGCCGAAGGCAGACACTTAATGACTGAGCCACCCAGGCGCCCCAACATACTTTAGTGTTATTTGTAAAGTGTATGCTGCATGTCTGTTCTATCAGCATGATTCCTACTATGTGTGTGTGTGTGTGTGTGTGTGTGTGTGTGTGTGTGTGTGTGGTTTTCCCAGGGAACCAGTTGTTAAACATTCATCAAAACGCCACGCCGCATCCTCCTTCCTCCCCAGCGTAAGCACAGCCACTGCATACCACAGAGGAGCCCATCATCATATCCTCATCTTCCACGTAAAAATCCCACTTTAATCTCTAAATTGGAAAAAATGTACATGCAGAAGGAATATTCATTATAACTTAGTGGAAACACTTCTTGTCGGGTCTTTGTTCTATTCACATGAGCTGCTTTGCTACAAATGTCTGAAGTCCATGTTTTTGTTCAGTCTTCCCAAATGAATTTCTACTGAGGTCATTTATAGTATCTTTCATTAGCCAATGACCCTTTGCATATACATATCGAGAGTACTCAGGGAAACAATTTTCACTATATTAGAGTGTGGACAAGAAATGGACATCACCAGCCTCTGAGTACTGACTGGACTAGCACCGGATGGGATGGGATTGAAAAGCTCCCTGGTCTTACTTCGGGGATCAGAGGATTCAGCAGCAGAAACTGTGCAGAACTCAGGAGCAGGCCTGGTGGCAGGAATTCATGGCCAAGATTCAGGGGAGCTGCCTGTGCTGCTTTCCAATAAACCAGATGCAGCTTTCTAATTTATCAAAACATCGGTTAGCTATGCTGATGACAGTGTTTTTATGTATGGAGCTTGCTTGGTCCTGGGGGAAATTACTCTTCTATCTATAAGGTTTTGGGAAAAGAGAGAACTATTTCAGTTATTGTTCAGTTCCACATATAAACAACACAAATGTAGGAAGACAAAGCTGACCGATAGAAAAATGGAATCCTCTTTTGCCCAATTAGAAAGAAATTTTGTTGTAAATTTTGAACCGCCTGAGAAAGCAGCAGAGACAAGCTCGGGCAGAACAGCACTTGTGAAGGGTACGTGGGCTTTTCTCCTGAAGCACTTGAAACCAAGAGCAGGGGGGGATGTGTTGAACGATGTCTTCTCAGACTGCAAAGAGACAATAATAGTCTTATGGATCCTCTGAGAATATAGTTAGAGAAGTGCTTTATAAATACAGTTCTTAATAAAACTGCTCGAAATTTTAAGGATGGGTAGGCAGAAAATCTGTGATCATCAGACTGAGGATGTGGTGAATTTAGAGAGGGAGCCGATTTGGACACGATTAGGTTATGCCAAGGGAATACACAAATAAACTGGGATGAACTGCTAGAAAAACAATATTCCAAGCATTGTTATAGCAGCCTTTTAATAAGGCATATAAAGATGCTGTTAATTTTTTGTAAGTTTGGAAATAAATATGGCTAGAAAAAAAGGCCTTCCATCTATTATAAATCTGAAAAATTTGTTCCTCTGAATTAGACATGACGATTAGAGCCTCACATGAAAAGACAAATCTAGGGACACCTGGGGGGCTCAGTTGGTTAAGCGTCTGCCTTCCGCTTAGGTCATGATCCTAGGATCCTGGGATTGAGTCCCGCACTGGGCTCCTTGCTCAGCAGGGAGCCTGCTTCTCCCTCTGCCTGCTGCTCCCCCTTGCTCATGCTCTCTCTCTGTCAAATAAATAAATAAAATCTTTAAAAAAATAAGTAAAAAAATAAAAGGCAAATCTAATCTGTTTTCCTTTCTTCATGTACATGATTATGAATTTATAAAGTAGTCTTTTTCCCTTCTAATTCATATTACAGTTTGCTGGACATTTGAGATTTAGGTCATGGATATTCTGGATTTTACGTAAGAAGTACATAATGCCTAGGAGATGGGCTGCTTTTATCTGACTAGTCAGTTCTCTTAAACAAAAGGATAAAAATAGTGAAGGAGAGGTTTATGAGAGACAGGAGTACATGGCTCCCGTATGCCAAGAGAGAGTGAACACTGCCCTATTTGGAAAATACATTTCAGAGCTCACGTACACGTTTCAGTTAATAAATAGGCATATGAAAGATGATATGTATGTTTATCCTGGAGCAGAGCACAAATAAAATTTTTATTTAAACTCAAAGAGCAAGAGCCAAAATTAAAAATTATCATTACCACACAATTTCTGATAAGGAGATTAAAATTCACAAAGAACTCCAGCTGCTGGCTTTGGCCATGAGTTTTTACTAGCTGAAGCTTTGGCTGGAGCTGTTCTGTGGCAAAGTTGATTGGTCTGTCTCCTGCATAGCCCACAGGATTTTCTCGAAGCAGAGACAATTTAGTCATCAAAAGAATCGAGACTATGTCAAAATGGAGGGAAATCCTGAGCCAATCTGATGGGTAGATTCTTTGTATCAAATAACATCTTAAGGAAGTCCTCGATATGAAAAGCAGGCAAGTGATAGGTGGTTCCTCAGTTGAATTAAATCTTCAATACTGGTAGAAATGAGCCTTTGTTCACAGTTTTACCACCTCCACTGAGACCTGTGGCTCACTGGAGCTGAGAAGAAAACCTCATCATTTATTTTCAAGGATAAAGAGGCTGAGATCCCGTGTGCCAAGCCACTTTGCCCAAAGGTCACACAGGTAGACAGTGACAGTGGCAGGCTAGAGCCCTGTACCATGTTCTTCGGAGAGCACCACGAAAAAAGTTGACTTGTTCAGCAACTCCCTGATGAATTGAAAATTTGACCACCTTCTGTCCTTCTTGGATTCCATTATGCTAATTTATAATGTTTGTCTTCTTTCAGCATTAAAATGATAGCCAGGAAGAAAATACAGATCTGGGAAAATTTATTATTAAGAATACTGCTCTTTCAGGATCCCTCGTTTCAAGTTCTGCCACAGACCCAGTTCACTACTTGTCCAAAAATGATTGGAAATTTCATCATTCACCCAGTCTGGACACCTGTTGTGTTACAATCCTAAAGCATGAGAGACCTCAGTTAAATATGAAGGTGAACCACACTGCAATACTGCAAGGACCAGAGTGGGGGATGGGAGTGGTGGGGGAAAAGAGGGAAGGGCATTCACATCTCTTTGGATCAATCGATGCAAACGTTTTCTTCCTTCCTCCCTTCCTTTTCTTTCTCTCTTTCTTCCTTTCTTTCTTCCTCTTTCTTCCTTTCTTTTTTCCTTCCTTCCTACGTTCCTTCCTTCCTACGTTCCTTCCTTCCTTCCTTCCTTCCTTCCTTCCTTCCTTCCCTTCTTTTCTTTCCTTCCTTCCCTTTTCTTTTTTGTAAATGTCCTGTTTGTTTGTTCCCTTTGTTTAACTCATTTCATCAAGTGTTTACAGAACCCTGTGCCTGTGCTAGGACCAGGACCAATTATCACCTAGGAACAAACAGAACAATGTTTGGAGTATGATTCACACCTTGAAGCCCATTTCCTTTCAGAGATACTATCTCGATGATCTGTACATTCAAGCTAGGAATATTGTGTTTGAATCCTGTGAATGAATCAGAATGGGGTTGCATGCTGGCAATGCTTTCTTGCTGAAATGCTCTTTCCAGAGCCGCCTCTCTCCTTCCTCTCCAGTCACATATCGCTGACCCACAGCAAAACCCAAGGGAGGGGTGCTCTTGACAATGGTGCAATCTGAAACAATTGTTCAACCCTTGAAGAAATACAAATCGAGCATCTACTATGTGCCAAGCACTCTTGCATGTCTTGGGCACAGAGTGCTGAACAGAATGGACCAAATCCCCTGCAGAACATAAGAAATACACAGATGAACAATAAGCAGGATGATTAGATTAGATTATACTGTGAAGGGAACAAAAAACCAAATGTAGTATTAAATTAGGCATGGAGACTGGATACCATGATCGATCAGGCAGGGGTTCTCCAAGAAGGGAAACTTAAACTCAGACCACGACAAGGGCCTCCCAACTGTCTATATCTTTAAAGTCACAGGACCTTATAAGACCTCAGGTGAAAGAACCAGTTTCCTACCAACAGGGTAGGCAACTGTCTCCTTAATAGATGGCCCTACTTCATAAACACTGACATGAATAACAGTGAGGAAAGGTGGGGCAGCTCCCAGAGACAGAAGCAACATTGTGATTTTCTTCTGTGGTGGATTGCTCAGACTTTCAAGGTTCGTTGGCAGCAGCATAACCACACCTTAGTTCCAGGAGAGAGTGGTGTGAGGCAGCCTGGAGCGCCAGGTAATGGACAGGCAGCCGTGTGAACGGGCTGGCCCCGCGCTCCCACAGTGGGCCGCTGTTTACTCTCTCCCCAGGAGGACAGAGAAGTCAAGTCTGTAATCATTATCAGCCAGATCAACGCGTTCTAACTGACTCGCTTTCGTCATTTTTTTCCCCCAGCAGTGGTTCAATGGCCTGTGAATGTTTGCCTTCAGAAGAAAAAGATTTTTTCTAAATAAATCATTTCATGGTCAAAGGAAGCTTTTGTTACTTCATAGTCTATTCCTCTGATTTGCATTGCTCAATAAGATTGAAAAAATTTGTGTTTGATGCAGCCAATTTTCAGATGAAAATTGCTGGAAAAAACTTGTCCTGAGTATGTTTTAACCCCAGAGTGACACCGTTATTGGGAATGTGCATTATTGCTGCCTTAAGAGCTGAACTTTCACAGATCTAAAATTATGCCAGTTTCTAAAAAAAAAAAAACAAAACCAACCGATGCTTAGGTTAGGCCTTAAGATATGAAAAAATCGCAAGAGGAGGCTGGAATCAGCAAGTAGTGCTTGATGGAAGAAGACGACTTCAGGAATGGGGAGGATTTGAAGAGAAAGAGAGGAAGCATTTCAAGTGAGGAGACTTAGTGAACAAACACACCACAGCTGGGCATGGACCAGAACGTTTTCATGCGACAGGGTGGGGTTGTGAACAAATGCAGCTGTGGTTCATTTGGGGCTGATGGGAAATGATCCCATTTCTATTGCACCATGCCGACAATGGGCACAGCATGTTTTATCAGCTACAGATGCCTCACAGAAGAATTTTGGAAGACTTTGGCTCATATTGATTTTCTAGGCTCCTCAGTGGACCTAGACAAATTGTTGATTTATAAATATTTGTTGTATTACTTGTAACCTGAACAGTATGTTGATGGCTCATGGGGTGTGGGGGTGAATTTGAACCTAAAGACTGCCAGAAAGCCTCCTTTCTCAGTGCAACATCACTGCATGTGAGGTCATTGATACAACAGTGTCACGGAGACACTGTGTAACAGAAAAACGTCTCCAAGTTTAATAAGTTAACATTTTTCTGTACATGGGCACCTCAGAGACAAATGATTTTCACAATTACCTTGTATACAGTTTTGTTTTTGGTGCTTTTCTCAGAGAAGATAAGGAAGTGACTCAAGTCACTTTATGTGATAGCCTAGCAAAATTAAGAGTTTTAAAATCGTACCTTATGCTTTTTTAATATGTATACATACGTGATCTGTAATCTTACATCTCTGAAGTCATTGGTAGAAATTCCATCTTCTCCTAATGTTTGTTCATCACATTCACTCAACCCAAAGTTCACCTTTGGTTATGGATTAACTCCTAACCAGGAAATATTTTTATAATATGAATGCATACATTTGAAGACAATAGACTGCTTTCTCCCTTAAGGCTTGAGTCACTCATGACTGAATGCCTTTAATAATTCTAGAAACCCACAAATCTGAATTAACCTTGGATCTTAAAGAAACAATTAGCAAGGCCCTGCCTTTTGGGTTAAAGACCCCAACTTAAAAAAAAAAAAATGGAAATCCATTTCAAACCATAATGAATGTGACCTCTGATGGCCAAATGTATCCCTGACTCCCAGTCCAGGTGCTAGAATCTTTTTAGGAGCCACATCTCTTCACTTACAACAAGAATATGAGCCATCATGAGAGTTCTTACAGCCTACCTCTCTCCACCTTCCACAGAACCACCACAACCACTTAACTGTAGGACCTACAGAGAAATTCTGCTTTGTGCTGTGAGGACAGATTTCTTTGAAGTAATTTAGAACTATCAGAAGGACTACACACTTAGAAGGCATCTAAGGGAATTCTGGAACTTTCTCAGAGTTTTATATACCAAATTCAATTGGGGCTTCCCCTGACATATCTGAGGCAAATAATCAGATCCACAGAAGGCATCTGAACGCTTCATCTTGAAAACTGGAACAGACTAGTGTGATGGCACCCTTTTGCATTCAAGGAATTTTAAAGCAATTTGGTTCTTAAAAATAACAGCATTATTTAGAACTAGATGTATTTCCATATAGTCATAGAGAGTGCAGACCACTTCCAGACTCTTTTCTGTAGATTTCACTGTCTTCACCTGTATAATGGGGATAAAAATAATACCCATGGTTCAAGGTTGCCACTGTGTAATGAAGGCTGGAATTTGCATAATGATGTCTGGTACATCGTCACTCAAAACTAGGAGCTGCTACAATGGTGGTGATGATGATAATTCCTTAATTACTACACATTTCTCTTTTCCCCACCTCATAGCATCTACGTACATATTCCCAATAAATACGGATAAACTATTAATCTGGCCAGAGAGAGAATGCACTTCTTAGCAGAGAACTCGACATTCAATATGGTATTTCCAGGCCTCTGAGTTAGGGTCAGGGATGCAGTGGGAGTTTTACGGTCTCCTTTGGAGCCTGATGCATTGGGCAGGAAATGAGTCATTTGATTATGACTTTTGCCATTGGCCAGCAGTTTTCAAAAGATCCTGAGATCAAGTGAATTTATATTTTACTCTTTGCATTCAAAGTTAGGGCCTGCAGAAGACAGAACCCAAATGAATTTTGAGTCTTTCAAAAATGTAGAATAACTGTCATGTCTTTGCTCTCTCCGCCTTCCGCACAGGTTAACCTCAGAGCCACAGACGTCAGGCTCATGCGCCAGTTGCTTGTTATCAATGAGAGCATTGAGTCCATCAAGTGGATGATTGAAGAGAAAGCCACCATTACCAGCCGAGGCAGCAGTCTCAGTGGCAGCCTGTGCAGTTTATTGGAGAGTCAGAGCACCTCCTTACGTGGCAGCTACAACAGCTTACATGATGGCAGCGATGGGCTGGATGGCATCTCCGTGGGGAGCTTTCTGGACACCTTGGCAGATGATGTCCCAGGCCATCAGACCCCATCAGACTTGGACCAATTCAGTGACAACTCCATAATAGAGGATTCACAAGCCCTGCACAAGCACCCCAAATTGGATTCTGAATACTACTGCTTTGGCTAATGACCCAGTTTTTTGCATGGGATTGTTGTGCAATTAACTTGTATTTGTCCTTCTCCGCTGCTATATTTTTGGTGTGATTTTTTTTTTTTATATGACAACCTTTTTAAAAGAAGCTTATTTTGAAACTGCTTGATGGCAATTCTGTTGCTCCTAATATTTCTCATCTGGACTGATTTATCTTTCTCTCTTACATCTCTACTTTTATTTATTACAATGATTTTTCTCCCTTCTTTTACAGTGGCACAAATAAAGTAGGGGGAAAAAGAATAAGCAATAATTATGTTTTTGCTTTTGTTTTCAGAGCAAGGGGTCAGGGATTACAAAAAAATTTTTTGCTAAATTTTACAATAAACCAAAGTCTGATAATAGCTAATTTTGTTGTTTGTATTCTTAAGTGATTCAAAGTTTCACTTTCCAGAAGATACTAAGGTTTATTATGGTTTGTATAGTAGGCAAAAACTTCCGGGTGTAAAGTCAACAATACTGTTAGTCACACACTTCTACACGGCAATTTTTTGGGAGCCACAACTATATGCAAACTGCTCACTTCAACTTTGAGGTCATACTTTAGATTGTACTGTTGTCATTAGTGATTCTAACTCAAATTATATAGGCTTACTTGTGTGGTAATATATATGATTCTCCAAAATTTCAAAGAATAAGATTAAGTATATACAGGTGATTAGAGGTTAAGGTCTCCTAAATTGTAATTTGAGATTAGGTTGATATTTATTTGTAGATGTTTACAATTCTGATATGACATATAAACATATAAATGCATATATACAGATGGGCGAATGGATGGATGATGGATGGATGGATGGATGGATGGATGGATGGATGGATGGATGGATGGAAGGAGTGGAAAGTAGAATCACTATTCATTTATGAAGTCTAACATGATATCCTTTCATCCTGGGGTAGATAAATAATCTCTTACTTTTCTGAAATTATGTCTGACAATATAACTCATAGTAAATAAACATTTCATTTTGATGTGATGTTATTAATCATCTTTTACCTTGATGATTCCTAATGAGTGAATCTATTGAGATTTCAAGCTGTTCTTTGTAAATGATATATGTTTCTGCACTAAACACTTTACAATATGAATCAAAAAGTCTTCCTATTTATAACTGAAAAATGTCCACACTCAAGAAATGGTGTCCCCAATATTTCCTATGTTAATATATACCTGTTATACTCTTGTCAAATGTATTGTTTGTTTCCAGAACATATGTTATTCAATTTCCAATTAAAATCTACAGGGTCTATATTTTACACTAGTCTGTTTTCATGAACTGCTTGCTATAATCTTCATCACAACAATTTCATGATGTGAGCATTGTCTCCCTTCTGTGTTTGAGGAAAGAGAGGCACATGGAATGTAGGTGCGTCAAATCTCCCAGTAAGTGTCAAAACTGGGATTTAAATTTGGGTCTGTCTTATCCATAATAACACTCAATATTCCCTTTTGTACATATTGAAGTTAAATAATAAACTATAGGTAAAAAAGGAAATTTAAGCCCATTACCTGCCCCCCCAAATGACCAGTATTTTCGTTCCAGTGAGTGAGAATCCACATTTCCCAATACTGAGCTTTCCAAGCCATTTCCTGAATTCACATGTCCAGAGTCAGTTTTGTGCCTATAGATGAATTGGGGAATTGGCCACTTGCCAACTGTCACTAATATATTTCCCCCTTTCTGCTTACTTTTACTTTCAAGTTAGTAAAGGCTGGTTGGTTGGCTATTCTGTTCAGTTTTAATCTAGAATTAAGCCAAGCAATTTTTAGCACAGATTGCTTACCACATTAAAATCTAAGAGTATGCATTATGACCAACCAGAGAAAACATCTGTAGAACCAAGACTGATGAATTTTAAGCAGAGGATAATGAAATATGTAACCGTATGTCTACAGCACTGCAAGGAGAACATCGTCAGTAAAAGGAAAGTGGGCAGACAGCAAGAGTATAAGAGGTATCAAGGGCAAATTCTCACCCCATCAAAACCCTACATTTGCCTAGAACAAGCCAAGTACATGAATGATGATTTCTGTCCTCAGATCCCAGTTGTAGGTTGTAAATTCCATGTGGCAAATTTCTTTCACATTCTCCCTTTCCTAATAAGCTTTCCCTGCTATTTGTCAATCCCTTGCCAAATATAGCTGTCCCACCTGTAAGAAGGAGATAAAAAAGCAACAGAGTATAATATGGGAGAAGGCTGTGGAATAGTTTTGATTTATGCATTGTATTTTAAGGAACCTGTAATGAATATTGGCAGGATACTTGAGAATTTTTTTGGCTCTATGAGTTTTTTAAATATTTTATGTGCTTTACAGTTATTCCTATTTATCTTTTTTTTTGCAAAATATACCAAATATACAGTCTATTATTTAGATAATAGAGTCATATATAAGCCAACAATGTTTTGATAGTTGATTTTGCTAAGAGGAGGGGAATATGCAGCTAGACAACACTAATTACTAACATATTTATTGGTCTCAAAAGAATGAATGCACTTTCAACTAAAGAATCCCCATAACTAATCTCTGACCTGGAGCATTTGATATTTGATCTCTGTCAGCACCGTGAGGAAATGGGATAAAAAGTTAAAGCAAAAGTGCCTTTCAAACTATTCTGCCTGCACTCTGTTGTTGCTCTCCCAGAAAAATGGAAATTGTTCTAGTTATATAAATCTCTCCATTTTATGGACTGATCGGTCTTATAATGGAAAGGAAATAAATTCAAGTTAAGCAATTTAGAAAGTTTAAAGCTAATATATTTTAAGGGTATTGCAAATAAAGATACGCTAGATGACCAACTCAGAAACCTTTTAAAATTTTTTAAAGTAATCTCTACCCAACATGGGGGTCGAAATCATGACCCCACGGTCAAAAGTCACATGCTCTACAGGCTGAGCCAGCCAGGCATCCTGACCAACTTAGAAATCTTAATTAAACCAAAAAAAAAACTCCAATAATTGTACTACCAGTCAGCCCCAAATCACATAACATGAAGTTTTAAGTATTTGTCAATGTTTAGAAATACAATAAGGATTCTCTGCTGTTGTGTGAATATAAAGGCACTTGAAGCTCCATGAATAACCTCAACTGGACATTTGTATCCCCAACTCATCAAAACACAATCACCTCCATTATGTCAAAAAATGGCTATTCTGAAGTCCTCATTTTACTGACATCTCCGTAGCAGCTGACACATTTGATTACTCCTTTCTTGAAAATTTGTCTTCATTTGGCTTCCAGGACATCACTCTGTCTTGGATCCTATCACTCTCCACTTGCCTGCTCGTTAGTACACTCTGTTGCTGGTATCTCTTCACATTCCTGACCTCCAAACACAAGAATACCCCTTTGCTCAATTCTGGTACCACCTCTTTTCTAAAATGGCTCCCCTGGGGATTTCATCCAGTTCTACAGCTTTACATGGCATCCACATGCTGATTCCCAAAAGCATATCTCTTGCCCCAGTTTCTACCTTGAACTCCAGTCTCCCCATGTCTATCTGCCTCCACAGTATTTTGACTTAATGTCTGGTGAACATCAATCTAAACATACACAAAACTGAAATTTTGTCCTTGTCTTGAATCTTCTCCAGTTCAATAAATGCTGCCTACACTCATCAGATGCTCAGCCTCATCCAAGAAAGATAATTGCTTTCTTTCTCTCACACCATAGCCAAACCATCATGCAAATCATACAAGCCCCAACTTTTTCTTTATTATGTTCAGTTAGCCAACATACAGTACATCAGTACTTTTCGATGTAGTGTTCAATGATACATTAGTTGCCTGTAACACCCAGTGCATCACAACACATGCCCTCCTTAATACCCATCACCTGGTTACCACATCCCTTAACCCCCCTCCCTTCTGTAACCCTCAGTTTGTTTCCCAGAGTCCAGAATCTCTAATGGTTTGTCTCCCTCTCTGATTTCTTCCCATTCAATTTCCTTCTCTTCCTCTATTATCCTCTGTGATATTCTTTATGTTCCATATATGAGTGAAACCATATAATAATTGTCTTTCTCTGCTTGACTTATTTCATTTAGCATAATCCCCTCCAGTTCCACCCACATCGATGTAAATGGTAGGTATTCATCCTTTTTGATGGCTGAGTAATATTCCATCGCATATATGAACCACATACATATTCTTTATCCATTCATCTATTGAAGGACATCTCGGCTCCTTCCACAGTTTGGCTATTGTGGACATTGCTATTATGAACGTTGAGGTGCATGTGCCTCTTCTTTTCACTACATCTGTATCTTTGGTCCCATCTTAAAAATGTGTCGAGAATGAGCTACAAATTCTTAACACTACAGCTGTTACCAAATTAATCCAGGTCACCATCACTTCTCCCTGGGACTTTTCCAATAGCCCTGTCTTGTCTTTTTGTTTCCTCCATTAACCTTCCCACAGTTAGTATTCAACATAGCAACCAGACTAGTCTTTTAAGATATAAGTTGGATATTTGCCAGCCTCTGTTCCAACCCCATAATGTACTTCCATCTCCCTCTGAATGTAATCCAAATCTTTACCACAGACTACAAAATCCTATGCATTCTGTCATCTGTCTACCTGTCTGACTTCATCTTATACCATTCTCTCCCTCTTTCATTGTAAGCCTCATTTGCATCCTTACTATTCCTTAAAAATCTCAAAATCCAAGCATGTTCCTAACTCAGAATCTTTGCACATATCATTTAATCTTTATATAATGTTATTCTCCCAAATATTCCTAAATCCTGGTTCTTCAGTTCTTTTTACTCTTTAGTCAAATGACCCCTTGTCTGAGAGGACTTCTTACGTGGCACACCTAGAACATTCTCTCTCTATCCTGGGTTATTTTTCTTCATAGCATCACCTAATACATATTTTTGGTGTGTACTTTCTGCTTCCCCACACTAGAATGTAAGGTCTGTAAAAACTAGAACTGCATTTTGTTCACTGCCATTTCTTCCAGCACCTAGAAGAGTGTCTGTCACATCGCAAATACCAAATACATTTTTTCTTGATCAAAACAATTATTAAACGTTTGCTGAGTGCCTTCTAGGTGCCAGGCAATGACTGTGCTAGATTCTAATGATGTGGAAAGGAGGAAGGTATGATCTCTGCTCTCAAGGAACTCATTTTTATAGTATCTTTCTCTGGTAGGAAAAGTAATGCCCCACCGTCCTAAAGATGTCCATGTCCTAATCCTTGGAACCTGTGAGTGCTTTGCATGGTAAAAGGGACTTTGCACATGTGATTGAGTTAAGCATCTTGAGATAGAAAGATGACCTAAATTATCTGGGTGGACCCAATGTAGTCATAAGAGTCCTTATTAGAGTGAGGCAGAAGTGTCAGAGGAAAAGTTATGCGTATGTTATACTTCTGGCTATGAGAGTAGAAAAGCCATGAGAAAAGAAGTCTTGCACTTCTAGAAGCTGGAAAAGGCAAAAGAATAGATATCCCCTAGAGGCCTATTGACATCTTAGCCAAGTAAGACCTATTTTGAATGTCTGCTCTTCAGAATTGTAAGATAATAAACTAATGTTTTAAGCAACCATATTTACAGTAGTTTATTAAAGTAACAATAGGAAATTAATACAACGCTTGGTAACTGGAAGTGGAATGCTCCTGTAACAAATGCCTAAAAATGTGGAGGTGGCTTTGGAATTGAGTAAAGAGTAGACACTGGAGCATCCTGAGGAGCATGATAGGAAAAGCCTAGACTCCTTTGAACAGACTGTTAGTAAAAAGATGGATTTTAATGACTCTGATCATAAGGACTGAGAAGGAAGTAAGGAACACGGCAGAAAAAACCTACATTGTTTTAGAGAATACTTAAATCATCATTAAGCTGACTAATGGTAGAAAGGATAGTAAATGCACTGCTGGTAAGGGCTCAAAAGGAAATGAAAAACATATTAGAAACTGGAAGAAAGATAATTCTTGTTATATAGTGGCAGAAAGTTTAGTGAAACTGTGTCCTACAGTTATATGGAACACAGAATTTGAAGTGATGAACTTGGACTTTTCTGGGAAATTCTCAAAGTGTTGAAAATGTGGCTTGGTTTCTTCTTGCTTCTTAAAATAAAATGGAAGGGGAAAGAGATAAGGAAGGGGGAACAACTTAATCAAAAAGGAACCTGGACTTGATGAAATGAGAAATGCTCAGCTACCCAGATTGCAGAAGACTCTAAAACCACAGGATTCACTGTCAAGAGTGTTCTGGAAAGACAGCCAAGAGTATGACTGGACAACCATCTTCTAATGCCTCAAAAGGGGCAAAAGGTCAACGTATTCAGTCACAAAGAGAGGTCTCTGAAGAGATTAAGCCTGTGACTCATGGATCCCCTCAACCATTTCAGTGGAAGCCAAAAATAGAGATGAGGTTATCTAAGGAAGCCCTATGAAGGGGCTTCTTTTCTAATGGAGTGAGTCCTTGTGACATACATAGGGGACTCATAAAGTTTGTAGTGACTTAATGCCAGCAGAAACACTGCCAATTTGGACTAAAAGGGATAAAGAGATCAAAATGAAAAAAAGGTTGTAGGGCCCCCAAAATTCCATAGGGAAAAGACAGGCTGGTAAAACTATTCAGCTGCAAATACATGCTATCAAGATAACAAGGGGGGGGGGTATTACTCCAACGGTGGAGATTTAACTGCAGAGGAATAATTGTAAGCCCAGAGGGCAGAGCTGAAAGCTACAGAGGACTATTCCAAGGCTTTGAAACCTAATGTGGGTGTCTCAACTGCATTTTGGAATTTCTTGGGCTTCTGACCCTTTTTCCTCCCCCTTTCTCTCTTTTTGAACTGAGATGTCTATTCCTTTTTTTAATGCTTGTTCCACCATTGTATTTCGGGAGCAGATAACCTGTTTCTTGAGTTTCACAGATTTCAACATGGAGAGGAACTGTGTCTCAGAATGGATTATACCCAGAGCCTCACCCTTGCCTGATTTAGATTATTTAGATGAAGAAATGTGGAACTTTGGAGGTGATGAGATTTAAATGAGATTTTGGACTTAGAGTTGATGTCTCTTGAGACATTCGGGGATATTGGATGGGATGAACATAGTTTGTGTATAAAATGGATATGCATTATGGGGGGCCAGAGTCAACTCTGATACGCAGTGCAATGGTCCCCCCAAAGATAGTCATCTTAATCAAAGATACCTCCTGATGTTTAAAACCTGTGACTATGTTACCTTATGTCACCTCACTAATACACCACCTCTACCTAAATCTTTCTCTGCTCTGGGGAAAGTGTTTTTGTTACTACCAAAGGAGAAAGTAGATATCTGTGCAAGGAGTGCTGGGCTAAATTATAAGAAAGCGGTACATTAAGATTTGACCAACAGCCCACAATTTTCACAAATCATGTCTTAAGACAATTCATGTGGGACTGAACTCCTATTCCTTCTGACTTCATGAATAAACATGTTGAATGCTATAACTATGTCTGAGCTCCTAACAACTAAAGTGACATCGCTAGCGGCCTCCACTCTGCAAGGAAGCCCCTGAAAGTCCTATCTTCCTGAGAAGCGCACTAACACTTAGGAGGGTGGGTTGAATCCTATTATATGGACTGATCAGTTCTATGCTCTATAACCTCCTCCCCAGTACACTGGTTAAGTGGGAGATCAGCCATCTTTTAAAACTAGGTATTTTAATTTCCACAAGATCATCATTTTTATCTGCTTATTTCTTCAATGATTCTTATGGCCCATTCAGAGTTATCCATCATCTTGAAGTGTTTACCATTTGACCATCTGTCTGAGGAGACTTTGAGCTTCATATACACTTTCTGTGTTGTCAAAATGGATATTATAAAAGGACTTACAGGGGCACCTGGGTGGTTCAGTCAGTTAAATGTATGACTCTTGATTTTGGCTCAGGTCATGATCTCCCCCTGCCCCACCCAGCACGTGCACTCTCTCTCTCTCAAATTAGCAAAAAAAAAAAAAAAAAGGACTTTTTGTTATTAGTTTCAACAAAATGCATTTGTAACCAGTAACACAGCTTCCTCTTCTCTCTTTTTTAAATACCACCTGAACCACAGGCAAAAAAAATAAAAAATGTTCTAAAATATTTTTAGTCATTTATTTTGAAGAGACATATTTCTTGCCCATATGGAGCTTATAATCTAAGGAAGAGTGAAGAGAATGATAATAGCTGCTGAATAAGAAGCATGGTCTAATGTGGAAAGAGGTATCACTGAATTATGGCAAAATCACTGTGCAAGTGCGGACACTACTGACTCCATCTCTGGCCCCCCATCTTGTTTGTGCTCCCTCAAGATCTCTCTTAGGGTTATGTGTTTCTGGGCTGCTTGGAGATTAATATTCATACTTCAGAAACGCCCACCAAGGGATGCCGGCTGGAATGAAGGGAAGCTTGTGTTGGCCTCCCATGGATCTATTAGAGATAACATAGTCTTTCTCCTTCCCCATCCAGAGGTAGTGCTGCCACAAGATCTACTTAAAGGTTAGCTGTCAGTCAGGTGCGTGCAATCCCTCTGAGGTGCATGTTAGTCCTCTGTGTCATTACATACCCTTCTGTGTGTGCCCTTGCTCTATAAAGTCTGTGGACTAAGCTCTGGACTTCGAGGAGAATAATCGTGCAGACGCCATGGATCATCTCCCGCCTGACCCACATCTGCCCCCTCCATCAGCCAGTTATCTTGAATAAAACTCTCTAAATTGTATGGAGTCTTCGGCTTTGTTTTCTGGTCTCAATTTGCCTTCTCAGTTTGAGGGCTACTTTATTGTCCTCCTCACCTTCCAACGATCAGTAAACTCTATCCTTGGGAAATACTAAAACCATATCTTAAGGGGGTTTATTTTATTAATTATTTAATTATTAAGATGTATACTTTGAGAAAATTATCTCTGCATAAATCCTACCACCATTAATTTCTGTTCTAATCAGGAATAATTTTCTGAGAGAACTATTTAAGATAATGCTAATAAATTGATAACTTAGAGTTTGTTAATAGATTCCTTGGTAAGATAGTACTTGTTTGTTACCTATTCCAAAGGATGGATTTATTGACCACAACCAATATAAGGACAAAAATGAATAAAAATACCTATTTCCTTGATTAGTACCAGATTCTGAATACCAGAAACTGCATTACATGGAATTGAGAACACTGTTCTGCTAGAGGAGTCTGATGACCTCGGCTATAGTAGCAAACCCATGCTATTTCTATCCTAATACATTTCAAAGTAAATTACTCAAGTTTATTCAAATAGTAATGGTCAGATTTCAGATTCTAACTGAGGCTTTGCAGACTCCAAAACTTCTTACAGCATGCAGATTATAGCAGAAAAATATTATACTCAACTCAAAGTGTCTTTTCTTGGCCTGAGATGAACCAAGAGAAAACTTGTCAGCATGTAGTCATATTTATAACCAACATACTTTCGTAGTGGTCCAATGTCATGCTATCTAAGTCCAGTTTTGCAAAGCAGAAGGACTTCTCTGGGTAAGTGTGGAGATACAGTGGAGGTATGGTAGAAGGAGAGAGAAGGAAGTAGACAGAATTGGTTTTGCACAGAGTTTGAACTCCCTGCACAGCAAGATACAGTTTCTATTTGGATGTTATTGACTAGAGCATCAATCTTACACTATTTCTATGTAATCACTACAATCATTGTCTAAATGTTTAGGAGAGCATTCCCTTTAAGCACAAACAATACTCTTTCAAGTCTTCTCACCTATCATTCCAGATTATTGTTGCATAGCATGCTTAACCCAAGGTCTGGTTGAGTCAAGCCAGAGCCAGTGCTGGGATCACATCACATCTACCTGTATTTATGAGTGCTAGTTAAATTCCAAACATTGCCCAAAGTTGGCATTCTTTCAAGTCATTAACATCATGCACAGGGCTTGTTTGTCTCACGTGGGAGGAAGAATTGTCAGAGCCTGCATTATTTCATTCTTTACTAATGAGGGATCATGTACCGATAAATGCTGCATTCTTGATTTTAGATTATTCTCAGAGTAATTTATTGCAATTATTTTTACATCAGCTGAATCCACCTATAAATCAAATATAGGTCTCGTTATCAGCTCTGCATTTTTTCCCTTTCATGAAAACGAATATATGTGAAAAGTCATAATATTTCTTATTCCTTTAGTGTTGATGCATTCCAGCTTCTTGTCATTTTGCCTTCTCCTCAAAACAGTATCTTTGCATTTTTTATTGAAGATTCTTCGCAAATTTATTAGCAATGACTCTCTTAAGCAATCAGAAAAATTTGTCCACCATAAAAAATGGGCTGTGCTGGACCCTAAAAGATCTAAATTTTCTGAATTCAGAGATTATATGGTATTAAGTTTTCAAGATCTGCTAAAGTACATATAGAACAATCCATCATTCTGCAAATAAGAAAAAACGAGACATTCTCGGGCAACTTGTCTATATGATAGAAAATGCAGCCAAGTTGTCTTTCTAAATTATGTTTCAGAAAATGATCTGATGCACACTTGTATCTTAAATGAATAGCTCAAGTTTATTGTTGCAAAACAAACAAAATGATGAATTCCATCTAAAATATAAACAATGTAATATAAAAAAGAAAAAGAAGGACATTGAGAAGTGAAATGTCATAGTCATTAACCTATAACTGAAGGGTGGTGTAAACTGTAAAGTCACCGGTTTCAGAGTGTTTCTGTTCTGCCAAGTAGTAGATGCATAAACTTGAAATCAGTAACTTTACTTCTTGGTGTCTCAGTTTTCTCATTTGTAAAATGGGTGTAATGAAACCTGCCTTGTAGAACTGTTAAAGATATAACGAATATTTGGAAAGTGCTTGAAATAGTACCTAGTTCAGAGAAATGCCTAATAAATAATGTAACTACCATTACAATAAATAGTAAGGGAATCTGTTTTATATCTAAGAAAGAAAAAATGAAGACTGACCCATCATAGTGCATATAATTTAAGAGGTATACGTACTGTTGAGTGACCAATCCAATAATTATTTCTAGCCATCTTCTCTATTGTCTCCTCCTCTAAAGAGGCTGTAGGAGTTAGTTACATTTGCAGCCACCCTTGTAATTAGCCATGGCTAGGAAACAAAATGTGGGCCAATAAACTGTAAGTAGAATTCTGACAAGGGTTTCTGGAAAACCTTTTGCTGACTCTGAGCTGTTTATATAAACCATTCCTGAACTCAGAATATTTTGAGCTTCTCACATCCTTATTTCCTATGGCAGTTGTAAAACTCTTACAAGAAAAGGCATTAAAAGTACAACTTGCATTTTAGGACCATTAGGACACAGTGCCAGAAGTGAATTAAACAAACTAAACACAGTTGTTTTTCTTCTGTCCTCAGGGTCACCATAATATAGCTAATAAATCTGGGAATTTTTTTTTAAAGCAAAACAAATTTTTGTCTTTACAGCACATGCTTTAGAATAATAGTCAAATCTTCAGAACAATGCGAAGATGCTAAGTTCAGATTCTGTTTTCTCAAATTTAGTTTCTGGAAACCAGCATAGGTGCCTAAAGAATTCTTCAGACATCAAGACTTTCTAAAACATTGTTAATTTGCTGTCTCAAATTTCACTTGGAGCTACGTTTAATATAATGGGAAAAATATGGATATAATATGACTCTTTCTTCTTTTAGGTCCCTTATAGATACAATACCAAATAAATGATGACTTACTTTGGTAGAATTATTACAGACTGAAAAAGCCAATATCAAAGACAGTTCAGTTAAAAATGTAGCTATACCTGACCTACTTTTCCTACTAGGTTTGTGAAATCAGTGAGAACATAATAGGTGACTAAATGATGGCTGGTGATACCATTTATTGTCACAGATACCATTTAACACAGACATCATTTTAATTCAATAGAAGCTTACCAAATGATTTATCAAAAATCCATCATGACTCTACCTTCCTCCGAATTTTTGCTACTTATGGAACTTTGGAACTTTAAAATTCTTGTGGATTTTCACTGGCATGACTCTAGGCTTAAATATTTGCCAGCAGAGCAAATTGTTGTTTGAAAGAATATATTTGCCAGGAGTTAGAGTGAAAGACCTCATCAAATTGATGACTAAAGGCTTCCTCTTGAGTTAATGATAGTCACAGTGCAAATACCCCCAAATTCCAAACAACTGGCAGGTCTATAAAAATGGCTGAAATCTCATGTCGTGCATTCTAAGAAAGCTGACTAATTAGGAAATACAAAACCTGAGTCTCTCAGTGAACTTGCAAAGTTAGACAAGTGGGGCCTGCTGAATGATATTTTGGAAAAAATGAAAATATCACCATAAAAAAAAAGTCTTTCTTTTTCTATTTGAGGTACTATGATGAGTAACATATATGAATTCCACAGGTTTTGAAAGCCTTAAGAATTCAATTTCAAGGTTTTGCTCAGGGATTTGGCAATGAAAAACAAACAATATGTACTTTTCTCTACAAGATTATATCTTAAGAGTGCTACAGTGAAATCCAAGTTATTAATTGCTGTTGTCATTGTGATTTGGTAACTGGGAATTACTGGGTTTGTTTTAAGTTAAACAATTCACTTTTAAATAAATACTGTGCTCCATTCTTTCTTTTAGCAATGCAAATACTTCCACATTCTTGCAGAGGCTTGTGTTCCTAATTATAAAAGTCTACCCTATTTCATATTTCACACAGCTTCATTTTGAACAAATAACTATAAAACTTTTTTTTTTATTTAAAACTTCCTTTCATCATAGTTACTCTGTAATTCTGTACTCTAACTCCCTGTACTCTAACTCCCTCCAAGAGCCTTCTATTGCAGAATTACTTCCTTATTTTAGCATTCAAACCTACAGCTTTATCTGCCTGATACTAGCTTCACAATGTCAGAGCTTTCTTTCTTCACAATGCAAGGAACAAAAAGACTAAAAATGTCATGAAGATTTAAAGATAAACCAGATGATAAAATCTTCACTAAAGATCTTCTTAACAAAAAAATTCAATAATAAAGCCAATGATAAGAAATTGCTACAAATTATTCTCAACAGACAAGGTCTAGAGGCCAGGGAGATAAATAGAAAGAGACACATAAAAAAGTTAATTAGGATACAAAGCTAACAGTATGCAACCTTTTGACAAAGGAAACCAGTGAGAGAGGTTTGGGTTAATATGGATAAACTCTCATCCACTATCTAAGACATTAGGCAGTTCTGAAGACCAGCAAAGGCATGGCTCATGGGTTAGTCAGCTAGATAAATGGGCCAGGGAAAAGCAAACACCCCTCCCCGCCACCCCCCGTTCTCTCCTTGAACATGAATCTGCCTATTTCCAGATGCTTTGAGAATACTATATTCATGTCTTTCCTTTTTCCTCCCCATGTTCAAGAATGCCTGTCCCAAAAGACAGTCTCTTCAACAAATGGTGTTGGGAAAACTGGACAGCCACATGCAGAATTAAACTGGACCACTTTCTTACACCATACACAAAAATAAAAAAATGGATGAAAGACCTAAATGTGAGACAGGAATCTATCAAAATCCTAGAGGAGAGCACAGGCAGCAACCTCTTTGACCTCAGCTACAGCAACTTCTTGCTAAACACATCTCCGGAGTCAAGGGAAACAAAAGCAAAAATGAACTATTGGGACTTCATCAGGATAAAATCTTTTTCATAACAAAGGAAACTATCAACAAAACTAAAAGGCGACCTATAGAATGGGAGAATACATTCGCAAAAGGTATATCAGATAAAGGGCTAGTATCTGAAATCTATAAAGAACTTATCAAACTCAACACCCAGAAAAACAAAATATCTGGTCAAGAAATGGGCAGAAGACATGAACAGACATTTCTCCAAGGAAGACATCCAAATGGCTAACAGACATGTGAAAAAATGCTCCACATCACTCATCATCAAGGAAATGCAAATCAAAACCACAATGAGAAACCACCTCACACTAGTCAGAATGGCTAAAATTAACAACTCAGGAAACAACAGATGATGGTGAGGATGTGGAGAAAGGGGAACCCTCTTAACACTGCTGGTGGGAATGCAAACTGTTGCAGTCACTCTGGAAGAAGTATGGAGGTTCCTCCAAAAGTTAACAATAGAATACCCTACAACTCAGCATTGCACTACTAGGTATTTATCCAAAGGATACAAAATAGTGATTCAAAGAGGCATATACACCCCAATGTTTATAGCAGCAATTTCCACAATAGCCAAAGTGTAGAAGTATAAAAAGAGCTCAGATGTCTATCAACCGACGACCAGATAAAGAAGAAGTGGTATATACATATAATGGAATATTACTCAGCCATCAAAAAGAATGAAATCTAGCCACTTGCAATGATGTCGATGGAACCAGAGGGTATAATGCTAAATGAAATAAGTAACAGAAAGACAAATATCATATGATTTCACTCGTATGTGGAATTTAAGAAATGAAACAGATGAACATAGGGGAAGGGAAGGAAAAATAAAATAGGACAAAAACAGAGAGGGAGGCAAACCATTAAGAGACTCTTAACCATAAGAAACAAACTGAGGGTTACTGGAGGCAAGGTAGGTGGGCGGATGGGGAAATTGGGTGATGGGCATTAAGGAGGGCACTTGATGTAATGAGCATGGGGTGTTATATGCAACTGATGAATCACTAAATTCTATTCCCTAAAACCAATAATACACTATACATTAACTAAATTGAATTTAAATAAAAAATTTAAAAAAAAGAATATCTTTCCCTCTGTTCTCTACCCATCCAAATCCATTCATCTTTGTTTATTTGCTTACTGATTTTTATTTTTTAGGTAATCTCTACACCCAACCTGGGGCTCAAACTCACAATCCCAAGATCAAGAGTCGCATGCTTTACCAACTAAGCCAGCCAGGCACCCCCAAATCCATTCATATCTGAAGATCTATCTTCTCCAGGTAGCAGTCAGCTTTTCCATAAACCATTCATTGACCATACTATATGCTTTGGTACTTAAGAATTTGCTATAATATGATGTGAGTATATGTATACATGAGTGTATGTATGTATAAGCAATTTGAAGGGGGAAACGCAAATGTTCAGCTCCTCATTGTCTATAATGTTATATATTTTATAATATTCTTTCTCAGTAAGTGTTCAACAGGTAATTCTAGAAGCAAACTAGTTGAATTTCTTTTTAAGCCCTGCCAAATAAATAAAAGTAATTTCACAGCCATTAAAATCAATAGAAAAAAGTATTCATACCATCAACATACCATTATCATTACTACTTATACCACCAACATATTACAATAGTAATATCGAGGTTAGAAAAGTCAAACTGCCAAATTAAAATTTTAAAATTAATAAGAGTTAGTAAAATGAATAGGTCATTGTTTTCAAATAATATGGTTTTGTTATATGCCAGGGTCATTTGAAAGATGTGCCAGGAGATAACATTCACAATAAGAAAAAATATATAAAATATTTAAGAATAATTTTAATGGGAAATGATTTGACCTACATGGAAAAAAAACAAACAAACTATGAACTTTCAGAAAGATCTGATATATAATTTAGGAAAATAGATATTATAAATGTGTAAATTTTTCCAATTAATTTAGTTTATTGAACTAAATAAGAAGGAAATATAGATTACTATAGAAGAAAAGAAAAGAATTCGATCTAAACTTCACCTAAGGAGAAGACTGAGACAAATATAGAAGAATATATCCAGTAAGGAAGACTAAAAGGAGAAAAAAAATCTCTACCGAATAATAACCTTTTTAGAGCTATAATAATTCAACAACGTGTTGCTGATACATAAAAGAACTCCTGGAATAGAACAGATAAAATTATACATAAAGATTTAATGTTTATAAAAGAAGCATCTGAAAACAATAGAGAAATAGTTTATTTAATCAATGACACTGAGGTAACATGTTAGGAATTTGAAGACAAAAATCTGTTTTAGACCTACAACTCACACTATAAACCAAAATAAGTCCCATGTGTATTAAAGTGTTGGTTTTTGAAATAACCATGAGAGCTAGAGAAGAAAGAGTCTTAAATTTTAAACATATTGGATGAAAATCAGATATTGAAACAAGGAAAACTTCTATATTTTGGTTAAAACTCTGAAATTCAGAAAAAAGGAAAAGTAGATTGACAAAAATAATTGTAGTGAATGGAATGATAAAAAGAATATAATTAGAAAGAAAATCATCAACATTCCAATAAATAAATAACATAAAAGTTTCAAAAAAGAGGAGTTCAGTTAATAAAATAGGAAAGTAATCCTGGCAGTAATTAAATAATAACCTAAAATAAGGTTTTATTTTGCTTATTAAATTCCACAAATCTTCAAAACTATATTGGTACACATAAATTGCTGATACACAAGTAAGTCTGTATTATTCTTTATAATTTGAAAGTATTTATATTTGAAAGCTTTGAGAGCAAAAAGTATAAGAAGTAATCTCAAAGGAAGAAAAAGCCATAAATACAAAACTGTTTATCATGACATTAGTTAAACTAGTGAGGTAGAAATAACCTAAATATCTAGCAATAGGGAAAATGTTAATACTACCTGCACTGGAACCGACACAGATACGATCATTAGTGCAAGTACTTATAATGATAAATATGAAGTTTACACAGTAAAACGAACACATTTTATGAAATATAAAGTGACAAATACTCAGTCAGCACATAGGTGGCTCATTTGTTAAGCGCCTGCCTTCGGCTCAGGGCGTGATCCCAGCGTTCTGGGATCGAGCCGGACATCGGGCTCCTCTGCTGGGAGCCTGTTTCTTCCTCTCCCACTCCCCCTGCCTGTGTTCCCTCTCTCCCTGGCTGTCTCAGTCTCTCTCTGTCAAATAAATAAATAAAATCTTAAAAAAAAAGTGACAAATACTCAAACCTTTTATGAAAAAATGACTGCAACTTTCTAAAATATGTGCACTTGTGAAATTTATATTCATTATGGTAGTATTTTTTTCCACTTGTACTATGAAACACTATAATACTGCAGTTACATTTTTTTAAATTAAAGACAACATTAAACTAAGGTGTACCAATTAATTAGTATTCATTTAAGAGCCCATTTTTCAGCACTTTCACCATGTTTAGATATTATATTACTTTTAAAACTTTACTGGCTTAGTTTACAAATTATTTTCAATTGTTATTTTTTATTCTGTTTCTTTATTATTTCGTGTGGTTGGGCATCTGTTCATCTTCACTGGCCATTCATTTTTCTTCTATGACTAGACTGTTTATTTTTTGTCCATTGTTTAAATATTTTTCTTAGAGTTAAGTAGATGATGTTCTATATTAATGGTAAAAATAACTTGTAGTATCTATTTTAAAAGGCTATTTTAAGTGTGAAGACTTAGATTCTTTGTATGTTGATATCTTGGTCATCGATCCACATGTAGAAATGAATGTCTCTATTGCTTTGTAGTTTATAAAGCATTTTCACACACTATTTAATTTTATTTTTACAGATTAGAGTGAATGAATTTAAGCTTTAGCTTATTATTGGAAATGTCAAATTCACGTTGTTAAGTGTGAGGTTCCTATGTTCTAGTGAGAAGTTCTTTAGGCTCGTAGTCAACTATACCGGTTTCAGGGTGGAGATTCCACTTAGAAACTGCATGATCATTTATAAAACTGTCTTCTCAGACATTATTGAAAATATCTTTGAAAGCTGTGTGAGAAGTAAATCAGACAGCATTATTTAACTGTAAATCCTCTACAAAGGTTAGGGAACATACCTCCTGCTTTACCTACGACATGGTTCTACGGTATTCCATAAAAGACAGCTTACAAGGAAGTTCTTATCAATTATTTATTGTTTGATAATCGTGATGCTCATGATTCACTTGAAAGTCTTCTATATGAAATATTCTATAAAGCAAGATTACCTTGAAAATGCCACAATTTAACAAAAACTAGATAAGATAACCAACTATTATTGAAACCTAAGGTGTTGGTTTCATGCCCTGAGACTGTCACAAAAGAATATCTGACCTCTACCCGTGAAAAGACTTTTAAAAAACTAGTCAAAGCTATCAGCACTAAGAACTATTATCTATCAGAACTAAGAATTATTGAATCTGTTTAACTTAGTACCAAATACATTGTAGATACTCAATAATTATGTATTATATGATCAATAGCAGAAAAATATCTCAGTAACTAGTCATTTTTCAGAAAGCCTTTTAATGTTGTTTGGTTAGTTTTAAAACAAATTTATAATTTGATTCTGTATAATTCAATTTTATAATAATGTGTTTTACTTCTTAGACTGGCACAATTACCTTCTTGATTTGTACATTATTCATGTGTGGCTCTGCTTGGTTTCCTAATTAAACTCTGAGTAAAATGGATCTCACTGAAATGGCACTCAAATGAGAGTGTCTATATCCCACTGTTTATGCATGCATTCTTTCTTCTCTTAAGCTACTAAATTAACTGCTATTTTAGTTTCTAGTTTAGGCTAGGATTTAGTCTGAATCAAATTCTCACAAAAGAATTGAAAACCTCATTTTAATTCCAAGAGTTTAGTAGAATTCCTTGAATTTGCGAGGAGGAAGGTATGTTTATTTACATATAAAAGAAACTGTTGGAACCTAATCCAAATGCGCTTTTCTCAATTAACATTTTACACTATTTTAAGGTTTCTAATGAAACATAGAATACACAACTGACCTATTCTGGATCTACACTTACATGTTTGGAAGAATAGTGAGATAACATGAGAAGATGAGAAACAGTTTTTATGAAGGTGAATCTCATCTTTCAAGTGGTCATTCACCTAACAAACACATTCATGATGTGCTCTAACTTAGATGGGTGTTGTCTTGGAAGCAAAGTTAAAAAAAAAAAAAAGGTTTAATTTGATTTTAAATAGTTCACAGCCACATAAAGAAGAACAATGACAAGGGATGATAAGTATGATAAAGATATTGATTGATAAGCATGATAAAGAGTATTCTTTGTAAGCAAAGCCTGATTCCATAGCTACCATTTTCCTAAAAAGAATCATGGCTGGACTGAAAACTGGTGAGTAAAGAGGTATTCACTAGCTATGAGGTTAAGATACAATAACCTGGGGAAAATATTTAAAAATTCATCAGAAGTTTGGAGGATTGATGACAATGACAGAAGAGAGACATGAGAAACGAATAGTCAAATTGCAATGCAACAGAGAAATGTGGAGAAAGACTGAGAGATGAAGAAGCTGCTATGAAGACTAGAGCATTAATTGGTAAAGAAAGAGAAAATCTACATCAGACTGCTAGAAAGTATTGGGTTCTATGTGGTGCAGTTTCTCCTCTGTGATATCAAAAATCCTTCTGTATAAATGAAGGCTGCTCTTAAGTGCTTTCTTTTTGAAGGATTTGTGTGCTTCTCCATATGTATCTATATTTGAGATTGGACTTAGGCTTACCTGAGTAGTTCATGATGCCCCACAACATTTGGTTGGAAATTATATTCAAAGTGTTATGGGAAAAGAGATAAAACAGTTGCTTATGCTGAAAATAGGCGAGTAGTATTAGGGGAAGACTTCACAAACTGTTTCGGGTTGAACGAAAACTTAAAGATGTCAAGAACAGAGAACATATGTAAACGAAGGCTGGTGAGTTTTCAGTTTAAAAGAAATGGATAAAATTCAAAAAATCAAACGTTATGAACCTGTTGATGGCATGGAATAGGAAGTGAATAAAGTTATCTAAGTTTTAATACCTACAAAGGCAGGAACCATTGTGTTCTAATTAAACCTCTAGATTTAACTGCCAGATTATAGGAAATACACAAGAGCTAGACAAACAAGTTAAGGTACATAAAAAAGCAGTCACCCAAAATTGGGATATGGACTTTCTGTAAGACAAAAGGCCAGGTTTCTCCAGACAAAGAAAGGAGGGGGGATTTTTGGTGAAAAAATAAATAAATAAAAGGCTTAAGATACCTAACACCTAGTACAATTTGTGGACCTTGTTGAAGCTAAATTGAAACAAACCAACTAGAAAAAAAGATTTCCTTGAGACAATCAAGAAAATTTGAATGTATCATTGATATTAGATAATACTAAAGAATTAATTAGGGGTGCCTGGGTGGCTCAGTCGTTAAGCATCTGCCTTCGGCTCAGGGCATGATCCCGGCGTTCTGGGATCGAGCCCCACGTCAGGCTCTTCCGCTGGGAGCCTGCTTCTTCCTCTCCCACTCCCCCTGCTTGTGTTCCCTCTCTCGCTGGCTGTCTCTATCTCTGTCAAATAAATAAATAAAATCTTAAAAAAAAATACTAAAGAATTAATGAGAATTCTCGTAGGTGTAAACATATTTACATTTTAAAAATTCCTTATCAGAGATTCATACTGAAGGATTTATGAATGAAATGACATGAATTTACTTTAAACTAGCTAGTTAAAAATGTAGAGGCAGAGAATAAAATGAAATGAAAAAAATCAGTTAATGTTGATCTTTTTCTGAAATTGGGTGACAAGTAGTACATGGTTGCTTATTATATAGTTTTTAACTTTTGTATAGTTTTTAAATTTTTCGTGATAAAAGGTTAAAAAATAAAATAAAAACAATAAAGTCTTCCCTGCTCCATTTTAGCTGTCTGAAATCTCAGTTTTAGAATTTCTAGTTGATTCTTATTAATGTTTTCTATTTCTCTGCTAATAGTTTCTATCTTTACATGAACATATTATCCTTTATATTTTTAAACACCAAAGGAATAGCTGCTTTACAAATTTTGAGAATTCCAACATCTCTGTTACCTCAGAGTTGGTCCCTATCATTTTGTTCTGTTTAGTTTTCTGGAGAATGGGTCAAATTTTCCAGTGCTTTGTATGTCAGGTACTCTTGAATTTTATGCTGGGCTTTGTCAATGTTACATTGTAAAGACACTAGCTTCTGTTATATTCTGAAGAATCCATTCATTTGTTAGTTTCACCAAATGGTTAATTTGGCTGGTCTCCAAAAGCAAACTTTGTACTTTTAGCTATTCCATTCGCATGCCAGCATTTTATCCCTGGCAGGATTTTGTTCTGTGCCTGGTTCAAAGACTTGGGCATAGTTTTACATGCCATTTAGGAATCCTCTTCCGTCACACTCTTCTTTCTAGAATCCTCCCTCACTTTTTAGTGATCTTGGTTGCCTTAAACTTGGTATTCTGGTTCCTCAAGCCTGTAAGTCTTATTAGAGTTTTAACCACTTCATATATAATCAACTTCAGCCTGCTTTCAGGCTAAAAGTCATTAAAGTGGCAAAATCTCCATGTACTATTATTTCCTTCTTCCAAATGTCAACTTACCTTTAAAATCTGCCTGCTTTTATTTTCTGTTCAGTGCTTCACATCATCTAAAAATTTTTATCCATTTGCTGTTGTTATCCATTGTAATGGCAGGTTTGCTTGGAGCTTTAGTTGACATAGTGTAAGCACGAGTGTGCACACATGCACACACACATACACAATTAAGACTGAAACAAAGTAGTGAGGGTGTAAGAATATTCAAGTGTGTAAGAATAACAGTAAAGAAACTGAAAAAGAGCACATAAAATACCATTGTAGTGGTGAAGAATGGATGTGGGAGGAAAGATATTATAAAAGTTTTTATTTGTTACAGATGTGATATTAATCCTAAAAATAATAACATAGTCAATATTCCCGGGTGGCTAATACATGGACTAGTGGATGAGAATGTTGCAGAGTAGCTGAAGATAAATTTCTAAAGTGAGCTAGTATCAGATTGTGACGAGCTTCAAGTGACCTACTAACATGCTTGAACTCTCTCCTACAGAGAGAAAAGAAAACAAGTTCCACAGGCAATGAGAAAAGCTATTCATATAACATCTGGAGTTCACTGGGAGAAGATTTGCAGAAGCCCAAAAATGTATGTAATGTATTTTCCTTAAAATAGAGACAGAGTGAAATTTATATCCAAAGTAAATTTGTAAATCGATGTGGACAAACCAAGGGTTCGAGTTTCAAGATCCATGTCTTTTAAGCAAGGAAAAGGAAAAATGCACCCTTAAGACATTGGACATATCTATCACCAGTGAGCCTGACAATAAATTGCCATTTATTAGGAACTTTGTTCATTTTAAAAATAAAACTAAATGTTACTGAGATATTAAAAGTATGACTTTCTCAAGATAGTTTTGGATTTACTATAGCAACAGTGAGCTGCAAACACTCCCATGAAACAAATAGCCATTCCACAGATGGCTAGGAATTTAAAAAGTGAGATTAATATTGCCCTTACCAAGCTTTCTTTAAATAAGTTTAAACATGTATCTTTAAAAATGAGTAATAAGAAGGAATGGTTTACCTCTGGAAGAAAATACAATTATAAAAATACAGATTGTGAGTACAGAGAATATATTATCTGGAGAACGTGACAAAAATTGACATATAGTAAGTATCTATAGACTTGTTACAACAGGCACTGCTGTTAACCCTTCCCTTACTTTCCCATGAATCCATTCTAAATCCCACTCTCCATACATAATAGCAATAATTTTAACAGCTACCATTATCAAACACTAATTATGTTTTAGAAACCACATATGGTATATTATTAATTTTATTTCATTCTTAACAGGCATTTCTAACTTAGATATCAATGTCTCATTTTACAGATGAGAAAATTATTGGGGGGCGGGCAGGAAAATGTACACCATTGTGTAACCAAGATCATATAGCCAGCAGGCAGAAGACTTAGGGATAGGTATCAGCTGAGCTTAGCATGAGTCTTCTATGTCCTTTACAGTATACTGTGCTGCTATCTAAGCTATAACACTACTCTAATATTGCCTATATCATTAGCTGGCAGTCACCACTACCAACACCCATGTACCAGATTCATCACCATCATCCAAAGCAGCACGTTGCCTTCAACCATCCATCCTGCTGTATTGCTAGCTGTATGAGCATCTGGGAGACTAAAAATACGTATGATTCCCCTTTCCGTTGGTGGTTTACTACAGCAAGGCAGAGAAAATTAACTCATAGTTTAGGTATCAAAAAGAAACGGATGTTTAAACAGCTGTATGCAGAGAACTGTGTATTCTGCAATGTCAGTATTCTGAAAAGAGAATCCTATCCATTAATTTATCAATTTTGTAAATCAGAAATTTGAAGTTATAGCCTTCCTTAAAGATAAGCATCTTTAGGGCCAAAGCCAATTCTTAATAATATTGTGGCTATTTAAATAAAGTTGGTTTTATTGCATGCCTAAGCTGTTTTCAGTAACACCAGTTAGCTTTTTACAACTAGTGATCTGGCACCCCAATAGCACCGTTTCTGCTGCAGGGTTTCATGGGACTCTGTCTTCCCACTCCCAGGGACTCATACTGTAGACTGGAGTTCTTTTGTTTTTAAAATAAATACAAGGTCTATTTTTGGTTAAAATTCAAATACAAAAACTACATCCTTTTTAAGTGTACAGTTTTGAGTTTTAATAAATGTATACACTAACATAAGTACCATCACAATCAAGATACACAACATTTCCATCACCCCAATAGGTTTTTCATTCCCTTTTGCAGTCAATCCCCACTACTACCACCATAACTGGGAACCACTTTCCTGCTTTCTATCATGATGGATTAGTTGATATTTTCTTGAATTTTATATAAATGAAATTTAAAAAATATACAGTTGCCCCTTGAACAACAGAGGGGTTGGGGTGCTGATAAACCACACAGTCAAAAGTCGGTTTATAATTTTGGACTCCTCCAAAACTTAACTACTAATAGCTTCACCAGAAGCCTTACCAATAATATAAACTGTCAATTAACACATATTTTATATGTTATATGTATAATGTGCTGTATTATTACAATAAATTAGCTAGAGAAAAGATAACACCATTTGGAAAATTGTAAGGAAGAGAAAATACATTTATAACACTGTGCTATATTTATTTTTTAAAAATCCACATATAAGTGGATCTGCACTGTTCAAACCTATGTTGTTCAAGCATCAATTGCACCTTTTTTTAAATCTTTTATTTAAATTCCATTTAGTTAACATACAGTGAAATATTAGATTCAGGTGTGGAATTTAGTGATTCAACACTTCCATACAACACCTGGTGCTCATCACAAATGCCCTCCTTAATGCCCATCACTTGTTTCACTCATTCCCCCACTCAGCCCCCCTCTGGTGACCATCAGTTTTTTCTCTATAGTCAAGAATCTGTTACTTGGTTTGTGCGTCTCTCTCTTCTTTTCTCTTTGCTCTTTTGTTTCTTAAATTCCACATATGAGTGAAATCATATGGTATTCGTCTTTCTTTGACTGACTTATTTTGCTTAGAGTTATACTCTCTAGCTCCATCCATGTAGTTGCAAGTGACAAGATTTCATTCAGCTAAACACACACACACACACACACACACACACACACACACACTGCATCTTCTTTATTCATTCATCAGAGGATGGACACTGGGACTGCTTCCACAATTTGGCTATTGTAAATAATGCTGCTATAAACACAGGGGTGCATGAATCCTTTGAATTAGTGTTTTTGCACTTTGGGGTAAATAGTAGTGCAATTACTGAATCATAGAGTAATTCTATTTTTAATGTTTTGAGGAACCACCATAGTGTTTTCCACAGTGGCTGCACCAGTTTGCATTCTCACCAACAGTGCAAGAGAGTTCCTTTTTCTCCATATCCTTGCCAATACCTGTTGTTTCTTGCATTGTTGATTTTAATTCTTCTGACAGATGGGAGGTGATATCGCAATGTAATTTTGATTTCCATTTCCCTGAGGATAAGTAATGTTGAACATCTTTTCATGTGTCTGTTGGACATCTGGATGTCCTCTTTGGAGAAATGTCTGTTCAAGTCTTCTGACCATTTTTAATTGGATTTTTCACTCTTTGGGATTGAGTTTTATCAGTTCTTTATAAATTGTGGATACTAACCTTTTATCAGATATGTCATTTGCAAATATCTTCTCCTATTCTGTAGGTTTTTAGTTTTGTTGATTGTTTCCTTTGCTGTGCAGAACCTTTTTATTTTGATACAGTCCCAGTAGTTTATTTTTGCTTTTGTTTCTCTTGCCTCAAGAGACATACCTAGAAAGAAGTTGCTATGGCCAATGTCAGAGAAGTTACTGCCTGTGTTCTCTTCTAGGATTTCTATGGTTTCAGGTCTCACATTTAGGTCTTTCATCCATTTTGAATTTATTTTTGTGTATGGTGTAAGAAAGTGGTCATTTCATTCTTTTTCATGTTGCTGTTCCTTTCTCCCAACACCATTTGTTGAAGAGACACTCTTTTTCCCATTGTATAGTCTTTCCTGCTTTGTTGAAGATTAATTGATCATATAGTTTTGGGTTCATTTCTGGATTTTCATTCTGTTCTGTTGATCTATGTGTCTATTTTTGTGCCAGTACCACAGTGTTTTGATTACTACACGTTTGTAATATAATTTGGGAGTCATGAATTTTCATGCCTCCAGCTTGCTTTGCTTTTTCAAAGTTGCTTTGACTATTCGGTGTCTTTTGTGGCCCATACAAATTTTACGGTTGTTTATTCTAGTTCTGTGAAAAATGCTGTTGGTATTTTTATAGGGATTACATTAAATGTGTAGATTACTTTGAGTGGTATAGACATTTTAACAGTATTTGTTCTTCTACTCCATGACTATGGAATATCTCTCCATTTCTTTCTGTCATCTTCAATTTTTTTCATCACATTTTATAGTTTTCAGAATACACCTCTTTGATTAGCTTCATTCCTAGGTATCTCATTGGGTTTGGTCCAATTATAAATGGGTTTGATTCTTTAACTTCTCTTTCTGTTGCTTCATTATGGGTCTATTAGAAAGCAACAGATTTCTGTACATTGACTTTGTATCCTGTGACTTTACTGAATTTTTCTATCAGTTCTAGCAGTATTTTGGTGGATTCTTTCAGGTTTTCTGTATATAGTATCATGTCATTCACAAATAGTGAAAGTTTTACTTCTTCCTTGCTGATTTGGATGACTTTTATTTCTTTTGTCAACTGATGGCTGTGGCTAGGACTTCCAGTACTATGTTGAACAAAAATGGTGAGAGTGGACATCCTTGTGTTGTCTCTGTAGAGGAAAAGTTCTCAGTTTATCCCATTGATGATATTAGCTCTGAGTTTTCATATGTGGCCTTTATTATGTTGAGGTATGTTCCCTCTGAAACCTCCTTTGTTGAGGGTTTTTATCATGAATGGATGATATACTTTGTCAAATGCTTTTTCTGCATCTATTGAAATGATCATAAGGCTCTTATCCTTTCTTTTATTAACGTGGTTTATCACATTGATAGATTTGCAGATATTGAACCACCCTTGCAACTCAGGAATAAATCCCACTTGATCATAGTGAATGGTTTTTTTAAATGTATTGTTGGGTTAGGTTTACTAGTATTTAATTTATTTTATTTTATTTTTGAAGATTCTATTTATTTGTCAGAGAGAGAGAGCACGAGTGAGAGAGAGAGAGAGCGTGAGCAGGGGCAGCAGCAGGCAAAGGGACAAGCAGGCTCCCTGCTGAGCAAGGAGCCCAGTGTGGGACTCGATCCCAGGACCCTGGGATAATGACCCAAGCTGAAGACAGACATCTAACTGACTGAGCCACCCAGGTGTCCTTACTAGTATTTTATTGAGAATTTCTGCATCTATGTTCATCAGGGATATTGGCTTATAGTTCTGTTTTAGTGGTGTCTTTATCTGGTTTTGGTATCAGGGTAATGCTGGTCTCATAGAATGAATTTGGAAGTTTTCCTTAGTTTTCTGTTTTTTTGGAATTGTTTCAGAAGCATACTCTTCTTAAATGTTTGGTAGAGTTCACATATGAAGCCATCTGATCCTGTACTTTTGGGTGTTTTTTGATTACTGATTCCAATTTCTTTGCTATTAATTGGTCTGTTCAAGTGTTCTTGTTCTTCCTGTTTCAGTTTTGGTAATTTATACATTTCTAGGAATTTATCCATGTCTTCCAGGTTGTCCAAGTTATTGGCATACAGGTTTTAATAATATTCTCTTATAAATGTTTGTATTTCTGCTGTGTTGGTTGTTATTCCCCCTCTCTCATTTGTGATTTTATTTATTTGGGCCCTTTCTCTTTTCTTTTTGATAAGCCTGGCTAGAGGTTTATCAATTTTATTAATTTTTGGAAAGAACCAGCTCCTGGTTTCATTGATTTATTGTTTTTTGGGTTTTTTTTTAGATTCTGTATCACTTCTTTCTGTTCTAATCTTTATTTGTCCATCCTTCAACTGGCTCTAGGCTTCATTTGTTGTTCTTTTTCTGGCTCCATTAGAAGAGAAATTTTCTAGCTCCATTTGATACAAAAATTTGAGATTTTTCTTGCTTCTTGAGGTAGGCCTGTATTGCTAAATACTTCCCTCTTAGAACTGCTTTTACTGCATTCCACAGGCTTTGGTCTATGGTGTTTTCATTTTCATTTGGTTCCATGTATTTTTCAATTCATTTTTTGTTTCCTGGTTGAACCATTCATTGTTCAGTAGCATGCTTTTAACCTCCGTGTAGTTGTGGTCTTTCCAGATTTATGTTTATTTTATTTCATATTATTTTATTTTATTATTTTTGTGTGTGTAGTTGACGTCTAGTTTCATAGCATTGTGGTCAGAAAAGGTACATGGTAGGATTTCCATCTTTTTATATTTGTTGAGGAATTGTTCTGTGATTTAATATGTGATCTATTCTGGAGAATGTTCCATGTATACTTGAAAAGAATGTGTATTCTGCTGTTTTAGAGAGAAATGTGCTTAATATATCTGTTACATCCATCTGGTCCCGTGTGTCATTCAAAGTGATTGTTTCCTTGTTGATTTTCTGTTTAGATGATCTATCCATTGATACAAGTGAGGTGTTAAAGCCCCCTACTGCTATTGTATTACTATCAATGAGTTCCTCTATGTTTGTTATTAATTGTTTTATATGATTGAGTGCTCCCATGTTAGGCGCATAAATATTTACAATTGTTAGATCTTCTTGTTGGATTGTCCCCTTTATTATTATATAGTACGCTTCTTTGTCTCTGTTAGTCTTTGTTTTATTTTTTTAAGATATTATTTATTTATTTGAGAGAGAGAGAGAATCTGAAGCAGATTGGTACCGATGGTACCATTTCCAGTGCTCTTTATTCCTTTGTGTGAATTCAAATTCCAGCTTATGTTATTTTTCCTCCAGCTTAAATAATTTCTTCTAGTATTTATGTAGTTCCAGTTGCCGGTTATAAATTTTCTCAAATTTTGTTTAGTCAAAGGTTTTTATTTCACATTAATTTTTGAAGCATTATTTTTTCAGATATAAAATTTGTAGTTTATATATTTTTTTCATTACAGCACTAAGATTATGATCTTTCAATCTCTTCAATTGTTTCCAATGAGAAGTCAGAAATTAATTGTAATGTTGCCGTTTTTCCCCTCTGCCTGTTTTTAAAATTTTCTCATAATCTTTGAGTTTTCAGTTGATATATATGAGTGTTTTCTTCATATTATATTGATTGGGGTTTGTCAAGATTCTTGAATCTGTACGTTATTATTTCCAACCATAAGTGAGAAGTTTTCAGCTATTTTTTGCCCCTTTTTCTCTCCCTTCTCCTACTGGAACTTCAATTACATGTATGTTGGACTGTTTGATATTATCGCACAGGTCTCCAAGTCTGTGTTCATTTCCAACCAATCATTTATCTCTCTGTACTTTGAATTTGATCATTGCTATCAATATAATTTATGAGCATTGTTTCATTCAACTGGTGTATTCAATTTGATTTTGACCCCATCTACTAAATTCTTCATTTCAGATATACTTTTTAGCTCTAAGATTTGCATTTCTTATACTTTTCATTCCCCCCCACCATTGGTACTTTCTAACATTTCAACTCAGTAAGATCATTTCTTTAAATTTCTCTTAACATATACTTTTTTTAAATCTTTGGATATGTGTTTTAGTAGCTGCTTTGAAATTTTCTTCAGCTAAATACAATATCTACGCCTACTCTGAGTCAATTTATACTTACTGATTTTTAATTTTCCTGAGTTTGTGTCACTGTCTCCTCTTTCTTTGTATGTCCAACGATGTTTAGTTAAAAATCGGACATTATATATAATTCTTTGTAGCAACTTTGGATTCTCCTGCATTTGAGTATTGTTCACTTTTTTCATTTGTTTAAGTAGGCTGTTAATGTGCCTAGACTCAAAGTGTAAACTGCATCTCTTCTGCTGTGTACAGTTGCTGACTTATCTGCTTCAATTTCTGTGTTGTTTTTCTTTTTTTTAGTTTCCTGGTGGTCTCTCCTGGGTTTGCATAATTTAGCATGCAGCCAAGGATTTGGGCAGAATTTAAATTAGATTTGGGGGCTCATTTTCTCTGTGGATCATTTTCTAGGAAATCTCCCCTACAGTTTCCACTTCTCAGCCATTCTTGATTTCTGTCTTTGGACATCTAAAATTTTTATGGCATTAGCTTTGTGCCATTTGACCCGCACAGTCTGAAATATGCTCTCAATTAAATTAGTAGAAAATTAAAAAAAAAAAAAATCACTTGGTGCAGCAATTTCTTTCAGGGTTAGTTTCCTCTCTGGTCCCTGTCTTTTCTTCTGGGCCTCTTTGAGTCTTAACCCATACTACAAGGTTACCAGTCAGCTAGAGTTTTATATAGATTATATTCCAATTTGGAGTTTCAAATTTTGGTTCTTTTACTTCCAGGATTCCTTCTTAATTTTCTAGCTGATTTTTCAATATTGGCCTTGTTCTTTGCTACCACGAGCTAAAAAAGTAAAGCTGAAGTTTTCATCCACTGTAGCCGTGTGAGTATGACCGTCTTCTTGGGCAAGAAGGTCAAACGCCCATAATTTTTACTCCTTCCAGTTTCAAGTTTTTAAGGGTGCACTCTGTTCAGCTTCTGGCTGTTGTTAAGACCCTTTCCAATACCTTTTAATAGTTGTATTTAATATTTTGTCCAGATGTAATACTGCCATGTGTGGGAGGGTCTACTTATTTCCATTACCATTACCAGATGTTGTTTTGACCAAAGTCTTAATATGAGACACAAAGAGGATTCATGTGTTGGCTTGGAGGGGAGTAGGTTCATGAATTTTTTTAATTGATGAAAATTATGTGTAATCACGTTAAGAGGTGAGGGACCATATTTCCTTCAGATTCTTAGTGAGGTTTGTGACACAGAGAAAGATTAAGAACCACAGCCTTACCAAGAGTTAGATTCTAGATATGCTTTTACATTTCATTATAATGATGCTGCACAAATAGCTTTAGTTATTCATTTACAGATAATTCAGGTGGATTTAAAACTATTTTTAACCAACAAATTTCCCTAAAAGTTTAAATCAAAGGAGGGGAAAAAAAGCATAATTGTCCTTAAGGTTGGAATCTCTCCTTATTTTTGAAGATCTGAATGTCAATATGTATATTTTTATTCATCTCTGTTCCAAGAAAGGGTATGGAAAAAAAAAATACAAGTTTGGATTCTGCATCCCAGTCTCCTATGCTCCAAAAAAAAAAAAAAAAAAATGGTCAGCGTTCTACATTAAAAGATATGAGAATCTCCTTTATGTACATGGTGACATAGTGGTAATAAAATCTAAGTTTTACTAGCTGACTTCAGGCCTTAACTGCAATATATTTAGTCTGATTCACCAGAGTGGAATGGAACAGATTCAGTGTTTCCCTCGAAGATTATGTATAAGATTCATTTTAATCTCCCTAAAAAAGATCACTCAATTCCATTTTAAAACTTGAAAGAATCAGTCTAGGTTTAGATCTAGCCATATCGACAGCTCAAATTAAATCCATATTATTTAGTAATTGGATTTTAAAGAGTTTACTTAATTATAAACAAGCAAACAAATGTATTGGTTCTTCATTTTCAAACTAGCCCTATACCATAAACTGTGAGGTTAGAGTTATGTTTTCTCTTATATTGTGGCTGGCAACTTCTATTCATTTATGTATTTTATGATTTTTAACACCTATTCTGAAATGTCAGAGATTCTTCATCTAATGTAGTATTTAAGCAACAAGAAAAAAGGACAGATGATCAAATACATGGTGACAATTATATCATATGTGCTATATTCACAACAAACACAAGGAATGTGGGATAACATTAAAGAGATAGTTAAAAATATTAGAGATAACATCTAAGGAGGAGATTAACCCTGAAATGATTATTACATGGGTACAAATAGGTGATAAGGCATTTATTCTTGCATGATTAGGAATGGATGTTGGGGGGGTGCCGGGGCGGCTCAGTCATTAAGTGTCTGCCTTCGGCTTAGGGTGTGATCCTGGCGTTCCGGGATCAAGCCCCACATTGGGCTCCTCCCCTGGGAGCCTGCTTCTTCCTCTCCCATCCCCCTGTTTGTGTTCCCTCTCTCGCTGGCTGTCTCTCTCTCGCAAATAAATAAATAAAATATTAAAAAAAAAGATATTAAAAAAAAAGGAATGGATGTTAGGGTCGGTCAGAATGAATTTGAGCAGAATAAGATGACAATTTTAGTGAAATGGGAGACATTCAATATGTTTAGGTACTATCTTGAGGTACAGTGGTGGGAGGCTGAAGAATTTGGCTGGGACAAGATTATGAAAAGCATTATAGGCTAATGGGGGGGTGTCCATGACCATTAAGAATTTGAGATATTGAAATAATAATAAAACAGTAAAACAATTAGAGTCTCATCTTCCATACAATTCCAAGATTGGTTTATATGAAGTGAAGAAGATCATACAATCTTTAGCCTAAAAAGCCACCACTAAAAATTTATGGGCAATATTAAAGAGAGTATTTGAGCAATCAAAGAGTCAATCCATATTTAACATGCGACTCTAGTGGATTTTCTCATCCACCAAGTGGTTTGAAATATATGTAATATCCGGGGCACCTGGGTAGCTCAGATGGTTAAGCATCTGCCTTCAGCTTAGGTCATGATCTCCAGGTCCTGGGTCCTCGATTGCCCCAAGTCCAGCCCCAGCTCAGCAGGGAGTCTGCCCCTCCCTCTCCTTCTGCCTTTCCCTCTGCTTGTGCTCTCTGTCTCTCTCAAATGAATAAATCAAAAAATCTTTAAAAATAAATAAATAAATAAATTAATTAATTAATTAATGTAATATCCTTATTTAACTCCCCCCAATTCCTTTAATTCTTGTCCTCAGATGAGACAAAGAAGAGAACTGTTAAGAACCAGAGGAGAATCTAGACGTTATCCTGAGAAGAAGAAAGGATAAAAACAATTCATTTATAGCCTCTACTGGGATAAGATTAGTGTGAAGGTAATGACTCCTGATTTTACACCTTAGAAAGCCTATCTATGGTCCTATGAGCCCTTTACCTTCCAGGAACTTCAAGAAGCCCCTATGGAAATAACCATGCTACATTTTTCATAGAAAAGAACTATACCAGTTATGTGAGAAGTGAAGAGCCCCAGATACAAGATTGGAGGTTGCATTTGTTAGAAAGAATCCCTTTTAGGAAGACTAAAGCTAAAAATGTGGAACTTGTGTTTTTAACATTAACTTATGAGTCTTAGAAGGTAGTATGCATGATGTCATGGTTAAAATTCACAAAAAGCACATTTCCAAATTTTCAAAAAATGAAATCTTACTTGTATTATATTTTTAAAAAATATATATACTTTGTATTATATACAAAAATGTATATATACATATTTAAATATTTAATACAAAAACATATAAATGCATACAATTTAATATAAATTATATTAATAACTGACATATAGTTTTTATATTTATAAATATTAATAGTTAATATACATCAACACTTTTATATAGTACATAAAAATATATATTTAGTATTAAATAATATTAATAACAAATTAAAATAAAATTAACATAAACATTTATATGAATATTTATAAATGAGTATATATTAACACATGCTAATATAGAAAAATATACAAAAAGTATACTATACTAAAAGTGCATACACACATATACACTTTTGTCCCTTTGCTAAAACAAGCAAAAGACAGAGTGACAGATTTATATAGAAAGGACATGCTTTAATTGGGAGGCACAAACATAAAATAAATGGACTCTTCTTGTGTGAACCCTACAGAACAGTTAAAGGCACAACAGCTGAACTCACCCAGTTTGCCTTATTAGGAGTGGACTTGGCCCTTCATTTTATAATTATTGTCTCATTGCCCCTTTCCACAAATACCACAGTTGCACAGATTCATGATACTTACAAATGTTTAATTTTGGGGAACAAGCAGTGATGTTCATCATCTTTTATTTTCACATATTACAACCACTGATTCCAATCACTGAGAGAAGTAAACAAGACACATAGTTACCGTCAGGCTGAGAAGCCGGGTATGTGATGCTGTAAACAGGCAAACGGATTTGGGAAGAGTGTAATGAGTTGGTAAAAAGGACAAAAAGATTCCACCTTCACATTAGTTTTAAAACATTTGCCCACTTATGTTCTTTATGTATAATTGTGTGTGTGTGTGTGTGTGTGTGTGTGTGTGTGTGTGTACCAATCTGTAGCAAAAGTTCCGGTTTACAGATAGTACTGAAGATAAAGTACATTTAATTGTTTAACAGACAACTGTCATATATACTTATTCTAATGCATTTTTTCCTCACTCAGATCATTAAATTATTGGGGGGCTACTATTTAAAATCACTCTAATGTTCGTACCTTCCATCAAAAAGCTGATTGGCATAAAATATCGAGAACAGCCTACCAAAATTTGGTCAGTGGTAGAAAATTAGGCAGTTCCTAGCAGCCAAGGAGAAGAAAGTTATCTCTTTCCTGACTTATGCAAGAAACACATAGATATAAGGTTATAATACAAAGATCATTTGATCTTAAGGTCAGACTATGTTGGGTCTCCCTTTCAAAAACAATTTTCCACTAAAAACAAGCAGTCAATATAAATGTGTACAACAACCTTGGCAAGTCATTTGTCCCTTTTAAATCAAGAATCTTTAAATATTCATTCTCTTTGACTGGGGAATCTCAATAGATGGATTTTTTTTTTTTGTACAAATAACCTAATGTAGGGAAAAATATATTTCTGGAGGTATTCCTGATAGTGTTATTTATAATAGAAATAAATTTGGAATAGTCAAAAAGTCCTAAAATAGAATAACAGTTATGTACACTTTGGTACAAACACAGCTAGAATACTATAATTGAAATTGTTTTTATGATAAAATTTTAAAATACGGGATATTAGCTCATAAAGTTAAACACAAATATACAGTCAAATAGTTAAAGAACTCACCCCATATGCACACTGGGAAACCTACATTAGAATGCTCATAATAGCCTGAAACTGAAAACAGCCCAAATGTCCATGAACAGTATAATGAATAAATAAATTGTGGAATATTTAGACAAAGGAATTGTATGCAAAAATGTAAATGAACTATAGTTACGAGCAATGAAATAAATACAACTTACTCGTATAAGGTTGAACTAAAGAAGTACAAAATGCATATAATAAGATGAAATTATATAAAGTTAAGCAACAATATTACTTGGAGATTTGCATAAACAGTAGGAGTCCAAATAAAGAGGTAAAACGAAAGACACGATTATTACAATGTCGAGACAGTGATTACCGCCAAAGAAGATCAAAGAGGAAACAATCAAGGAGGTAAATCACATGAAGTTCTTCTAGTAGGTTAATAGTGTCCAGTTTCTTTACCTGGGTTGTGGTTAAGTGACAGGTCTTTTTAAATTGTTTTCTGTACTTTTATATCTGATGTGATATATTTTATAGTAATAAGTGTTTTTAAAAGGAATTCAGAATACCTATTTTTGTCCAACCCTTGACGATTAGCAGAAAATAAAAATTGAACTGGGACTTGAAGAATAGATAGAATTAGCACAAGTGAAATGGGATGAAAGGAATTTCCGAAGATATGAAACTGAATGGCTGGAGGGAAGATGTGGGGGAATAAAGCAGACAACACTGGCTATGTTGATGAGTATATGAAGGAGAATAGAGAGAAATTAAGTGGAAGCATGACAGGCTTAAGAAACCCCTAAACAGGGGCGCATGGGTGGCTCAGTCAGTTAAGCATTTCCGTTTGGCTCAGGTCATAATCCCAGGGTCCTGGGATAGAATCCTGCACTGGGGGGGGAGTCCTTGCTCAGCAGGGAGTCTGTTTCTCCCTCTGCCTGCTGCTCCCCTTCCTTGTGATGGCTCTCTCTCGCTCTCTCTCTCTGACAAATAAAGAAATAAAATCTTAAAAAAAAAAAAACAAAAAGCCCCTGAACACTAAGCAGATTGGTTACAACAACAGGAGTAAAGTAATGGTGTTTTATGTGAGTAACAAACCTGGGTTAATCTTTTGCTTTCCCTCTGCTCCATATGCAAAATCAGTATCATCCCAATAACCCTGACCCACTGGGATGCAGAGCAGGCAGGGTAACTTCAGTAATTTCCCGCTTCCAGGACTGAGAGCAGGTTCATATCTCCAAGTAATAGCCACAGAATTTTCAAGCCACCGGCTCCTATTTATTCTGATTACTAAGTCTAGAGTCCTGCTTTGGTCCCTGTGTGCTCTTGTGTTGTTTGTTCCTATTCCAGCAAAAGCCCTAAGGTAGTTGAGCCTTTCATATTACAACGGCATAATTCAGATTTCCTGCCTCCGTGTTCCATCCCCAGTTCCATGTCCCTAGTAGGACACATGGACTCCAACACTGAATATAGTTTGCCTTTCAGTACAATATGTCCTCATCCTCCCAGCCACCTTGTGATCTAGGCCTGCTCTCCAGTTAATATGTGCTGTGCCTCCTCCTCAGTAAGCCTGGCTGTGTGAAGTGTGGACAACTTTCACGATTTATTTGTACCTGCATTTCCAACTTTAAGTATAGAAATGATACTTATTCAACAAATAAACATAGAGATGAAAATCAACTGCTATATATGTAAAGAATTAATGTTATCACTTTTCTTTCCCAATTTTATGCTAAAAATATTAACAGCATTATTCCTACAAGTGATGGGAAAACTGAATAAATATGTGTTGGAATTACCAAGTATTGAGTAATTTTTAAATAAAATTTTTAAATAAAATTTTCATTTTTCAGGAGAAATGAAATCATACTTGCCTAGTTATTTAATAAAACTTATCTTTGCGGGTGCCTGGGTGGCTCAGTCGTTAAGTGTCTACCTTCTGCTCAGGGCGTGATCGCAGAGTCCTGGGATCGAGCCCCACATTGGGCTCCTCCACTGGGAGCCTGCTTCTTCCTCTCCCACTCCCCCTGCTTGTGTTCCCTCTCTCGCTGGCTGTCTCTCTCTCTGTCAAAGAAATAAATAAAATCTTAAAAAAAAAACTTGTCTTTGAAATAACGCCATTGGAGTATAATTGCTTGACAAGAGATGAGAAAAATCAAAGAGTTAATTTCCAATGGCCTAAAACGTTCTATTCATTAGTTGTGATGACTCATAAACATCATTTTCCTTTCCCTTAAGAATGAAGAGACTCAGCCATCAGAAAGGATGAGTACTTGTCATTTGTGTTGACATGGAACTGGAGGGTATTATGCTCGGTGAAATAAGTCAATCAGAGAAAGACAATTATATGGTTTCATTCATATGTGGAATATAAGAAACAGTGCACAGGACCATAATGGAAGGGAGGGAAAACTGAATAGGAAGAAATCAGAGAGGGAGACAAACCAGGAGAGACTCTTCGCTATGGGAAACAAACTGAGGGTTGCTGAAGGGAAGGTGAGTGGGGGGATGCGGTAACTGGATGATGGACATTAAGGAGAGCACGTGATGTCATGAGCACTGGGTGTTATACGCAACTGATGAATTGTTGAACATTGCATCTGAAACTAATATGTACTGTCTGTTGTCTAACTGCATTTAAATAAATAAATAAAGACTGAAGAGACTCCACAGCACAAAACAAAAACAAAAAACCATGAATACATTTTTAAAGTCTTGGGTATTTATATTTTAGTGACATAAATGTTTTATTGATTTAAAAAAAGGAATGAAGAGTCTTTCATTTTCAGAGACTTTGTTTTTAATATCTTTTCCCAGGAAAACAATCATAAAGGAGGGTGGTGCAAAGCAACTAAAATTGCTTTGGTTATAAATTATCCCTCCAGAGACGATGATTTGCAGTGATACATCTGTTTTCACAAATAATGATTGTAATAACATTGCATTACTGAATTCTCTTCTATGTAAATATTTGTTCCAACCCCACTTATCCTGAGTTACTCCCTCGAAAGCTGCCATTGATGTGTGCTGCTTAGAAACTTCAGTTTTTGATATGTTTCTCTTCTCTAGGTCCTGGACTATAGCATGAGCCAGCGCACAATCCCAGGGATCCGTCAATTCTCAATTATCGTGTTTCATCTTCTGTATATTATTAAAGTATAATGCTTTGCCTCTGGCTGTTTTCTGTGCAAAATTGTAAATCAATTCCAATTTCTAAATGGGAATATAGAAAAGTGTCTACCTGTATTTACTTAGGTATTAATATTAGTCCAGAGTCTTTGACTTCAAATAATTGGCACTTATTCCGTCTAGCTCAAGCAAAGAGAAAAAAAGAAAAAGGAATTCAGGCAACCCTCAGAGGACAGGAAAGACATCAAGAATTTTGATGGAATTCCCAACTTTCTTTAAGTACTTCTCTCTGTGAAAACTGGCTTTTTTTTTTTCTGCTTCAAAATGCACATAAGAGAATATGGACGCTCCACACTCCTGAGTTCATGGAGAATTCAATTTATTGTTTCTTTGTCTCTGTTCTCATTTTTCAAGAGAGGGGAAACTGGTTACCTTAATCCCTTCCTGGTGTTAGATGCTGGTCATTGCAAGGAGTCAAAACAAACCTAGCAAAGCAGCCCCTTTAAAAAGGAGTGGGAAATGGTTTTGTAAGGAGGCCAAATACTTTATATATTTATTATATATATTTAACTGTAATCTGTCTTACCAAAAATGAGCCTTTTGGTTCTTAAAACACATATATGCACTGTTAGTACTACATTTGGCCTCAATTTGAATCCAGGTCTAGAGTCTGAGAAGAGGCCTGTGAGCCTAAATAGATATATTTTGTAATAATTAGTCCCTCCAGGAGAAAATACAAAAGACTTTCTGATCTCCTCTGTGATTCTGTTCCCTCAGGTAACTTTGGCATGTACAATGTGTAGTTATTCAAGGCTGCTACCTCAGTTCTCATACACAGGCTTACTAAACAGGTAGATAATTTAAGGAAATGCCAGGAATGTATGTTACAAGAAGGCTGTGTGACTATTAGGCAAAAACAATGTGCAATTCATTGCTCTTATTAATGAGCCATTTCCCCTTCAGGCAAATTATTTCACCAATGTACGATAATGAAGGGCTTCAATCAGACCTTCTTGACAAATTGGACACATTGTTGGACAGGTGCCACTGTCTTAGAAATAAACACAAGGCTTTTTCAGGAGAGCTTTCTCACAAAGCAACCTGAAGAGAGAACATACAATTCCATCAGTCCCAGATCATCTGATGTGAAACTTCAGAAGATTTCCTTATGGGACCAAAAAGACAAGAAGGTATTTGGACAGCAAAGGAAAACTAAGACTTACAGAGAAGAACAAAGTCAGAGATGAATTTAATTAGTGGCAAGAGATATTGACAAGACATATAGTACAGAAAACAGAAATTAGAAAGATTATCCTCTTGAACTTCTTTTTCCTAATTTTCATAAAATCTATATTTAAAAGGCAAAAAATATAAAAGATGATGTCAGTCATCAGTACAGAAAAGTAATCTTTCTGAAAAAGCTTGGTTTTGTATGCACTGCTTAAAAATACCAGAGCATATTTAGAGCAAACATATTTTGATGGATTAAAATTCTTATGTCATATGAGCAACAGGAAAAATTTAAGAAAATCATCTTTCCTATGATTCCAAAATTGCCAGACATTTTTCAGCCAAGTATTCTCCTTATTGTAACACCATTTAGAAGATGGGGAATGGATGGCAGTAGGACAAAACTGAAAGAAATATCTGAAATTTTACCAATGGGGGAAGAAAAGATCACAGTATCATAATACTTAAAAATGAGAAGGACAGGGGGCGCCTGGATGGCTCTGTCGGTTGGACGTCCAACTCGTGATTTTGGTTCAGGTCATGATCTCATGGATCATGGGATCAAGCCCTTGTTGGGCTCTATGCTCAATGGACTGTCTACATGAGACTCTCGCCCCCCCCTTCTCAATAAACAAATAAATCTTAAAAAGAGAGAGAGAAGGAGAGGGAGATGAAAGGAGGGAGGGAGGAAGGAAAGATGGAAGGGCGGAAAAAAGGAAGGAAGGGAAGGAGGAAGGAGTAGTGAAAATTTTGCCTTATTGCTATGAGAAGTCCCACAACCAATATCAATTTGGCTGCTTCTCCCTCTACTCTGTCCCATTTTATAAGATTTTATGGCTTTAATCACTTTAGGGAAGGAAGTACAATAAAAGAGCAGTGTGATTTTCTAAATACACAGACTCCAGTAATTCCTATGAGATCTCTCTCAGGATTTTGGAATAGAGATCATGACTACTTTATGAAAAGTACCCACTAAAGGGAGTTCATTTGCTACTTTGATTATTATGACCAGCATTACATCCTGCCAGACAGTATCAAGGTGCTAAACCACAAAATGAACAGTGTTTAATATGTGCTTTGGCAGTCATGCAGATTCACATTAGGGTACTTAATTCAAATTACATTCTACCCATGTCTTTCATCCTACAATTCTGTCACTGTCACCATTGAGGTATAAAATACCGATTTTTCAGCTCATAGGAAATTTCAGCTTTACATCAAGTACTATGTTTAAATATTTTAATGTCCAGTCTAAAGAAGCTAATTTCCTTCCTTCCACCTGAATGACCTCACTCGAACAACATAAAGGAGAACTGACTCCACTCTATCCTGGCACAGAGAATTAATTCCCAGTGAAGCGATGGTAAGATGAGAGGTTTCGACAATAACATTTTATCTTTCTTCTATGTGGTGTTATTACTGCTGGGAGATCACATTGGATCCAATCTTCCCAAACTCTGAAAAACATTCCACCACAAAAACTGTATTATCTTCCTACCTGACCTGGATTTTTTAGAACCAGAATCCTTGTTATGGATTATACTACTGCTTCAGTTCCAAATAGACTGTTTTAGTTTCCTAATGCACAAATTATTATGTAGATGGGAAATGTTCAGAAACGATTTTTAGAGAGTATTGGTGTTTGTAGCAACTGGTTTCTGCACTGAATTAAGAGTAATTTGTGAGGGACAGTTATGTCTCATTTATTTTTTTATCTCCAACCCCTAGCCAAACACTTGACACATAGTAAGAGCTCAACGAATACTGAAAAAACAAATGGAAGCCAAATGAAGCATCATATGGAAAGAGGAGACCCTTCAACTGTTCTCCCATTAGACAGTGACACCAGTTAGGAAGATAAAATCCAGTTTGAATTGAGTTTGGATTTTTCTATCTCAGCCACAGACCAAGACCACAAAGAAACAACACACTTACAAGGGGACTTGAAGCCAAAATCCTAGAGTTAAGCCTGAGTTAATTATGAAGAACTAAAAAGGCATTCAAGCTATCCTTGGTTACCGTAATAATATATTACTAATGAAAGAGAAATAACCTAATTGTCTAATAACTGGGAAATGTTTCACTAGATCGGGGCACATCAGTGAAACAATGAAATGAAAAGTATATATTATAGATCCATGGAACTGTTAAGGAGTCTTCAATAACATGATGTATCAAATTACTTCGTGCCGTACTTGAAATCATATTCGCCTATTGCCTTTTTTCTAATTCAACTCTGCTGTCATGACCAGCTTTGCCTAAATTCCAACTGATTCTCTTAAGCTCAAGCTAACACAGCTGTGTCATGTCAATACAACACCTCTTGCCTTCTGCAAGAGACATGGCTCACAACGAGACCCACTCACACTTACACGTGTGCAAGGGAGTCACTATCCTGTAGGACAAACTATGGATCTGGAGGAAGGAGTAGCTGCTGGATAAATTCTTTTTGCCTTATCCCACATGACTAATAATCCCATGACATAGTTCATCAGCCTCCTTGGAGAATGTTTCCATGAGACTAAGCTGAAAATGGTTTATTGACTCCACCTGCTTCATTTGTTTTCTCTTTATTTCTGCTCCCTGGAATTGTACTTCTACAAGACTTTGCCTCAAACTCTGTTCTCTGGAGAAACCAGGTAAGACATTTAAAATGGTCCTGACAGAAGATTTTCAGGTCATGATTTTGGAGCTGAAATACCCAGTTGTTAGATGGTAGCAAACATTTCAGCTTCATATGGTGGGGATAACGTATACTTTTGAGATCTTTCCCCAGAGACGTATTACTCTTCTGCTCCCCATTACCTTATAATCTGCCAGCTTTGTAAAGCAAAACCGGAAATACGCAGTAACTATCCTAGAAGAATTTCCTGCTGCAATTTATTTTGAAAAATAAAGCTAGAAACTGCAAAATGTGTTAGGCTGGTCATTATCACTCAGAAGTTCATTAAAAGAATACAGTTTTAAAATCAAATAACAAGCACTCGGTGAAATTGGTGTTGATTTTACAAACAAAATCAGACAAGATCACACAATTTTTTATTTCAATTTTTAACTTTCAGTGATTGATCTCGATTTGCCTAATACAGGAAATGGAAATATTCATGGGGGAAGAAAACATGGGTGTCAGAGAGAGAAAGAAATAGGGGGTAGATAGAAGGAGACTGAGAAAAAGAAGGGGCGAAATAAAATTAAAGGGGGACAAGGCCAGATCTCTGGACATGTGCTGTGTGCAGCGGCCAAGGCCCTGCACTTAGATTCCAAGTTGGGTTTAATGTCCTGTTGTCAAGTCTTAACATTTTTAATTTTGTAACAAAGGGTCCCCACTTTCATTTTCACTAAGCCCCACAAGTTTCATGGCTGGTCTTGAGGCAGAGAAATACAGAAGAAAAGCTGGAATGGAAAGAAAGAAAGAAACATAAAACTTATTTTGTTTTGGTTAAGAATAAAGAAATTGGAGGTGAATGGACTTCACGTAACAGGTGCTTGATGGATATGGCACAATATGCACCACTGAGTTGTGGTGGGACGGGGAGAGATGGAGAACCAAAGGATATCTGATGCTATTTCACGGTCATTAATTAAGCACTCGATGAAGTTAATCTCTGACACCCTCCTAGTTTTCCAGACCCCATGGCATAGAGAAAAACATAAACAAATATGCAAAAGCAATAAGGGAAATAAATGTGAATGCTGAAGTTGGGTGAGTACATGTGTGAGGGGCGGGGGCTTTCAGTGCTTCCTCTTTCAAAGAATGAGACCTGGGGCACCTATGGTACATTGGAATCAATGACCTGGACCAGTTCAGCAGAGGGGTTAAAGAGTAAATTAAAGTGCTTTTATATTACATAATGCTGATACATTAAAATGTCAAAAATTCAACCTGAAATAAATCTACCACATGCAAATTTTTCTTAAAAATTGGGTTATATTATAGCATTTTCTTTGTGCCAGATACTGTCATAGACTCTGGAAGTTTGGTGGTAAAGAAGACAGAACATAGTGTCAGTCCGAAGAGAGCCTACTTATACAAGTAACTACCTTATTAAAATTGTAGTAAGGGATTTGAAGAATATACGATGAGTTATAAAAATATATATGTTGGAAGCCTAATCTACTATGAGGCTTCTGAAACAAGTGGCATTTAAGTTGAGATGAATAGGGGTTAGCCAGGCATGAGGTGAAGGAGGCATTTCAGGCACATTTCTTTTGTTTCCTGTTGTATCTTACCACCTGGAAGAGCACTAGGCACATAGTAGATACTCAATAAACATTTACTGGATGAATGAATGATTGAATGATATGTTCTAGGATAGTTTGAAAAGCCCTTAGCTGAAAGGATCATGTTTAGAAGCAAATCTTCAAAGAGTAAGCAGATTGTAGTCACTAACAAGTACATGTAGAAATAAATTCCAAGAAATGGTGTGAAAGGCACCTTAATCATGGACTAAGGTCTGAAACATCTTGAACCATTCCTGCTCATAATCACAACCTTCAGAGTCCAGCAGTTTGTTTGTTTTTTTTTACAACCCAGACATTAAGGAAGTCGACAGTTTAAGAAGATGTATATCGCCCACATAGATGCTATGCAACACTAAGTGATGGATTATCCTTTATATAAACCAGCTCAATCATAGCAATTCCATTTACCGTTGAGTAAACTGTATCATGCACAACTTATGAATGGTTAAGGCTTGGATAGACATGTTTTTCTTTAATTTTCTTTCAGTCTAACATAGGCTGACCACTGACCAAGACAGAGTTTTGGTATTGCATAATTCTTAAATCACTGTGCTGAATTGTTTAACTTGGACAGAAATTTAAGACTTAACACAAACTCATTGAGATGAGTGATTCAGGATTGCCCCCTTTTCTTTTCTATGATTCCATTGTCTCCACTAAAGAATTGCCCCACCCACAATTTTCTGAGTGACTTCAGTCCTTGCAATTGAAAGAAAAGAGAAATTGGAACCGTACTTATATTATTATTTGCTTTCAGACTTTACAATCGCCTAAATGAGAATTTCCTGTGTTAACCATCTAATCTTGCTGTTTCTTAGTGAACACAGTATAATTTGAAATATTACTTTTGTTAAAAATAAATAAAATAAAAATACTCTCGTTAATTGGTATTCTTTGCTGCCTTTCATATGTAATAAATAATAAATATCAGCAAGATCTATATAAAAATCATATCGTTTAATCATTTATTTGATGAATAAGTTATTAACAAATTAACCTATTAACAAATAGGTTATTTGTTATTACATGTACTGGGTGCTCCTGAAGACAAGAACTATGTCTTATACATTTCTAAATTATTTTAAATTCAGTTTTACTGTGTCTGATACACATTCATGTCCTATCTACAGCCAATTTTCTCACTGAACAACTTTTTAAAATCTGCTTTCAGAGGCACCTGGGTGGTTAAGTTGGTTAAGTGCCTGACTTTTGATTTTGGCTCAGGTCATGATCTCAGGGTCCTGAGATCGAGCCCAGCATTGGACTCCATGCTCAGTGGGGAGTCTGCTTGAGATTCTCTCTCTCCCTCTCCTTCTTCCCTTCCCCCATCTAAAATAAATAAATAAATCTTTAAAAAAATAAAATCTCCTTTTATTTACTGTTTTTTTGTTTTTTGGTTTTTGTTTTTGTTTTTTTGGTTCCCCCACCTAAAATACATAAATAAATCTTTAAAGAAGAATCTCCTTTTATTTACCATGTGTTTTTTTGTTTTTCGGGGAGTTTTTTTTTGGTGTTTTGTTTTGTTTGGTTTTGTTTTGGTGCCAGGCACCACATTTGCATGAACTCACTGATTAAATGAGTCTATACATATAAAGTTCTAAAAAATATATTGGGTATAGAATAAGCACTCAGTAAATATTGGCTATTAATTTCTCACTTAGTCTGCATACATACAATGCTATATTATAAGGTAGGGAATATTATCCCACAGCACAAAGGAAGACACAGCTCTCTATGAGGTGAAGCATGAAGCAACTTGCCCAAAGGGACCCAGCCAGGATGTGTCTGAAACCAGGTGTGTCTCCTCTCGAGTAACCATCTCTCACCACACATGATTTCAGAATACTCTTAGACCAGGTTTTGTAGCTCATTAAAAAAATATATGCACTGAAAATTCAGAAACCTAAGCCCAGTTCAGACACTGCATAATGTAGAGTCCGTGTGGACAGAACATTGACTTGTTCTTGAGGAAGTGAAGTCATCAGGATAAGGATCAGAGTATGCAGAAACCGCCCTAAAACCAAAGCAGAATCCAGCACGTGGGGCCCATCTCACGGCACAAACTGCTTGAGAGGGCTCATTCCTCCCACATTTACTAAGTACTAGCTTCGTATGAGGCCCTGTGCTGACACACAGGAAATCAGACAAAGTCAGGTATGTCAGACGTGCTACCTGCCTTGTGAAGCAGGTATTAATAGCAAAACAGACCAAAATAAGCAAATAACTACAAACTGGGATATATTCCATAAAGGAAGCAGTTAGGATGCTGAATGACACTTTGTTATGACTTTAGATGTTCAGTCCTTGTAGTTTTCCAATTTGCATGCTAACTTTTCAAAGATAATTAATGCTGTTCACAACCACAAAAGGTGTATCATGAGTGAGTAGAGACTGTCTCATAAGTACAATGATATTTTTAAATTATTTTAAAAAATTAATTAATATAGGATGTCTGGGTGGCTCAGTCAGTTAAGCATCTACCTTTGGCCCAGGTCATGATCCCAGGGTCCTGGGATCAAGCCCCAAGTTGGGCTCCCTGCTCAGTAGGGAGCCTCTTTCTCCCTCTTTCTCTGTCCCTCCCCCCTGCTCATTATCTCTCTCTTTCTCTCAAATAAATAAAATAAAATCTTTTAAAAATTCATTAATATAATCCATCCTATTCATAGGTTAAAAACAAAACATCATGTCGTCTTAAGAGATTCAGAAAAAAAATCCATAAAATATATCACCTCTACATAACAAAAACTCAGCTATATTTCAATAAATGACTTATATTTTTAAGATTTTATTTATTTATTTGACAGAGAGAGAGAGAGACACACAGCCAGCAAGAGAGGGAACACAAGCAGGGGGAGTGGGAGAGGAAGAAGCAGGCTCCCAGCAGAGCAGGGAGCCCAATGCGGGGCTGGATCCCCCCTGAGCCGAAGGCAGACGCCGAATGACTAAGCCACCCAGGTGCCCCTCAATAAATGACTTATCTTAACCTAAAGAAAGTTATATCTACAAGAGTGATTCTCAAACTTTCATTTACCTGAGAATGACTGGGGGGAGCTTATAATAACACAGATTTCTGGGATCATCCCCTTTCCCTCAGTAGGTCTGGGGTGGGGCTCAAGAACTTGAATTGCTAACAGGTTCCCAGATGATGTTGATACTGTTGGTCCACAACACTGGTCATATGCTTAGAGCCACTGGCCCATATTCTTATTTATAAAATAGCAGAATCATTCAATATGAAGTCAGGATCAAAATAAGAATTCTCAATTCTATTTTATTGTTTAGAGACTCTAAGTAGAATGATAAGAAAAGGGGCGCCTGGTGGCTCAGGTTAGGCATCTGCCTTCAGCTCAGGTCGTGATCCCAGGGGCCTGGGATCAAGCTGACATCAGGCTTTCTGCTCAGCAGAGAGTTTGCTTCTCCCATTCTCTCTCCCTCTGCCTCTCCTCTTGATCATGCTTGCTCTCTCTCAAATAAATAAATAAAACCTTTAAAAAATTTTTTAAAAAGAATAAGAAAAGTAAAAGTATGAAGAGTTTCAAAAAATGAAAAACAAAAACACAAACATTTGTTTTTATTTGCAGGCAATATGCTAAACCACATACACAATCCAAAGCATGCACTTAGTAAATAGAAACACTCAGCGTATATGTGTGTGTGCACGTGCTTCTATATACGAGCAAGAACCAATCAAAAAAGTAATTAAGTATATGTTTTATATGAAATTGCCTCAAAAATTAAACTACTTAGGCACATAGCAAAAAAATGAGTGGAGAATCTATATATGTAAAAGGTGTTAAAAATGTACTAAAAATGTAATGCAAAAGAGGACCTATCAAAGTGATGGAGAGATAGACAATATTAATGATGTTATTAATCTATGATTTAATTAATCAAATTTTAAGCAATACCAATCAACATCTCAATAGAGTTTTTCATAGAATGTAACAAGTTAACCTTAAAATCATTTGGAAGAATAAAGAAACTAAAATGTAAGAAAGTTTGGACAAAGAGTTAGAAGGAAATATAGAAATTATAACCATGGATATAAACAGATAGACCAATGGATCAGAATAGAGAGCCCAGACATACACACATACATAAGCGAGAACTTTGTATATGAAAGAGCAGCATTAGAAAGTGCTGACTTTTTCAAAACATGATGGAAAAAAAAGTCTCCCTATAAGGAGTTAAATTTAAAACTTAAATGAAAGAAAAAAATAATACAATATTTTTATCAGCTTGGCTTAGGGAAAGATGTCCTCCATAAGATACAAAAAAATACTAATCACAAATTTAAAATAACATTTTCACTAACATACATTTCAAACTTCAAAAGGTCCATAAGCAACATTTGAAGTCAAGCAATAGTGGTGAGTCAAGATTACTTAAATAAATATAACTGACGAAGTATTACAACCAGAATTCTAACTAATCAACAAAAGAAGACAAGCAGCAAGAAAACTCATCAAAGGCTATGAACAGCCACTTAACAGAATTGAAAACCAAGAGGGTCAATAAACTTGTGAAATGATATTTCCTGGTAGTGAGGGAACAGAAATAAAATAACAAAAGATAATTTCCTACCCCTCGAATTTATGAAACTTTATAAAAAGCCTAGAAATCCCAGGTGTTGGAGAGGGTGTGAAGAAATGGTATCTCTCTCAACCAGGTAGAAGTATAAATTGGTACAGACACTTTGAAGAGCAATTTGCCTTATCTATTGTGCGTATCCAAGAGAAATAAATAAATGCTGACACACATGTAAACAATGATAAATGTAAAGAATGTTCCATGCAATACCGATAGCAATAACAAATACAATGAAATAATTTGTTTTCATTGATAGGGGGATGGATAAATCATGAGGAAATCATATAATGAACAATTCAAATTGTTTTCCACTAAATATCCTATTGTATTGACAAATATGGTCTTGAGTTGGGGGGGATCAAATTCCAAAATCAGAACATTTGGAGGTGTTTTGAAAATGCATCAATTAATACAACATATTTAATATAATAAAAATATGACAATCAGAACTAGAGGATTACCCATCCACTTCAGAATAGTGGTACCATTTGGGAAAGGGAGGGTAAGCTCAGGGTACCCATCTGTATTCCCAATATAGTGCCTTATGAAAGTTGTGTTTATCAGCCAGCTCACCATGAAGGTGCGTTAGTAAAGGCTGTAGTGACTCAGATAAATAAATAATTCCTTTCTGCTTTATTGATGATGGTGACTCGATACACTTTTAAAAAGATCTCATTTTCTCTTAGAAGTTTCTTTGGGAAAATTCAGTGAAGCAGAACCCGTCCATAACCACTAAAGTTGGCAAAGTGCCTTGATGAAAATTGTTACCATATAGGGATGAACTTCTGGTAGTTGTGTTAATCTAATTGCAAGAAAATGTCATTCTGTTAAAGGAAATATTTGGTTTCACCAGCCTGTAAATCTGTATTAGCTCTTCTAAGTCACTGGTTCAAACCGAACTCCAGTACCTGGTTCATAATAATTAACTGCAGATAAATCAGTTTGAATCGGAGTCATTTGGCTATTCTCTCTAAGAGACACTGTTAATATTAAAATACTCAATGGCACCTGCCAGCATGTTTGCCTTCATGTTCTATTTCCAGTTTCTTTGTGAGTTTGCCAAGCATTTTCAAATGAGTCCCCTGGGAAAATGACCTATCAGTAATTTTTTCCTGCATTTTCTCAGGCTGATAGGAGAGCAGTTCTTTGATCATGCTGAGGGTTGCACTTCTTAGTTTTCTGAGTACAGAGAAACCTTATGTTTGTGCAGCTAGGCAGAGCCTGGTGCCAGCACTGGATATTTTTGTGCCTTACATAAAGCTTAAAAGCTGAAATCACAATCTACAGGTTAAGGAACAGAGAATGCCTCAAAGTTTTCACTAAAATTATGCTAGGCTTTTTATACTTCATCCTTTAGAATGTTATCCTTTCGTACTTTGCTCTTTTCCATTACTTTTCTCAACTAAACCTTCTTCTCTTCCCACTCAATCCCTCCTCCCACCCACTCCCTTTCACAAAAGTACACAGAAAATCATTACGGTTCTTTTGCAGACAGGGGAATATTTTGTTTCCATTATCAGACAGGGAAAAAATCTAATAGTAATAAAGTCATCATTTTCAGTGAGTTAAGATAAAGGTCATCCTTTTTTCTTTGTTTCTTCGAGTGGTGGGAAAATAAATATTATATAGAATGTCATGCCCTTACAATGATGGAAAACATTAGAGGAATGGATTTCACATCAGGAAATCTAGAGAGGAAAAATCCCTTCCTTTGGGATGGTGTTAAGTTTCTTTTTCCAGAGAGGGCAAAAGATCCACTAATTAATATAAAAGCAAAGCCAGGATGCTTGTGACAGCTGTGAAGTTCATTCATTTATTTTCTCCTAGGTAGAGAAAGAAATTTGACAAATTAATTCTAATTTGGGGGAGGGGGAGTCAGATTTAATATTCTAAATGAACTTCCCTATAATTTAAGTATGTTTATATTTAGAAATAAAGCAATTTCCATTTAAAAATTTGTATAATTTTTTGACTCTAGTCCCTCATAACATCATTGAGAATTGGTTTCCCCACCTGTGAAATGTGGCTGGTTTTTCCTACCTTAGAGAATCATCCCGAGATCAGCTGTTTGGAGAAAAAGAGCTGATGTAGGAGAGGAAAATTCAAACATTTACAGGCATTTAGGAGGTCACTGAAATGTGATTATCAAGATGAGAGGAGGGTGGGCTCTGTTGGATTTGGGAGCAGCAAGTATACTTACAAAAGTATTTCATTTCATTTCTTAAAAAAATCGTTAAGACTGTGCCAAAGGAAAAAAAAATGCACAAGTCTCTGACAGTTCCCAAATGATAGCCTCAGCCCCTGCAGTAATAAAAGACCGGACTCTGGTTTCAGACAGCCTCAAAATACAGGATTCTACCTGGTTCTTAAGCAACTCGGGGAAGTTACTTAGTTTCCCCTTTTCTGCAGCTTTATTGATCTATAATTGACCCAGATAAGTTTGAGGTGTGCCGATGTGTTGATTTGATACATTTATAAATTGCAAAATGATTACCACCATGGCATTAGCAATCACCTCCATCCCATCACATAGATACCATTTATTTTTTTGTGGTGAGAACATTAAAGATCTACTCTTAGCAACATTCAAGTAGATGATACAACATCATTAGCTATAATCACCATGCTGTACATTAGACCCCCTAATTTGTTGATTTTTATAAATGGATTATACCCTCTGACCAATATCTCCACTTTCCCCCTCCTCCCAGGCCCTGTTAACTACCACTCCATTCTGTGTCTCCGAGTTTGTGTTTTTAGATTCCACAGATGAGTGCTATCATACAGTATTTGTCTTTGGATGGCTGACTTGGGAAGTTACTTGAATTCTTCCAGTCTTGATCTCCCCCAAATGATAACATTGCAACATAATGTTTCCACGCTGAAACCGAATGGTAATAATAATATATCCCTCCTAGGGTGCTTGTGAGACTATCAGGTACACCATGTATGCACATCTTAGCTCCTCAATAAATATTATTTGTTGTTTTCGCCTCACGAGAGTGCTTCGTACATAATAATGTTCCACACAGGTGTAAGGAGTGTTTGGTTTGTTTTACTATCGTTCACTGTATGATATTTAAATAATAAATTCCAAATACCAAGTTTTAAAAGTTCAATCAATCACTTCTAGCGTAGAGATGGAGAGACTTTTTTTAACTGTTACAATTATCTTACATGCCGATAAATATTTATTTAATTATTATATTCTTGTGGGATACATTCTTGTGAATACTACCAACAAAAAGGTATTCTATTCTGGCACAAGTAATTTCAAAACTATATAACAGAAATATTCATATGGACTCGTGTTATTTTCTATAAAATATAAATAACTCACAACTCATATATTAGTCATTTCTGCATTTTTCATTAGTTTTATGGCTTTTAATATTTAAGTAATACATTGCTTAGCTTTGCCTGTTGGGAACTTTGTTGAAATGGAATCACATTGTATATATTTTGTATCTACTTCTTCACTCAACACTATCTTGATAGAATTCCGTGTGGATATGTGTAACTGTAATTTGTTCATTTTCCTTGTAATACAGCATTTTAATATATGCATATCTCATGATTTATTCATCCAATCTGTATTAGAAGAACATTTGGCTTGTTTCCATTTGGGTTTATTGTATCAGAGTTGCTCTGAAAATTTCTGCGTAAGTTTCCAGGTACATGTGAATAAGAATTCTTCTAAAGTGTGGTTCAAGAGTGGAATTACAGGGTCATAAGGAATGCACATCTTCAAATTTGCTGGAAAATGTCAAACTATTTTCCAAATTGGCAGTGCAACAGATGAGAATTCCCCATGTTCTACAACCTCAACAACATCTGATATGGCCAACCATTTTTTAAAATTCAGATCCATACTGTAGTTAGAGGAATCTTTTCAGAACTTTAATTGGATCCCATCCTTGCTTTCAATTCTACAGTGGATCCCCTTACTGTCAGAATAACATCTCAAATCCTTGGTCTAAACTATAAGGCCATGCTTTATCTGACACCAGTTACGAGACATTTAAATTTTTCCAGCTCTATGGGTAAATAGTTGTATGCTATGATGATTTTGAGTTGCATTTTCCTGATTACTAACTAACGTGAATACCATTTCCTTAGTTTATTGGCTATTAGTACTTTCTCTTTTGCAAATGCCTGATTATATCTTTTTATTGGTTTTCTGTTGGGCTGTTTGCCTTGATTCTTATCCTTTATATGAATTCTTCTTTATATTTCAGTAATTCATGGTTGCAATATATGGTTATATATTATATGTGGTTGTATATGGTTATATATGGTGGCAATAATCTCTTTGTGACTCCTATTTTCAGTTTCTTTTTGGCTTCTTTGGTGAAGAGAAGTCCTTAATTTTAATGTAGTTAAATTTATTAGTCTTTCCTTTATAGTCTGGATTTTGTTTCAGAAATCATGAGGATATAAAAATATTCTTTTATAATAACTTCTAAAATTTTTATAAGTTTGCTTTTTACATTTGTAATTGAAAGTCACCTGGAATGGATTTTTTGGTAAGGTAGTGATCTAATTTCATTTTTTCCCCTATATGTATAAGAGATTTTCCCAGTTCCACTTATTGAAAAGTTCGTTTTCTCCACCAATCTATAATACCTGCTCAGTGAAACTTCAAATGTCTCTTTTGCATCTAACTTTTATTGGGTTCAATTTTCCATTCATGTGACAATTTTTATATCCCTGCACCAATATATACTGTCCTAATTACTAGAACTTTCTTAAGTCTTCATGTCTGGTAGGGTCAGTTACCCAGCTTCGTCTTCAGAAGTGTCTTGATGGCTTCAGTCCTTTGTAGTTCTATACATGGTTCATTAATTTTGCCAAATTCCACTGAAAGGATAAAAATTTTAAATGCATTGGCTCTATAGATCAATTAGGGGGAAATTGACAGAATATTGAGTCTTCCATGCCATGAATATGATACATCTATTTATTTTTTTCAAATGTATTTCAATAGAGTTCTGCAAGTCTTCCATACAGAGTTTGGAAATGTTTTATTAGATTTATTTCCAGGTACTTTATGGGTTTTTAAAATTTTTTTATTATGTTATGTTAGTCACCATACAGTACATCATTAGTTTTTGATGTAGTGTTCCACGATTCATTGTTTGCGTATAACACCCAGTGCTCCATGCAATATGTGCCCTCCTTAATACCCATCACCAGCCTATCCCAATCCCCCACCCCTCTCCCCTCTGAAGCCCTCAGTTTGTTTCCCAGAGTCCATAGTCTCTCGTGGTTCATTCCCTCTTCTCTTTAACCCCCCTTCATTCTTCCCTTCCTTTTGATGCTAATATAAATGGTATCTTTTAAAAAAATATTCATTTTCACTCTGTTGCTACCATATTAGAAACACAACAGATTACTGTATATTGATTTTCTATCTACATATTTGAACATTTATTCCTAACAATGTATTCTTTGGGGATTTTTATTCTTTTGGATATACTATGTGTCATCTGCAATTAATGGTAGTTTTGTTTCTTCTTTTTTTAAATTCTTGCACCTCTTCTTTATTTTCTTTGCCTTACAGAACTGGCTCAGACCTCCAGTACAATATTAAATATAAATAGTGATAAAAGCCATCTTTGTCTTTTTTGAGTCCTAAGGAGAAGAGTTTGGGTTACTTACTATTAAATATCATGTTTGTGTATGAATAGATGTTGAACTGTATATGAAAGGCTTTGGAGGGCTAATATTAAGATGATATATTTTTTATGTTCAAACTGTTCATTTTTATTTCCAAATTTTATTTATTTATTGGGGTTTTTGTGAATCTCTGTTATTTTATTTATTTTTCTTATTGAGATATAATTGACATAGCATCATGTAAGTTTGAGGTGTACAATGTGTTGATTTGATATATTTATATATTGCAATATGATTCCCTCCTTGGGTTTGCTAACCCCTCTCACATTATATAATTATCATTTCTTTATTTTTGTGGTGAGAACATTGCAGGGCTAATCTTTTAGCAACTTTGAAGTATATAATACAGTATTGCTGACTATAACCACCAAACTATGTATTAGGTCCCCAGAATTTATTTATCTTCTAGCTGTAAGTTTGTGTCCTTTGACAAACTATGTTATTTTAAAAATGCATGGAAATACATTCATTTGTTCATTGAATAAATATTTATTGATGTCTAGCATGTGCCAATCACTATTTAGATGTTAGAAACACTGGCTAACAAAATAAAAACCTTGTTCCTTAGGAAGGTTACATTCTAGTAGGAAAGACAACCAGATAACATTAGAAATAAGTAATATTATGTCAAGTGTTTTAGAAAAAAAAAAGTCAAGCAAAGTAAGGAGAAAGAGAGTAACAGGATGCTGGTTCAGAGAGTATGGTCAGGAAAAGCCACTTTGAGGAGGTGACATTTGAATGAAAGAGGGAGTGATCCCTGGGAAGATCCGGGGAAGGGCATTCCAGGTGAAGAGAATATCAGATGTAAAGGCTTGAAAAGGCCTGTTGGAGAAATGAGTGTGCTTGCACCAGAGACCAGGGGGTGGGAGAGTAGTAGGGAATGGGACAAGGCAGCCGGCACAGATTACGTAAAGCTTTTAAGCCACCATTTCCTAATTTTTGAATAAATTTTGTATTCTTGGGGAAAATGCAACTTGGTCATAATGTATTATTACCTTTGTTCTACAGGGCTGGACAGTTTGTTAATATTTCATTTAGGCATTTTACAATTATGTTCATTAGGGAATTGGACATGAACTTTTTCTTACTCATGCTCTCCTTGTTTGTTTTGGCATTAGTGTTTGGTATGCTAGTTGTAAAAAATGAATGGGGAGGAAAAGGATATTTCTGTCTTTCTCTATATTCTCTGATATTGAAATTATTTCTTTCTTTAGCACGTAGCACAATGCTGTGGCAGTCACGATGACATGTGATCCACAAATCTTGTTTCCTTTTCTGCATGCCACACAGCTGGACTACATTTCCCTGTGTCTTTGCAGTTATGTGGGGCCATGGGACTAAGTTCTGGCCAATGAACTGTGGTCTACATTATGTAAGAAAATGCAATATTGTATATAAAAGTGTTTTGTCATAATGAGTATTCACATCTGAGACATCATTTTTTAAGAAAACTTTCCTCATTTTTTAGTGGTGGATCGTAATATAAATAATAAATGGTAGTTATGTGGGTTAAAATCTGTGTGTAAAGGACCTAGAACAACAGAAGCCAACTTTATGTTTAATAAATATAAATTGTGACTATCATGTAATACAATGATGATATTTTGATAACAATACTATTACACTTTTCAAAGAGATTTAACTCTGAATTTACATTCCATATTAAAAAAAAAAAACACAAACAAATAAGTACATAACTTCAGCTTCCAAAGGAAATAAAATGGAAATAAAATAAGAGAAATTGTGGAAAACAAAGTCTTTGAGTTTAAAAGTTACTCTAGACAACTATCATCCAAATATTTCAAATATTTTGAATTGGGTAAAATGGACAAAAATGTGGTTGTGGGAGCACACTTAGAACTTCAGAGCACTTTGCTCCATTCCCCTTCAGGCTCCAAATGGTCAAGAGCAACAGTAGAAAGAGCAAGGTGGTCAGCCGTTGCACCCTTCCATGCAAAGTTCTCTTCTGTCCTGATAAGACACCAGAGATCTGGGAAACTTCTGGATCCTTCACAGCCTGGAGGGTCTCCCAAATCTGGGAGTGTCACTTCCTCTGTTCTATTCAGAGCAATACTAGGCTGAGTTTAGGCAGGAACAATAACTTTCTCTCTATAACTTCTGTTCTCCTGACAGATAAAACCAGCCCAATATGAACCTCAAAGATAGCCTTTGAAGGAAAAAAAAAGAAAAAGAGGTACAAATGAGGTAAATATGGTGACTATGTTTATATGAATCCCAGATACTGCAAGAACAATTTTTTTTTCATTCGTTCTCAAAAGCCACTTCCTAGCTGGTGGTATCTTTGGGAAAGGGATAAAATAGAATCTGTGTTACGCTACATTGTTTATGAGCAGGTAGGATATGGGTCTGGCTTCCACGATTTGGTCAACCAGATTGGTTTAGTGAGGGTGATGATTATTGTCATGATAGTGAGGAACATGGTAAATGGTGAGGGAGGCAATGTGGGCATTTCTCAAGAACACTACACTTGGAATCTGTGGAAATAAAATAACTAGATCCCATTCCTACTACATTTCTTTGTGAACTACTGTACAATTGCAATAGTTCTTCATTCCTAAAATTGGGTCACTAGTAGGCCTCAGCACCTCACTGGTTTACAGCAAGAAGCAGTAGGATAAAGAAAAGCTCTGTAGCCTAGAAAGGTACCAGACACATTAGGGGACAAAGAAGGATCCTGTGACAGCTGAACCACCTGGACAAAGACCCAGCCTAGCAGAAAACTGGCTTTGTGAAATAATTAGCTTATGAGGTTTTTATAAATATAAAAATACACATAACATATCATAGATAATATCAGGGTGACACAAGTGAATAGGATTGGTTATTTTGTGGCAGTCAGCTATATAGTAGTTCCAATATACTCTAAGTTCTGGGGCTAAAATCAATGTTGTTTTCAATGTGACCTCTTCCAAACAGCCTCTGATGTGATCACTCAGTGAAATGCTGATATTGATGTGTCTTGGTAATTTACTTCCTGCTAAAAATAAAAATGCCTATTGTCCTTATCAATGATGAAAATGAGACAAAAGAGCCACTAGCCTTATTGCTAAGATGCGTTTACCCTTCGATTGTGAAAAGACCTCTTAGTTTCCACTCATTTTAGAAATGTATGTAAAAAAATACAGAAATGTATGTAAAGTAATTGAGGGGAACCCTTGCATGGGTTGGAGAAGACCAGAAAGGATGTTTCAAATCAAAAAGGAACCTAAACATCAGGAAGAACATAGAAATTTCTCATAACACACATAGTCACTGTAAGAAGATTAAAATATACAGAAAAAATTACTAACTCGTATATAATAATCACATTTTGCAATCAGAGTTAGCTGTTTCTTAATATTTTGAGCTATATCCTTCTAGACATTTATCTGGGGAGAAGGATTTTAAAAAGGACAATTTCTAGCGGCGCCTGACTCAGTTTGTGGAGCATGCAACTCTTGATCTCAGTATTGTGAGTTTGAGCCCCACGTTGGGTGTGGAGATTACTTAAAAAATAATTTTAAAAAATTTAAAAGGACAATTTCTATGCCAGGGACTTTCCTCACAACAGTTCTAGGAGTGACTTGACATTATCTCCATTTTACAAAGAAGAACACTGAAATTCAGAGAGGTCAAGTCACTTGCTTATAAACTGATAAAGAACAATGATAAAATGATTTCAAAGTTCAAAGTTCTTCCTGAATCCAAAAATCATTGAAAAGATTGACAGTGCTCAAAAGGACATCAGCAAGATGGTAGAATAGAAAGCCCCAGTTTCTCCTTCCTCCCATGGAGATGCCAATTCAACAACAATACACGGATTGATTCTCTTTGTGTAAAATCCAGAAACCAGTTAAGAGGCTCTTTATAGGGGCGCCTGGGTGGCTCAGTCATTAAGCGTCTGCCTTCCGCTCTGGTCATGATCCCAGGGTCCTGGGATTGAGCCCCGCATTGGGCTCCCTGCTCTGCTGGGAGCCTGCTTCTTCCTCTCCCACTCCCCCTGCATGTGTTCCCTCTCTCGCTGGCTGTCTCTCTCTCTGTCAAACAAATAAATAAAATCTTTAAAAAGAAAAAAAAAAAGAGGCTTTTTATATCTCAGGCAAGTATAAGCCAGACACATCAGAACCAGTGGGAAAATTTAGGACATGTTCTCACAGAGTTCCTTCCAGCCCCCAACACAATGCCAGCTCCCACTTTCTTTTGGCGGAAGGAAAGAAAAGACTGGATAGTACTTCCAACATTCTGACAACTCAGAAGAGGCTACCAAAGAGACTGGCTTCTAACGCACCTGTCTCAGAGTGCTGATGGGACCCAGCATACTTTCAATGCCTGTGGGCTGCTGAAGACAAGAGGTGAATGGCATGCTCTTGCGCCAAAGAACATGCAGTGCAGTTGACAGAGGCCAATACAACTCAGCAGTCTTTCCTTCTGGAGGAAAGAGGAGACTCTGGAGCATGTGCTCAAGGTCCTGGCTTTTCAGGACACCACCCAAGAGACTGGTTTCCATTTTACCAGTGTCAGAGGGCTGATGGGATTCTAAATGCCCCGGGCCACTAAGAACAAAAAGAACTGGGTGGTATACTGCTCCAGAGGACCCGTGGTACAGCAGACAGATACCAAGAGAACAAGAGATTACAAGATTGTGAAAAAAAAAACAAAAACAAAAAAAACAAACCAGAAACAAGAAAATCCCTCTAATTAGGAATCAACATGCACAAGTGCAGAGAAGACATATCCACAGACAAGGTTTGAGAGGTGCAAGAATCAACAGCTGGGCATAATGTCTTTTTCCTTGTATGAAGTCCATCCATAAAGACTGGGAGAGGTGACTGTTGCTTTTTTCCCCCCCGTGTGGATACCAACCCCAAATTACAAGGAACACACACACACACCCCAGGGGAAGACAGCCCAATCAAAGGAACAAGAAAATCCCCAGAACCCAACCAAAAGAAATTGAGATATACGAATCACCTAAGAAGGGATTAAAAATAACTGTCATAAACATGTTCAGTGAACTCTGGAAAATGACACATGAATAAAATGAGAATTTCAACAAAGAGAGAGAAAATATATTTTTTAAAGAATCAAACAGAAATTCTGTACTTGAAGAATGCAATAAATGAATGAATGAAAAATTCACAAAAGGGGTTCAACAGCAGACATGATCAAGCAGAAAAACAAATCAGCAAACTTGAAGGGTAAGCCATTTGAAATTATCCAGTGAGAGGAAGGAAAAAAAAAAAAAGAATGTCAGAGTGAAGAAATGCTAAGAGATGAATGGAATACCATCATATGGACCAATATATACATTCCGGGAGTCTCAGAACGAGAAGAGAGAGAGAGAAAGACGCAGAAATCTTACATACAGAAATAATGGCTGAAAACTTCCCAAGTATAACAAAGGCTATGGAAATAGGATTTGAAAACTCCAACAAATCTCAAATAGACTGATCACAAAGATGTCCACACCAAAGCACATTATAAGCAAATTGTCAGAATTATAAAAGCAAAATTATAAAAGAATCATAAAAATTATGAGTGAAAAGTACATACGAGGGAACCCTGTAAGCTTATCAGCGGTTTCTCAGCAGCAACTTTGCAGGTCAAGAGATAGTGGGATGAGGGGCGCCTGGGTGGCTCAGTCAGTTAAGTGACTGCCTTCTGCTCAGGTCTTGATCCCAGAGTCTTGGTATTGGTCAAGTCCCCCGCTCAGTGGGGAGTCTGCTTCTCCCTCTACCCCTCCCCCCATTCGTGCTCTCTCTCTCAAATAAATTAATATCTTTAAAAAAAAGAGAGAGAGAGAGAAAGAGTGGGATGATATATTTGAAGTGCTAAAAAACAAAAACAAAAACAAAACACCTGCCAACTAACAATACTATGTGGAGACAAACTGCCCTTCAAAAATGGAGAACTGGGCTTTCTTAGATAAATAAAAGCTAAAGGAGTTTATCACAACTAGATCTGCCTTACAAGAAATGCTAAAGGAAGTCCAAGTTGAAATGAAAAGACACTAAGCAGCAACACAAAGCATATGAAAGTATAAAGTTTGTAGGTAATATTAAATATATTTAGAATATACAGTCATAGAACATACAAATATATTTAGCATATATTAGCAATAAAATAAATATATTGGTAAATATATACAGTAAAGGAAAATATAAAAATGTATTCTGACAAAGTCAGAAAACTATAATACTGTAATGGTAATGCATAAATCACTTTTTTCTTTCCTTTTTTTTTACATTTTTTATTTAAATTCAATTTAACATATATTGTATTATTAGCTTTAGAGGTAGAATTTAGTGATTCATCAGTTGCATAGAATACCCAGTGCACATTACTTCAAGTGACCTCCATAAGGCCCATCACCCAGTTATCCCATCCCCCCACCCATCTCCCCCCCAGCAACCCTCAGTTTGTTCTCTATAGTTAAGAGTCTCTTATGGTTTGCCTCCCTATCTGTTTTCATCTTATTTTATTTTTCCTTCCATTCCCCTATGTTCATCTGTTTTGTTTCTTAAATTCCACGTATGAGTGAAATCATATGGTATTTGTCTTTCTCTGACTGACTTATTTTGCTTAGCGTAATACCCTCCAGTTCCTTTCACATCCTTGCAAATAGCAAGATTTTATTCTTTTTTTTTTAAGTTTCTAGGTTTATTTTTATTTATTTATTTATTTATTTATTTATTTATTTAACCAATGCCTACTTGGGATGACATTTTATTTTTTATTTATTATTTATTTTTAATAATAATTTTTTATTATGTCAAGTTAGTCACCATACAGTATATCCTTAGTTTTTTATGCAAGGTTCCATGACTCATTATTTGTGTATAACACCCAGTGCACCAAGCAATACATGCCCTCCTTAATACCCATCACTGGTCTATCCCAGTCCCCCATTCCCCTCGCCTCTGAAGCTCTCAGTTTGTTTCCCAGAGTCCATAGTCTCTCATGGTTCATTCCCCCTTCTGTTTACCCTCCTTCATTCTTCCCTTCCTTCTCCTACCGATCTTCCTGCTATTTCTTATGTTCCATAAATGAGTGAAACCATCTCATAATTGTCTTTCTCTGCTTGACTTATTTCACTTAGCATAATCTCCTCCAGTCCCGTCCATGTTGCTGCGAATGTTGGGTAATCGTTCTTTCTGATGGCTGAGTAATATTGCATTGTATATATGGACCACATCTTCTTAATACAGTCATCTGTTGAAGGGCATCTCAGCTCCTTCCACGATTTAGCTATTGTGGACAATGCTGCTATGAACATTGGGGTGCATATGGCCCTTCTCTTCACTATGTCTGTATCTTTGGGGTAAATACCCAGTAGTGCAATTGCTGGATCATAGGGTAGCTCAATTTTTAAGGGACCTCGACACTGTTTTCCAAAGTGGCTGTACAAACTTGCATTCTCACCAACAGTGTAAGGGGGATCCCCTTTCTCCACATCCTCTTCAACATTTGTTGTTTCTTGCCTTGTCAATTTTTGCCATTCTAACTGGCGTAAGGTGGTATCTCAATGTGGTTTTGATTTGAATTTCCCTGATGGCTAATGATTTTGAACATTTTTTCATGTGTCTGTTAGCCATTTGTATGTCTTCATTGGAAAAGTCTCTGTTCATATCTTCTGCCCATTTATTGATTTGATTATTTGTTTCTCGTGTATTGAGATTAAGAAGTTCTTTGTAGAGCTTGGATACCAGTCTTGTATCTGTAGTGTCATTTGCAAATATATTCTCTCATTCTGTGGGCTGCCTCTTAGTTTTTTTGACTGTTTCCTTGGCTGTGCAGAAGCTTTTTATCTTGATGAAGTCCCACAATTCCATTTTTTCTTTTGTTTCTCTTCCCATTGGAGATGTATCATGAAAAAAGTTGCTGTGGCCGATGTCAAAGAGGTTGCAGCCTATGTTCTCCTTTAGGATTTTGATGGATTCCTGTCTCACATCGAGGTCTTTCATCCATTTGGAGTTTATCTTTGTGTATGGTGTGAGAGAGTGGTCAAGTTTCGTTCTTTTGCATGTAGCTGTCTAATTTTCCCAGCACCATTTATTGAAGAGACTGTCTTTTTTCCACTGGATGTTTTCTCCTGCTTTGTCAAATATTAGTTGCCCAAAGAGCTGAGGGTCCATTTCTGGGTTCTCTATTCTGTTCCATTGGTCTATGTGTCTGTTTTTGTGCCAGTACCATGCTGTCTTTGTGATCACAGCTTTGTAGCACAGCTTGAAATCTAGCATTGTGATGCCCCCAGCTTTGTTTTTCCTTTTCAACAGTTCTTTGGCGATTCAGGGCCTTTTCTGGTTCCACACAAATTTGAGGGCTGTTTGTTCCAGTTCTTTGAAAAATGTCATTGATATTTTGATCGGGATGGCACTGAAAGTGTAGATTGCTCTGGGCAGCACAGATATTTTAATTCTGATCCATGAGCATGGAATATTTCTGCATCTTTTTGTGTCTTCTTCAATGTCTTTCAAGAGTGATTTGTAGTTTCTAGAATATAGATCCTTTATGTCTCTGGTTAAGTTAATTCTGAGATAATGTATGATTTTTGGTGCTATTATAAATGGAATCAATTACCTAATTTCTCTTTCTTCAGTCACATTGCTCGTGTATAGAAATGCAACTGATTTCTGAGCATTGATTTTGTATCCTGACACATTACTGAATTGCTCTGTAAGTTCTAGTAATTTGGGGGTGGAGTCTTTTGGGTTTTCCATATACAGTATCATGTCATTTGTGAAAAGAGACATTTTGACTTCTTCTTTGCCGATTTGGATACCTTTTATCCCTTTTTGTTGTCTGATTGCTGTTGCAAGGACTTCTAGTACTATGTTGAATAATAATGGCGAGAGTGGGCATCCTCATCGTGTTCCTGATCTTAAGGGAAAGGCTTTCAGCTTTTCCCCATTGAGAATGATATTTGCTGTAGGCTTTTCATAGATGGTTCTTATGAAATTGAGGAATGTACCCTCCATCCCTACACTCTGAATTGTTTTAATCAGGAAAGGATGCTGTATTTTGTCAAATGCTTTTTTAGCATCAATTGAGAGGATCATAGGGTTCTTGACTTCTTGTTGATATGATCTATCACACTGATCGATTTGTTGAACCACCCTTGCATCCCAGGGATGAATCCCACTTGGTCATGATGGATAATCCTTTTAATGTACTGTTGGATCCTATTAGCTACGATCTTGTTGAGAATTTTTGCACCCATATTCATCAGGGATATCAGTCTGTAATTCTCTTTGATGGGGTCTTTGCCTGGTTTGGGGATCAAGGTAATACTGGCCTCATAGAATGAGTTTGATAGTTTTCCTTCTGTTTCTATTTTTTGAAACAGCTTCAGGGGAATAGGTATTATTTCTTCTTTGAATGTTTGGTAGAATTCCACGGGGAATCTGTCAGGCCCTGGACTCTTGTTTTTGGGCAGGTTTCTGATCACTGCTTCAATCTCTTCATAATTAATCGGGCTGTTTAAATAAACAGTTTCTTCCTGTTTCAGTCTTGGAAGTTTATAGGTTTTCAGGAAGGCATCCATTTCTTCCACGTTGTTTAATTTATTGGCATAAAGCTGTTGAAAAAAGTTTCTAATGATCCTTCCTATTTCATTGGTGTTGGTCGTGATCTCTCCCCTTTCATTCATAATTTTATTAATTTGGGTCCTTTCTCTATTCTTTTGAATAAGTCTGGCCAGTGGCTTATCGTTATCATTGATTCTTTCAAAGAACCAGCTTCTAGTTCTGTTGATCTGCTCTAATGTGCTCCTGGTTTCTAATTCATTGATCTCTGCTCTAATCTTGATCAATTGCCATCTCATGCATGGGTTAGGCCTGTTCTTCTGTTCCAGCTCCACCTTCTTGAGGTGAGAATATAAAAACTGCATTTTTTCTATTCTTTTGAGTGAGGCTTGGATGGCTATGTATTTTCCCCTTAGGACTGCCTTTGCAGAGTCCCATAGGTTTTGGACCGATGTGTTTTCATTTTTGTTGGTCTCCAAAAATTGTTTGATCTCCTTCTTAATTCCTTGGTTTACCCAATCATTTTTGAGCAGGATGGTTCTTAGTTTACAAGTGTTTGAATTTCTTCCAAATTTTTCCTTGTGATTGAATTCCAGTTTCAAAGCATTGTGGTCTGAGAATATGCAGGGAATAATCTCAGTCTCTTGGTATCAGTTGAGATCTGTTTTGTGACCCAGTATATGGTCTATTCTGGAGGAAGTTCCATGTGCATTCGAAAAGAATGAGTATTCTGTTGTCTGAGGTGTAGTGTTCTGTATATAGCTATGAGGTCCATCTGTTCCAGTATGTCATTCAAAGCTCTTGTTTCTTTGTTGATTTTCTGCTTAGGTGATCTGTCTATTGCTGAGAGTGGAGTGTTGAGGTCCCCTACTATTAACGTATTATTATCTATATGTCTATTTATTCTGGTTAAGAGTTGGCTTGTGTATCTAGCTGCTCCCCTGTTGGGGGCATATATATTTATAATTGTCATATCTACTTGTTGAATACATCCTTTAAGAATAATATAGTGTCCTTGTGTATCCCTAACTGCAGTCTTTAGTTTAAAATCTAATCTGTCTGATATAAGAATTGTTACCCCAGCTTTCTTTTGAGGTCCACTGGCATGAACAATGGTTTTCCATCCCTTTCCTTTCAGTCTGGACGTATCTTTAGGTTCAAAATGAGTCTCTTGTAGACAGCACATGGATGGGTCATGTCTTTTTATCCAATCTGCAATCCTGTGGTGTTTTATGGGAGCATTTAGGCCATTCACGTTGAGAGTTATTATTGAGAGATATGATTTTAATGATGTCATGTTGCCTGTGAAGTCTTTGTTTCTATAGATTATAAATTTCTGTTCTGTATCACTCTTGGGGCCTTTTTACTTTTATAGAACCCCCTTAATATCTCCTGTAGGGCTGTTTTGGTGGTTACGAATTCCTTCAGTTTCTGCATATCTTGGAAGGTCCTTATCTCTCCATCAATTCTGGATGACAGCCTTGCTGGATAAAGGATCCTTGGCTGCATGTTCTTCTCAGATAGAGCTTTGAAAATACCCTGCCAACCCTTCCTGGCCTGCCAGGTCTCTGTAGACAGGTCTGATGTTATTCTGATATTCTTCCTTCTGTACGTAAGGATTTTCTTCCCCCTGGCTGCTTTCAATACTGTATCCTTGGATCTAATATTTGCAAAATGCACTATGACGTGACATGGTGTAGTTCTGTTCTCATTGATTTTGGGAGGGGTCCTCTCTGCCTCTTGGACATGAATGCTTGTTTCCTTTGCCAGATTAGGGAAGTTCTCAGCTACAATTTGTTCAAATATCTCTTCTAGACCTCTCTCTCCATCCCCTCGGGGATATCGCTGATTTTGACACTGGAACATTTCATTGAGTCAGTAATCTCCTGTAATCTACGTTCTTGAGATTGGATTTTTTTGAGCCAAGTTTCCATTTTAACTTTCTCTTCTACCGTCCCATCCTCCAATTCACTAATTCGTTCTTCTGCCTCATTTACCCTGGCCATCAGAGTATCTAGTTTAGACTGCATTTGATTCATAGCATTTTTAATTTCTGCCAGATTCGCTCTTATTTCTGCCCCTAGAGATTCTATATTCTCGTTAATATTTTCGTTAATATTTTTTTCAAGCCTATACATCATCTTGACCATTGTTAATCTGAACTCCATTTCTGACAATTTGGTTATATCCATGTCCATCATTTCTTGGTGGAGGCCACAGTCTTGGTCTCCTTTCTTTGCTGAGAGTTTCTCCTCCTCATCATTCTGATGAGGAGAGGTTGCAGGGATGCACAGAGCCCAAATTATTGACCAGGACCCAGGCAGTGTGCACTTGTTTTATAGGAACCTTAGGGATGTGGGCTTCTTGATTTTTCAGCCTGCCTTCTGGGGGAGGGGCCTGATGCACTGATACTCAGGCAACCCTGTTTGGGTAGAGTTGTCCCATCCCCTGCGAGGAGGGATTGGGACGGGCACAATATGAACCGGTATTTCCGGGCTTTTGTTCTCTGGCAGCTTTCCCTGGTGGTTTTCTGTGACTTTTCTGAGAGTCAGAGCAGCCGTGGCCATATCCTAGCCTCTGTCTCAGAACAGAGAGATCACAGTCTGCTCTCCACTGAGCTCTCCTGGCCACTCTCTGTTTCCATTGGTGCTGCTAAAAACCCCACAGCATCCTGGGATGTGCGCCCCATAGCCGCTCTCCCAGCCCTCACTTCCAGGGCTGGCACATTTCTGTCCTTTGTGTTTCTAACACCACCAGCCGTCCGCAGTTCCCACGTGCACTCCCGAGCTCCCTGTTTCAGTGTGGCTCACGCGCACTCCAGAGTACCGGTTTTCAGTCTGGTCACGTGCGCGCTCCTGAGCTCCCGGTTTCAGTCTAGTTCGAGTGTGCGCTCCTGAGTTCCTGATTTCAGTTTGGACGCGCGCACACTCCTAAGCTCCCAGTTTCAGTCTAGTTCAAGTGAACGCTCTGGAGCTCTGGAATTCAGTCCGGTCGCACGCACGTTCCCAGGCTCACGGTCTCAATCTGCTTTCTCGCAGGTGCTCGTCCGGAAGTCCAGCCCGCTCCCCAGTGCAGGTGGCTACTGCTTTCCGGAGTCCGAGCACGGCGTCTCCCTCCTCCTTCTGTTTATCTTCCGATATCTGTGCGTGGATTCATGGCTCCCCGCTTCGTACCTCAATATTCAGCGCTGGAGATGTTCATTTGTAGAGATCCACATGTATCTTCCTGCATCTCAGGCTGATTTCGTGGGTGTTTAGGATGCTCTGGTAGATATCTAGCTCAATTCAGGGGACCAGCTGAAGAAGGGGTCCCCTATTCCCCCACCATCTTATTCCTTTTCCCTGGCAATGTGCTACTTTTAAAATCAAGATTTCATTCCTTTTGATGGATGAATAATATCCATTGTATATATATATATACACACCACATCTTCTTTACCCATTCATCAGTTGATGGATATTTGGGCCTTTCCATAATGTGGTTATTGTTGATAGTGTTGCTATGAACATTGGGGTGCATGTGCCCTTTCAAATCACTGTTTGTATCCATTGGATAAATAACTACTAGTGCAATTTCTGATCATCAGGTAGCTCTATTTTTAACTTTTGGAGGAACCTCCCTATTTTCCAGAGTGGCTATACCAGTTTGCATTCCCACCAACAGTGTAGGAGGGTTCCCATTTCTCCACATCCTCGCCAGCATCTGTTGTTTCCTGAGTTGTTAATTTTAGCTATTCTGACTGGGGTGAGGTGGTATCTCATTGTGGTTTTGATTTGAATTTCCTTGATGCCAGTCATGTTGAGTATTTTTCACTTGTCTGTTGGCCACGTGGTTGTCTTCTTTGGAGAAATGTCTGTTCATTTCTCCTACCTGTTTCTTTACCGGATTTTCTGGCTTTCAGGTGTTAAGTTTGATAAGTTCTTTCTAGATTTTGGACACTAGCCCTTTATCTGATAAGATTGCAAAAATCTTCTCCCGTTCTGTCAGTTTCCTTTTAGTTTGGTTGGCTGTTTCCTTTGCTGTGCAAAAGCTTTTTATCTTGATGAAGTCCTAATAGTTCATTTTTGCTTTTGTTTCTCTTGGCTTTGGAGACATGTCTACCAAGAAGTTGCTATGGCTGAGGTCAAAGAGGTTGCTGCCTGCATTCTCCTCCAGGATTTTGATGGATTCTTGACTCACATTTAGGTCTTCCATCCATTTTGAGTTTATTTTTTGTGTATGTTATTAAAAAAATGATCCAAATCAGCAAAGAAGAAGTCAAACTTTCACTCTTCACAGATGACATGATACTCTATGTAGAAAACCCAAAAGACTCCAGCAAAAACTTCCTAGAACTGATACAGGAATTCAGTAAAGTTGAAGGATATAAAATCAATGCACAAAAGTCAGTTGCATTTCTGTACATTAAGACAAAAGAAAGAGAAATTAAGGAATTGATTTCACTTACAATTCCACCAAAAACCATAAGATACCTAAGAATAAACCTAACCAAAGAGGTAAAGGATGTGTACTCAGAAAACTATAGAACAGGGGCGCCTGGGTGGCGTAGTCCTTAAATGTCTGTCTTCAGCTCAGGGCATGATCCCAGTGTTCTGGGATCGAGCCCCACATCAGGCTCCTCTGCTGGAAGCCTGCTTCTTCCTCTCCCACTCCCCCTGCTTGTGTTCTCTCTCACTGGCTGTCTGTCTCTGTCAAATAAATAAATAAAAATCTTAAAAAAAAAAAGAAAACTATAGAACACTTATGAGAGAAATTGAGGAAGAAACAAAGAAATGCGAAAACGTTCCATGTTCATGGATTGGAAGAAAAAATATTGTCAAAATGTCTATGTCACCCAAAGCAATCCACACATTCAATGCAATCCCTTTCAAAATACCATCAACATTTTTCACAGAGCTGGAACAAATGATCCTAAAATTTGTATGAAACCAGAAAAGACTTGAATAGCCAAAAGAATGTTGAAAAAGAAAACCAAAGCTGGAGGCATCTCAATTCCAAACTTGAAGCTGTATTACAAAGCTGTACTCATCAAGACAGTATGCATACTGGTACAAAAACAGATACATAGGTCAATGGAACAGAAAAAGAACCCAGAAATGGACTCTCCACTCTATGGTCAACTAATCTTCGACAAATCAGGAAAGAATAGCCAATGGGAAAAAGACCGTCTCTTCAACAAATGGTTTTGGCAAATTGGACAGCCACATGCAGAAGAATAAATCACTTTTAATTCAGTTATAAAGTCAAAAGACAAAAGTATTTTAAAAAGTTATGTGTGTGACTGAAGTTAATTGGTTATTATCGTAAAATAGATGATTATAACTATAAAGTGTTTTATGTAAGTGCCATGATTATCACACACACACACACACACACACACAAACCCATAGAAGGTACACAAAAGATAATGAGGAAGGAATCAAAACACACCCCCCCCCAAAAAAAATCAGTAAAACCCAAAGGAAGACAGTGAGAGGAAAAGATGAATGTAAGAACTCGAAGACAAACAAAGAAGTTAACAAAATGACAATAGTAAGTCCTTCCAAATCAATCATTTATTTTAAATGGATTAACTCCCTAAACAAAAGACCTAGAGTGACTGAATATATTTAAAAGCAAAACAACAACAAGAACAAAAACCAGGATCCAACTATATGCTGCCTACAAAACACTCACTTTTGATTTAAGGACACATATAGGTTGAAAATGAAAATACAAAAGAAGATACTGCATTCAATTAGTGATCAAAACAGGACAGAGGTGGCCATACTTATATCGGACAATATAGACTTTACATAAAAAATTATCAAAATAGAAAGAAAAACATTATAAAATGCTAAAATAGTTAATTCATCAGGAGGATGTTACGATTAAAGTATATTGCACCCATCATCAAAGCACCTAAATATATGAAGCAAACATCGACAGAACTGAAGAGAAAACTAGAGAGCAACACAAAATAGTAAGAAATTTCAGTACCTCACTTTGAATAACAGATAGAACACCCAGACAGATCAATTAGAAAACAGTACAGATTAAATGGATCTAACAGACATATACAGATCATTCCACCCAGAAGCAACAAAAAACACATTCTTTTCAAGGCACATGGAATATTATCTAGGATAGATTACATGTTAGGTCACAGAACAAGTCATACCACATATGAGAAGATTGAAATTGTACCAAGTATCTTTCCTGACCAGAATGGAATGAAACTAGAAATCAACAGTGGAAAAAAATATTGGAAAATCCACAAATATGTGAAAATTGAAAACATACTCTTGGGCCCATGGGTCAAAAGAAATCAATGGGAAAATTAGAATGTGTCAAAGAAAAAAATCAAAACGAAAATTAGAAAATATCTTGGGACAAATCAAACAAAACACAACATACCAAAATAAAACTTAATGGATGCAACAAAAAAGTACTAAGAAGGAAGTTCATAGCACTAACCCCTATGTATTAAAAAAGAAGATATCAACTAAACAATCTAACTTTACTCTTCAATTAACTAGAAAAACAAATTAGGCCCAAAATTAGCAGAATTAAGACATAACACAGATTAAGATATAAATAAAGAAAATAGGAGGTAGAAAAAATAAATGAATTGGTGTTTTGAAAATTGACAAACTTTTTTTTAGGCTGAGAAAAAGAGATAAATAAAAAAAGAAATTAAAGAGAAATTTCAACTGATGTCACAGATATAAAAAGGATTATAACAGATTACTATGAAAAATTACACACCAAAATATTGGGTAACCTAGAAAAACAATTCCCTAGAAAGATATAATCTACTAAGACTGAAACATGAAGAAATAGAAAATCTGAACAGAAGTATGATTAGTATAATTGGTCGGTAATCAAAACATTTCAACAACAACGAAAAAAAAAGCTCAGGGACAGAGGGCTTCAATGATCAATTCTAACATTTAAAGAGTAATCAACGCTGAATCTTTTCAAACTTTTTCAAAATATTGAAAGGAAAAAATATTTCAAATTCATTTTATGAAATTAGCATTCCCCTGATTACCAAAGCCAGAAAAAGAATCACTATAAGAAAACTACAGGATGATATTCCTGATTAACCATGGAGAAATTTTCAACAAAATACTAGCAAATTGAATCAAACAGCACATTAAAAAGATCAAACAGCATGGAAAATTGGGATTTATTCCTGTGATACAAGGATGGTTTAACACATGAAAATCAATGAATGTGATACACCACAATAATTCAATAAAGGATAAAATGCACAAGATTATCTCAATAGATGGGGAAAGCATTTGAGAGAATTCAACACTCATTCATGATTAAAAAGACTCACATGCTAGTAACAAAATATTACTTCAACATAATAAAGCACATGAATTTAAAGCCCATAGCTAACACACTCAATGGTAAAAAACTGAAAGTTTTTCCTCTAAGAAGACAAGGATGACCTACTTTGAGCAATTAGGCAAGAAAAAGAAATGAAAGGCATGCAAAATGGAAAAAAAAAGAAATAAAATTATCTCTAGTTGCAGATCACATGATCTTATATGTAGATACTACACGTACACATACACACAGTTAAAACTAATAAATGAATTCAGTAAAGTTGCAAAATACAAAATCAACATACAAAAATCCGTTGTGTTTCTATGTTTCTATATATTAACAACAAACTGAAAAGCAAATTAATAGTCCCAGTCACAAAAACATCAAAAAGAATAAAAAGAATAAACATTTATTCCTAAGTAGATTTAAGCAAGGAACTAAAAGACTTGTTCACTGAAAACTGTAAAACATTGCTGAAAGAAGTAAAGAAGCACAAATAAATGGAAAGATATCCCATGTTCATGGATTGGAAGACTTACTATTGTTACAATGTCCATACTACCAAAGCAATCTTCATATTCAATGTACCCCTAGCAAAAATCCAACGACATTTTTTACAGAAACAGAAAAACAGTCTATAAATTCATATGAAACCACAAAGGATCCTGAATAGATAAGACAATCTTGAAGAAGAACCAAGTTGGAGGCTTTACATTTCCCGATTTCAAAACATATTACAAATCTACATAATTAAAGCAATATGTTACTGGCTTAAACACAGACATACAGACCAAAAGAACAGAGTAGAGAGACCTGAAATAAACCCTCACATAAAACAGCTTGTCCTCGACAAATGTGTCAGGAATACACAAAAGGAAAAGCATAGTGCTTCAACAAATGGTGTTGGGAAAACTGGATAGCCAAATGAAAAAGTGAAATTGGATCCCTAACTTACACTATATGCAAACATCAACTCAAAGTAGATTAAAGACTTAAACATCAGGTCTGAAACTGTAATACCCCTATAAGAAAACATTCATGGCATTCGTCTTGGCAATGATATCTTGAATATGATTAACAAAAGCACAGGCAACAAAAGAAAAATAGGCAAATTGGACTCCATCAAACTCAAATACTCTGAATAGCCAATAAACAATCAACAGACTGAAAGGGCAGCCTATGTCATATAAGAAAATAGCTTCAAACTACATAATTATAAAGGGTTAATAGCCAAAATACGTAAGTAATTCCTATACCTCAGTAGCAAAAAATTAAATCACCCAATTAGAAAATGGGCAAAGGACTTGAATAGACATTTCTCCAAAGAAAACATACAAATGGCAAATAAGCATATGAAAAGATACTTAAGATCACTCATCCTCAGCGAAATGTTAACCAAAACTACGATGAAATATCACCTCACACCTGTTACTATGGCCATTATCAAACAAGTAAAAATAAATAAATAAATAAAAATCAATCAATTGATTGATCCCATTTTGGCAAGGATGTGTAGAAACTATAACCCTTGTGCACTGTTGGTGGGAATGAAAAATGGTGCAGTGTGATGGAAAAACAGTAACGGAGGTTCCTCAAAAAAATTAAAAATAGAACTATTATATAATCCAACAATCTTACCTATGCATTTTTATCCAAAAGAATTGAAATCAGGATCTCAAAGAGATATTTGCCCTCCCGTGTTCACTGCAGCACTATTCACCACAGGCAAGAGATGGAAGCAACCTACAGATGAGTGGGTAAAGAAAACATGATATATGCATACAATGAAATGTTCAGAAATACAAAAGAAAGAAATCCTGTCATGTGCCACAGCATGGATTCACACTGAGGGCATTGCACCAAAGTAAAATAAGCCTGTCACAAAAGGACAGATACTGCCGGATTCCACTTATATGAAGTTTCTAACATAGTCAAACTTATCAAAGCAGAAGGTAGAACACGGCTGTCTGGGGACTGGGGGAGAGGAAATGGGGAGATGTTGTTCACGGAATACCAAGTTTTAGTCATGAAAGTTGAAAATGTTCTAGAGACCTACTGTACAATATTGTGCCTATAGTAAACAATTCTATACCGTACACTTAAAAATGTGTTGAGAGTAGATTTCGTGTTGCATGTTTTTTACCATAATAATAATAATTTTGAAACTTTAAGACAAAAAAGAATGATAATGCTCTTCTCTCCACTCTGAATTCCCAAGACAATGTCAATTCCATTCCTCCTGGTGTCTCATGATTGTTTTACTATGCATTCATTTTATAAATATTTTTAAAGATTTTATTTACTATTTATTTGAAAGTGAGAGAGAGCTCTAGGGGAAGGGGGAGGAGAGCAGAGGGAGAAAATCTCAAGCAGATCCCATGCAGAGTGTGGAGTCCCAGTCGGGCTTGATCTATCACCCTGAGATCATGACCCGAGCCAAAATCAAGAGTTGAACACTTAACCAACTGAGCCACCAGGCACCCCTCATTTTATAAATATTGATTAAACACTATGAGTATATTCTGTCCATATCGCTCATATTACCTCATAAAACACAGGGTTTTAGCACAGAAGACACTTAACAAATACTTGTTGAATAAATGCATTTAAGCATTTGTAAAGGACACATCTATTAAAATTTTCTAAATGTTACAGACTGTTTAATCTTGCAGAATTCACTTGCAAGGCTTATTTTTCAGAACTCTATAAAGCTATAAATTCACCAGGAATTCAAAGAAGATAGTGTCATTACTGAGAGAAACAGTCGGGAAAGACTATATGGATGATACTGACCTTCATTTGTTCACGCATCAGATATATTTAGGAACCATTGCATTGCCAAGGGGATCGACATAGGTTCAAAGCCTAATGAGTAGCCAGACCATATATAATGAAGTATACGGAAAAAGAAGCAAATGTAAATGTTTATGTGTACAGTATGATTAGACCAACTGGCAACCCTTGATGCCCTTGGAGGTTGCTGAATGTTTTACGTTCATACTGAGTTTTAAAGGAATAACACATACAGAGTAAGAGAAGAGCACTCTAGGCAGAGGAAGCAGCACATATAAAGGTAAGAAAACGAAAAGGTCTGGCTAATTAGGAATTTGTAAAATGTTCAGAAGATCTGGAGTATAGAACATAAGTAGGGGAGTAAGAGAGATCATGTGGTAATCAGTTTGTGAAGGACTGTAAAATTGTAAGGTCCAAGTTAAGGAATTTAGTCGAAACTCACAGAGAGACTTAGAAATAGCCCCACTTCTCTTCAATCCCAACGAAACACATAGACTGAAAAGCAACAACAAAAGATGTTGCAACTAGTGCATCAATCGTCTAGATCAATGCATGTGAAAATTGTAACCATTTGTTCAGTTCCAGGCAATGTATTTGAAATTGTCAAGCAGAAGAAACCTCTGCCCCTTTTTTGTAGCACTTTTTACTATCTTACAATATTGGTCCCATTGGACTTTATATTTCACATATAACTGAATTTCACCATACCCTCCAACTACATATTTAGCCCCTCGCTTATCTCTGTATCTACCACAGAGACTCAGTTAAATTGAATGGCACCAAACAGAACCAAGCTAAAGCATTATCTCTTTCTCATAAACTTTACAATCTTTAATACTTACTGAATCACAGATTGAGTCAGAAAAGTTACCTTTCACAATATAATTAACTTACATTAAAACAAAACAAAGCAACAACAACTAAAAAACAAGAATGAACACCGTGTTTGGTTACTGACACCTAACGCTTTGTTTTTGTTAGACTTGACTCAGCAGAAATACGAAGCCTGCTAAGACGGTCTGTATTTCCAGCTTTTGTGACCTTTGTTTATTCAACAAACTCCTGTGAACTTTGGTCCACTTACGTTCTTTTGCAACCTGTATATCTCTGTTGGATCCATGTGCATGGTTGAGATACTCCCTGTTCAGAGTCTGTTCACAGTGATTTTGGAGGCATGGAAAGAAGAGGCTGGTCAACATATACATTTTATGTTTCTTTATAGAATGACCGATTGATTCGTTTCAGGGTAATTTCAGCTCTAACTGCTAATCTGGATAGGAAGTGCCAAATCTTTACAGCACTGCTGGAGTAAACGGGTATGTTTTTCTTTGCTTATCAGAGGCTCAATTATAGGATAAGCCCCAAAGAAGTGTGTGCCAAGTCACCCAGAGGGCTCAGTGTAAAAGAAAAGACATTTCTGAGGTTCTAAATATTAAGGGAATACAGTAGTTATCTGAACTAAATCACAAATCAGGCTCTAGAGGAAATGTGTAAGTCAACAGTAAAGGACACAATTTCTTACCTTTGTTTTCTAGAATTTTGATTCCCTTTTTGTAACTACTGCCTCACACATTTCCTATCAGAGACACTTAGGCAAATTTACCCTGCCATAGTGGAAAGCCATTTTATGATTTTTTAAGTACTAAATTTAAAAGTATATAAATTCTGTAATTTAAAATCTATATAGTTAATGATATTTAATTTCATAGTCAGATACTTATGCTAAATTCCTGGTGGTCATATCTATCACTTTTGTGCCATTATCTTATTTGGTACACAAATACATTAATTTAGTTAATGATGCTTTTGTGGGTTTCAGATTCCACAACTGCAAAGAATTTAGGAGAGTATTTCTTAAATCTCTGAGGCTTGTCTGTTTACCTGTGATAAGTTACATGAATAGATCTAATAGACATTTTTTGAAAAATGATGCTTCTTTCTGTCATCTTTTTGCTACCAGGAAACTCAATGTAATTTACATTTTAATCATGTCCACTCTTTTACATCAGATTAAAGGGAAAATTAACTCCCTTCCCTGGTTTCTGTATTTTCTTAAAAAAATATTTATTTCTGATCTTTTAAAAATGTCCTATAATATATACACTGCCATTAAAATATACGGCAGTTTTTTATAAAGGAGGAAAGTATGTATTATAAATCAAAAATTAAAAAACACACTAAACTATAATTTATTGTTCCAAAATATTCTTTTTTTAAGAATTCACTTATATATTTATTTGAGAGAGAGAGAGAGAGAACCCATGCACATGAGCAAGTAGAGGGTGGGAAAGAGGGGGAGGGAGAGGGAGAGAATCTCAAGCAGACTCCACACTGAGCATGGAGCCAAAGGCGGGGCTTGATCTCACAACCCTGAGATCATGACCTGAACCAAAATCAAGAGTCAGATGCTTAACTGCCTGAGCCAGTCAAGGGCCCCAGTATTCTTTTTTAACCACCTTGAAGAAGATGGAATTTTTTGCAATGCTGTAACTTAATAGACAAATATTTGGGAAGATTTGAGGTTCCTTTCCCTTTTGTTTTCCTTTTTTTCCTCTGTTTATTGTGAGAAATAGCTTTTGTTATAACAATCCTCTTTTCTTTCAGAGAAGATTTAATTCTCTTCTGATGAATTTTATATTGAACAAGTCAATGGAAACAAATGACAGGAACAGAGTCCAAGAGGAAAAATGAACTAGGGGTCAAAACTCTTAGTGAGTGGGAAGAATCGATGACTCCCAGTTCTGAAAAGTTAATGAAAATTGGTGCCACCAACTAAGATACAGTCTACAGAAGGGATAACAAGTTTGAAGAGGAACATAATGAGCTTAATAGTGTTGATACCATGCATTAAAGCAATCAAAAACAAAAATAAAAACAAAACAAAAACAGAGGGACAATGTAAGTGTCTGTGGTAACTCACTGAACCCCACCACAAACTCACCTCCTCCAAACATTAGGTGGAAGACTGATTTCAGAGGTGAGGTTTCCAAGACTAATCTGAAAGATGGACCTCTGTTCAGGGGAAGCACATAACACCTTAGAGCTTAGATCATCCCCTGGGTTGAAAGGTAAAGTATCATGTAACATACGCCACAGCCAGAGGATAAATAGGCTTGGGTTACCAGTGCATTATTTGGCTGCCCTCATCAGAAACATAAACCATCTCCACAAGTTTAAGATAAAATAGGAGAGGACTGATCATTTGACTCAAACAAAACCATCTTAAGTGCAACTGCTATCTTCCCTCCTGATACGGCACATGAGTCAAGCCCAGCTGGAGACTGTATCTAGAAGGATTGCCGCGGTGGAGTTTCCTGAGGCTGCCCTCTTCCCTTATACACGTCCACTAACAGGATCATCTTGTTTTTGTTGAAACAACGTCATAAAAGTTGCATAAAATCTGCACATGGTAACTAGACATAGAGAAATTCTGCCAGGAGCAGTACCACTCTGAAACAAGTCCTGAAAGGTAATAGCTTTATGGTATTTGGCTGCCTGTTGATAATATTTAATGTAAGTTTCTACAGCCAAGAAAAAACAGATCAATCCAAAACATTTTTGTGGCCTTTTTTTCCCCTTGTATTGTGAAAATACAAAGGAAAAAAGCACACAATACCATCTTCTAATAAAACTTTGGAGATCATTTTTAACAAGTGGCCACACATCTAAGAATATTAAAAATGAACTTTGGCACTTTTGTTCCTTATCGTAATATTACCACCACTTGTTTCCTTCCCTATGAATATTTCAAACCCCACCCATTCAATGATCCAAACCAGAATAAATCCACTCGAGGCAAACCATGTATGCTTATCTAAACAATGCAAGCATGTATAAAAGATTAAGGCAAAGCTCCCACTAAAAACTGAGAATGTTAAAAAAAAGAACTGAAGTTTCTTTTTTAACAATATGTTTTCTTTCAATATTATTCTTCTAGATTCACCGTAAGCATTCAAGATTTTAAGAAAAGAAGCATTCCCTTTTCTGAAGCTTAATATGCACAGAAATATTTATTATTTCAGAAACATGTATAGATCAGATACACACTAAAAAAGTTAAGCAAATTACATATAAGATTCAAAGAAAGATGATTTAGTTTTTGTTATAGTGATAATTGTTTCAACTGTTTCTTGTCTAATTAACCAATTAATTAATTTTTCAACATCCATTTTATTTCAGGCCTATGCTGGAAAGAATTATAAATGTAAATGTATATTTACACACACACGTGCAATGTATATAAAGGTATGTAAGTGTGATGTACATGGTTTTAAGTATTAAAATGTAACAAATGGGACCAAGAGTTAAAAACAAATGTTATAAAAGGGATGTCCTGATCCACTTAAGACTTTTGACATTTAAGATTCACAGCCAAATATAGATTTCTGAGGAAGGCATTCCTCTGTGCAATGAATCAGAGAAGGGAAGATAGGGAATTGTGCTAAAAGTGACTCAGATAATTAGATTGTGCCTCCTCCGTGGTCTTTCTAAATTTACGGTTGAAAAGAAAAACTCAAAACAAAAGCAAGGCAAATACTATTGATTTGGCCTGTTTTTCTTTGTGAGACTGAGCCTGGTGCTATTTTGACATGAAAATAGGAAATCAACTTTAATTAGTTCTGTGAACTGGAATGCAACACTGCTTGCGATGAGGTGAAGGGCTCCATTTCCCCAAATCCCCATTCTGATCCTTTAACCTGGAATTTTGCAAAGCCTCTTGTGGTATCACCAGCTGCACTGGGGAAGGAGCTATTTGGAGTTCAATATGGAAACGACACCCGCAGCTGGGGTGGGAGCTTGTGTAGTTTTACACAATGTCAGCCCGCCCTTTCTCTGTGGAATAGGAAATGCTGGCAAAGTAGACATCCTCTCACAGAATAATCTCCGCTTTCTCCTTGGAAAATATACAAATAGAAAGAACATTCTAACACGCAGCCATAAGGAATGTGCATTAGGATCCTGTTTAGAGGGATCAAAATCTGTATCTTGAATCAGCATTACTGATTGTCCTCTGTATGTCTGTCTGCACTAGTAGTTAGACAATCCTTTTTTTTTTTTCATTTTTGTCTAATGACATTTGAAAGTCTATGGCATTCACTGCACTATATTAAGTAGCCAGTGTAAAGCAAAATTGAATGGAATGTTCCAGTTATCCTGTAAGTTCATCCTCAGAAAATAAACAACCTGAATAATTCAAGTAAAAATAAATTCCATTACCACTCTTCTTTCTCATTATCAAGTCTGATTTGGCTGCATTATCCTAACACCTACTATATCATGATCAGAATATATCAAAAATGCAACTGTACTGAGTTATACTTTTACTATGAAGAATAAAACTTAATACAGTCTGCTTTCCTGTGTTAGTAAACTCATTTTGGAGTTATTTTAATGAAGAGTCTACTCTTAACATTGTTCTAATTTGCAAACCAAACAAGTTCAACCACCTCCAAATTGTGCCAAATCAGGCGAGAAATAGTACAGAGGAAATGTGAGGTTTCACAAACCCTTCCAGGATTGCTAAGGGTTCTTTCATCAGCATTTGCCTATTATAGTTACTTTCAGCCCTCTAAAATGCAGCCACTCAACTGAGCAATTGTAAAGGGGATTTTTAGACAATTTTCCTGGGATAATCATTTGATATTTGCAGATCATCAGGTCAGCATATGACAACATTCTGGCATTGAGATCTGGGTGGTATTGCTAAGTTTTGTATTCTGTGATGATACATGTCACTACATACAGATGAAACTAAACTGTGCATTTTGCCCTAGGTACACAGGAAGCTGATCCTTTTCAATAATGTACGGGTGTTGACTATAGCTTTCTTCAGGAGTCGGAATAATGTGATGAAAAAATAATCTGCTACCCTAGCCTGTCACCGAAAGATATCTGGTTCACTCTGTATTGCATCACCCAGGGGTCAAGAGAAAAGAGATTTTCTCTGCCCCATATCTCTATCTCGCTCTCTTCTCTGACAGTATTTTTTTTTTCACCATATTTTCTAATGAAACATAACACTGGCAAATGATTCCAGGACATAGATTATACAAGGAAAGGTAGTATGAACTCTACATACTTAAGAAATATTTCATGGTGTTTTATATTATTCAGTTCTTTATCTTTTCCTGTCTCATACTCATTCTCCACTTAGCCAAAAGCATAATCCTTTTAATGCAAATCTATGCTCTATTGCTTAAAACCTTCCAAGGGCAACACATTGCAATGAGACAAGCACAACTCCATTGCAGGGCACACAAGCCCAACTATTACTTGGTTACTACTTATCTTCTCCAGCTTTCACTTTATAATCTAGAAATACCAGATTACTATAGATCTTCAAATAAACCTCATGATGAATCATGCATGCTGTTGCCCACAATGTTTCCTCTACCTTCCATCTTACAAACCTTAACCTTGCTGACCCATACTTAAGACTTGGCTCATAGATGTCTCCTCCAGAAACCTACCCATGAGCACTTCCTAAACTCTCTGGACTAAACGATGGGCCTTTCTTGTTGATCCCATAGCACCCTCTGCTGTTTTCCATTACAGAATATATCCTACTGGGTTTTCTTCATCTTGCCTTCTTAGGAGACTGTGAACTCCTCAAGTTCATAGACAAATGTATCATCAGTATTTTATTTACCTCTCTGCAGCCCCTCCCCCAACCTCATCTCCACCTTCCAAGATGGAAATGGGTGGAGAGAGAGAGAGAAAAAAAAGCAGAGACAGAGGTAAATATCTAGAAAGAGAACAGCAACACCGAAGGAATTCTGCAGCAGAACAACTTGCTCAAAACAAAAACAAACCCCATCACAGGGGACTGTCTGGGTATGTCTCTGCAATATGAAAAGAATAAAATGAACACAACACTCAGTAAGTATTCATGGGATAGCTTCCTGGTGAAGGACAAAACTCTTTTCTGTGTCCATGGATGCTCTGTTTCCTCCTCCAATTGTTTTTCTCACCTCCACCAATTGTTTTCTCATTCCAACTCTCTAGGCTCTTCCAGACTTAACTCTTGAACCCTGGGTCAAATCCTATTGTCTCTATAAAGACTTTTCCAATTACCCCATGAAACATTATCTTTATCATCTCTGAAACTCTATAATACTAGCTTTTAATCTCACCATTCATAAATATTTTTGGGCTTTCTTTCTTTCATATTTAATCTCAAAAAATGTCTCATTGAATATATTAACAATTGTGTTATAACAAAAACCACTGATATTCACAATAGTATTGACAAGAAATAGAATTAGTGCTTAATTAAATGTTTTTCTCATTTCTTTGATTTCTCTTTCATTTAGAATACTCATAAATCTATGCAGAACAACTGGTTAGATTTTAATGTATTTTAGACTTTTTTTTATCCATTCATGTATTCTTGTAAAAAAAACCCTGGAATTGCAAGTGTTTGAGGGTAAAGGAGCTGCGTATAGGCTGGGGAAAGCTTACTTTCCCTAAACTAAATTTTTTTATGTTCTAACTTGTCACAAATTCTCTAGATGACTTTGGGAAAGTATATTTCCTCCTTAGATTTTAGATTCTTCCTTGAAAAATGAAGCCCTAGATGATAGAGCAATCTTTCTAAATACAAATGTCCAATGTGTGTAAACCTGTAATTACTTGATCTACGAAACTTGCCATGTGTGTTTATATATAACTCACAATAATTAAATATGAAAACATACATATAAAGTGCCTAATTCTGTGTATGATGCAATCTTAGAAACTAAATAAATGCTAAGCACTGCTCTTATTATTATTTTTACTTATTTAAATAGATGATGTAGTGACGTTCAAAAATCATACTCATATGTATATAAACACACATATATATTATATATACATAAATCAAATATATAAACACATACATATTATGTACACATAAACATATATTTTATATATACAAATATGCATATAGATACATAAATATACATATATATGTATATGTTTATATATAAACACACATGCATCATCTCAGTTTTATGGATCAATGTTTATAAAAACAGAAAGTGAATAATGATAGGAAAAGACATGAACAAGTAAAAAAGACTTACTAGTGAGTAGAAGAGAATAGAGCATATCATTTTTCTGTGATGGTGAGACAGACCTCTTGGGACATCTTTTATATATAAATTGGATGCTTTGTTGCCACATGATGGGAAGAAGAAACTTTCTTAGATTTCTTTAGGGTTGTGCGAACTCTTTCTTAGTTAGATTTCCTTTCAGTGGCCATAAGAGGTTGATAAGGGCTATTGAATCTTATGGGAGATTCTGGGTGACACTCTTTTCAACAGTTAAGCTCACCTAGATCTAGACTTTATGTAGCACAGAACATACCTCATCAATTATACTGGTTTATATGACTGTCTACTCACTCAAACTGAGTTTACGTGTATTCCCAGTCCTCAGTACCTTGCTAAATATATCGTAGATACACAATACATGTTTACTGAGAAAACATACCTGATGAGTTTACTTATGTAAGGAGTTTGAATGGAACTTCAATTCAGAATGAAATAGAATGCACCGTAGTTTAAGTTAGCACCTGGAAATCATGATAAGTTATATATACGATTTGCATGCTACTTCCTCATAGGACACACAGGACTCGAGGCAGTGTTAGAAACCGGGTAGTACTAAGAGCAGGAATTTCAAATTTGTTCTTTAAGGTGAGACCTAAGAGAGAAGCATAATTTCAGAAAGGACTCTTATGTTCACTCATAAGTGGAACATATGGAATAGCGTGGAGGACCATAGGGGAAGGGAAGGAAAACTGAATGGGAAGAAATCAGAGAGGGAGACAAACCACGAGAGACTCTGGACTCCGGGAAACAAACTGAAAGTTACAGAAGGGAGGGAGGTGGGTACGGGCAGCGGGTGATGGTCACATGTTGTGATGAGCACTGGATGTTATAGGCAACTAATGAATTGTTTAATCAAAAGCTAATGATGTACTATATGTTGGCTAACTGAACATAATTTTAAAAAAAGGAAGAAAGGACTCTTATGTTCTTGGCCTGATCCTTTCATATTTTAAAAAATCTGAGGAGAAACATACATTTTAATAAGTTGCTTTCACCCTAGATGCTACTATTAATAATTTAGATTTAATTATTACTTTATTATTATTATTTAATTATTTGCTACTGATTAAATTCTTTTTTTAGGTAAACCGTACCCCCAACATGGGGCTCAAACTCACAACCCCAAGATCTAGAGGTGAGCACTCTACCAACTGAGCCACCCAGGCATCCAAGATTTAATTCTTAACTATAAAATTTGCTGTACTGTTCATCAGAAATGGTTTCAGAAAACTAGATTGTTATTTCTTGAGTGTGTTTCAGCCTTAATAGGTTTGTAGTCATGATCTGGAAGAACAGACAAATTGAGAGTTCTCTGTATCATTTTTCCTCTTTGATTCTGGCTCATTTGTAACGGCTTGGTGTAGTCTTAGGGTGACATTGCCAGATCTAAGCATCTTCACATGAAATGAAAATAGACTTCAATCAAAGTTAAAGCAGGAGGAAATGACCTTCCCTTAAGTCATTGCTTTTTACTTCTGTGGCTGCATGATTTCAGCTTCCTGTGGGATTGGCAGTACAGTGCACAATGATTATCCTCAGCTTCTTACATTTCTGAGAGCCTTATGAGGTTTTGCATAGAAATACACTTGGTAGGTTGGGTGGTTGGTTGATTATGAAAGAAACATACTCTTAAAAAGGATAATTTACCATTTCTATCTGATCTTGAGTTGGTTAAGGTAGTTCCTGCTATATCAAACAATACCTTGCCAAACACAGGGCTTCTAATATTTTAATTGAGAGTTTAATGTTGCCTGACCTTATTTTGCTATCATTCAAGGATCCAGTCAAGGAAAATACACAATTCTTTTAGCTTCAAGACACAGACTTAGAGAAAAAGACATTTATAATTATTACTATCTTGCAGGAAATTTAAATTCTAATTTTGCATCAATCTCCAATGTGTAAGGCAATTCACCTTTTTGTAAGGCATTGTTTTTTCATCCAATAGGGCTGTGGCCAGCTAGCAACCTTCAGAGAGGACTACAATAGCAGGTTTTGCAAAGGAGTTCACATGACTACTGGCTATGAGGAAATGCCTGGGCTTCTGCCCTCACTCAGAGTCTATTCACTGAAATGTTGATTCAGCTGGACTCTAAATACCTAATCCAATAGACTTCTGAATGTCAGAAGGGCTTTGGCTTTTTAGTCTAGAGAAACCTGAGAGTGAAGTAGGAAAAAACGTGCAGGATGGCTTAGGGAGCATTGTTTCCACGCCCATCTTTACAGTTGGGACATTTTTGTGGTTTACAAGAAAAATCAAACCCCTAGTCTGGCAAAGAATTGTCATTCTAGACTGATTTTTGTATCAGTAGTTTATTTGGCAGAGAAATAGTCATTTATATGGATTTTAATTTCCATATTCTTAAACACTACTCTGATTATTTATAGGAATCTGGCTAGTTGGTCCATAATTTTGGTTAGGCCATATTGTTTTGTTGGTCAAGTTTGTATTTTCTGTCCTCTCTTCTTCCCAATTCTGTCTCCTCTGTGAGCATCCCAAGTTCTTCCCTAGGCTCTCAGACACCCCATTCTTTTATTTGTAGAGGAAGAACTTCAAGTTCTGTCGGTGTGGATGGATGAGGATATGAGGAAATCAGAAGCGTTTTCACACTAAGTTAGTAGAATCCAAACAGTAAACGGGGGAGAATTTTCCTGCACTGATGACTCATATTCTACTTGTGCAAATATTTAAGTTACAGGTGGTATTTTCAGAATTTACAACCAAAGGCAAATCTAAATTTCCCAGAGCCAGATTTCACCAAACTCAATGACTTAGGAGTGTGTACTTGTCTAGTTAGTTAGTTAGTTACACGCAAAACTACCTCGCTTACCAAAAATTAGTGAGTAAACACATCTCGGAGGAAATAAACGCAAACTGATGTCAGACAGACCTGGGCAAAACTTCTAGCATTGTCACTAACTAGATTTTTTAACATGAGTAAGTTTAGTTTAGCATTTCAACATTCTGGGCCTTATTTTTCTCTTCTATAAAATGGGAAATAATTCTGGCCTCTGAGATGTGAGAGAAATCTAGAAGTGACATCTACCAAGACATTGAAAGTTGATTTTTAGGGTCAGATTAACAAAGCGCATACCTCTTCTGCCCCTATGGCTCCATGTGGAAACTTAAACTTGGCTTATGGAAGCAACTTTCCAATTTAGAAGACTATTATATGAAAATTATGATACCACTTAGCAAGGTTGCTGCGAAGTACAGATAAGAACACAGATAAAGTACTTTACAGTGTACCTGAACAGTGGGCTCGTAGCTAATGTTAACCTTTCATCTTTATGATGTTAATAATTGCAGTAATGACAATAAACTGTGATGTAAAAATCTGGGTCATAATCCAAATGCAATTAGGCTCATGGTCAGATTGAACACCTGGAAATAGTACTTTGGTCAGATCACCATAGTTTGGAGTTCGGCCCTAGCATGTTGGCTCAGTAAACACACCATTGGTCACTACTGTGTGATGATTCACAAATACCAAACTCACGAGCAATAGATTTAATAGTTTACAAGCAGAAATATAGCTATCATACACAAAGGTCCTACCATTCATAGTTTAATCTGGCAGAAGAAATCAGGGTAAACTAAAGTTCATTAGAGAAAAGAATCAAAACCAAGGTAGAAAGCTGGCTAATCTTCAAGATGAGGGTTACCCCACTTTGTTAAGCTGACGAATCCATTGCCACTGTTGGAATTAACTTACCATATGAAACATAAGGACAAGGTATCAGATAGGGGAGTGAGAACTTTTGATTGCCTAGACACTGTGGTAACACATTGCCACTGGGTATGACTATCCCCCCCCCACACCTTTTTTTTCCAGATGGAGAGAATGTGCATAAGTGGCGGGGGCAGAAGGAGAGGGAGAAAAGAATCTTAAGCAGGTTCCATGCCCAGCTCAGCGCCTGATGTAGGGCTCAATCTCAGGACCCCACGATCACGACCTGAGCTGAAATCAAGAGTCGGATGCTTAATCAACTGAGCCAGGCGCGCCTCCCCCTGTTGTGTTCTTCAAGGCGACAAATTTCCTTCCATTGCCACTTCATTCTTTCTTCCTTTCTTTTATCCTTCCTTTCCTTTTGTTTTATGTGTTTTCTTTCCTTAGTCTTTTTTCCTCTCCTTTTTTTCTACTTTTAGTGAAGTTTTGTTTTGTTTTTATTTGAGTATAGTTAATGTCGGTGTTGTATTGGTTTCAGGTATGCCATCCAGAGATGCAACAGTTCTGCTCAGTGCTCGTTGTGATAAGTGTCCTCTTAATCCTCTTCACCTAGTTCACCCTCCTCCCCTCGTGCCTCCCCTCTGGAAACCATCAGTTTGTTCCCTAAGGTTGAAGTCTGTTTTATGGTTTGTCTCTTTTTTCCTTTGTTCATGTGTTCTGTTTCTTAAATTCTACATATGAGTGAAGTCATAAGGTATTCATCTTTCTCTGACTGATTTATTTCACTTAGTGTTATACTCTCCACCTCCATCCATGCTGTCACAAATGGCAAGTTTTCATTCTTTTTTATGTCAGACTAATATTCCATCATATAAATATATACATGTATGTATACATATATATACATATGTGTATAACATACATACATGAATACACACATGCATACATATATACACACACATATATACATATATATTCCATTATATATATACATTCAAAGGAAGAGGAAGCACAAGACTTTGAGGACAGCTAGTGTTCTCTGCTACAAACAACTACAAATCTGCAGAAAAAAGACTACTGTATTTACAAATGTATTTGAATTTGAAAGTCAAAAGAGGGGCTGGGTTTTTCTGCTGTGTTGAAAATGATGTGTGGAAAGCAACAGTTCAGCTGGAATTAGAAAGAGAAAAACCAAAAAGGCCATGGAATCAATTGTACCTGCTGCAGACATGGCAGACATTTGGAATCCAGGTCTTTTGAAATCCTGGTATCTTGGAATTGGGCTCTTCTAGCAATTTCACCTATATAGGTATATAAACTGTTAAAATTCATCAGAATGAAAACTGTGTGTGTAAACTGGGTCAAATGAAAATTTTTAAAAAATAGACACATGTTGTATTTAATCCTCAAAGTCATCCTATGAGAAAACCACAGGTCATCATATTTTTAAAAATTTGCCACATTATGCTGTGTATGGGGCTAATGTAACCTACATTTTTAAAAAAGATTTTATGTGTTTATTTGACAGAGAGATAGAGAGCCAGAGAGCGCAAGTGGAGGGAATGGCAGAGGTAGAGGAAGAAGCAGACTCCCTACTGAGCAGGTAACATGATGCGGGGCTCGATCCCAGGCAAGGCCGCTGGGATCATGACCTGAGCCGAAGGCAGACACTTAACCATCTGAGCCACCCAGCCACCCCTGTAACCTACATTTTTTAAAATGATGATGTTATATTATATCTATTCCCTCTCCTATAGGATATGAGCACAGAAACCTCCGGGTAATTGCTGTGGAAGAAAGGTAAGCAATCTATAGATCATGTATACAGAGTACTGGTATCCAGACTTGGACCCAGGAAAGAAGATACTGAGACGGCACAACTGTAGTTTATTTTTGAGAACAACGACCTAGCAGGCATTGGAATCCAAGTCTCAAGCATCAACCATCTAGCTTATAAGTCATCGGCAAGACCAATATCTCTTTTATTCAGCCTTCAACTAGATCCTCGGTTACATCTATGTGAGACAGGGAAAGTACCAAAGCCAAATTACAATTACAAGCACCACCATGGAGAGCCACAGCCCCTTATTTGAGGAAGAAACAAAATATCAGAGAGCCACTGGAGGATAATCCAGACTTCCAAAATTAGCAGCCAATGCACTGAAAAGTCCAGATAGTGTTCTCTATCATCTGTCAACAAGAACCACTTTCCTTCCTGTTTTTTCGAGTCTCTAATTTTCAAGGATTAGTGTAAGATTACATCCGGTAGTGAGTTTTAATTAAAAAAGACTGAATGGATTGGTAGATTGGAAAAAGGAACAGAGCAGCAATGCTTAATAAAGTCAATTATTCCTGATATTTTCTTATAATTCCATAAATTTAACTCTTCTCTGGCCAAGTCTTACTTTCATTATCTTGTATTTTCAATGTAATATATGTAGTTATAAATATATTTCAGGGACCTTTTCTATCATTACAGCCATTTAAATGATTTTTTTAGAAGTCTATATTAAGCAAAAATGTTATATCTATCTTGATAGTGCACTGCTATTAACAAAAGTCGATAATGCTGTAGAAGGCTTACTATCTAATTAAGGAAAGATAGTGTTTCAAGGAGAAAAGGCAATCACAAATTCAGATTATTTTGGAGCAACAAGAGAGGAGGCCACTTTGGAAATGTTACTGATGAAGGAAAGCAAAGATCACACCAGTTCTCTTAAAAGGGAGCTATTTTGTGAAGATGGTTAAAGAGCCTAGCTGCATTAAGAGGCAATATCCAGGAGTTCACTTGGTGGTGATTAAACATGGATTATTTAAGCATGTATAACATAAACATGTATATTAAAATCCCAAATGTGTATACTATAAACACAGTATTTAAAAACCAGAGTCCTAGCAGCTAAAAATGGCTGAGTTTTTGAAGAACAGATGAAGTTAAAACTGTTATTAAAATTAAGTTACAGATATGCAATTTCTTATTTGTCATTATTTTCTTTCCTTTTTCTATCATGTATTTTCCCTGTATCGAGTAGCCAAATCACCAATTATGGAACGCTTCTCCAAAGCAAGGTATTCTGCAAGCCACCCAAGAGCACATAGTGCTGTTGGGGTTGAGACATGGGAGAAAATCAATATATTAAAAAATGAGTGCCTCGGCAAAATTTAAGAAGTTCAAGACTGTTGGTAAATATCACGAGACAATCCTGCACCACCGTCTGAGGAATCCTTTACATGTTGGTGCTGGCAATTTGGAGGTGCCAGTGATCACTCTGACCTTGGATGATTACAGCAGAATTCATTTAATTTTCATTTTAATTTATTTGCATTGAAACATAACGTAGATATAGAAAGATGAAAAGACCAAGTATTCAGTTCCATGAGTTGTGACAATTGAATACACCCCCAAAACCACAGGCAAAACCAGACATCAAATATTTCCATCACCCTGGAAGGCCTCTCATGGCCCCTTCTAGCCAATTCCATCTCTTCCATCCTGTCCTCAGAGGCAGGGAGTTTCAGATTTCTACCACCATAAATTAGTCTTGCCTGTTCTTGGACTTTATCTAAATGGGTTCACAGAACAGGAGCTCTTTGTTTTTTAAGATTTGATTGATTGATTGATTGATTGATTGATTTAGAATATGAGCAGGGGAAGGGACAGAGGGAGAAGGAGAGAATCTCAAGCAGACCCCACGCCAAGCACAAGCCCAGTGGGGAGCTCAATCTCATGACCCTGAGACCATGACCTGAGCCAAAGCCAAGAGCTGGACACTTAACTGACTGAGCCACCCAGGCACCCCAAACATGACCTCTTTTAATTCTGGCTTCTTTGTATCAATAAAAAGTTGCTCAGATTCACCCATGTTGTTGTGTATATTATTATTTTGTTCCTTTTTAATACTGAGTAGTTATATTATTATTAGTTTCTTGGTTATCTGCCCAACGAAAGTACATACGCTTAAATCGAACAATATTAATTTTCTATTGCAATAGAACAAGTAGCCACAAACTTTATTATCTCATGGTTCTTTAAGTCAGGTTTAGGCTCACATGGGCTTGATGGAGTCTTTTGCTCAGGGTCTCAGAAAGCCGAAATCAAGGAGTAGACCTGGGCTCTCATTTGGAGGTTCAAGGAAGAATCTACTTCCTTGAGTAATTGGAAGAATTCAGTTCTTTGTGGCTGTGGGTCTGAGGTTCCCATTTCCCAGATGGCTGTCAGCTGGAGACCCTTTTTGGCCCCTAGACAACATCTGCAGTCCTCGTCATTTGACCACGTTAGAGCCAAGAATAGTGCATCAAATTGTTCCTGTGCTTAGACTCTAATTTTCCCTTTGCCTTCCTCTTCTGATGCCAACTGGAGAAAGTTCTCTGCTTGCAAAGTCTCATATGGCAGTCTCCCCTTCTTAAGGTCAATTTGGCCAATCATAGGAGTGATATCACAATCACAGATTCTCAAAATTAGGGGGTGGGAAATCTCAGGGGCCCTTCCTAGAAATTCTGCCTGCTATACTAACTAAAATCATCCTGCCAACTTTATTTACATGATTGCAAAATGGTGGAGGAGTGAGCAGGAGACAGTGAAGCTTGGAAAGTACAGGCCAGAGAGCAGCGACTCTGCTGTGGACAGGAGTGAGAACTCCACACCAAAAGAAATCCAGAAAATACCTGATATGTTTGGCCATGTATAAAATAATAGAAAGATTTATAATTCTATTGGAGGCTTTTTGAATACTTAATTATAAAATGATAAGAGCACAGAAAACTAAGCAAGCCAGAAGAGGAAGGAAAATACCAAACAAGTTTTACAGGAAATGAAATATAACCAGAGCACTATATCTAGCTAAGCTATAAACCATACTTACATAATCATATTATATAGATATTCAGTACTGATTACCAGGTTAGAGTCTATTTTTCTTGGAAAAAATGGCAGAAGGGGAAAGGGCATGCATGATATTAAGACTGCTAAAAGTTAATCTTCCATACCTTTATCAAATAAACGGAAAATGGTAAATAAAAAATGAGTGCAATTTAGAAATGTGAACATAAATAACAGAATAACTTAAAAGAATTTGAGCAGATGGTGATGAGGTGGGCAGAGGACTTTTGCCTTCCATTATAAAATTTATAGCATCTGGATCTTGATGCTACAGAGATTCAAAAGTATGAACTATTCCAAAGGAACATAGCATTTATGAAAACGTTTTATGTTCTAACAGTTAGCCAAATACATTTAACTTAACATCTAACTAAAGAGATGAATTTCGTACTCAAAGATTTTAAAGAATTGATTAGTTTCAGCAATTTTATCTTATATTAAAATTTGCTGTTATTAATAATTAAACTAATTGTAAGTCACCTCAATAGAATCATCTCTTTTGACTTATTTCACTTCTCTGTCTTCATGTCAGCTTGCAGGGGGTTGCGGATAAAGGAGGAGAGGAGCCTAAAAACTGTAGGGAAATTGTAGAAGAGTCAGGTTATAAAGGCAGCCAGTCATGTGAGGTCATCCCCAAATTTGGGAACAAAAGACGAAGTCTTTTTAGGCTCAATATTTAAAGTAGACTGATTCAGAAGTTACACACATTTTGAGCACTAAATTCTAGACTTTAGGTTCCACATACAACAGCAAATACAGGGGTTCTTTAACTTGGGACTTCATGAAGGCAACACAAGGATTTGTCTAGAGTGAGCAAACCTCCACACACTAAAGAGAACTACAGGTGTGGCTTACTAACGCCTGTATATATGCAATGAAGGAGAATCCATTCATTAGTATAGGACACACCAAACTCCAATTTCACCTCACCAAGTAACTGATAACAGCCCTCACACTTTTCTGAGAGAGTAATTCTACTTGCATCTGGATCCTCTTTGTTGCGTCCTAGGCTCCTGTCACAAATGTTCCCTCTCTGCACTGGTACGAGTGCAACTTGCTTCACAACCCTTATAATGATCAAAGTCGTTCTCTAACCTGCATTCACTAACCCTGGAAATGATTGCCTCTGTGCTACGGACCCCAGTCTCTAATCTTAGCACTCTGTGCCACCTTATAAAACCTCTGCCTATTCTTCGGAGTCATTATGTTGTGGGGTGATGCATTTCTTACATATCAACATGAAGCATTCCCTAAGCAAAGTGACTTAGGACATTACTGCTTAATCTTTTCTCGTATGGTATCTTCTGGTAGCATGAAGTTTCCTGAGGATATGATATGTATATAAATATATACTTTTCTATTTATCACATATACTTAGAATATACATATACATGTATGTATATAAACATATATACTTCTCAACTAATGTCCTAAATCCCTTTGTTTATAATTATATATAGCTAATTTATATAACATAAATTTAGTTAATTTAATAAATATACATTGAGAAGCTATTTTATGTTAGGCTCTGGAATGATGAATAAGATGTAATTTCTGAAGACAAGAAGCATAGAGTTGAGAGGAGAAAGACAAGCAAGGATGTAGTGTTTTTGTTTTTGTTTTATTTAGAGAGAGACTGACAGAGAGTGCAAGCAGGGGAGAAGGAGAGGGACAAGCGGACTCTGCGCTCAGGCAGGGCTCGAACTCATGATCCTGAGATCACAACCTGAGCCAAAATCAAGAGTTGGATGCTTAACCGACTGAGCTACCCAGGTGCCTCTAGGATGCAGCTTTAATACAGCTTCTCATGTCCAAGATACTGAGGGCCAAAAAGGCTCGGGTAGTACCTAAGAGGGGCACTGAACCCCCAGGTAAGAGGGTATGAGAGACAGCTTTCTGACTAGGTCAAAGACTGACTCTGGTCATCATTTCAAACAAGATGAGTTCTTTATTTAGGGGGAGAAAACCCACATTATTTCTTGCTAGCTTCTTACCCTCTCAAATAAGTTCCCCAAAACTCTCAATTCACAAACCCTTCTCCTTTCATTCTTGGCATGACATTTGAACCTAGATTCTTAGGGGGTTGTGAAGAGATTTTCACTTTAGGGAACACCTGTTTTCTCAGTCCTGAATCAGCTGTTCAAAAGACTGAATTTTGTGTAAAGATTGAATCTAGCATATGTTGGCTACTCTAAAGCAGCATTAAAATAAACAGAATACGCCAATGTCTTACTTTAGCATAAGACACTGTAGACTTGCTTTCTTATGTTTGCTCTGATGCTCTCAGCAGTAGGGAAGTGACACCACTGTCTCGGGAAAACATCTCATTTTCATTTTCTACCTTTCTTTAGCCTCTAGAAAGAAAGAATGGCATTTTTAAGGTTTTTGTCACAAAACCTCTCAGTCCTCAAGAACAAACTGAATTTTAAAAATCACTCCAAATTTTACAAATATGTAAAAACAGAAAGCATGTACTCTATAAACGCTAAAATACCAGAAATGCCACTGGAGCCATACATGTGTGTGAACACTTACTTTCCCAAAGCTGAATATTCTGCCAACTGGTGCCTGTCAAAAGAATTTAGTGTAGCTCGCTGGAAGATGATAAACAGAACTCACTTATCTTGGCCCAACCCAGCATAACAAGGAGCAGGGAAACTTGTATAAAATGAGTCCAAAATTAAGGAAGACGAAAAAGAAGAAAGCTGACTACCTTACCTACACTCTGCTGTTCAGTGAAATGATGCTGGAAAGTGATAAATATAGTCCTATCTGAAGCAACTAGATCTTATTTATAAGATCTCATTTAGGAATTATCTCCAGACTCCAACCCTATCACTTCATGCTCAGATGAATAAACAGGACTTAAACTGGAAGGAGCATCAAAAGTCTTAAGTATTGTTCATTTCATGGAGGCCAAGAGAAGCTCCTTTTGAAATGCATATGTACCTACCAAGGTGACTTGGATGCAACTGGATCACATCCCAGTGGCAACACAGAGGAGCTAAGGAAGAGCACCTAGGGCGGCGTCCAGGGCAGGATGAATAGGGCAGTGATAACTCCCAAGGGATGAGAGAAAAAAGAAAAAGAAGTGCAGAAGTAAGGCACAGATTATTTTTGAAGGGTCTGATGCTAACTCTGGCTGAGGATAAAAATCAAACAACCTCTCTGGGATGCTTACAGAATAGAAAAGGAACAGATCCATGGCCAGGGAAAGATGAACCTGGATGAGACATACCAGAAAACAACAGACATACATATATATGTAATGTATGACTTAAGGAAGTTCTAGAACAGGGAAAACTAATATAAGGTAGGATTTGGCTAGTCTAGAGCTATTCTACTATGGAACATAAATGGAACAGTTAAGAATCTATAAACCTTGTGGCAAAGAAGTACTGAAGCTATAACAGAAAGAACATTTCTTCTGCAAATTTATCGATGCCAAATAGGTCATGCATAATTATTAGACTATTTTGCTAAGCATAGGTACCCTCCAGTGATGAGAAGTAGGTAAGGTCTTAACCCCATTAAAAGATCTAAATTCTGTTATTTTATTTTAAAGTCACTCATTAACAGCAGTCACAGTCAAAAAGGTTCTACAGACTCTTCTATCAGCTGAATGAGGTCTCAGCTTTCTCTGCTTTGGGTGTCCTTTGAACCCATCTTATAAAAGATGTGGCTGATGACTGAAACAGTATTTGAGCATCAGGATTCAACTGGATCCATCAGGATCCATCTCATACATGGATTCAAACAAGAATGTTCTGAATCAGTTTACCAGACTCCAGAGAATTATGTCCTGGTAGTTTATAGGATGAGATGAGATTGGAGTTTCCTACCTGTTTTGAAAGGACTCTGAATTCTTAGTTGGGTCTTTACCCCACCACAGTATTTTTAGAAGACGTCTCTCTCCTTGCCTCCTTCGTTAGTCACTTGTAAAATAATGCTCCCTTGAACCAAACATGACGACCTCATACATACCTTTTGAATGATTTCCTAATAGCATGTGCCTTCCCTTATTGTGCTTATTACAGCTAAAATTTTGCATTTATCATGTGATTTTTTTCATTAATATCTTCCTCCTCCAATAAAATCTAATCTTCTGAGAGCAGAGAAATGCTTATTTTTGTTCATTTATATACTTCAGAGTGCTCAGTACATTTATTATTTGTTGAATAAATATGAATAAATTAATGATAGTAACATAAGGAGTAAATATATGAGTAAACAAGAATAAATGAACAAATGAATAGGTAAGCGAATGAATGAATGGTCTTCTCAAGTCATATGATCTTGAGATTAAAAATCTCAACCTTCTCAGGGAGACGATGGGGCAGCACTCAGTTCTGCCGAGAGATGTAAAGGTTGCAATCAAAGTTAAGGAGGAGGTGAGAGTGAACAGTGCAGATAAAAGAGACAAAGTGGCTCAGCCCTTTGGCTTCAAAGTTGTTGCTGTTTTGCAGCAGTTTTATATTTTGTTATGTACCATTCCTGCAGAATCTAAGCTCCGTGAGAGCAGAAACTTTTGTCTATTTTGTTCAATGCTCTTTCTCCAACACATAAAACTGTGTCTGGTGCACTGAGGATATTCAATAAAATGTTTTGAACACACAGTCAAGGTTTTATTGAAGGAAGGATTTCATTATTTCTTAATATAAAGTTTTGTTCATACAAAATATTTTCCAGAAAATGTGGCTTATCATCTTTGAAAGATTAGTCCCCAAGCTGAAGTACATTCTGTCTCACCACCAATTTTGAAGAACTCATATAGAGTCACTATTATTCAATACAGCAGAATACATCAACGAAATTCATCTTCACACTGTTTAGATGCCAATGTCCTCTGCCTTTAGTTTCAACTTGCTGAAAAGATGAAAGGAGGTCATCTGCTACACTGTAGTCTACATTATTGCCTTCATGGTAGAATCAAGTTTTAAATGTGAGCTTTGTTATTTCCTAGTAATTTGTGGAGTTAAGTAACTTAATGGTTCATTTTCTGATATTTATTTTTTTCTTTATTTTAGAGAAAGAGAAAGACAGCGGGAGGGGGAAGGCAAAGGAAGACAGAGAGAGAATCTTAAGCAGACTCCACACCTAGCACAGAGCCTGACACAGGGCTCAATTTCATGACCCTGAGATCGTGACCTGAAACAAAACCAAGAGTCAGATGCTTAACCAACTCTGCCAGGTGCCCCATTTTCGGATATTTATTTTAAAATCTATATGAAATAATTCCATCAAAATACAACAAGATGTGGCCTGTGCTAGCATTAACGGGAAGGAGATAGAGAAGGCATCTATTGAATACAATACATAAGGGACACCTGTTTCATTTAGTCTCCAATACAATTTTATCACCTGTACAGAATGCTACTAGATCTACCAGAGGTTAACAACAAAGTCAAATAAAATTTCCCAGGTTGGTTCACTTAATCTTTTCAATATTTCTGTGTCAGAGGAAGGAAAGGTGCCTGTAAAGCTGCTCATTTTTTATTACATTGCTGGAGTTAATGACAATATTAAATGGATAAAAAGCATACTCACCTTTCCACCTAATAATAGTTCAAGTTAGAGTGATTTGTGAGTGTCTTAGTTTCAAATACTCATGTCCCTGTTTCATTCTTCTCTTAAAGTTTCTAGGGATGCAAAAATACTAAATACTATTGCATATTATATCATTTGCTGAACCTTAATTTAATGAGAAATCTCCATTGTTAGACCATATATTTCTGAAACCAAGATGTGTAACAGCTTCACTCTGATACTTAATACATGCAATCAAGTCAATAAATGGGTACACAAAATCCACAGTTAATAATCACCCAGGAACTTAAGTTAATGAACTGTTTTTGTATACGTAAATAAAGATAAGAAAGAAAGGGTTGTGGGAAGATGGGGCAGCAGTGGTATGGCTTGTTCTTTCTTTCTTTAGTTCTCCTACATAAAAACAGAGTGAATATGATAGAAAAAATTTCCATGGTCACCATCTTCAACAAACCTATGTGACAAGGAATGACCACAGACTACAAAAGACAAAGAGAAGGGAACAAACCAGCAATAGATAGAGGATAGAGTATCAGCAAAAAGTAGCAAAGAGAAGGCAAGGAAGCTCAACAGGTCTGAGAGTCAGAGAACTGGCAAAATGCCATCAGATACTGCTGGAATCTCACTGGCTATTCCGAGAAGAGCAGCAGTAACTGGGAGAGGATACTGGGAGAGGATACTGGGGCTCCAACTTGCAAGCTAGAGCAAGGGGGCTTTGGGAAATTCTGAAGGGTAGTCTGAGTCTGGAGCTGCAAACTTGCTAAGACTAATAAACTGACACACCATCCCAGGATAACATCCTTTACCCTGAAAAATTGCCAGGAACAAGGGTCAAACTAAATGCTTACAGGGATGATGATGTCAAAAAGGGAAAATAAGTCCCCAAAAAAGGGCAAGATAATAAAAAATGAAGGTTTCAGAAAATACAGGGTCATATATTTTATTACTTTGTGGATAGAAACTCTAGAGATGCTCTGTTGATTATGTAATTTGAAGTACGGCTAGCACAAATTGTAAAGTGCTGTGTTTGTGAACTAAAAACTTATTTTGGGGGCACCTTGGTGGCTCAGTCAGTTAAGCATCTGACTGTTGATCTCAGCTCAGGTCTTGATTTCAGGGTCGTGTGTTCAAGCCCCACGTTGGGCTCCACGCTGGGAATGGGCCCTACTTAAAAACTTGAAGACTTAATGTGGAAAAAAAATATGTAAAACACCTGATTAATAATTTCATATCAATTTACACTGAATAATTGTTATATATATTAACAATTTTATATTGATAGTATATTGTTTTTAATAATTTATATTATTTTATATTATACAATCAGTATTTCCAAAATTTAATTAACAATTTTACATAGTGCTCAGATGATACTACGTGGCTATTTTTATTTTTAAATATTTTTATTTTTTTATTTTTAAATACATTTCAAAATAAATGTTTGAATTATGTTTACCAATGTCTTTTTTATTTTTCATGTGGCTATTTGAAAATCTGAAATCATGTATGTGCTTCATTCTAATAGAATACAAATGACAGGACACGAAGAAATGAATGAGGTAGACATGGGCTGAGAGCCCACAGAATTCAAGCAAATAGGCAACATCAGTCATCACATCACCATGTTTGGGTCACATTACAAATAAGTATCATTAGAAAGCAATGTGTAGTATTGTTGAGTAGTATTCCATTGTAAATATACAGTATGTCTTCTTTATCCGTTCATCTATCAATAGACACTTTTTTATTGTTGCCTCAACAATAAAAAGAGAATTAAATCCTGCCATTTGTGACAACATGGATGGACCTAGAAGGCATTACAGTAAATGAAGTAAAAAAGTGAAATAGAGGAAGACAAATAGGGTATGATTGAACTTGTGTGAAATCTAAAAAAAGAACAACAACAAAAAAACCCCAAAAAACCCAAAAACCAAAAAACAAATGAACAAACAGCAAAACCAAACTTATTGGTATAAAAAACAGATGGGAGATGGGTCAGAGGGTGGGCAAAACAGGAGCAGATAGAAGTCATGGGAATGTAATGTACAGCATGGTGACAATAGTCAACAGTATTCTATAGCATATTATGTAACAATACATGGAAATAAGGAAACAGGACTTATTGTGGGAAACATTTCACAGTATATACAAATATTGAATCGCTATATTGTACACTTGAAATTAATGTAATGTTATGTCAATTATACCTTAGTTTTAAAAGAATTACATTTATTAAATGGTATATTTAGTAAAAAAAAAAAAAGAAAGCAATGTGGACATGGAAACACTGAATAAAGATTTGACAATAAGGGGGGCTGGTTACTACCGTGGTGTTGATTAGAACAGAATGCTTGTCTTTTACAGGTATGTATGGAAATATTTATAGATGAAATGACGTGATAGCCAGAGGGGTTGAGAGAAGTGGGTGGGAGTCCAGAAGCAACCAGATTGGCCATGAGCTCACCATGCTCAAATGAGTGGTGGGTACACAGAGATTTGCTATACTCTTCTAATTTGAATGATGTTTTAAATTTTCCATAATAACAAGGTAAACACAAAGAAAAAGAAACAAATCTACAGTAGATTTGAAAACACTATAGGGAGATAAAGGTGGCCCTAGAAGGTGTCAAACAGAGAAAAAAATGTCAAAAGTAAGCCTCCTTTTTTGTAACATTAGTACTAAGATGAGTATTGCAGAAGGCTTCACTATAGCTGGTCAGTTTTTCCATTTATGGAATGTTCCAAATCTTTATAAACCATCTGGAGAGCAAGGATTTGGCTAGATTTCCATCCCACTGTAATAATGAGACATTTATTGAGAAAGAATGTCAAAAAGAACAGCTTTTAACGTGGCTATATGCATACACTAGAAACTGAACCACTTAAGGCTATCTTTATCTTAATTTACAAAAAACAAACACATAAAAATAATGCCAACAACATTGGCCAATTATTCTGGTCATACATTATAGTGTAAAACCAAAATTGTCACTCTGGGAGCATCTTGGTTTAGGTTATGCTATAATATTGCCAACTATTTACTTTTTAGTAATCGGACAACCTAAGAAGGAATATTAGTAATGATGACTCATTTTTAATATTCAGCAATATAAGAGGAAACAGAAATAAGACAATTTGAAAACAGTATTTTGGAAAAGGGGGCATTTTATGAAAGACTGTAATAAACAGTAGATTTCAAAGTTTTCACTCTTCTATTTGAATTTTCATTTTTTTAATAAATCTGCATAATTTCTAATATAGAAGCTCACACTGTTATAAATTAGAGTCAAATAGCATAGTTTGTTCTGCTCTCTCTTTTTATTACACTCCACCTCCATTTTAAAAACAGGCTGTGGCCACCAAATAATCAGGAAAGGTAGATAAAAATGGGAGAGGATATAAAAATAATATTTAGTGCCCATATGGTCAGACAATATGTCATGTTCTTTATGTTGGTTATATATAGAAGATTCATTTTAACAAACTTATGAGTTATGTAAGTATTTATTTATATTTTATTGGCCAGGAAATTATAGAATAATGTTATCTTGGTACTTTAGTTACCTTAAGAAATCTTTAACAAGTGCTTACTATTTGTGGGCACAGCCGATGGTGCTGAAGATTCAAAGAGTATGACGTTGTACCTGCTTTCAGTTTGTTCACAGTTCACTGGGGAAAGCAAGCCAAAGAGGAACTGATTAGAGAATACAGCATGATAATAAGTCTTGGGGAAGCACAGATGATGCCTGCTGGCCCTTTCATGGACCAGGAAGACTTCTGAAGTAAGGCAAGACATCCAGCTGGACTATGGAGTGTGGGCAAGGGGTCTCTTGGTAGAGAAGGGAAAATGACCAGGTCTAAGCAAAAAGAACAGTGTGTCTGAAAATAAACTACAACAGTCAGGGCAAGAACCCAAGGAAAAAAGTGGAAAACAGAAAAGGATACAGAAAAGAAAATACAGATAAAGGAATAAAGATAGAGAAAGCTCAGAAAAGAAGGAGTCCCTTCTGCTCATCTCATGAGCATTTGGCATGGCCTGATTCTTTAATCAAAGGGAAAATTTAAAAACCAAACCAAACCAAACTCTTTTGCACCAGCCTTGGCTTTCTTAAGTGTGCCCGATCACTAAATAAGAAGCCATTTTCATAATAAGCAATATCTCTCCACCCTTCCAAATATTACAGGCATAGCTAGGGTGTCACGGAAAGAGATATAAAGCTGTTTGCTTGGTGTGATTCCCCGCCTGTGAACAATGTTCTCGTGTGCGCAGCTACGTGTGTGGAGCCCAGACACCTCCCTTGTTCTCACTGCACCTCTGTGCATTTCCACGTTATCAGCTCCATGTAAAGCAAATGAAACAGACTGTGCCTCCTATTGGCTACAGTTCTTTTTACCAATCTCTTAGACTTACGTGCATTCTGCAAAATGCTACAGGAATGATGCAGTCGTGGAAAGAATGATTGCAATATTAGAGCAAGTACAGTTGTCACGGCCAACTTGACTCTCTTAATAATAATGGAAAGAAAAGCAGTTGGCTGAGAGGCCAGGTGAGAACACTTTAGAGACGTCTGAGCCCCATCGGAGCCTCCTGTGATTCAGGACACAGAACAGTTCTGCCAGGACCCACATGTGCTGCTCTGGCTCTCAGAAAGCCACACATGCTCTCAGTAAGAGCCAACGGAAAAAGAGCAAAGCAAGTTTGACAGCATGTACATTCCTCTTCTCTCTTAAAAATACACTGGTTTTCACAGGCTTAGTTCCATCATTTGAAGTTAGAGTCTGGGATGTTGTAATTTTTAAGCAAAGTCACTGAGGGCTGATTAGAGACACATCAAGTGAAATGTGCATCTGCATAAGGAGATATTAATGAAGGAGATTCAACATGTTTAATATCACCAAGTGCAAAGGTATAATATTCTGTCGGTTTTTTTCAATTGGGTGATTGAGCACTTATCAACAACACTTCGGCATCGTGTAAGGAGCAGCAATTCAGGGAACATGACAGCAAGGTTGATCTCCTTCCTCTTCCTCTTCCACTTTCTCAGAGACGGTAGTGGACTCACTGAAGCCCCGACCCAGCACAGTGCTCCTGAGACCTGGTCCAGGCCAGGGAGGAGGGACTGCTGCCGGCAAGTGTCAGGGTGGTGCCAAGCTATGAGCTCCCAGACTTGCCATTCTCTCCAGGGTGTGCTGATCAGAGGCAGGAAAACAGTCTGCATTCCAGTTAAGGGCGGGTGGTGGTAGTGGTTGGGGGCTCTGGGGATAACAAGCCAAACAAAACAGAAAGCCAGGACAGCTAACAAAGATGAAGGTTTGAAGCAGACAGTGGTGAACAGAATCTGGAGACAGTTCTGAGATGAAGAACAAACAGCTGATTGTATGCGGTTTTGACAGTTATGGCCCTGGATGCGCTGAGATCCCCACAAATAGGGAAAAAAAATCAACTAACCATGATTTAAACTAACATTCTCATATGACAAAAATTCTGGAAGTAGGCAGAATTCTGGCTTTGGTTTAGCTGCTCAGCCATGGCAGAGCTCCAGGTCTAACGGTCCTCTGGACGTTCTTCTCATGGCTGCAGATTACTGCAGAGGCAACAGTCACACCATCGCATGCCCATGCTTAAAGCCAGTCAATGGGATGGTCCATGGCAGAGCCTTCACCCTCAAACGAGTTATTCAAAAGCTACCTAGGAAGAATAAAACTTTCCTCAGAAATGGATAATTTGTCTATAAGATCATGGTTCAGGGTAAACCAACTAGATCTTGTTTGCCTAGGACTTTGTCATTTTTAGTATTGAAAGTCCCACGTCTGTAGAACCCTCTCAGTCCTGAGCAACCAAGGGATGGTTGGTCACTGTGCTAGGGTCACGTGGCCATCTTTGATCAACTTTCCTGAGAAGGTTTCTTCACCTAATATTTGAATTGGGAGTCTCTTAAGCACAAAGAGGGGAGGATGGTTTTTTTGTTATGACAGATTCCCTCAACCTTGTTTGCACTTTAGAATAATCAGAAACTTTTATAAAAGTGCCAATGCCTGGGCCCTACTCATAGTAATTCTAAATTAATCTGGGATATTTCTTAAACATTAATACCTTTAAAAAGCTACCCAGGTGATCCTAATGTGTAGCCATAGTTGAGAAGTAAACTATACAGGAGTCCCAGAACAAAGACTATAATTTAACATGATTGGCAATATAATAAAGTTTTTAAATCAATGTGTTCAGTTTTCTAAAAATCTTTACATTTTTTTTTTTTTTACTGACACTGAAAGGCAAGTGAGGTAGTTGTTATTTCCATTTATAGATTAGAAAATTAAAGATCAAAAATTTTGTTACTCACCCTTGAGAGGCCCTTCCCACATACATTATATTTAATGTATCCTGCATTGTCAAATCACCATTTTTCAGTGCAGATACATTAAATACTGAGGTGGTACGTGCTTGAAAACACTCTAATGTATACAGTAGTCATTTACAACCTGTTACTTAACTATCATGCCTGTGACAGTGGTAGAATGGATTTAACTCAGTGTGTCCTAACCAAAATCATTCTTTGCCCAGGCAAATCCTAAAAATCATGTACCGTGAATTCGAGCAATGAGATAAAAGGGAAAGGGATAGAAAGATATGAGAGTCACACTCAAATGATATTGTTCTATGTTGGTGAGGGAGTAGATGAGTAGAGAGCACATTGTTATACACATTAAAAGTTGGCTACTTCAGTCTCTGAGTTTCTCAGTTGAACTGGTAGATCAGCGGCAGTGTCCCTTCCATTTATGACAATTAGGTAACAACTAAATAATCTATTTGTTTATTTTGCTTTCCCCTCCTTACCTACCCCTCCCCACTTGCTCCCTGTGTCCCTCTATTAGCATTAATACTGCTCTTGGATGGGACTGAGTGAAAGTTGCCCCTGCGCATGAGAATGAGGGGTGTCGGAGCTGATGTAATACAATGTATGATGCTAAGAACAAATCTGTGTATTCTATGGTAGAACCACGGTCTCCAGGCTCTCTCCTTTCTTTAATCTCCGGGCAGTAGAAATACGTTAATCCCTGTAGACTGAGTAAGAGGGAATTATGAGTTTAGGTTTCACATGTGGATTTGGGCTACATGTGATGAACATGTGTCCATTACAGTGTGTGAAGTAGGAGTAACTTATACAGATTTATCCAGAACTCTACAAAAGCTACATAGCCAGAGAGAGAATCCATCTAGCGGTTTGGCAAAAGGCTATGACTGGAAAAGTGTCCCAAGCATCAGATCTGGGAAGTGAGACTAGACCACAAACGGAAATATCAGCTACAATTTGGGACATGAAATGTATGATGGGTCAAAGCAAGTGGTTAAAAATAATGATACAATGAACTTCTGCCAATCACTGTGTACCAGGCACTATGCTAAACACATTGATTATATTATTTAATTCTCACAGTAGCCTCATGAAGTTGATAGCATAAATGTCGCATATAATAGAAAAACCGAGCCTCGGGGAATTGGAGTTGGCCAGTATCACAAGACCAGTAAATGGCAGAGCTAGGATACACACCCAGGCAGTTGATTTCCTAACATTACAGAGGCCAAAGGGCATTTCAGGATCTTGTGGCAGTGTCCTCGTCACCAGACCTTCCCCCAAAATTCAGGTCTGTTCCTTCATTTCCTCAGGAAAGGACTAATAATCAAGCATGGTGGTTGGCCATGCTTTAGTGTGACAGTTTGCAATGATAAGACGGAAGAGGTAATTTCTGAAGATATTCCTGCTCTGCTCTTTGCTGGATAACAGACATTTGTGGCAGGATAATTTAGCAAACAATTAATGGCTCTGCCTAGCTCGGTTGGAAGAGACTAAAAGAAAAATGAAAAGTCACTTTGCCCTCCACCCTTCCAAGAAATTCTGAGTTTCTGATTTCTCTCAAGGTTTGGCAACAGCTTTGGTGCTGCCTGTCCCAAAGCAAGAGCTGCTAGGCTCAAGTTATCCAATCTTATCAAGGCTCGTTTGTGGGAGGGGAATTTAGCGCTGTGTTCCTCAGAGGTAGGAGAAAGGGACTGGGTTGAAAGAGGGGGTGTGGTCCAAATACAGCAGTGGCTTCTGGGACTGGAGGAGAGGGCTGGGTCCTATGACAAAGTTCCCGAGGAGTTTGCAGAACTTCTGATGGGGGCAGCTGGTGTGTTTTCAGAGGTGGGGGCTGCTAAACATCCAGCACCATAGTCGTGGGAGTTGCAGCAAAAGATGTGTGTGGCCTCACTGTTGGAATGGCCGTGACTTTCAATGGGCCATATTGTCTTCTACATCTCGGTGGCAGCCCTGAAGGACCGAAGACCAGAGGTTATTTTCTGTTTTTTTTTTTTTCCCTCTGAGAGTGCATATCATACTAAAGAGGGAACAAAACCTCTAGCAATAAATTGTATTAAGTATCTTCCCATCTTTGTAAATGGGGCTTAGAGCCCGATATAATTTAATTTATAAAAATTAAACACCATCTTACTTGCATCTTATATTTGGCAGATGTCTGAGACACTACCCAGAACTTTGGACTCCCGGAAGGCCGTAGATTTCTGGCAGCGCCTGCGCAGTTCACTACCCTGTTCAGGCCTTGGGCGGTCCACCATGCACACCCTTTGGGCCAAAGCCCGTTCCCTGCATCTCACGTGGTGTAGTGCGGAACCAGAGTCCGGACGGGACTTCCACCCAGGTCTCGTCATCTCGTCATCTCAGGAACCCCCAGAACCTCCTTAGATCTCGCGAGATCTGGCTTCCACTGGGAAGCCACTGGAAGCCACAGAGCTGTGGCAGCCCCGAGGCAACCCTCCCGCCTTTCTCTTGCTGCCCAGCCTGAAGCCCGGCTGACTCCCCACACCGTGCGCAGCCCAATGCCACACAGTTTCCCTTTCTGGGGTTAAAATTAAATACAAAATGGAGGCTAAACTCGGAAATTTCCTTAGTAGACAGAACCATTGAAGCGCCATCAGTGAAACTTAATTTAGCTTATTCTGCAAAACAAGTGAAACTTGCGCCGCTTCTCATAAATGCCTCTGATAATTATAAAAGATACTTAAGTCATCTTCCTAAAATCCGTTTAAGATAATCACTTTTAACCAATTGCCGGCCATCTGGAAACCCCTACTGTAATAACCAATCATAAACAACTTTCGCATTTTTACTTTATAAGCCATCTTGTAACGTCATACCGTTGAGCTTCCTGTCAGTCTTTGAATTTAAAAGCTCAGCTCTACGAGTATTCTTCTATGCACAATAAACTCACTAAATACTAAAAACAAACAAACAAAGCTTAAACCAAAAAGAGAATTGATTGATGATGTAAGTCTGGGAGTAAAGTTGGCCTCTGGCAATGGGACATAAATGATGTCAGAAGAACTATTTCTTGGCTCTCTGTGCGCTCTTCTGACTTTGTTCTCAGGTTTTATGTGTGGCGGGATGGCTATCAACAAGTTCAGGGCTGTATTCTTCCAGGTTCAAGTGCAGTGGAAAATGTGGTGCCTCTCTCAAAACACTTGCAAAAGCCTCATTAGCTCCCATTGGGTTACTGAACCAGTCGCTTGAACTAGGGTAATGGAATGCTCCTTTCAGCAAGACCTGAGTTACCTTGATACCCTGAGCTAGGGATGTTTGGGGACAAAGACCGCACCTGTGCGTGGGCTGAGGCTGAAGAGGAAAATAGAGGTACTCTTCCAGAAGGGTGAATACATGCTGACTGTCCAAAGAAAAACAAAGATGTCCATTTCTTACCTTCTGGCCCAAGGGATGATTTGTCCTTGAGGCTCTAGCATTTAAATTGAAGAATGAATGTAGTTATGTACATAGTAGGCTGCATAATGGTCCCCCAAAATTTGTCCAGATCACTGGAACTTATGAATGTTTCCTTAAATGGCAAAAAAAGGTCTTTGCTGGTGTGATTAAGGATATTGAGATGAAGAGATTATTCTGGATTATCTGGGTGGACCCTGAATTCAACTACAAGTGTCCTTATAAAAGAGAACTTGAATCATAAATTGTGTTGGTGTGGGAGGCCCAATCCTGGCTCCTTCCTCTCCTCAGTCACTATCTGTCAAGGGTTGTGTTTAAAGCCGAGTCTCCACACTCCTTGGAAGAAACCCTCAAACAGATCAGAAAGACAGATGACCACAAAAAATTTCACCCTTGATAGTCCTCCATCTGTCCCCTCACATGTGGGAGAGGAAGGGCCAGGAGCCCTGATATGGCCCTTCTTTGATATTGGCTATCAATTCATAGACCTCTCTTAGGGAGAAGAGCAGACTTTTCATGTCCTCACACCCACCATTGCTGCCAAAACACGACACAGTGGGACTATGCAGGGGGGCAACAGAGGCAGTTCAGAGCTGCCTACAAGTCAAGCCCTAGCAGGAAATGAGGCAGGGAATGTGAGTGAGTGATATCCCAGGGGACTCTGGTGGTAGAATAGCAAGGTTCCCAGAGGATGAGGATATGAGAGATGAAACTAAGAATTTCTTCAAGGGTCAAAGGGTCAACGGAGATAGTCAAGGCTGAGGAGTTCCCAGCTCCTTAATGCAATCAATAGACATCCTGAGAGCTAGTGAACCAGGAAACTCCCAAAATCTAAATGGAAATCTGAATAGTCTAGTGGCTCAGGAGTATAAGAATGTTCCCTTTCACCAAGAAGATCTAACAAAGCCATCTCTTACAGAACATCTTGTTGAGAAATTAAAGCTGCCATTGGAGGTAGAGCTGCTCAGCCACCACTGTACCTTTAAAGAGCTCCCTTGCTTTAGACAGCTTTCCTTCCAGTGTCTCACAGTCCCATCCTCACACTGCGTCCACTGGTACTTGGCAGTTTCCCGGATGTTGTAGACCCACATGGAGAGCAGCAAAATCATTGGTGAATACCAGGAAACCTGGATTCCTAAGTTTCAGGCCACAGGGAAGATCCAGGGCAGTAACTTAGATCCAACTGAAGAAAGAGAGTGCCCCTTCCCCCCAGATCGAGAAAGCAATGAGTCACAGGTGTGGATCAGGACCCTCCTACACCAGAGTGAAGAGCCACTCTGCCCAGTGAAAGAGGTTAACAGCAGCCCTTTCTAACAAGCATATGCCAGTACCTGACACAGAAGGAACAGACTCCTCCAAAAAGTAAACTGCCAAAGAGAATGAGGTACATGTTTCAGTGACTTTCTCACAGGAATGAAGTGAAAAGGCAGGAAGATTCTCTCCATAAAGCAGGCCCAGTGGAAAGCAGAACTGTCTTGATGGATAGAGGGTAACCTGAAGTGCAGGAACACAGGACAGTCAAGGGTCTTATCACAGAACAGTGACTGGGATTACATGTAGACTTTGTGGGTGGGAGGAAAGTTAGTTCAAGGAGAAACTCCAGGCCCAAGCAGAGCAATAATTGGACATTCTTGTAACTAGAGAGCTCCTCCCCAGCTGAGCAAAGCTAGAAATTATGCTTGCTCCTTTGCTCTGGAGAGAGACATTGTCTCTGTCTCCCATGGCTGTTTGCCATATACAAGAACAGTTTCTAGAATAGAATAGAATAGAATAGAATAGAATAGAATAGAATAGAATATATATAATGTAATAAATTCTTTTGAATAAGTAAAAAAATGTATCAGTGAAGTTAACGTGCTCTGTTCTGAAGAAAAATCTTGTTCTTCTCAAACATAGACACATACTTTCAGTCATGGATTAATTTAGATCAGATCTGGTAAAAAAAATGGCAGGCAGGTGACTAGTAAAAAGCAGGGTGCTCTGAGAACAGCATGGGTAAAATTATTAATAGGTTGCTTGGCGTATTGGAAAGAGCGCAAATTTTGTAGTCTCAGACTGTGTGAACCAGAGCTTGCCACTTATCACTCATGTCACTGAGATGAAACTAGGGCTTGTAATTGCCATCTTTTAAAATAAGGCTGATACTTCGCTTATAGTGTTACTAAAAGAAATAAAAAGAAATAGTATGTACAGGTTTCCAAGTACCTATTGAGGGCATAAGAAATCTTAGATTGCCCCTTCTTTTGAAATATACTTATGGCAGAGAACATAATAGGAATATTCTAGAAGTTAGCAATACAGATTTTATATTATTTTACTTTAAATCCTAATCCTCAAGTACTTATGCCAGACACACTATTTTAGAATCTTCCTAATCTACTTTTTACTGATTTAAATGAAGCTCTTACTTAAAATTCACTTTAATGTTGCCTCTTAGATTTTATTTAGTGGTTTTGTACATAATGTACTTAAACTAGAAAATCTGCTTTTAATTACAGGGAGGTTGTAAAGAAAATCTTAATTGTAAGGAAAGACTTAATTTAGGTCTTGGAGCTTCAAAACTCTCTAGAGAATAAAATATGGCTAACTATCTTTATACTGTATTTTCTTACCAATTTATATGAGCCCTCCTGTGAAATAAAGGTAATTGCTCTTTCTGAATTTACTTTGTCAGGATGTCATTGGCCTACATTAAGCAACCTTACAAGAACAGACCTGTGAGATACATAGCTATCCCAGGTGAAAGGAAATTATTATTATTATTATTTGGGGAGGAGGAGCAGGGAAAGAAGGGGGGAATCTCAAGCAGGCTCCCCACTGAGTGTGGAGCCCAATGTGGGGCTTGATCCCATGCCCCGAGATCATGACCCCAGCCAAAACCAAGAGTCAGATGCTTGACCAACTGAGCCACCCTTGAGCCACAGATGAAAGGAAATTATTGAGAGTATTGTTCATTACAGAGTGTCCTCCTCAGAGTGAACCCTCAGGGAAAATTCCCTTCTGGTCTTGGCAGAAACATGTGTGATTCATGGGAATAGTCAATATGCTTTTGGCACAAAAACTAGAAACTGGGTAACTGTCCAGGTTTTCCATATTACATTGACTGATAGACACTTAGAGCCCAATTTGTGGCCTACCCAAAGAAAGCAATTATACCACCAATACGTAATGGTAAATGTAAAGGATTCTTTCATGCTCTGAAAGTTTGTGTCCCCCCAAAATTCCTATGATGAAATACTAACCCCCAAAGTGATGGCATTAGGAGGTGGGGGTTTGGAAAGTGATTATTAATTCTCATGAATGGGATTAGTGCCCTTGAAAAAGAGGCCATGAAGGGCCCCCTAGCTCTTCTACCGCGTGAGGTAACAGTGAGAAAATAACCATCAGTGAGGAATTGGGGCCCTTACCTCACAACACCCCATGATCTTGGACTTCCCGGCTTCCAGGACTGCGAGAAATAAATGTTTATTATTTATAAGCCACTTAGTTTATGGGATTTTTTTCCTTTACTTTCTTTTCTTTTTTGTTAATGTAGGCTCCACCCAACATTTAGCTGAAGGTGAAGCTCAAACTCATGACCCCAAGATCCAGACCTGAGCGGAGACCGAATCAGATGCTTACCCGTCTGAGCCACCCAAGTTATCTTTATTATAGTAGCCTGGGCAGACTAAAAGAGACTCTGTGGTATTTATTTTTATATAAGACTTGGACATTGGTTAAATATACATCCTTCTCCGTGTTTTATTTTGTATGTATATTTGTTCATCAATTTTAAAATATGGAGAGAGCATTTTTTGTTCTATTTTTTTTTCTTTTCAGAAGTTAGATTATACTACCTAAACTCATTAGTCTGAAATAGTTTTCCCTCAAGTATATTTCAGGTATATATTTCAAAATCAATACCTAAGAATTTAACATATGTTTAGAGATTTCTAAGTAATCTTTAATAGCCTCTTCATATATTCTTAATAAGATAGAGCGTAAGTTAACAGATTAATATTATTAAAGTATGTTATTTATGTCATTAAATCTGTCCATTTAGTCCTCTCTGATTTCTTCTAAATTTATCACATTATCATATCTCTGGAGACTTGATATTCAAACATCTTTTCTCATTTTAACAGAATTGACTTTTAAATGTTTATCTTTTTAACTTACATGTGATTTATTTTGGAATACAAATGATGAATGGAAAATGCGATGATTAAGTGGAAAATGTCCTGTGGAATTATGAAACTAATGACAAGGAAGTTATTGGTGATCTTAACAACAAACAGTTCAGTTGTGTGATGCAGCAGAAGGTAGGTGAGAGGCACCATAATGGTTTCTTGTAGCTCTTGGCATTTATTTGGTGGTAAGAGTTTCTAAAGGGAAAGTACTACAAAGCTGATCACATCGCCAAGTAATGTCCATAATAGAAATCAATTATGACAATAAACCTGACGTATTTGGCCGCCACTGTTAAAAAGAGCTTATTTTACTAATAAAAATGATTCAATTAATAGTAAAATGATTAATATAATGAAGTTAATACAGTACAAATACAGTTGAGAAAAAGAAAGAGAAAGAAATAGCAGTGTCATTAAATTAATAAAAATGTATGTGATACTACAGTCATTAGATCTGAATGACAAATGCTGGTACTAGCTAAATATCCTATCAAAGTCAGAATGTATCTTCTGTTTGTCGTAATAGCAAAAGCAGAGATCTGTATGGTTATCATATAAACAGAATAGTTCTACTGAAATAATAAACTGGAAAGAACCTATGATCATTCAGGATAAGAGTTATCTGAGAAATAGTGGTAATTCTATTTCCAGGATTCCCATGAAATCTTGAGTCTCAGAATAAATTATTGCTTGTCAAACTGAATACGGCTCATGTTATCAAACACAGTGGGCCATCACAGTACATCCATTGTTCTGTCTGACTCTTCCAAGGGACTTTGAGTCCCAGAATTAATCAATAAGAGAGAATAGCTACCCTGAACTCATTTTATTGTCACGGAATAGACTATGTAATGCTGAAATAATTAAAAAAATGAAATAGTCTAATTGTCTTGTTTTCCATGTTCTGTATTAAGTGTTTAAGCGATTATTGTTAACAAAACTTGGATTGAACCAGAGGTCAAAATTGACCACAATTTTGAGTTATTTTTCCCCCCCAAAAAAACATTATTTACATTCTAATTTCTTGGCAGAATTCTAACGGTAATTCATTTCAGTCCCATGCTCAACCAAAAATGAGGTTGTAAATTCAAGTTTGAATGAGATTTATGAGTGATTCAATTATGCTTGTAAATAAACCTAGATCACTACATTTTTAGGGCTTCTGATTAATGGATTTGTAGCAGACTGTTCATATTGTCTAACTTTGATGATTTCCTTTATTTTCTTTTCTTGACATGATTATTGGTTGTCCAGGTGTTTTGATGTTATTACTAACTTTAGATTTATAGTGACAGCAGAGGGTTGAAAAGAAAAAGGTAAATTCAGCAATTCTAAAAACCTGATGTCTTACAGTGCTTTGTAGAACTATCAAACTTAAGTTACTTTATCAGTGTTTTCCTTTGGTTATATATAATTTATCTAGGAGTAGCCATACCTATAACGAATCCATTATTAACCACTTTGGCTAGCATTTAAGACCATCCAGGAGGTCATGTTAAGGTCTCTTTCAAGTCTGATCCCTCACCACTCTGATGTGTGTACATTGCCCTCCAGGTAACTGAATAACTCATTATGTTCTGGCCTTGCTTCACAGTTTCCTCCTTACATGGTCCTTTGTTCATTCAGCCAATATTCATTTATTAAGTACCAAGTATTGTGTTCCCTGTTGGAGCTGCAGCAAAGAGCAAGGTAATCAAAATTCTTGTTCAAATATTTTAGTGTGTTTTCAAGCAAGGAAGTAGCTAATTACAACATAATGTGATATGCTTTTTCTCTCTTCTAAGATGCTCCCTCTTGCTCCATTTCAGCAGCAAAAATATCAAGCATTTCTCAGAATCAACCTCAAATGGAACTTATACAGAAAACCTTCCCAGAGAATACCTTTTGTTATTGCTAATTTGTAGAATCACTAAATTATTGTCGGAAGGCATTCAGTACCAGATTTTACATCCTCAGTAGTGCCGTGACACTTTGAAACGTTGCACTTTGAAAATGTTCAAATATTTGTGTAGCTTTTCTCTCAATTTTTTTTCTTTTTTAATCTTGTAATAGTGAGGGCTAGATTTCAGCAATCTCCCCCTTTAGAAATGTCCATATGCTTGCATTTCAATGCAATTGCTATTTGACTTTAGGGAGAAAAGAGTGATATCTTACAAATTTTAAGTCTAAGTTTAAAGTATGTTTGCAGGTATGTTAAAAAATTCACATGTCTTGTAAAATTTGTACCGGTCCAGAATAGTTGTCAGTTTCACTTTTTCTCCCAATCCCAACTGTGTTTATGGTATTTATGTTTTAGTGCCACCTTTCTCTCCATTTATAGTATTTGTGCTGCTGCAGGCTTCTTAGGGAATGTTTCTGAGCATGGGAAGCAGCGAAGGTTTTATCTTGGGATTCTTTGTCTTGTACAAGTAACTTGTGCCCCCACAGTGTGATGCAAACTACTGCTTAGAGAAATACATGTCTCACTTCAATCCTGTTTACCCACCTCCATGAGGAGGTTGAACCTTCTGGTTCCTGTCCTGATGAGCACTTTAATTTAAGAAATACTGATATTTATTGATATTAAGTCTTTTCTGTACATGAATGAGTACTAATCTGGGCATCTGCTCTTAGTGCTAGAGAATTTCTTCTCTTCATTTTCTTGACTAAGAGAATAACCTTGAATTACTTTGAATAATCTCATTAACTCAAAAGTGGGAAACATTATTCCTGGAGGATTTTCTGAAGAATATGCAATCATCTAGTCTTGACTTTTATCCTTGGGCAACACAAACAGAGAATTCTAGAATTTCCTTTATTTGAACTATGCTTCATCATTGGCCTCATTCAATAATATAAAAACAGTCTTCAGAAAATTGCTTTGTAACATGCTTTATGGATATCAGTGAAGGATGACACTGTTGTCCTGTCTATCTTTTATGAGGACCCATGGCAGCAGTATCCCACTGGTCAGTAAATCTATGTGTCTACTGAGCAACAATTTTTCTCTTATTGAATAGAGGTAGTAAAACCCAATAGTCAAGGGTGAATGCTTCCCAGTGAGACAGCCTGGGTCCAAATCTTATATGCTGATGACTTTGTTTCCTCCTTTGTGAAATGAATGGAAAAGTAATTCTTACTTTGAGTGATTACTGAAAATATGAAATGATATTAACTCTCAAATTCTCAACACAGAGTGGGTACTCCCTGTTAGCCATGATTCTTCAGAGGATGATATATTTTGAAATTGATTCTGTTTTCTTTTCTACTTTCTGGCTTCTAGGATGAGGAAAGCCAAAAATGTGTTGCCTTTCTGACACTTTATGAAAGGATATAAAAACTTATTTTTCTACCTTCATCCTCATTGAATCTGTAATTCTCTAATTTAGTTCTCTGTTGTATTGCATACAATTGCAAATAATTGTATGCTCCAAATATCTCTGGTGAAATTAGGGAGTTTAAAATGTGTTTATACAAAATATATTTTTATTTGAAACTTTTGCTGCTTCAAGACAAAAATCTTTGGAATTAGATACTCTTTCGCATTGAGTCTTTTTCAAGCCTAATAAAAGCACATTTTCTCACTTTGTGTTCAGGTCAGCTGCCCCATTTTGGTGCAGGCCCAGCTTAAAGGCCAACTCTATCATTTCAAGGATTTCCAGCTGTAAGTCACAGAAAAGCAACTTAAATGGACTTAAACAATAAAAACGGTTTTTCTGTTCATGTAACATTAAAATCCAGAGGCAGATGCCATTTCCCCCAAGGTTCTGAAGGGGGCTTCTGCTGCAGCTCTCCTCAGCCATTTTCCCAGTCCATTTCTGTGCTTTAGGCCTATCTTCCACCTGGCTTCCCTCATGACCTGAAAGTGGCTCCCAGCAGCTACCAAGGCCACATGCTGTCTCAAGTGCATCCCCCAGCTATATAAAAAAGCAGCACTCCTGAGTTTCTCTCTGATTGGAACTCTGTAGATAATGCAAACCCAAAAGTAATCACAGCGTCAAGGAAGATAGTTTTACCCTGATTGAATCAACAAACAAATGCCATCTCAGAAGCTGAGCACAGCAGCAACCCCACTCAAAGGGCATGGGGGTTTAATAATTGGAGATGGATGAGATGGTCTTGGGGTAGAAAATCAATTCGCACATCACTGTTTTTTTTTCCCATCTTGAGCTTGTGACCATAAAACCATTGATAGTAACAGACCTAAAGCCATTATTAGCTATTAGAACCAAGGACAAATTACTTGATTTTCAATTCATTCATTCTTTTATGCAACAGAATTTTGCTGAAACCACTACGGAGACAGCCAATTGGCACCTAAGACTTTCAGACACAAAGAACCCAATAACTGGCTATGGTACAGTGCTGGTAACGGAGAGAGTGTGGGGGAAAAAGGAAAAACTAGAACTCACATCAGCATTTGCCCAGTGGTATCAGAACTTCCAGAACTCCCCCTACGAGAAGCATCAAAGCAATTTTGCATTCCTTTACAATTTTACCCTTGAATCTGACCTGAATCTTGTGGCTTCCATTGTAATTCAAGCATAACTGTGATGACTTTACTCAGAACAAATTCTTAACCTATTTTATATACTTTCTGTGCATCCAAATAAATAGATCCTAAAGTATGTTACAAATCAGCTACCCCAATAGCATTTTTTCATTATAAAACAAGTGACTATTAGAAATCAGACTTCTTTTAATACCAAGTCGATGGGTGGTATTTCAATAAATGATTGTTTCTATTTTTATACATTAACTTCCGGACAAAAAAAAAACATTGAAATATGTATTTGCCTCCAGGGAAAATTGTAATTTATTTCCTGGCCTGCACACAATTTCCTACAGGTTTATGCTTCTGTGAAAGGAGACAATAAATTAATGTTTGATTAATCATCATTTGTTAAAAGATCTGAATTTACGTTTCTAAATAAATAATTTTTCTAAAGTCTTAGCGTCAATGATCCAGACATTAAGAAGTGATTTTCTTATCATCAGAGATTTTTATATGAATTTAAACAAAGTAAAGTAGAATTACTATTCATTGATCTTTAAAAAGAGGGAAATGCAATTTTAAAAAATATTTATATTAAATTGGTCACTTTTTTAAAAGTTACTTCCTTTCCTATTAGTTAATGAATTATTTGTCCTTAAAAATGTCATCTATATATACTGCTATAGTACATGGTACCATATTCTGGGTGTTTTTTTAGTTTCTCTAACAACCAAGAAATGAAACTCTAGCAAATACTATCACAGGTTTCACTAATTTTACATTCCACTTGCCCAATTCAGATCAAAGTCTACTGCTGATTAAACACATGGATATCAATATCTCTACCTACACATTTATTTACAATTTTCAAATTTAAATTCCATTCCTAAAATAAAGATATTAACTATGGAATTTCTTTTTTCTTCACATCACCTATTAAGTGATGTATATGATGAAACTTTACACTCATTTCTCTTTTACAACAGCTACTTTCTCATGTAATGGCAGCATATTGTAGAATATTCTGATACATGGCCAGCTCTTTTACAGAATTTCATAATACATGAAGGGCTTTGGTGGATAATGAAAATTTTAATCCTCCTTTTCTATTAAGAGTTTTCATTATTGTTTTGTAAGTATAAGTGTATCATTATGGCAAGGGGTGGCTAAGAGGAAGTTTTATTTGATTATAGTCAGTTTTGTACAATATTTGTAGCACAAATTTTGGCTAAACAATGAAGTATGGGATCCAAGTTTGAACTGAACTTCTACTGTATTTCTGCTAATTGACAATTTCTTCTCAGTTTTTATAACTAAAGCTGATCAACATGGAGTTGTACAACATGGAAAATCATAGGATAGACTATTAATTTATCAAAATATTTAAACTGCACTGATCCTATTCTCAGAGCTCTTTTTCTAATTAACTAGCGTGGGTTCTCTTTTCATTTATTTCTTCTATTAACAATTTCCTTTTTGGCTTATAACTTTTTCTCTAGTTCATGAAATGACCTGACTTTGTAAAAGATTAATCTCATATTAAAAATATTTATTTTTATAGGAGTAAATAATATTATGTTTAAGAATCTCTTTCTTTAGGACTTAAATATCTAGGCACAAGCATTGGTCACTTGTAAAATTTATTCTTGTCTTCATAATAGAAAATAGAGGAAAATGTTTTTGTGCCATTTTTCTCATTCTCAATTTTTGAAAGAGCAATCTTCTGGTCGTACTTAATGTTTCCCTGAGTTATGGCTAATATGAACTTATTTTCCAAAAAAATAAAATTGGCCTTGTTGTCAGGCACTTCTGCTTAGTCTTATTGAGTGTTTATTTACTCACCAAGTTTAAGATACTCACCAATTTTTTATAAGTGGCTTTCAGTTTGTCATCAGTTTTATTTTTAATATATGTAGCTCTAAGGTTAACTGGCAAGAGAAGAGCTAACTCTGAAACTCAAGTCCACTTAGTAATTCCCAAACCACAGCTGGAAGCAACAATACTTATGGAGAAGTGCCAATGGCTATCTTTTACTTCACGCTTTAAAATCTCCTTTTGGATGGAGCCCCACTTGAGAGCTTAATGCCTGGTTCAATCATAGTGATCAACTCCCACCTCAATAAAATCACCTTTGTTCTGTTATGTCCTGATGCCAGTGAACAATGCTTAAAGCAACCTTATAAAAATGACTACGGGGAACTCTGTTTCTACTGTTAGAACATTACTGAAGATATTCATTACATTTCATGGTCTTCTATGTGGTCCCATAAAAGAAATTTCTTTCTGTCTCAGTATCAAGTATGACTATTAATTTCCAAATATACTGGTATAATGGTAATTTGCTTTTATTAAATGAAAATTAATCAGATAACTGAGTATTTTGTAACCATTTAGTCAACAAATATTTGTTGAGCATTTACTAGGTGCTATGCACTGTCCTGGTGCTAGGGATATAGCAATGAACAGAAGAGATGAAAACATTTCTGTCCGCAACTAGTTTTCATTCCCATGAGTGTTCACTTATCTTGGGGTTCTCCAGAGAAACGGAATATATACGTGCATGTATTATATATACTTATATATACCCTTATGACATACATATATATAATATATATAAATACATATTCTTTCATATATAAGTATTATATATGAAATTATAATATGTGTGCGTGTGTGTGTGTGTGTGTGTGTGTATAATTGGCTCATGTTATCATGGAAGCTGACAAGTCCCAAGATCTGAAGGGTTAGTTGGCAAGCTGGAGTCCCAGGAGAGCCGATGTTAGCTCTAGTATGACGGCCAGCAGGCTAGAGATCCAGGAAGAATCTGTTATCTAGTTTAAGTCTGCAGGCTGGAAGAAAGCTTGTGTCCCAATTTAAAGACCATCAGGCAGGAAAGATTTTCTCTTATTCAGGGGAAGGGGGAGGGTCAACTTTTTTGTTCTATTCAGGCTTTTAATTTCCTGGGTGAGGCCCATCCACATTACAAAGGGTGATCTTCTGTACTCAGTGTCATCCAAAAACAGCCTTACAGAAACACTCAGTCTAGTTGACACATAAAATTAGCCATCACAACACTGAGGAATCAAAATCTATAACTTCTCAGACTTCTCCCTTGAGTTCCAGGGAGAACTCCTATATCCATCTGCTTCTTAAACATATCCTCTTGGATGTTCGTTAATGGGCATCAAAAACATAAGAGTCAAAAGAAAACACCTGAGTTCAAACTCCTGACCTGCAAAAAAAAGGCCCTGCTCCTCTCAGTGTTCTTTTTCTCTGTAAATGGCACCACTACTCACCCACTGCCTCAGGTCAACAGCTTCGGAATCATTCCTACGGCATCTCTTTCTCAGATTCCTTATTAAATGTGACTATTATTATGGTAATTCCCATCTTCTTTGAGTATTGCTTCCTTCAATATATTTTTTTATAGACAACAGAGCAAACTTAGGAGAAGAAGCAAATCTGATAGTAATAACTCCACCCCCTCATTAACTAATTATTCTTTAATAGCTCCCTATAAGCTGCAGAATAAAGTCCATTCTTCTTAGTGTAGCATAAAGGACCTTTCATGAAGCCTGTCTCTCCCATCTTATCTCTCATCATAAGGCACTCAAGCTATTTTTACCAGCCATCCAGCTATCCTAGGTTCTTTGTATTTCTCTGAATGGGCCACAAGCTCTTCTGCTTCCAGGTCTTTACATATGAATTTCTCTCTTCTTAGCCTGCCCTTCCCCAAACGTTTTTACTCCATTTATCTCTGTATTTCAGAACCCACCCAAATGCCCTTCTTCCCGGAATCTTTCCTTGACTCCTGAGTCTGAGCTAGATGTATAGCCCTCAGTGGTACTTCATTAGCACTTTTTAGACTCTGAAAACTGTTTGCTTGCTTGTTTCCACTTGGGCTGCAAGTTTCTTATGAGCAGAAACTGTCTTCACATACAAATCACTAAGAATAGAACTTGATACATATCAAATATCCGACTATTCCGAAAGAGAAAAAGGCAGGAAGGGTGAGAGGAAAAAGGGGATTGTACGAATGTCATGGGTTGCTAAGTGTCTGGAGTTATAAAACTATACTGCAACTGGGAAAGCCATAATTTCCTAGGGTGAATATAACAGAAAGGATTCAAAGGAATGAATCGTGATATGAAGAATGGAAGGAAGTTCTCTTCATCCAGGCTACAAGATTCCCTGCAATGAATCACATTCAGCCAGCAGATGCAATTCTCCTATACAGTGAAAGAACAGCAAGTACCATTTTGTGAGTGGTGCTAATTCACTTCCCTGTTCCAATGGGACAAAACCTAATAGCACAACAAAATTCTAGGAAGAGAGCAGTTTAAAGGATACAACCCATGGATAGCCATGGACTTACTTTATGCCCCAGTTGTTCCCCTACCAACCATCAGTCTAGAGGGAGACATGATACTATTTAGAGAAACAGTCAGTAACCCAAAGCTTGCTCCCTCTTCATTATAAGGAAATCAATGAATCAATGATGAAAGTTACAATTTCCAAAAATGATTAAAAATAATTTTCCAGTACAAAAGGTCCAACTAATTATAAATGCCCCAGTGGTGTCCAGAAGTATCATTTGTATTCTACTTCTTTAATCATTTCTGATTAACCTTACTCTTTCTTAAGTTTCACTCTTGATGATAAAATGCAAAATATATATATAATCATTAGGTCCTTTTATTAGTGTATTAGGTATCTATGCTGTAAAAAAAAAAATTACCCCAAGCTTACAGCTTAAAACAACAAATATTTTTTAACTTACTGTTTTCTGCATTAGAAACTTGGAAGTGGCTTACCTGAATGGCTCAGCATCTCTCCCGAGTTTGCATGGCAACATGTCAACTTGGGCTGCAAGTATCTGAAAGCTTGACAGCAGACATAGGATCCATTACCAAAATGGCTCACTGGCATGCTTTTGGCAGAAGGCCAAACAACTGTTCCTTGCTGGCTGTTTGCTGGAGGCCTCAATTCCTTGTCACATAGACCTCTTCACTGGACTGCTCTAGGGTCCCTAAGATACTCCCTCAGAGTAAGTGACACAAGAGGAAGCACAATCTCTTTTATGACCTATTATAGAAAATGGCATATAGTCATTTGGACTATATGTTATTCATTAGATGCAAGTAACTAAGGCCATTATACATGTGATGGGATTGCATTAAGCTCTACATTTTGAAAGAAGAAGCATCAAAGAACTTGTGGACATATTTTAAGACCAGCACATATGGATAATATTAAAACAATATTGTTTTTTATGTAACATAAATGCACAGTATTTCAGCTTCATTAAGTCGGCTTTTAGAGTGAAACCATCAAATGATAACATGCATTCTATGGGAATATTTAGACTCTAAAATGACATTTTTGAATAAACTTCTTTATTAGTGTCTATCTGCCTTTGTTTGCAAGTGGTAAGGGAAAAAAGTGCACAGATGTTTCCTCTCCATCTTCAGACTACCAAAAGAGCATTGAATCCATTCAATTCTCTATGCTTTTCTTTTACTTCCCAGAGTTTAAAATATCTGCACGAGAAGACAAAATCATTTGATGGTGAATACATAGATGACACAACAAATAAAAAGTTACCTGAATGAGACTTTCCAGTGGTAGCCGTGGTTGGAGGGAAGGAGTATGTTCATGGTGGAGAATTCTATCATTTCATCCTTCTTGCCCTCACTTTCTCACCCTTTTCTCCTCTTCCCCCTCTCCTCCCTTTCACTGGGAACCAAGATTTCAGTGGACATGCCCAACAGAGGGTTACAAGGCTAGAATTTCTGAGGCTGAGCTTTCCGCTGCCCTCAGCCTCCACAAGTATTTTGGTCCTACAAATTAAGCAACTTGCTTATTGGCCCTGGGGACATTTTTTTTTTTTCTTTTAACCATTTCGAAGCTTTCTGCAGATCTGAATCCTGGTTGAAACTCCAAACTTTGCCACTCATAACAGCAACCGCACATGTTTTGCTTAAGACCTGTATTTTGTTTTTTCAGGTCCTTTCCTCCCCCACGGTATCAAGGAGCTTAGTTCTGTGATAGCATCTCCTCCAGACCCTCTGCAGAACATAACTGGCTAGTGGGTTTCTAGCTTTACGTAGTACATCCTCTCTAACATGTCAGCTTTTCTAAGCCACTCGCTCTCTTCCTGCTTTATCTGCCAAAGTTTCTGGCTTTTCAGTTTTAGTTAATGTAAGTCTTTACTAGTACCAAGCAACCAAGAACTTGGAATCTTCCAAGTTTATCCTAGCAGCACGTTAGTTGTATCATGCAGAACCCTTGTCGGGGCATTAAATCTCATATCATAGGAAAGTGCCTCCATATTGACACACTCTGTAATCTAACTTTTTGTTTCCCTGATCCAACATTCTTAAGATCCAGACTCATATATATTCTGCTCTGGGACAGGTCACAGTCTTCTTTAACATGAGATACCTTTCCTCCCCTTAGGAGGCCTATAATGTCCCTGGTCGAGTATTTTTTGTGAGTTTACCTTCATTAATGATCTGGTAGCCAGGAGTGGAGAGGACAGTCGGGCCTGAGGGGTTAGAGCTCTTTCAAGGCAGGCCTCTGTCTTTTCTTCAGATGAAAAAGGAACAATAGTTTTAATTTGAGAGGACTGGGCTACTTCTTCAGGCCCAGAGGGTTCAGAGGAAGACGGGGATTTAAATTTTTCTATGCATCAGTCCAGATGTCTCCATCCCAAGTCTCAGGGCCCCCTTCGCACCTAACAGTGGACCAGACCTTGACAGTGCAGACTGAATTTCTCGACTTACTTCATATTTCTTTTCCCTCTTAATTATCTGGGTCTGGCATTCAACTTTTTCTACCTGAGTTGTGGAAGTTGAAAGACTATTTGTGCTTGCAAGAAGTCCTCCAGCTTTCATGCTTGGCCTTAAATTGGTGATTAATCACCCTCAGTTATTCATTCACTCTTTCCAATGCTCAATTGCCTTTAGTAATATCCATTCACATTCATAATCCTTATAAATACTACTTACCCCAAACCTCTCAAACATAGTTCACCTGCCATTGCATTCATTTTTACACTTGTATCCCACTGCTTTTCAGCACTGATGAAAATGGAGCAATTGCTCTGGCACAGCACAGGTGATGTGATTGTCACTTCTAGCCAACCTGTGAGCAATCTAGCTGAAGTGTGATTGCAGAATATTCTAGGTGATGGACATTGGGGAAGATATGCTATAGTGACTGCTGTGAATTGTGTAAGACCGATGAATCACAGACTTGTACCCCTGAAACAAATAACATATTATATGTTAATTATATATATGTAAAATAAATAAACTGAGAGAATATAAAATTAAAAAAAAAAAAGAATATGCTTCCTCAAACAACTTTTGGTGCCAAATGTGTTAAGGCAATTTTCCCCAGGAAACTGACTCTGAAACATAGATTTGCGTGACATAGAGTCTTGGGAGTTCTTTTAGGAACCCACTATCTGCAAGAAAATGAGGGAAATAGAACTGGGTAAAGGGAGAGATTGACCTGCAAAGCTGTCGTAACAGAGACCTCATCCATCCTCTCAGGGAGCTCTGGAGCTGGAATAGACATTCAAAATTGTTCTGGACTGAGGCAAGGGAGTTTAGTCTGTACCACTGTTCAACCAGTCAGTGCATTGGCTGACCTGGTCCTGCAAGGGGCCCACCCTTGGGTATGAGGGTTCTTTAGGTAGAGAAATCCTGAAGAAGTTCTCACATGTGAGCTGTCTTTAGCAATACATGCAGCAGCTGAGCAAATGAGAGCTCCTTGGAAGGAAAGTGAGACGACAGATGTGGGTAGTAAACCTCTTCAGCCACTATACTATGTACTATACAGTTAAAGTACCATGGAAGTTAAGAAAAGAATAAGAAAGTTTTTTTAAGGAAGGATAACATGGCATAGATGTAGAAAAGCATCCTTTTTAAAAATTTGTTTATACAAATAAACAAAACAAAACCAAATTGTTTTTGGTTTTTTTTGTTGTTGTTGTTTTGTAATAGCGAATAGTTCATTTGGGATGGAATTAAAATGTATCAAAAAGGTATAAATGAAAGATGCCAGAGTATAGTGGGTATAGGTGGGAAGCAAGTCAATTGGACCAAACTGAAGGGCTATGGTTAACAGGGGAAAGGAGTGTGGGCTCCATTTAGTAGTCAGTAGGAATTTTTCTTTAGTTAAAGATGACATAAAGGTTTTTCTGATACTGTAGTATTTAGCTTAATGATTGCTCAATTTCAGTTATAACACATTTTGTATATTTTTAGGTGTTTCCAATGCTTTCACCTCCTCCATTTCCTTTTTCCTCGTACATTATATACATTGCATGCTTCCTTTAATACCAGAAAAAAAAAAAAAAAACCTCTGAGTGCCTGGTTGCTTTGTAAAAATGAGATTTGCATAGAAACAGCCTACTAGGAACAATATATTTGACAGTTTTGAATAAGCAATAACATGTGATGATTTTCATATTGTTCTTCAATTATCTAAGAAGTATAAAAACCATTACTTGAGTCATTAAAGTTTGAATGAACATTGGGGAATCACTCCAGGCAGAAAATGTTTGTTGGCAGAATGCTAAAACAGTTGATCTCATAATTATGTAACTCCTCATTTCTATTTAGCTAAACCTTATTTAAATTAATATGACTTTTGCCTGTTTCCTTGGAATTTGGTAGCTACATAGTGGAATCTAATGGAGCACTTACTAAATTTCTATGTCTTCTGACTCTGCTTCCAATCCAAGATGTGCTGACATAACTTCCTATAATTCCCTCTCTACTTTACTTTGGAACACCATGATAATCAGCAATTTCTAAAAATTGTTTCCTAAATGGTAAGAAAAGTGGAATTTCCACATTAAGTGCAAGAAAAGTAACAATGCCAGCAAGTTTACTTTCTCATGCTCTGTTTCTCATAACTCAAAAGCATTCTCAATAGCGTGGCCATAGTTGGAATATCTTGACAAATTACCAGCTTACTTTACATTTATAAATAATAATGCCTTGCATGCCAGAACAAGGTTCTCGTGTTTGTCCCTCCCTGCATTTATCCCTGGTGGAAGGCAATTTGTTAGCATACTAACATATCAAAGTTGTACTATGAGAAGCTTTCTGTACTGGCAAGACAATAATTTGTATTATAGCATTTCACTATGAAGAGTAAGGATACAACTTGGTAATGAAATAGAACTTGCTTGTACAATTTCAAAGAAAAGCCTACCAGATAGGTGGTGGGAGTAGGGAGTCCATCAAGTACCTAGACAAGTCTTTGATTGGCAGAAAAAATTAAATAGTAAAACATGTTTGCATGATCCTCTGGACAGTAAGTGTTCTCTTGGTCAACTACCAGGAAATTGAAGTCCTTCCTGGAAATGTTTTTCATCATATGGGCATAAAGGCAAAATCACACTTCAATTGTACAGTGGGTTATTGTTTTATTTTTTGTTTTTTGGGTTTTTTTTTTTGTAATAGCAAAGAGTTCATTTGTATAGCCAATAGTTCATCCTGTATAGTCCATGAAGCACTTCCACACATCTATGTCATTTCACCATTACGATAACCCTATGGGATCTGAGGAGTAGGGTTGATTCTACTGCAAGCAGATGGAAAAAAATTGAACCATACCCTCTCTGATCTTGAGGGTTTAGTTATTTGATTGACCTAAGTTTTCAATTGGCAGAAAATACATATCTCGGAGTCTTTTCTGCTTCTATATTGAGAAGTAACTCTAAAGAGCGATTTGGTGCTTTTGATTATATCTCTCATTTCAAAAACAGAGACACAAAAACTGAATCAAAATCCCCAACTTAAAATGAAAACCTCCACAGAACACTACATATGTACAATTCTTACCAATTGTGACTCAATTCATAACTTGTATATGGAGCGTTTTTCAAAACAGCTGTCCTCAACTCATCAAAATTGTCAGTGTTATTAAAGGCTACAAAAGGAGGTGACTGTTCTGGATTAAAAGAAATATGGCAGACAAAGGATTTGGAGAAAAAGAGTTATGACAACCCAATGCTATATATGACTGGGTTTTGGACCAAGTAGAAAAAAATTGCTGGGACACTTGAAGAAATTTGAATACGGCATTTGCATTTGATATTACTTTACTGTGGTAATGTCAAATTGCCTGAAAGTGGTAATGGTATGTAGAAGAATGCCTTTAGAAGGTATATGTTGAAGTTTAAGAGGTAAAGCATCATGACGTCTGTAAAATATTTCAGTAAAAATTACATAGATGTGTTCCATGTATAGAGACATGCATGTGTGTGTTTGGGTGCCTATGAGTGTGTATATGGAGAAAAAGGGAAAGCAAATATGGCAAGAAGGTACGAAATGAATCTAGGTAAAGGATGATACACAGATATTCTTTGTATTATTTTTTCAACTTCTCTGTTGGGTTAAAATCTTCCAACATAAAGAGTATGACAAAATAGAAACAATATATTGCCAATAAGATTTTTTCTTTTTAAAGATTTTATTTATTTATTTGACAGAGAGACAGCCAGCGAGAGAGGGAACATAGCAGGGGAGTGGGAGGGGAAGAAGCAGGCTCCCAGCGGAGGAGCCCATGTGGGACTCGATCCCATAACGCCGGGATCACGCCCTGAGCCGAAGGCAGACGCTTAAGGACTGCACTACCCAGGCACCCTCTGCCAATAAGATTTTTTTCTGAACTCTTAAAATAATTTGATTTGGTATACAGTAATTCTGTATAAATTATTAATAATACTTGGAAATTTGATAAAGATGCTACACACTGTGGGGTTTCTTTCTGAATTGGCAAAATTTTATGCCTTAGGATAGTCTTACTTTATGTTTTTATTTCTCGCATGAGTATTAACCTTTTACTTTTGTAGTGAAAAGTAGATAAACAGATGGGAACAAAGAAGAATGAGGGGAAAAAAGATAAAGAAAAGAAGGAAAGGAAGTTTCCATGTTTTCATTTATTACTTCTGTTTCTAGCTAAATTTCAGTCATTTTTCAAGAACCATCTCCAACATCATTTACTACAAAAGGCCATAAATAAAGACCCATATCTTCTTCTCTTTCCCCCTTTCTCTCTACCCTTGGGATCCTTTGTCATCTCATGATATAGTCCATGTGATATTGCGCATGAAGCAAAGTGATTAAAACTGTATCTCCGGCTACCGTTGCTGGGGAAACTTTGAATGACGTAACCAGACATGTCTGGCTAGGTATTGGTATTAGAGTACACCTCCACTTCCAGCAATCCTGCTGCATCTTTTCACCTCCATGCATGTGCCTAAAAGTTTCTGTTTTGTATGTGAGCAATGAAAGAAAAGGAAAGGCCCAGAAAAAAGTAAAAAGAGAATGAGTAGACGGCTCTGTTATCTGTTTCCTCTTCGGTCCTCTGGTCAGAGTGTGACAAGTATTATTAAGCGCAGAAATGCATACGTTTTTGAAACATTCCAATTAAAGGTATTTGGGTCTCTAGGAACAAGGAGGGCACAAATGAGGAGGTAAGTGGCCCAGAGGGGATGAAAGGCCTTTCTTGTATGTCCAGCTAGAACCCAGGACTCTGCTGGCATCATGCAGAGAGTAAGTCAGGAACATGGAGAGACAGCACCGTGACCTGAACACTGGTATTTTTGTGATGGATGAGGCTTTTCCAAGTAACTTAACTGGTAAAGGACAGGGACTAATGGAAATTGGAGCTAAAGAGAAAGAAAAGGAAGACACGGCTATGTGATTGCAGCTAACAGAATGATTTATGGGCACATATAAGAGGTTCCCTGGTGGTCTCCTTTGCAGAGGCTCAGCACTTATTTGGGGGCAGGCAGAATAGCTATAAGACAAACCTTTGTGTTATAGTGGTAACACACGGCAAGAACTATGATCCTGTATAATGGCAGGGCTTTATTTTTATCTCAGGTTCCCAACAGGAATTTACTCCACCCTCCAAAATAATCGGCAAAGAATACAGAGAACAAACCCTGCTGGGGAAATGTCTCTGTGTGAGAGCTGAAACACACGCACACAGAACTCTAATAAGGTTGGGAGGCCAGAGAGCTGCAGCCCCGTGGACATTATTATTAACAAATTTAGGAAGTATTCATTATTCAGCAGAACATATTAAAGGGAAGAAAAGCCTCCTGCACACATCACTGATAAAGGCTCCTTAAATAAAGAGTGTACTTAGGGGGCAGTTGCAAAGTCAAAAAGAAAGGACCTCCTGGGGTTACAAAGAAGGTCTCAAGGCAAGAAGCTGATATCCTAGAAAGAACAGAAAAGCACAGAATAAACCAGAACAGAACCAAAAGCCAGAAAATGAACTCTTCCTTGAAAAGCAATTTAAGATATGACTTAGGGGCTACCAAAAGATCCTCTGCAATCAGACTGCCCGGTTTTGAATCCCAGCTCTGCCATCCTTCATCTGTGTCGCCTCAGAGAAGTTATTTAAGCTTTTAGTGCCTGTTTCCCCATTGAACAATTGATATAATAATAGAAACTGCCTCATGGTTTATTGTAAGAATTAATGAGTTAATTTTTCTAAACAATGGCTGGCAGTACATAGTAAGACCAAATAAATGAGAGTTCTTATTACATATTAAATATTGTTGGTAACAAGTAACCAGAAGTCAAATCATCTCCAACATCACCCTTTCTGGGGGAAAAAGAGCCTTAAATAATATATCTCCTTGTCTTCCCTATCTTCCTTTTGTTTATTATCCCTGACAATTTATACGGAATTGTATATGATTTTTGTCATGATCATTGCCGAATAAAGTCAAGATTTATTGTCCCAAGTGAGCCAATCCAGTTGACTAGCACCATTTATGGAAATTTACCTTTATGAGGTTTATTCCTGCTTGAGTGTTTGCTTGATAAAATTGCATTTAGGCACACCTCCACCACACACTTCCCACACTCCTTACTAACCAGTGAATTCACTGAGTCCAGGGCAATGGCCTTAGTCCAGAGCCGCATCTGTATTACCTGAACCAACATGGTGCCTGGCATTCTATAAAGGTACTGGCTTTACCTCCTGTCATACATTCACTCTTGTTATAAGCAACAAATTTGATATTATTATAAATTTCAGCCAGTTGGAGCAGATCAGTGAAAGTGACTGTCCTGGGATCCCAAGGATCAATTTTACAACTCTTCTCTTTGTCATAATTTGCCTTCAAAGTGGCTAAGTTCAGTGGTCTTGTTTCTATGACTTTCCAGTTCAATATTGGCAAAAATGATTAATTTTACCTGATAATAAATAGATAAAGCAATTTAGTAAAGCATCACACTACCAAAGGGACCAGCAGAGACCTGTCCCATCACATCATCTGCAGCTGGCATGCTATATCTGTCCAGGACCACTTCATCTCAGTCCCGATGAGTTGAGTGCAATGTTTGTTAATGCTAAGAGTTGGCTAATATCACAGAAGTCTAATAGTAGGTAGAATGACAATGAAACAGGAAAAGCATAAAACTTTAACCTTTGACCTCACTCCTAGTACCATTTATCTTCTGGTAGAATGGTTCCTCTAGCTCTGAATGGCCTTTGTTGTTGTTTCTTGGTTTCTCTGAAAGTGTAGTGATTTTCTCAAGATCATTCCACAATCCCATGGCGAACACAAAATCAAATTCATTATTGTTAGACATTGAACAAGTTGTGAAGTGTCGCAGCCCCGATATTTGAAAGCTTTACTTTTTCAATGAACTATGTTTTTCTACATATGCAATATCAACTTTTAAAAGGTTTTATTTACTAGTTATTTTATATTAATGAGCAGAGTTTAAATTATGATGAATTCTAAAATGCCTTTCCTTATATATCAGCAGTAAGGAGGTATTTGTTTCCTTCTCTTATAATATATATTGAGCAAGCATGCCTCAAAATTTCTACTTTAGAAATTACTATAGAGAATAAACTGAGGGTTACTGGAGGGGAGGTGGGCGGGGGATGGGTTAAATAGGTCCCAGGTATTAAGGAGGGCATTTGTTGTGATGAACACCAGGTGTTATATGTAAGTGAGGAATCACTAAATTCTATACCTGAAACTCATATTATAATGTGTGTTAACTCACTGAAATTTAAATAAAAACTTGAAGAAAAATAAAAGATTAAAAAGAAAGAAATTACTTTGTCCTCAGTTTTTTTCCAGATCTTTATCATAAACCAATATGAAATGGCCTAAAAATTTGCTCAAATTAAAAAGTATTTACATATAGAAAAAGTTATAAGAAAAATGTGAAGTGATTTATTGAACTTTGGTTCTCCATTTGCCAGAAATTGGTGTAGACTTGAGAAGTTTCCCTATTCCCCACTTAGGTATTTTGGCCGAAGAGAACATTAAATTATATACCTAAAATGTCTATAGTGTGCGGCAGTGCATGGAAACTACCAGGGAGAAGAGGAATGCCATGACAGAATTCTGATGACCCCCTTTTTTAAGGATTCCATTTAGATCTCTGTAAGCTTGGGCTGAGCCTGAGGCAAGGATCAGACGCATTTTGGTGCAAGCAAGTTAGTCTTTGTGTGCTTTACCCTTCCCTATTTTCTACTACACTTGCTTTTATTCTCAGTCCATAAATTAAGTAAATCTACTACCCCAATCTTCAAAAAAGACAGAAGAAAAGAATTAACACTGTTAGATTTTGAATATTTTTTGAGTGGAATCAGATTCCTATTACTGAGTTTAATAAAAATTCAGATATCCTACTGTTCCAGTTATCTCCAGCTGCTTAGCAAAGTAACAAAAATTTAAGTGGTGTAAAACAATGATATTTATTCTTTCTTTCTTTCTTTCTTTCTTTCTTTCTTTCTTTCTTTCTTTCTTTCCTTCCTTCCTTCCTTCCTTCCTTCCTTCCTTCCTTCCTTCCTTCCTTCTTTCTTTTTGGAGCTCTTATTGTGGACTGAGCTCAGCAGTGCGGTCCTCCATCAGGGTCTCCCGTGCAGCTGCTATCATGCAATGTCAATGAAGTCCCCTGGACTCCCCTGTTTGGTGATTTACACTGGCTGCTGGCTTTGCCTTCCGCTGGGCTGTCTGCTTGAGCACCTGCACATGACCTGAGCTTCCTCACAGCATGGAGGCTGCATCCCAAGAGTAAGAGTCTCAAGAGTCTGAGAACCAGGTAGACACTCTAGTCTCTTTCCTTGCTTTACACTCGGAAGTCACAACCAGTCCCTTTCAGTTCATTTTACTAAGGCCAACATATTTTCAAAGTGAGGAAAATCGACTCCATAAAATTACCACAATGCAAATAATAGCGTTTAAACTTTTCAACAGATAGGAGTTTAACAACAAAACAGAAGAAAACCAAAAATTATCTCTAAGAAAATGGGAAATTTGTGATCTTTAGAAAATGTAAAGGGCTTACACGATGTGTGTGTGTATACATGCGTTTTCATAAGCTATCGATGGAATTATTCATAAATGGGCTGATTATTATCGTCACTACACAGCCTCAGGAAAGAACACATTTTGGGTACGCTGTCCTTCCTTTACTCTGTTTTAAGTGAAAAAGGATGAGTCAACCCAAGAGAAACAATTGGGAAATATATTAGTTTTAAGAATGGAAAAATTTATGATTCCAGGACTTCAGGAAGACAGTGGTAGGAAGAGTATCAAGAAACCCTTGTAAAGTTTTAATAAAATTGAGCCAATATCTAAGCATTAGAGGGAGAAAAAACAGGAAAGGGTCAAAATTGGTAGAAACTTATCGAATCAGGTTTATAAGTCAGTTCTTTTCTGAGGTCTCCATTATTTTCATTCAGCTCTCTCTCTTTGGACATTTAGACCCTGGCAAAGCATTCTATTTGGATTTTCTAGTTGGTGTGAACTGTGTTGGGCCTGATTCAGAATTTAGAGTTCAAATGCCAAACAAAAATTCTCTCCCAAGGAGCCTTGTTTTTCAAAGTGTTGAGAGCCTTAGGAGCCACCGACCACTGAAGTAAGTCACTGGACTTACAGGAGGGATTCTCTTTGTGCGGTTGGAGAACATATTCAATATCACATCTAGAAGCAGGTCTCAGAATTTGCTGGAAACTTGCTGCACGGAACCCTGTTAGGTTGACCATATAACAGCCCAGCTCCAGCTCCAGGCACAGAAGACAACAGTCAGGCCAGTTATGAGGATATTGATGTAAATCCTCAAAAACGGTCTTCCTCAAACAATTAGAATAGAAGGTTTGGTGCTCAAAAAAGTAGCAAGGCAGGAGAAAGGAAGCTAAGTGCTAAGAAGAAAACCCCTTTCCTCAAATACGCTGATTTTCAGGAAAGGTAGCAAGTATCTGCTTTAGATACAAACAAGATTTAAAATAGTTATCGTGTTAAATAAAAGAGGATCAAAGTAATAAGTGGGCGGTAGAACTAAGTCAACATCAAATGCAGATTGAGGCGGATCAGGACACATGATGAGGCAGATGATATTAATACAGATCGATAAAGAAGAGCACCAGTCTGCAAGCAGCAGGTATTCTCCCCAGGACACAAGCAGTAATGCACACCTAATGAAGAAAACTCCTGCTTTGAGAAAACGACTTCAAACTGGAAATTGAAGCGGCTCACACTATTTGAAAAAAATAAATGAACAGTGATTAATTCCAATACACGATCTAATGAAAATTTACATTTTGAGGATTAAGAATACATCCTGAAATCACTCATTCATAATTTTTAAAAAGGCAATACATTTTCACTTCCATAATAAAATGATACCAAAAACATAGTCTCATGAGGATTTGAAAAAAAAAAAATTGACCATGCTAGAAGTATTATAGTCCCAGAGAAGATAATAATTTCAGATGTGAATTCGAAGATAGTCTCAGATATGCTACTCAAGTATTTATTCCATTCTAAGTGGCTTCTGTATTTTTATCAAAGTAGGAAAAACTGAATTAAGCAATCACTGAAGATTGGGAAGTTGTGGTAGCAAAGAGCTGGTAGTAAGAATTGAATATAGATATAAATAAATTATATGAAAAAGTTAAAAATACACACTAAAACCTAAAATTCATAATATTATTATGCCTATAATTTAAAAATATAAACATTTAAAAACTACTAAAATGTTAATTATGTAAAAATTGATGCAATTTATATCCTAAGATTAAATAGCAATCTGGAGTCAAAATAATAAAAACACCATATTCCTAATATTTCATTAAAGAAAATAAGCAAGTTATATTTTGATTATTAGAGTCCTGCAGATTTATGATAATTTAGACCAAATGTTTACCTCCTAAAGCACTGAAAGAAATAAAAGCAAATAAAGCATTTTCTAACAAGATAAATATTAAGTAATTTTTAAGTGACAGCAATAAAATAAATCATAAGATAGGTTGACAAAAATCAGACACTGGATAAAAGAGATTGGCTTAAAACAGTATTCAATAATTTGTTGCATAAAGGGAAACACTCATAATAGAAAACAGAAAGGCCTTGCATTAATAGATGAATAAGTATATTCAAGCAAGCGTGGACATATTATTATCAAGGTAGAACTAAAGCAAAAAGCTTATCCCAGGATAAAAGTGCTGATTTATATAGATAAAGTCAGAACTAATAGTGTAGATATAGCAGTATTGAACCTTTAAGCGAGAGGAAATAAATAGAAACACGAGTGAAACAGCAGAATTTTAAAACACTATCAGCCCATGATAAGTCTTATGGGTAAAATTTATAGAATATCAGGATATTTGAATAATGGAGTGACATCAAATTGTTTACCTTGCAAGAAATATCCCTTCTTTTGAAATATTCATGGATCATCTACAAATATTGATTACGTGAAATACTATAAAAATACACTTAAAATTTATCCCTAAATAATTTATTTATGACATATTCTTATATCACAACCAAATAAAGATGGAAGTTAGGAATGTATGTAAATAAGTAAATAAAGAAGAAGTCTTTTTTTTCAAACACTGAATATTCTCATAAGAAATCTTTAGGAGATAACACAGAAAGATTATTTAACAAATAAGCAAAAGGAATATTGCATTGCAAACCTGTGTTATTTTCTACTGTAGTCAGAAACAAATTTATGTCCTCAAATATTTTTACTCTAAAAATGATAAAAAAAAGTCACTTTATTCTCCAAATTCAACCAAAAAACAAAGACTTAGAAAAAAGACAAAAAGTTAACTTAGGAAATACGAAAAAGGAAGTAATAAAAGATAAAAAGGGGAATAAATTAATTGTAAAACAGTAGAGGTGAAATTAATAAATTAACCCAGGGCCTGGGGAGAACACTTACATAATACATGAACATCTAGAAAATCTAATATAAAAGAAAGCAAACAAGGAATTAAAAATCTGAATATAAAAGAAGAAATTAAGGACATAAAGGAAAACTTCTACATTATAAGCAAATGATAATATAGTAATCTGTCAAAAAATAAGTGGAAGGATCTCACTTATACATACATATAGAAGAAAATAAAATAAAATCTATTCTACAATGTCCAGGGCACATATCCATGAATATTAGAAAATCCATATAAAGTGGAAAAGAAATACAATTTTACAGGCTTAATAAAAAAAAAAGTAATGCTTATGTAAATGCCAAAATCTATTCACAAAATTCTAGATCTATTGCTAATAATAATGCTACTAAAATTTTGGAATAGAAACATATTGTACTCAATATCAAAAAATCTTTACTCAAAAGAAATATTTAACATTATATACATGATTCAATACTAGAGTTATTCCTAATAAAATAAGAAATAGAATAGATATATACTCTAAATCTTTTGTAGGTAATGTTGCTTTGATATTCTGATTAACAAGGCATGATAACAAAATTGAAAAGCATAAATTATTGAAAGGACGAAATAAAATTGTATGTAAACGTCTGCATATGGTTGGCTACATCTCTAGAAAATCCCAAGGAATTACCTAAAATTTATTAGAATGAAACGATTGAACAAGCTAACGGTTCTTTCCAAATTAAAAAAAATTCTCCCATATATAACTGCTTAAATTTTCTCCTTTAAATATGGCCTGCAACTATGGGGAAGTGACTAAAAACTGCTGTTAGGGACCCCAAAAAATCAGGAAACTATCTTAGTTTCCCAGAGCTGCTGTAACAAATCGCTACAAACTTGATGACTTAAAATGACAGGAATTTATTCTCTCACAATTCTAGAGGCTACAAATGTGAAAACAAGGTATGAACAGGGCCATGCTCTCTGACATCTTTAGGGAAGAATATTGCTTGTCTCATCTGGCCTCTGGTGAGTGCCAGCAATCTTTGACATTCAGCGGCATTTAGCTGTATCACTCTAATTTCTGCCTTTATCTTCACTTGGCTTTCTTCCTTCTGTGTATATCCATTTTTCTGTACCTCTCTTTGTGAGGACACCAATCATTAAGTTTTAGGCCAATCCAGTATGACATCATCTTCATTTGATTATATCTGAAAGATGTTATTTCCAAATAAGGTCACATTCACAGATTCTGGATGCACATGAGTTTTGGGGGATCCCTATCAACCCACTTCAGAAAGCATCCCTAGCCTGCTTCAATTCCACCTCTTTATATATGTGTCAGTCAAATTGCTTTTCTTTGCATCTTGTTCTCAGTTTCTATCTAACCTCAACTTTCAATATGGCCACCTGTGTTTGTATTTTTCATCTCATTTACAATAGCTTGGATTAGGAATCCATATCTGGATAGAAGTCCCCATATTTGTTTATTGGTGTTAGAAAAAAATGCAACATTGAGGAGAAAACCCTCTTATTCTTTTTACCAGTGGGCTTTAATCTTTACTATGTATCAAAATTACCTTGTGAGATTTTAGAACACAATTGCCTAGGCTTCCACTTTGCCCTTCCAAACCCTAACTCAGTCAGATGAAGGTGGAGCCCAAGCATTTTCATTTTTTTTCTCCAAGTTTTTATTTAAATTCCGGTCAGTTAACATATAGTGTAATATTAGGTGTAGAATTTAGTGATTCACCGCTTATATTGCTCATCACAAGTGCCCTCCTTAATACTCATCACCCATGTAACCCATCCCCTTGCCCACCTCCTCTCCAGCAACCCTCAGTTGTTCTCTGTAATTAAGTCTTTGTTTTATGGTTTGCGTCTCTCTTTTTTTCTCCCCTATGTTCATCTGTTTTGTTTCTTAAATTCCACAGCTGAGTGAAATCATATGGTATTTGTCTTTCTCTGACTGACTTATTTTGCTTAGCATGATACTTTCTAGCTTCATCCATGTTGTTGCAAATGGCAAGATTTCATTTTTTATGACTGACTAATATTCCATTGTTTATGTGTGTGTGTGTGTGTGTGTGTGTGTGTGTATCACAACTTCTTTACCCATTCATCAGTTGAGCCCAAGCATTTTCAAAAGCACTCCCATTAATTCCAATGTATAGCCAAGGTTGAAATCCACTGTTTTATACCTTTAACTGTTCCCCCAATACACAGTGAATAGAATGATCGTTCAGAAAATGTGGTCAATTTAGATTCACAACAGTAACACGGAGTACATAAATTTAGTCCATATAATTAACATATAAAAGTACTAATAATTAAATACTGTTATACACACACACCCCCACATATATACACACACCCACAGCATATACTATAGTGTAACATAATACACGTTATATACATAGTATATAATGCATAGTATATATCATAATGTATACATTATAAACATAGTATATAATATATAAACACACACACACACACATATATAATATTAGATTCATGGCCCCAAATTGCTGATCATCTGTTTCATTTTTTAAATTTTTTTAAGATTTATTTATTTATTTTAGAGAGAGAGAGAGAACATGAGAGGGAGGAGCGGAGGGAGAGGGAGAGAGAATCTTAGGCAGACTTCCTGCTGAGCACAAGCCCAACACAAACCTTTTATGAGTCTGAGATCAGGACCTGAGCCAAAACCAAGAGTCGGAGGCTTAACCAACTATGCCACCCAGATACCTTGCCGATCATCTATTTTTAAATGGAAGTCCAATATAGTAATACTAGGTAATCAACTAAGGTTCTAGGGCAGCATTTAACAAATTACTCATCTGTGACATACTGTAGGGGCTTTTGATATTGAGAAAAGGTGGGAATTAATGTTGGTGTAAGTCCTAGGCAAGATGTTTAGCATTAAGTGGACTATAAGAGGGTAGGGAAGGAAAGACATAGTTATGTTAAATGGCTGACTAATCGAATCTTTAATTTTCAGAATAAAAAAATTATTTATTGCTAACTGCACAAGTAGAAGAGTGCCTACCTTCTAGAAACTCAGCCTAATGAAGAAAGCAGTCATGTAAAACAAAACTAAACTAAAACTAAAATGCAATGTATTATATGAAAATAACATGTCAGAATATAGTAAAATTTAAAAAATGTGTAGACCACCTGACCTAGAAATCCCATTTAGAAAAATCTGATGAAATAGAGTTCTATGTAAGGATATTTATATAAGAATGTTTATGTGCACATTATGAATAGAAGGAGACAGAAGAGAAAGAATAGGAAAGAAGGAAAACCTTAAATGTCCACTAATAAAAGGCAGATTGAGTAAATTATGGAACATTCATCTACAGAAAAAGTGAGAAATAGTCATGACATATTGCTCAATGAAAACTCAAGTTGTAACACAAAGCATATTGCATGACCATATTTTTGTAAAAAAACAAGAAATTATATGGTTTTTAAGATTGATTGATTGATATTATCATAGAGACCGAAGAGTTCAAAGCAAGTTGCAAACATTGTGTATACTGGAGCAATACAGCTGGAGGAAGGGAATATGCATTACCTTGTTTCAAGTACACATATTTTTATTTTGTTTTGCTTTTGAAAAAAAGATGAATTATTACTCTTGTAACTTGAATATTTAATAAAATAAATGTGAATAAGAACATGCACTGTGATAGGTACTTTTACTGAGCCATTACTATGAAACCAGTGATATTTTATGCAGTTATGGTTTTTCATTTCAAATGGATTGGGACTGTTGTGTAGACATCAACAGAATCATAAACTACCTTATATCAGTCAGCTAAGACAGACAGCAGGTAATAAAAATATTAAAAAAACTATTTTCAAGGGAATTTGCATATGAAAAGAGATGGAAACTAAATCAAAACCCTTGTTTACTTTACTTTGTAAACTTCTAGTTTTCACCCAAGAGTGAAAGCATATGGGTCTCATTGTTCTTTCTTCCAAAATAGAATGGTGTACCTGTCTTTTTCATCCTGATGAAACCACTTAATTTACCCTTGGTGGGACTGAATGCATTGATAATCAAACACGTGAGTGACTTATAAAAAGCCATCAAAGGGGCACCCGTGAGGCTCAGTCGGTTGAGTGTCCTCCAACTCTCGATTTCTGCTCAGGTCATGATCTCAGGGTTGTGGGACAGAGTCCCACGACAAAGGGCTATGTGGTCGGTGTGGAGTTTGCTTACTCTTCTCTCTCTGCTCCTAACCCCACTTGCTCTCTTTCTCTCAAATAAATAAATAAGATCTTAAAAAAAAAAAAAAAGCCATCAGACACCCGCACACACATTCCAGAAACTTCAGCCCCTCCTCAGCCAGCAAAGGCCTAAGAAGTTTCACCCACAACCATTAGGCTGAGAAAGAAGCAGAGAGAACTCCCGATAATTGCTCCGTGGCCCAGGTTGTTTGTGCTTTTGCAGATCTTGCCCCCCAGTGAGTGCTTAATTGCAATTGCTATTTACCTGGTATTCTTCAAGGCATGGCTATTTTATTATAGAGTGTCAGTAACATAAATTAAAAAGACCCATTCCTGCCTCCACAAAATTGCTTTACATTTCATAGAATTTCATAAGCTGATTTATTTACAGTATTAAAGCTGTAATAGCAACTTTTTATTAATGTGGGAAATATCATCTGATCCATATAAATTATTTCCCATGTATTATCATCAGAATCCTACAGTCTGCAAGAGAAGTGTATGCACAGAGCTCTCCTCAGTTTTGGTTCCTCACAGGTTGATTTCAGGTTGCTGCTATTGCTGTTTTCTCCTGCATTAGTTCTTAAAAATCTATTTTCTCTGTTGGGTTTTCTCCTGCATTAGTTCTTAAAAATCAGAAGTTAGAGGTCTTGAGATTAGAACTAGGTTATAGTAACATGTGTTATTAAAAGACAGTGCCCCCCCCTTTTTCTCTATGGTAGCAATTCCTCAGTTTTCACAGCCAAATTAGTTTTGCCTTCTGAGAAATTCCAGTGAGAAAGCAAAATAGAATATTTCTAAGGAAATAGGGAACTTGCATAAATACAGGCTTGGCTTCCACGTTGAAACTGAAGCCAATTTCATGCATTTAATTTTTGTTCTCCGAGGTCATGAGCTTAAAGCAAAACCAAGAGCTAATTTTAAAGCAACATTGAACCTATATATGAACTTGTGTGCAAGCTTTGCAAAGCCGGGTGGCTTATGCTGAATCAATCTGTGTGTGTGCAAGATGGGGTAAAACTGCTGTCTATTTTGGAACCCATTTCAATGGGTCTGCACCCACGAGGGCTACGTCAAATAAAAAGTCTGCTCGAATTCATTTTGGGGTGAGGCTGTCAGATTTCACACAGCTTTCATTGCCAATGGCAAGCATTTCTCGGTCAGAGCCGACCATAAAGTTGGCATTTTTCAGAGTTGAAGCATACTCTTAAAAGAAATCTAGCATTGAAACTAAAGCCAAATACCTATGTTTAAAACCAGCCCAAATATTTAAGTTTCACATATAGAACACACACACATATCTATCACTGATTAAATATATATGAAAGCAATAAAATAAAAAAAGTTTATATGCTTTTCCTAGTGATACTGAGGACAAGAACAGGGCTTTAAAAGTACATTATTTTAAGAGTCACACAACAATATAATGAAATAGCTATCAAACTATTTTATAGTAAAACCAAAAAAAAATTATTAGTAAAGGAATACAAATTTTCGGTTATATAAGATAAGTCCTAGACATTTTCTCTACAGCATCGGACCGATGGTTAACAATATTGTATTGAATACTTAAAAATTTTCTATGGGGGTAGATACTACATTAAATGTTCTTATCAGAAAAATAAATTTCATCAGTAAAGGGTAGGAGGAAACTTCCAGAGGTAATGGACATGTTTACAGCACAGACTGTGCTGATAATTTCATGGCTATATACTTATCTTCAGACACACCAAGTTGCATGCCTTAAATATGTACAGTTTTTCTATGTCAATCATGCCCCAGTAAAGCAGCAGGAGAGTTTGTGGGGCTTTCCTAAGAAACACAGCAAAGCCGGGTTTTAAAATGTGGTGCCACAACTCTAACTTTTAATTTTTTATCAGTCTATGGTTCCACACCTTACCAAGAGAAATGAAATTATGAAAACAGCAGCCTAGGCCAATACATGTTTTGATTCACTTTAAATGAAGTAGCCTTCGGATGGATCACAGAGCCAAGTCCAGAACAAACAGGCAAGAAACTAACATTTAAAAATCAATTAAAACATTGCATAAAAAGATAGAAGCAAATACCTAGGGGACGGGTCTGTACAGAAGAAAAAATTTCAGGTTTAGGAGAGATGTGCTAGACTGCTCTTTGAAAAATGTCATGGTTTACTTAGATATCTGGCTGTCCCACATTAAAAAAAAAAAGAAATTAAACAAAGAGAATAATAGGTTAGTGTGGCATTCAGATAGAATCCAAATTATCTTCTATCACTTTTTTATTTAAACTTAATATAATGACTTCCCCCTATAAAGCAAAAAATAAGCAGGTGTCACGTTCTATTTTTCCTCACGATAAAACTGCATTCCATTATGTCACCAAATGGACATAATAAGCCATCCACATTTTACTGAAGAGTACTCTGCAACTGAAAAAGGGATAGCAGACTGTAAGGGTCTTAATAACATATGCAGATATAGCAATTAATTGCTCAAAGAGAACCTGTGAAATCCAAGATTTGTTCAGGTTTAAGAAAAATAAAATAGATGCCTAATTAACAAATTCCCAATTAGACATAGCCACTCATCTTTACCAATTAAGAATAGAAAATCTCTTGAAATTATATCACTTGTGAACTCTCAATTCAGAGAAGCCATGTGAACCCTTTAGAATGAAATGAGCTTTGAGATGAGAAAGATTATATAGTACTGTTTTCCCTACCTCCCTTATAAATGAAGCCAGTGCATTACTAATACTACATTTTAATGAGAACACATTCAATATATAATATTACTTTTTTGCAAATATTGCAAAATATATAAACGTTACCAGTCTTATTGTCTGTTGGGTTCAATTATACTTTTACAAATAAAACCTGAGCTACTCATAAAAATGAAAAAAATAATGGCAAATAGAAATAACTCACATGATAAAGACACCACAGTTGGAGAATGACAAGGACTAAAACAGTATTGACTCCCGTGTTATGTAACATAATTTTAAAGTCTATACACTTCTTGGGAAAATCCACGTGGAACCATGGCATTTCCAGTGGAGTCGCTGTGGCTATTTTTCTAGAAAGAAGACAGATTCAGCCTGTGTAGAATGAGGAGGCCAGAGTCAGCAGGGCTGTATTCAAGTATTTGAGAAGCCACTTTTTGCCAGTAACATTTGATACAGATGGTCAATCATTCCTCCTTGAAACTCTTTTTCTACCTTACTTTCATATATTTTTAATTTAATGAATGAATGAATGAATGAATGAACTAATCCCCCCTCACTTTTAGAAGACCCATCGCCCTGGTTTTTCTCCAACCTGAATGGCTCCTAGTCTTTAGTCTCCTCTAGGAGTTCCCTCTCATCTTTCCCCATTGCAATGGCCCAGAGCTCAGTCCTTAAAACTTACCTCTTCTCCATATACATCCTCTCCCTTGTTGATCACTCGCAAATATCCACCAGCAAAATCTGCATGCTCATTTTCAGAATATATCCCAAATTCGAACACTTCTCCCCATACTCCCTGCTACCCCCCTTGTCTGTATGACCTGGATTATTGCAGTATCCCCCTTCCTGTCCTTGCTGATGTTGCCAGTCTCCCCTACAGTCTGTTCTCAATCCATTCTCAACAGAGCAGGCAGACATCATTTCAAAAGATAGGTCAGCTCCTTTGGTCCTTTTACTCAAAACTGAACTCAACTTAAAGCCAAAGATTTTACTATGGCTTACGCGGCTCTACGTGTTCTAGCTTTCCATGGCTTCCCTGCTCCCAGCCGTACTCACTCTGCTCCAGCCACACTGAGCTCCTTGCTGTCCGTCCTAGCAAGCACACACACCACAGCGGGTGCATGCTGCTGTTCACCTCTGCCTGGAGCGCACTTCAGTAGATGTGCTCACAGCTTACTCCCTTGCTTTCTTTCTGCGTTTGCTCAGATGTCAGCTTCTCTGGGAGGCCTGTCCAAGCCACCCTAGTTATAATTGCAACCTCCCCTTCTCTGTTTTATTTTTTTCCATGTTATTTATCACAATCTGTACAATGTCAACGAAGTACTTTGTTAATTGTTGTATTGCGTACCTCCCTCCACACACACTAGAATGCAAGCTTCATGAGTGAGGGCAGGGATTCCTGCCTGTGTGGCTCATTACTGTATCCTCAGCATCTAGGAATGCAATAAATATTAAAAAAGATTAAAGGAAATAATAAGCTGAATGTTTAATAGGTAAAAATCTTGGATTGAAATATTTCTGTGTATAGATCTAAAACTTCTCAAAGCCGCTGTTGGGACCACTGTATTTGGTGATGAATTACTGCAGGTCAGCTGGTTTAGTGTGCCTTGTAAAGGATATTTAGGACATGAAGAAATGAGACCCTATTACCTTTAAGGTAGTACCCCTGAAGTTCTTTTCGCAGTTAGAATACATCCCATCTATAAACACACATCTCCCCAAACAAATACATTTTAGTGGAGACTAACTACCCACTTCCCACCCCTCCTATATACTACATGTAATTTTCCCCTTCTATGGTAGTGGGTATTAGCTAAAGGCCCTGGTCCACTTTTCCAAGCGTCCTTTCCATTTTGACGTAATGCATGTGACTATTGTCTTGAAAACAGGATATGAGTGTGTGTATCAGCCTAAGTTATATACAAGTCATCTTTAAAAGAAATGGACATAAGCATACATTTTTCCCACATTTCATTGTTAGTTGAAAGATGTGTGGAAAGTCATCTCAACCTCAACTCTTGGCTGAAGATAACATCTCAGAACAGACCTGCAAGGGGTAGGGGGTGGATCCTGCCTCCCCAGTTCCCTTAAGCCACCAAGTCTGCTCTTCTGAACTGTCACAGGGGAGAGAAATGAAATAAATAACACTGTCTCTCGTTTAAGCCAATTTTTTAAATTGGAGAAACCTAGCCTGAATTCTAAATAATATACAGCATTTGCATAGAAAAAAATAATCCTTAAAACTCTAAAATAAATAAAAATTCCAATATTAAAGGTGGGAAAATTGTAGCAGCAGTTTATTGGTTTATTTAGAGGTGAAGGGTAGAAATCAATGTCAACTAGAATTAGAAACTTACAAAATATAAATACAATTTGTACTATCTATTTATTAAATGTAAGCCACTATGCTGAGATTGTTGGACATCATGGCATTTAATTTTTACAATAACCTCCACAGGTAGGTGTTATTATATATGTTTCACAGGTGAAACATATAGGGCCCACGGTGTTTACATTTTTTTAAAAGAAGCCCTGAAAGTACATGCTAGAGTTAAGGACCCAATTCTAGGAGCACTTCTCAAAGTGTACTTTCCCACTCTCTGTTCTTTTGATTGATACATGCTCTCCGTCCAGAGGCCTTTGAGAATTTAAAATGGAAGTAGTTAAATAACTACTACTGGATGGATATATCTGTACTCTTCTTGCTCCAGAATGGAGTTCTGCAGAAGCAATGTGATTCAAAACCCTGGGGAGGACCTGGAATAACTATCAAGTTGAGATCTAATCCCCAATTTAGACTTGCATTTCCAGAACAAGATATTCAAACTGTCTGGACCTGAGTCTGCTGGTCTAGTTCCTGCTGTAAGATAATCCCAATAACTGAGCCTACCTAAATGAGCTACAAAAGCATCGGCATTAAGTGGAATTTGGTTACTCCAGACAGAATCCCATTCATTCAAGCAGACTGGAGTCGAAAGCAAAATCCAAATCCAAAAAACACATACACAGATCAGGTTCTATAATTCCACGGATGTGGTTACAAAGTGTATTCAAATTCTAATGTCTTTTTTTCCCTAGGAGGAGGAAGGGAAGTATTCAAGAAGCTTAACAAAAACAAAAAAGAAAACAATTTACATTCCCAAGGCATTTGCACGTATGTACACACACATACACACACACACACACGTAATCTGGGGAATCCCTTGCACCCCAGTAAACTATGATTGCCCAGGCTGAAATGCAGCTAATCACTGCATGATGTGCTCAGCTGCCTTCAGGCCTCAGAGACAGCTCAAGTATTCGGGACATTTATCTCTTGAATCTGGAACTTCCATGTTGGCAAGAGCTCAGTCTCAGCTGCTGAAAGTACTCTTAAAGCACATGAGACTTGACTTGTTAGATACCTTTATCCGCCCGCACCTTGGTTTGACATTCATCTTAGAGCAGACACTGCGTCCTCCACATTTAGCTGTACAGAGGGAGAGACAACTTTCGTCTTTGAACTCTCTAATTCATCATTACGGCCCCTATGTCGAGACAAGCATTGTCTTTGCTGGCCATTTTAAGATAATTGTCCCACCTGGTTTCTCATCCCATCTCTCCTCTCCTGTCTCTTCGCTATTCCTCCAACCCTTGCCAACATTCTCAAAGATTTTTTGTTTTCTCTCAATCATTATAAACCAAGGAAACATTCTGGGGACAAGCTGAGGGGACAGCTATCAGAATAGTGGACACTTAAGATCTTCTTCCCCTTGCTATAAATGATGGGATGATTTGCATCAGGTTCCAAAATACCACTTTCAGTATTTGCCCAAAGATTTCAGAAAATGCAACTTCCTGTTTAATTTCTATCCAGCGTTGAGTCTCTATTCCTTCCATATTGGGGCATCCTCAAGGTGTTCACGGTTATCCATTAGCTGTGTATCCAACAAAACTCTACTAAATTATTTCCTGTCCAATTCATTATGTGAGCTGTTATATGTGTTTATATAATAAACAACTAAATTTTGTTAGAGGAAATTACAAAGACTCTCCGAAGATGGGTAAAGTGTGTAAAAATGTTTCCAGAGTCATTTTTCTCTGTGGGGTTTTTTATCTTGCTTTTTATAAAAAGCATGTGTGTAGGAAGTGAGAACCAATTCCATGGGGCCCATTGGAAATATTGTAGAAGGTGAAAAAGTTGTAAAGGATGTACAAAATGGCTCAAGCATTTAATGAGCATTTTCCTTACATCTCTCAAGATATTTAGGTTTCTTGATAAATTTAATAGATATGACTAGATAGCATTCTTTCTTTAAAAAAAATGTATACTTGTAGGAAAATTTCTTTTTCTTTTTTTTTTTTTTTAAGATTTTATTCATTTATTTGACAGAGAGAGACAGCCAGCAAGAAAGGGAACACAAGCAGGGGGAGTGGGAGAGGAAGAAGCAGGCTCATAGCAGAGGAGCCTGATGTGGGGCTCGATCCCATAACGCCAGGATCACGCCCTAAGCCGAAGGCAGACTCTTAACCGCTGTGCCACCCAGGCGCCCCTGTAGGAAAATTTCTGATCCATCTTAAGAATTCAGATATGTTTCTATAGTGATGCTGTGTAGCACATTAGAAGGAATACCCTATGTGAGAGCTAAGAAGATAATATATACAGAGTGCCTTGCAGATAGTAAGCCTTACATGACATCTATTATTATTACTAGCTCTCTTATTTTTTAAAAGTAGGTGCAATTATTTATACCTCTGTACCATTTATCTATAGCTGAGTAACAAGCGACCCCAAAACTTAGTGGCTGAAAACACCAATCATGTATTATTTCTCCTGAGTCTCTGAGCCAGCTGTGCAGTTTTGCTGACCTAGGTTTGGCTCAGCTGATCTCAGCTATGCTTGTTCACGCATCTGCATTCAGCTGGTCGGTGAGCTGGAGGCCTAGTGCCCCAGGACGGCCCAGGCTATGCGAGTTGACTCTGCTCCACGTGGTCTGTCATCCTCCAGTAGCTTAGCCCACGTTTGTTCTTATGGCAAAAACAATGGTTCATAAGAGTGAGTGGAAATTTGCAAGTCCTTTTGGGGCCTCAACTCAGAACTGGCATGTTATCTCCTCCACCATATGCTTTTGACTAAAGAAGTCATGTGGCCTGCCTAGATTTAAGAGGTGTCGAAATAGATCTCACTTTTGGATGGGAAGAACTGCCAAGTTAACCTGCAAATAGCATGCATACAGGGAGGGGTGGACAAATGGGGTCATGTTTGCAATCAATCTACCAAGGCACCTCTAACATCAGGCAACAAAAACTATAATACAGTTTGTGGAACTTTTGTATGCTATTTTACATAGAATTTATTATTTATTTATTTATTCATTTATTTATATTTTTACCAAATGTCAAGATACCTCAAGCTTGAGAGCTGTAGATAGGAGTCAAAGCAGATTTTCAGTTCAAGTACATAAAGTTCCCTTTCTTAAGTCTGGCCCCTGTTTTTAAGGAACAAAGATATTTCTGAAAGCACATCACTGTAATTTGGCCTCCATCTATAATTTACTACACACTTTTTTTTTTTTTTTTACCATCGTTTTCTGAAGCGTTTCATTTGTTGGGTTCTTGGGTAGTTGTTAGCTATGCTGTGGCCACTGGTGGCCTGAATGTATCTGACAAGCCAACAGCATGCAGCTTGGAGATGACATTTTAAAACTTGAACAGGAAGTTCAAAGTATGGCATGGTCTGTTATACGGAAATGTGCATGCTATCTTTTATATAATCTTTTACGTTCTATTCATCTTGTCTTTTCAGTTGATGCCCACAAGTCCCCAGTGTCTAGACCCACAAAAGGACATAAGAGCAAAGAGCAGCAAATCTCCTACAGTTCACTTTATCATGCAAGGAGGCTGAGTCAAGGGACTTCAGAATTCTGCAAGGACGTTTGAAGTAAATTCATTTCCTTTGGCTTCAAATTACTGAGGTTAAGGCCACTACATATGACCGTGCTCAGTGACCTTTCAGTGAAGGCTTTCACTACATTCGTCTCTTCAATGTTACAATGTCAGTGAGGGAGGGAAAATGCATATTTTGAACCTGTGGTCTTCTCGGTAAGAGTGACTCTCAAGTATGCTACTGTTTCTAGATGTCTGCAGATTTCTATAGGCAAAAGTACTGACCAGGTATGGTCACCCTGAGCCAGCCAGGAAGCATATTCTGAGCACTGGAGACCCCACAGAGGAGCCCCCTAATATGTTTCCACAAAGTGACAGCTTGGCAAAGAGGCCCAAGTGTTTCAGCAATATCCATGAAACTGATTTCAGAGGCCTCAAACAAGAAATTTATCTCTTATTAATTATATATATATATTTATATTTTATATACATACATTTTATATACATATGTATTTATATATTTATATATATACATATATATGTATATTGAATGAATGCATTTGTGAGGCCAAATCTATACATATGCCATGTTATGAATGAAATAATTCCTGTCAAATTATTCAGAGGTATTTTTTTAAAGATTTATTTATTTGAGAGAGAGAGAGCATAAGAGTGGTGGGGGAGGGGCAGAGGGAGAGGGAGAGAGAGCATCTCAAGCAGACTTCCCGCTGAGCATGGAGCCCACCTTGGGTCTCAATCCCACGTCCCTGAGATCATGACCTGAGCTGAAATGAAGAGTCAGCTGCTTAACTGCCTGAGCATCCAGGTGCCCCTATTCAGAGGCATTTGGTGGGATTTAGAAAGGGTGAAACTTCTGCCCAAAGATCGGCAAAGTACATCAAGATATGACCTATAAGAAGTCAGTAAACTTCTGTGAATTAGATAGGAGCTGTTTATTTTGTCTCATTTATTGACAAGATGAAGATCTGTGACCCCCGTTCTCACGTTGTCAGCAACTTTGACGGAAAAAGAAGAGGCTTATTTCAGGATGGCTGCGAGTGTTATTTTATTACAATGTACACAGATACAGAAGAGTCTTAAATCATAATGGTGAGTGAAGCTTTTTTCTCCACAAAAGTCATGAGGAACAAAGGCTGCCAAGCTCTTAAGGTGCTACATCTCACACAAAATGTCTAGAGTTTCATCCAGACAAAATTTCGCTTGGCAAAGAAACTCGATACCTTTCGAAGACCTTTGAATATTCCCAAAGACATGCACAAAAATTGGAATTCTTCCTTCATGACATTAGTGTGCATACAGCAGATGAAAACCAGAAGCTGGCTTCACTCAGAGACAAGAGCAATCTCTTTCCATTGTTGCCAATTCTTCTAAGACCTTCTTTTAAGTTATAAAATAAATGTCAGTAATTCTGAAGTTGATGACACTGATTGACCAAGGCACCACTTCATATTTTTCTTCATACAAATCATCCTTTACTTCATCAAGTTTTTTCAGATTGTGGATTCCTTCATTAAGGGATGCTCTGAGCAGCATTCGATGGTAGTATATGTGCTGCAGAAGCGAGCTTCAACACTGCAACAAATCAGATTTTTTTTCAAATTTCAGCATTTCAAATGGAAAATTCTTCTCATAGAGAGTATAGTGTACAAGTTTATGTATTTTCAAGGTGGGACGACATGGCACATGCAAGCAGCCTTGTTGGTTACTTCTTTCCATTGTCAAGAACCTTCCATGTGAATAGTGCCTCAAAACAGTGCTTTCAGTAATAGAATATGTGAGTTTCTTTCGTATTTCTCTTTTTCTTTTTTTTTTTTTTAAGATTTTATTTATTTATTTGACAGAGAGAGAGACAGCCAGCGAGAGAGGGAACACAAGCAGGGGGAGTGGGAGAGGAAGAAGCAGGCTCCCAGCAGAAGAGCCTGATGTGGGGCTCGATCCCAGAACTCCGGGATCACAACCTGAGCCAAATGACTCGCTTAACGTCTGAGCCACGCAGGTGCCCCTCTTTTTAACACTTTTTAATTGAGTTGATCAAATGCAAACAAAAACAGATGTCTGCAAATACAATGTCAGATTGATTTTATTTAATTCCTATGAAAAGAAATTTATTATACAAATTGTAACATCATAACATGATGACTACAAGTATCCAAATTATAAAGTGGCTTTTTTTGCACACCAAGATTGTTGGGGTAAAAAGTTGTTTCCACAGCATGATTTGATATAAAAATAATTTCTTTCAAAAAATAATTTACACTGAAATAAGAAAAATATCAAAAGAAAAAATATGTACTATAGTTGAACATGGCTCTAATTAAAAACCTCTGGCCTAAGTCAGGCCTTCTATTCTTTCATTATCTGATATTTTCAAATTTTTTGGAGAAAAAAGGGATTAAATCCTCATTTTAACTAATCCCTCCCTCTGTATTCAGGGACATGGAACACACCCTCTATAAACTATGGGAAAAGAATAATCTGTTTATTTTAACCTGGCTTACATCCATATACAGGAAACAGTCTTTTATTAACTAAAGCACATTATTAGCTGGATCTTCCCAGAACACTGCTGTGTACTAATAATTCATAATCAGAGTAATGACTATGCAGTTCATAAAATTTATAAATGGCCAGTGAATCATCAAAAATATTGAATTGTTCGCAATGTATTTTTGGCTTGGAAACCCCCGTGATTTCAGATGCTTCTGGCACTCCCTACCTGCTGATATCTTAACCAGCCTGTGTTGCTTAACCCTTTCTTCTCCAATGAATACTTCTGGGAGAAAACACCTAGTAGGTCCTAACTTCGTTATTGATACCCTGCAGATAAGTGTTCTGCAAACATATTGACCAGGATGCCCAATATGGAATACATTTTATTTATCTAGCCAAAACACACAGGTGAATATGTATATAATTTAATTACACTAGCCGTAGAACAATTGCTCTCATTAGTAAGTGAAATGCAGTATAATATTTTCTATTAAATGCTAATCTATTACATTATATTAATGCCAGTCTTAACTCACTAAATTAATTTCACCAACCAGTCATGGATTGCAACCTACAGTTCAAATGATACCAGCTTAACCCCAAAAGAATGAGTTTTTATTCCTCCCTGAAAAAGTAATGGATTTACTTTACTCAAATGTACCTCTAGAGTTTATCCTTTGAAAATGAGGAGTCTTTATTCTACTTTCTTAAAAACTTACAATTCTTAATTAACAGGAACATTCTATTATCCAGAACACATTACTCTTTAGATAATCAACCTTCATATCATAATTACTATCATTTCTAGAACCTTGGTATATTTATTTCTAAAACAAGCCTGACGTGTAGAATGTGTGATTCCTACTTTGTATTTGAGAATAAACTAAGGCTCAAACAGGTGAAGGGCCTTGCTGGGTCCTATAGCCAGTAAGTGACAGTGCCGGCTTGTGATCTTGGGTTCCTCTTACCCCGTTGCCTAAAGGTGCCCCTTTGCTTTCACTGCCCCGCCTCTGACATTGCCAAATAAAATAGGCAACTGTCATTTGCATGGGCATTCACAAAATAAATCTCTTAAACCCCAGGTTAAAGAATTAGGATGATGTCTTGCGTATGTCTCTAGTCATTTGTTCAAGGCACTTTTATTGAAAATTCCATTAGTCACATTGACGATACATAGATGAAGAACACAAAGACCCTTCCACCAAAAAGTCAAAATCTTCCAGTTAAGTCCCATGTGTGTACACACACACACACACATATATATATATATATACATATGGTTCCTTAAATATATATATATATATATATACACATATGGTTCCTTAAATATATATACATATATATATATATATATATTCTTCTTTTATAAACTTCCCTTAAAAAGTAGTAGATTTTGAGTCTACATCTACCAGTTGTTCCAGGAAGGCCCACCCAATTTCCCTTATCCTAGAAAAACAATATGGAAGACATGACGATAGGCTAAAGTACCCTCAACCACTGCATATAAGAAAAGTCAAACACACACAACCAGGAAGACCTGGGAGCAAAGAAAGGTGTCACTGCAGAACTTCATCAGAGGACTGACAGCTTTCTGGCTAGTACAGTGCTGGCCTCTTCCCTACAGCCATGCTCAGATCTACTGTGATCTCAGACCTTGACTTGATCATTGAAATTGAGCAAAATCTTGAGTAGATGAAGAAAAACAATAAGGAATAAGTAACTAAAAGTAAGACAAAGCAGAACACAAAAACAGATAACTCATGGTGAAATAAATCTGTTAACAGGCAGATAACAACATAAATATAAGAGGACAGAAAGTGCTTCGATTATAGCCTTTATAAGTTTTTTTGCATATAAAAAAAGGTTGGGTAACAAAATTAAATAGACGCAGAGTAGTATTGGCAGACAAATAGATATATAAATCAATGGAAGAGAACACAGCACACAGAAATAGACCCCCACAAATATGTTCAATTAACTTTTGAAAAAAGTAAAAAGCAATTCAGTGGATGGACAGTAGCTCTCTCACAAGCGGTCTGGTGTAATTAGACATTTATAGTTTTTTTTTTTTTAATGACCATATATAGAAATGAACTCAAAGGTCATGAACTTAAATATAAAACAAAAAACTACAAAACTTGTAGAAAAAACATAGAATAAAACTTTCAGAATCTAAGGTTAGGTAAATGGTTCTTAGATTTGACACTAATATCACAATCTATTAAAATATTGGTGAATTGACTCTCATCAAAATTAAAAACTTTTGCTCCATGAAGTACCCTGTTAAGAGGGCGAAAGACAGACAGCAAAGCGAAAAAAAGTATTTGTAAACTACATATCTGACAAAGGATTAGTAGAATGCATAAAGAATATACAAAGAACTAAAACACACAGAACACGAATATGTATGGAACTCTCAAAACTTGATAGTAAAAAAATCATACAACCCAATAAGAAAATGGGCAAAAGACAAAGAGACATTTCACTAAAAAAGATCTACATGTAGCAAATAAACATATGAAAGGTTGCTCAAAATCATTAGTGACTACAAAAGTGCAAACTAAAACCACGGAGAGATAACTCTACATACCTATCAGAATGGCTAATAAAAAATGGTGATGACACCACATCTGGGAAAGAGGCAGGAAAACTGGATCACTCATGCATTGCTTGTTGGAAGCAAAATAATATAGTCGCTCAGGAAATTGTTTGGTTATTTTTTATAAAACTAAACATATGACCTAAGAACTGCACTCCTGGACATTTATCCAAGAGAAATGAACACTTAGGTTTGCACAGAAATCTATACCTGAATGTTCTTAGCAGTTTTACATATAATAAACCCAAACTGGAAATAACCCAGAAGTCCTTCAATGAGTGAATGGTTAAAAAAAAAAAAAAAATAGTGGTGTAGTTGGAGTTAAAATGGTGGAGTAGTAGGGGGACCCTGTGCTTGCCTCCTCCCTCAAATACAGCTGGATTAGTGTCAGATCATAGAGAACACATAGGAAACCAATCTGAGGATTGGGAGAACCATCTACATAGTTGGAGGGAGAGAGTGTGGCAGGTGTGAGGTGTGTGGACATGAATTGGGGGAGAGAAAAAGCCATGGTGCTGTAGGGGGCAGAAAGCCCTTTCTGCAAAGGGAGAAAAGGGAGAGAAACAGAGAGGGGGAGAGAGAGTGGTGTATCAAATTTGTATAAGAAAAAACACCTTCCTGGGACCAGTGACTGGGGAGTCACGGGGAATTGAGTGTGGCAGGTTTTTGCAAGCGGCACGTGGAGCTCAAATTCCAAGGTTTTTAAGGTTTGAAACATTTGCCAGAGTCAAGCTATGGCGTGTGCTCCTGGGGAGAAGGAGGGTGCAGTCCTGGAAGCAGACAGCCTGGTGTAGAGATCCGCTGGTGGTACTGGAAGAGACGTTCCCTTTCCTGGAGTACATTTAGAAGACGATATATAGCTTCTCCAAGAACTAAAGACCCTGCAGGCACCATCCAGCAGCCATTCACCGGCAGGGGACAGAAGCACTTGCAGAGGGCTGATAAGCTGGTCCCGGCTTTTCACTGTGTTTCACCATAGACTCTGTGCACATGCGCAGTCATGTGACTGTTTTTCTGGGACAAAACAGCACCAAACACACCGAGGTAAGGCTCTCCTCTGGAGAAGGGTAGTGGGTCCATGTCCTGCTGGGTCCCTTCAGATTTGGAGTTTTGAATCCCAGCTGTGCCGTAGGGATAAAACACATGAGAACTGTGGCATAGAGCTCGCCGATGTCCCCGGACACCGACAGGGTAAGGGATCTTGCACACAAGAGGGGAGATTGTTCACTTTTCTGTGAGGGCTTCCTGAACAGGCTCAGCAGTGAGTTCCTCTTCCCAGGCGAGAGGGCAGGGTGATGCAGTCTTCCACCCCCCCCCCCACCATCTCCCACTCCCCGCCCCCCCGCCCCCTGCTCCCCGACCAGCACCAGGACTTCAGTGAGCAGCACGGTGCCCCCACTGGAGGCTGGATCCCCTTACACCAAATCCCGCCCCCTGCACATTGCAAGTGTATAGCTATTAGGACTGGTGTGACTGTGAGCAGCATAGTGGGCCTCTCCCCCAGAAGACCAGCACGGGCATCCTGCATACACCAAGTCTACTGTTCATAGAGTGGTCCAAAGTGTCAGCTTCAGTTCTGGTGGAAATAGGACCAGGCTTGCTTTCTTTGTTTCTTTCTTTTTTTTTTTTTTTTTTTTTTTTTTGTCTTTTTTGTTTTCTGTCTTTTCTTATTTTTGGAATCAGGCTTATAGTTTTCTTGTTTTTTTTTTTTTTTTGTTGTTGTTGTTTGTTTGTTTTTTGGTTTTTTTTTTTTTTTTTTTTTTTTTTTACTTTTCCATTTTCCTTGCTTTGGATCAAAGGCTTCTTTTCTTCTTCTTCTTTTTTTTTTTTTTCCTTTTTTTTCTCCCTTTGGAATCAACTTACAGTTTTTTGATTGCCCATTTGGTGTTTTCTTTCTTTCTTTCTTTCTTTCTTTCTTTCTTTCTTTCTTTCTTGTTGTTTAAGGATTAGGTTGGGGTTTTTTTTTCTTTTTTTCCAGGTTTATTTTTAAACAAATCAAAGCACACCTAGTTAAAAGTCCAAAAGTTCCCTACTGCAAGCAAGGAGGAACCCTACAGAGGACTGACTTGTGAGAAAGAGCAGCCAAAACACCATAGCAGACCACAGCATACACCAGAAATATTTCCTGAAGTGCCAGGCCCTGGAAAGTGTATGACCCCCTACTTAATATAGCATTATTCTCAGAAACAAGAAACATACAAAATGACAAGGTGGAGAGATTCTCCCCAAAAGAAAGATCAAGAAGAAATCACAGGAAGGGATTTTCTCAAAACATATACAAGGAATATATCTGAACAAGAATTAGAACAACAGGTAAAAGAATACTAGCCGGGCTTGAAAGAAGCATAGATGATACCAGAGAAACCCTTGCTGCAAAGATAAAAGACCTAAAAACTAGTCAGGCTGAAATAAAAAAAGCTATAACTGAGATGCAAACCCGACTTGATGTAATCACAACAAGGCTGGAAGAATCAAAGAAATGAATAGGTGATATAGAAAATAAAATTTGGAACATAATGAAGCTGAAAAGAAGATGGAAAGAAAACTATTAGATCATGAAGGTAGACTTAGGGAACTCAGCAATTCCATAAAACGCACTAATGTCCATATCATAGGAATTCCAGAAGAAGACGAGTGGAAAAAAGGGAGCAGAAGGTTTATTTGAACAAATTATAGCTGAGAACTTCCCTAATCTGGGGAAGGAAACAGGCATTCAAGTCCAAGAGGCACAGAGAACTCCCTTCAAAATCAACAAAAACCGGCCAACACCAAGATATGTCATAGTGAAACTTGCAAAATACAAAGATAAAAAAAGAATTCTGAAAGAAGCTAGGGACAAATGCCCTTAACCTACAAGGGTAGACAGAAAAGTTAGTAGCAGATCTGTTCACAGAAATTTGGCAGGTCTGAAAAGTGGCATGATATATTCAATGTGCTAAATGGGAAAAATATGCAACCAAGAATACTTTATTCAGCAAGGCTTTCATTTAGAATAGAAGGAGAGATAAAGAGTTTCCAAGACAAACAGACAAACTAAAGGAGTTTGTGAACACTAATCCAGCTCTGCAAAACATGTTAAAGGGGATGCTTTGAGCAGGAAAGAGTGACCAAAATCAACAAAGACTAGAAAGGAACAGAGACAATCTACAGGAACAGCTACTTTACAGTTAATAAAATGACACTAAATTCATAGCTATTGATAATTATTCTGAATGTAAACAGACTAAATGCTCCAATCAAAACACATAGGGTGTCAGAATGAATTAAAAAAAAGAAGACCCATTGATATGGTGTTTACAAGAGACTCATTTTAGATCCCAATACACCTCCAGATTGAAAGTGAGGGGATGGAGAACCACTTATTATGCTAATGGACAACAAAAGAAAGCTGGAGTAGCCATACTTACATCAGATAAATTAAACCAAAGACTGTAATAAGAGATGAAGAAGGACACTATATCATAATAAGGGGTCTATCCAACAAGAAGATCTAACAATTATAAATATTTATGCCTTCAACTTGGGAGCAGCCAAATATATAAATCGATTAATAACAAACTTTTAAAAACTCATTGATAATAATACAAGATAGTAGGAGACTTTAACACCCCACTTACAGCAATGGACAGATCATCTAAGCAAAAAATCAACAATGAAACAATGGCTTTGAATGACACACTGGACCAGAATATAACAGATATATTCAGAGCATTTCATCCTAAAGCAACAGAATACACATTCTTTTTGAGTGCAAATGGAACATTTTACAGAATAGATCACACACGGGGTCACAAATCGGGCCTCAACTAGTACAAAAAGATCATACCATGAATATTTTCAGAACACAACATTATGAAACTTGAAGTCAACTACAAGAAAAATTTGGAAAGACCACAAATACATGGAGGTTAAAAGCATCAATACTTAAGAAAGAGTGGGTTAACCAGGAAATTAAAGAAGAAATTTGAAAATACATGGAAGCAAAATGAAAATGAAAACACGACTGTCCAGAACATTTGGGATGCAGCAAAGGTGGTCATAAGAGGGAAGTGTATAGCAATACAGGCCTTCCTCAAGAAGCAAGAAAAGTCTCAAATACACAGCCTAAGTTTACATCTAAAGGAGCCAGAAAAAGAATATCATGTAAAGCCTAAAACCAGTAGAAGAAGGGAAATAATAAAGATTAGAGCAAAAATAAATGATACAGAAATCAAAAAACAGTAGAACAGATCAACAAAACTAGGAGTTGGTTCATTGAAAGAATTAACAAAATTGATAAACTCCTAGCCAGAAGTATCAAAAGGAAAAGAGAAAGGACTCAAATAAATAAAATCACAAATTAAAGACAAGAGATAACAATCAACACCACAGAAATACAAACAATTACAAGAGAATATTGTGAGCAACTATATGCCAACAAATTGGGCAATCTGGAAGAAATGAATAAATTCCTAGAACATATACACTACCAAAACTGAACAAATAGAAAATTTGAACAGATCCATAATCAGCAAAGAAATTGAATTAGTAATCAAAAATCTCCCAGTAAACAACAGTCCAGGGCCAGAAAGCTTCCCAGGGGACTTCCACCAAACATTTAAAGAAGAGTTAATACCTATCCTGAAAGTGTTCCAAAAAATAGAAACAGAAGGAAAACTTCCAAACTCATTTCATAAGGCCAACATTACCTTGATTCCAAAACCAGACAAAAAGTGGGATTATAGACCAAAATAACTGATGAACATGGATGCAAAAATTCTCAACAAAATACTAGCAAATTGAGTTAAAACAGTACATTAGAAGAATTATTCACCACAATCAAGTGGTATTTATTCCTAGGCTGCAGGGTTGGTTCAATATCTGCAAATCAAAGTGATATGCCACACTAATAAGAGAAAGGATAAGAGTCATATGATCCTCTCAACAGATGAAAAAAAAAAAGCATTTAACAAAATATAGCATCCTTTCTTGATAAAAACCCTCAAGAAAGTATGGATAGAAGAGACATACCTCAACATCACAAGGCCACATACGAAAGACCAACAGCTAATGTCATCCTGAATGGGGAAAAACAGAGTTTTTCCTCTAAGGTCAGGAACATGACAGGGATGCCCACTCCCACCACTGTTGTTCAACATGGTGCTAGAAGTCCTAGCCTCAGCAGTCAGACAACAAAAAGAAATAAAGGCATCTGAATCAACAAGGAAGAAGTCAAACTTTCACTCTTTGCAGACATGATACTCTATAGAAAACCTGGAAGACTCCACCAAAAAATTGCTAGAACTGATACATGATTTCAACAAAGTCACAGGATATAAAATCAATATACAGAAAAATCTGGTATTTTCAGATTATGAAATAATTGGGGAAAAAATGAAGCAGCAGAAAGAGAAATCATTTACAATTGCACCAAAAACCATTAGATACCTAGGAATAAACCTAACCAAGGAGGTAAAAGATTTGTATGTTGAGAGCTATAGAACGCTTATGAAATTGAAGAAGACACAAAGAAATGGAAAAACAGTCCATGCTCATGGATTGGAAGAAAAAATATTGTTAAAATGTATATACTACCCAAAACGATGTACACATTCAATGCAATCCCAATCCAAATGGCCAATATTTTTCACAGAACTAGAACAAACAATCCTAAAATTTGTATGGAATGAGAGAAGACCGCAAATAGCCAAAGTAAAGTTGAAATAGAAAAGCAAAGTGGAAGGCATCACAATCCCAGACTGTAATCTGTCTTACAAAGTTGTAAGCATCAAGGCAGTATGGTACTGACAGAAAAACAGACACACAGATCAATGGAACAGAATAGAGAACCCAGAAATGGACCCACAACTCTATGGTCAACTAATCTTCAACAAAGCAGGAAAGAACGTCCAGTGGAAAAAAGACAGTCTCTTTCTTTAACAACTGGTGTTGGGAAACTGGACAGCAACATGCAGAAGAATGAAACTGGACCACTTTCTTATACCATACAAAAAAATAAACTCAAAATGGATATGAAAACCTAATATAAGACAGGAAACCATCAAAATCCTAGAGAAGAAAACTCTTAGACCTCAGCTGTAGCAACTTCTTACTAGATACATCTCCGAAGACAAGGGAAACAAAAGCAAAAATTTACTAATGGGACTTCATCAAGATAAAAAGCTTCTGCACAGTATTGATAACTGTAATAATTTGAATTAATCGCCAGGGAATTATGCTAAGTGAAAAAAAGAACATTTCCAAAAGTCACATGCTTTATGATTCTATTAATATAGCATTCTTGAAATAACAGAGTTTACAAATAGAGAACAGATTAGGGAGGCCAGAATTCAGGGACCTGGGAGAGATGGTACAGAACAAGGGAGATGGGTATGACTACAAAATCATACCTGGAAGAAACATAGCCAAATAAACAGAGAATGAGTAAATCTTAACTATTATACAGAGTGGCTAGAAGTCTGGAAACATAGATGAACATATATAATGATATATTCACATATGTAGGTTTATTGCTATTGTAATACCTAATGAGTTGAATAACATTATATTAACGTGTTTTCCAGGCTTTATGACCATCTAGCACTTTATAGCTCTCTTCCATAGTTTTCTATGGCTTGATAGCAATATACAGATACCATTGCCTGAACAATACTCATTCATGGTGGAAAGAATGCATGCTCTAGTCTGAAATTTTCAGTAGGAGCCAAATAGCCTTTTAATTTGCCATAAAGTCCCAAACCTAAGGCTCAAAAGAAGTGATGTCATACCTCAAAGTATCAAGCTTGCTAATAAGAATTGGGAACCAAGTTAAAATTCAGCCTGTCTTAACCAAAGTTTTTAATTTAGTCTGTTATTTACCATAACCAATCTGTTGTCTAATGACACTGATGAAAATTAAAACGAAAGTTAAATCTTCAACAAAGCACAATTCCTTTTTTAAAAAAAAGGGGTTACTTATTTTAGAGAGAGAGCACACGCGCTCAAGTAGGAGGGCCAGAGGGAGAGGGAGAGAGAATCTCTAGCAGACTACACACTGAGCACAGAGCCTGATGCGGGGCTCGATCTCAGGACCCAGAGATCACAACCTGAGCTGAGATCAAGTCAAATGCTTAAATTACTACGCCACCCAGGGGCTCGAATAAAACCCTGTTCTTAAACTTTTCATGTTCTTACCATTGAAAAAGGGTCCCAAATACCATGCTTTCCCATGGGTATACTCAGAGTTAAACCCAAGTTCTAGCTTGCCAGCCATAGCTTCATTCCATTCTTATAATGAGGGATAAGTGAACAATGGCAGTGCTGTCATGAATATAATGATCCATTTCAGCTTATAGATAAAGTAAGTAATTCACTAACCAGATATGAGCTTTATGAATCAGGCATTATTTTGTAACGAAATTGTATATCATATCTCTACTACCTAAAACAATGTAATAAATATCTATTGAATAAAGGATAATTGGAACAGTAGAATTTTCAGCTGGGGTAGCTGGATTGTAATAATCTTCGGAAGTACAAACAACTACAGGCCTTTTAGAGGGATCAAAGACACAGACCAAAAATAGAGCCAGATTGTGCTTTCGTTTCCCTTTATTTTAACGAACTAATTAATAATTTAAAGCTAATGCATGATCCACCATAGAGATGCTTATTCTTATGAAAATCATGGAATATGTAAAATAAGAGTCTGTTCTCTCCACCTGAGCTAATTCTACTGTCTTTTTATCTTTGCTGCCCTCCTCTGGAATTTTTATATTACCTGGTTCTCTTTTCCAAAGGGTATGCACTTTATACTTGCCTTTAGAATAAAATGATAGAAGGAATTTTAAACTTTTTAAATTTCTATTTTGCAGTGCTTTTTGCGCCAATTTGATAACGACTTGGGGGAAATGACAACGAAATAATTGCAGGTCATCTCTATGTTTTACCCAGCGACACATTTGTGCTACTTTGTAGAATTTTCAGTGCCACCTTCTGAACAACCTAGGAAATGATTGGTTATTTCAAAATCTCTTCTGTAAGAATACCATTTGACTTTTTATTCCGCTATTAAGAAATACATCCTTTTCTTCCCATCTTTTATTTAATAATAGCCTTTCTTTCCCTTAATTATTTTGTCACTTGTGTCATATTACATTGCGTCTTGCTCAATGTTTAATGGACCCACTATGACCAACAGCTTTAAAAAGAATTTAAATTTACAGTATTTATGTGAATTTTTATGAAAAGTTTAATTTGTCTAAAATCTCACTTCTGCATGTCATTATGTTGACAGTGATATAGAACATTATATGATTTCCTACACCTCAGCGTCACTGATTGGTGATGAGTCTTTCACCTCTGGGGCATTCACACATGGAATTCGGCACAAAATAACATTATTATTGTAAATATTATTGTCCACATGCTCCATGGCTGGCTTCCAATTTTTCCTATTTTATGTTAATTATATTCAGTTTGTTCTCACCACCTGGTCTTCTAAAAATGACTTTATGCTTTATATCATATTTAGAGATTTACATCACTTTAGATTCTTTACTACTTTATTCTGTCAATGTAGTTATGATCGTATTTTATATATCTAGCACAATATTAATCAGTTTTCTATTATCACAAGATTCTTCTAAGTCTGGGAGGCAGTCTCATGACCAGACATGTTAAATAAACCAATGCTAATTTAACTCATAACTCTTAAATGTTCTTATTTCTAAAGATAATTTTAATCGGTGTGCAATAAAAAGCATGTATAAGTAACATATTTAAGGGTAATATCAAAATAAGAGTAGAAAGAATCCTCTGGAGGAAAGGAAAGGAAATGGAGAGTGATGGAGCACCTGGACTGCACTAGATTTTGTGCTAGGTAACATTTTTGCTTTATCTCATTTAGTTCTCCAACACTGCTAAGTCAGCAGGAGACACTGCAGTGTAGTGGTTAAGGTTAAACCTAGAATCAGGTGTGGCTGAACCAACTCCAACATTTAGTTAGCTTTTTGGTCCTTAATATTTTCACCTACAAGATGAATGGAGGTGGCAGTTCAGTATGCATCTTGTTAGGTGGGTCTGAACACTAAAATAAGGTAGTTTATTACAACTCAATGATTCAACAAAATTCTACTGAGCACCTATGTTTCAAACTGTTCCAATCCTTATGGATTCAGTAGTGAACAAAGTGATCAGAATTCCTCTTCTCATGGAGCAAACATTCTAGCGAAGGGAAACTATAAAACAAATAGGACTAAATAAACATTATGTCAAGTGGTGACAATGAAGAAAATTGAAATAGGATAGGGATAATGAAGAGTGATTGGCAGCTATTATATACAGAGTGATCAAAGACAACATCCTAGGAAAAGTGATATTTGGGCAAAAAATTAAAGGACGTTATAGAATGAGCCATATAAATATACAAGGGAGTACTTCCCAGGCAGTGGAAACAAGTGCAAAGACCCTGTGATAGGAAGATACTTGGTGAGTATAAGAAATGGCAACTGGGCTAGTATGTCTGGGATACAGTGAGTGAGGAGAAAATTTTTAGGAAATGAGGTCAGACAGGTCATGGGAGACTCAGCATGTGGGACTTTGTAGACTACGTTAGAATTTTATATTTTACTCTCAGTGAAATGCTTTGAGAAAAGGGGTACCTTTTCTCATATCTTACTTTATCTTTTTTAAAAGGATTACTCTGGCCCATGTATGGAAAATAGACACAAGAGAGGAGGGCAAAAGCAGAAATCAAGGCAGTGTTCCACGTAACAGCAAGGACTAATGTAGTAGTTATAGGGATAGTGAGAAGTGGTTGAATTTTGAATCTCTGAGTAATAGTGTTATCAGATTTGTTAACTTACTGGAAGTGAAGATGAGAGAAAAATACGTTTTTGATATAAAAAATTTTGGCCTAAGAAACTAGAAAATAATGGTGCCATGTGCTAATATAGGAAAGAATGAAGGAGTAGGGCATTTGTTGGGGGAGATCAAGAGTCTGTTGAAGACACTTTAAGTTTGATAATCATATTAGACATTGAAGTAAGTAGTTTCATATCCAAGTTTGGATATTGATTGAAAAATCTGGACTGGAGATATACACTTGAGTTTAGGAGATGAAAATATAGTATTTAAAGCCATGGGATTGGGTAAAATTATTTGGGATTAGGTGAAAACCCAGGAGAGTTCCAGGAAATAAGTCCTGAGGTATTTCAAAGTCTAAAAGTTAAAAGAAAAAAGAAAAAAAAAGAAAAGGAAATTGAAAAGGAATGGCTAATGGAGTAGATGAAGAACCAACAGAGGTGGATGTCAGGTGGCAAATGAACAAATCTTTCCGGCAGGATGGGGGAAAACAACTGAATCAAATGCTGGTAATGGGTTGATTAGATGAGAATTGAAAATTGACCTTTGAATTTGGCAATGTAGAGATCATGGTGATGTTTTTTTTATTTTATTTTTTTATTTTTATTTTTTTTTTTAAAGATTTTATTTATTTATTTGACAGAGATAGAGACAGCCAGCAAGAGAGGGAATACAAGCAGGGGGAGTGGGAGAGGAAGAAGCAGGCTCATAGTGGAGGAGCCTGATGTGGGGCTCGATCCCATAACGCCGGGATCACGCCCTGAGCCGAAGGCAGACGCTTAACCGCTATGCCACCCAGGCGCCCCAAGATCATGGTGATGTTTTATAGTAGTAGTTTCAGAGGAATTCTATGGATAACATTCTGATTATTTTTTTTATTTTTATTTTTTTAAGATTTATTTATTTATTTGAGAAAGAGAGAGAGCATGTGATGGAGGGGGTAAAAGGAGAGGGAGAGAATCCCAAGCAGACTCCCGGCTGGGAGTTCTACGCGGGGCTGGATCTCATGACCCTCAGATCATGACCTCAGCGGAAATCAAGAGTCAAATGCATAACTGACTGAGCCACCCAGGTGCCCCCAAATTCTGATTCTTTAAAAAAGGGTGAAGGGGAAAAAAGAATGAAGGAGAGGAAGTGCAAAAGTGAGTCTTCAGAATGTTTTTCTAGAATTTTGCTCTGAGGGGAAGCAGAGAAAAGGGATAGGAGCTGGAACAACAATGTGATATAAAGTAAAATGGCTGTAATTATTCCCTTCCCTCTATCCACATCCCCTTTGCATTGTGACTCTACAGGTCTTTTCATCAAGAGCTAGAGTGTGAGCTAGCCAGGTGACTTGTTTGACCGTGAGAATGTAGTGGAAGTGGTGTTATTCTGAGCATCGTGCCACCTTACACACTCTGCTCTTTCTCTCGAAATCCTGCCCAGTCACTATATTAACAAGCCCAAGCTTGAAGAAGACATGTGTCCCAGTCACTCCATCTCCTTGGTTACCTCACTCCATCACCCAGAGGTCAGACAACTGACCCTTAGATGCAGAGCCACCTAATCATGATGCATGAATGAGCTCAGTCAAGAGCTTGACCACCCAATTGAGCCCAACCTAAATTGTCAACCCACAGAATTTAGCTAAAAAACATGGCTGTTGTTTTTAGCCACAGATTTTGGGGGTTCAGTGAAACCAAACTGATACAGAAAGAGTTTTGTTGTTGTTGTTGTTTGTTGTTTGCTGTTGTTTGTTTAACATGGGAGATATTGTACCATGTTTGCCAATGGGAATAATGCAGCATAAGAGAAAAAATGGTGATGAGTCTGGGGACAATTTTAAGAGCAATATTTTGAGTCAGAAAGTAAATGTGGGTCTCAGTGCACCAGTGGGAGTACTGACCTTATAGGAGCATGGACAAATCACACGTGCAAAAAGGCATTGACAATGCACCACAGATATAGTAACGGCTCAATAAATGGAAGCCCACATGTTCAAGTGGTATCACTAATCCTTGAGGACATTAATTTCAGATGTGGGCATGTGAGAATAAGTCTTTCTGGTTCCAAAGCCACTTCTAACAGCTGCCAGGAATCTGCTCTTTGCTTTTTTTGGAATTCCTTTGTCCATTATCTCCATAGATCCAAATCCTATCCATTCTTTGAATACAGAAGTCTTCCCTCACTTCCCCAGCTGGAATTAATCTTTCATACCTCAAAGGCCCATAACAATTGTATCAGTGATTTCAAATACAACTTACAACTTTCTAACTTGTCCTGTAATTGTTTGGGTGTATAGCGTCTCTTCCTTAATGAATTATAAACTATTAAATATAGTGTTTATTTCTGATTTATTTTGAATTACTGCAAGATCTACCTAAACATAGTATGTAATGTACAAACATGAATTAATGAAAAGGTTAATATAATTAAGCATTACATTTAACATCATGGCATACAGAGTTAAATGGGGGAAAATTTCAAAGCTGACACAGTTCAACAAATTATTCTAGGTGATAACTTATTGCCTATCTTTAGACACTTGAAAAATCTACTCATTGGTTTATGCTCATGAATGAATAGATCAGATATCGTAGAAGAGCTTCTCAGTGATTTCCTGCAAATAACAACTGCATCTTAATTTCTGAACTGGAGACTATTAAATTCAGCAACTATCCTTTTGCAATTTTTTTTCCTTTTAAGGAGAAACTGTTGATCCTCTAATTCCTCGCAGTTCATTTAAATTATCTGAACACTGAAGAAGCTGAATATAGAAAGCCATCCCTGTGGACTTCAGCCAATTGCAACATACAAAGAAATACACAAAAATGCTTAAAATAAACATGCAAAATAGTGAGTATGATGTCTCCCGTATACAAAACTCCTCTTCGTTTCTCACTCTTGCAATAAAAAATGTGTTTCAAAGCAGTAAATTATTCTAGAAATCAAACCCAAGTATTTCTTTGCAAGGCCACTAATATCTGGGTAATCATAAAATTCCCCTAAAAAGAGAAGATAAAGTCCCAATCCAGTTACACAACAAATAGATATTTAGGGAAGAGTAAATCATGCTTACCTGTTACCTGTTGGATTGATCAGGTGGGACACTGTTTGAGGACCAGCACAGCTGTAAGCCTTAGGGATCACCATTGTACATGCCTGTGTTACACAGACTCCTCTTTCAAAAGAGCTATAACTTACGTATGAAGCAATAACAAGCATGAGTTCTCCCCAAGAGGTGTGTCTATATGTCTCTGAAAACCAGCTCTTTTAGATTATTTGCTGGTCCATTTTCTGACTGTCTAAAGAGGGGTACCAGCACTCAAAGTGGATCATACATCAAAATGGAAGACCTAAAACTAAAGCTTCTGGAAAAAAGCATAAGTAACTTTAGAAATTCAATAACACAACAAACATCCCAAAGAAGATATGAGAATGGTAAATAAGGATATAAAAGATGATCTTCATCTGCTATTATTAGGAAAAAGCAAGTTTTAAAACAACTAGGAGTGACTACTACCCAACCACTAGAATTAATAATATAAAAAGTCCGATTATACCCAGTTTTGGTAAGGATGTGGAAAAAGCTGAAATTCTCATTCATTGCCATGCAAAATGACACAGTCATTTTGAGAAACAGTTTGGCATTTTTAAAATAAAGGTAAACCTACATTTTAGCAGCCAGGTATATATTCAAAAGAAAGCCTGTGTCCACACGACAGCCTGGATGTCAATCATTATAGCAGCTTAAGCCATAAATGCCCAAACTGTAAACAACCCAGATGTCTTCCAACTGGTGAGTAGATGAATTTGATTTATTCGTAAGTGGAATACCATTCAGCAATAAAAAGGAACAAACTACTTACATGCGCAGCAATGGATGATTCTTGACAGCATTCGAAGTTAATGCTTATAAAATACTTACTGGTTACGTTAGAAAGCTTGGAAAGTTATACACAAAAAACCAATGTTGTCCAATTCCACTCTAGGACAGTCTAAAAACATCAAAACTCTGGAAACAGAGAACAGATCAGTGTTTTCTAGTGGCCAGGAATGGAGGAAGGGGACTGACTTCAAAGGGGCACAAGGAAAATTTGTGGAGTTACGAAGATTCCGTATCTTGATTGTGGTGACCATCATACAGCTGTATACATTTATCAGAACTAGGAAATGGATATTTTTGTATGTAAGTTGTGTCTCAATTTAAAAAAAAAAAGAAAAAAATTAAAACCAATATTTAACCCTGTTCAGTCAGGGTTAGGAATCATTGCAATTGTGAAGCAAAAGGTATTTTATTTGTACATGAGTAAAAGTTGCTGACTATTCCAGTTGTATCTGAAATTTCTTGGTCAAGACTTATCTTTCAAGATGGACCAAGTGCATCCTGATTCCAAAATGTCTACTTAACTCAAGGAAGCAAGTGTAATTTATCTTACAGTACTTTTCCCAAAAGAGTTAACGAAGGAAATTGTCACTACAGGATGTGCAGTGGCTTAAAAGAAAACTGTGGAAATCGAGTAAAAGATTAGCAAAGAGACACTAGATTGGTTGATGAGGCTCTCAGAGAGAAATAATAAACAAAGTTTAGCATAGAAGTAAACTTCCTTAGCTTTGTTCTTTCATATTATCTTGGACCAAAATAAATTCCACTTGGCTAATTTGGGGTATGTGTGTGATTCCTTGTAGGGTTTAGCAAAACAATCTTCAAGAATTGTTTAAATTCTTAAAAGCACAGACTTTTAAATGTGCTTTCAATTCCCATAAAATTCCTGAAAATAGAAAGAGCGGTTGGCCCCAAAGAACATGTCTTTGATTCTATTTTCATTCATAAGGAAAAGTATAAAATAGACATGTAAGATAAGCTCTTACCCTTACGCTGGCTGCCACACACTGAAGGGTTTGAAAAAGGAAGTGAGGAGGAGGAGGTCTGCATTCTTGTTATGGTTCTCTAATGAGGAAGACCCTTCAGCTTCTTAATTAAAAAAACACCTGAGTTCCTGTTAGTGTTGGTTCAAGCAGAACACATTTATCTAGGGAAGTGATGTGACTGGATGTGACTGGATGTGACTGCCAACAAACGCTTAGGTGACAAAATTTATTATGCAAGTCCTTTATTGTGAACTCCTTTTCAGTTGTACCCAATGGGCTATAAATATCTCTTGCCATGAAATGCTGATTTGTGCCTGTATATGTTTCACCACATCTCTGAGTTCATTTCCAGTTCTCTTGTAACACACTTCCAACTTCTTGCATCTTTGCTATATTATTTTCTTTTGAAAATATCTTATCTGTTTTTCTTGATGACTTTAATATAAATTAAAACTCTGGAATCAGGGGCACCTGGGTGGCTCGGTCAGTTGAGCATCTGCCTTCAGCTCAGGTCATGATTCCGGGGTCCTGGCATCAAGTCCTGTGTCGTCCGGCTCTTCTCTCAGCAGGGACTCTGGGCTTCTCCCTCTCCCTCTGTCCCTCCCACTTGCCCCCCCAAATACATAAATAAAATCTTTTTTAAAAATTCTGAAATCATTAGAGGTCCCTTCCAGCTCCAAGATCCATGAGCATAAGAAATAAACTCTATTGAAATAAATGTGTTCACTGAGGAGGTACCTTAAATCAACCAAAGTAGTAAGAACAAATTTTTCTGAACCGTAAAGACAAAAAGAAAAGAAAAAGAATTTTCAAAGAAGTTTAAAAAATTACAACTGTATATGAAATAAACTTTTTTATACATTCCTAAAGGAATGATCACCCAAGAGAGATTTATTTACATTTGCTCTTTTATTTAGGTCACATAAGCTCTTTTCTGTGATTGCCAAAGCCAGTAAGCATATATGTAATTACATTTAGTAATATAATGTCTGTTTAATCACTAGATGTCTGTTAGTGTTTCATTTTTCTTCTTTAGTGCACTCTACTTTTAGCGTAGAATAAGTTGTATTAAGGAAAGGAACTTTCCATATCAGAATTTATGTCTAGAAGTCATTACTAATAAACATAACCTTTCTTTATCGATCTCATCAGATGTCTTAACATGGCTTAGCAGTCTCTGACAACCTTGTTTTTAACTAATAACATATTAAGTGGGGCATTTAATTCAGCCACATATGGAAAACACTTCAATTCCATTATATCCATTCTCTGAAATAAGACATCATGGGGTTATTGATAAAATATTCCTTTTTACCTCTCCTTTCATGTTTGTCCCAACTTTGTTTATAATGTGCAACATTCAATATAGGTTAAGTGCCTGACAGAGGACAGCAGTTTTAGAAGATTATGGTACATCCACAAAACAGAATATCACAAAGGGATTCTATAAACCTATCAAGGCATGGATTTATGTTTATGAGGTATTGCAAGGTGAGATGATCAGGTCACATCATAATATGTAAAATAAAATGCAATTTGGGGAGAAAAATGCATTGTGTGCACGTGAGGGAACTCAGAGAAACAATACTTAAAACAACAAACACTAAGATTTTCACAGCGGCCATAATCTGGTGGCATTCTGGGCAATAGTTTCTTCTCTTATTTATATTTTCTCATTTTTATGAGGAATATGAAATACTCCTGTAATTAAAACAAATATCTAAAACTCATTAAAATCCTTGAGTCAGATTCTTGGACAAAAGAAAATCACTGGAAACAAACATCTATTAAAATAAATACAGAAAGCCATATTTTTAATCTGTAAGTTGACAGATTTTTAATATGCTGAATGACTTCTCAAGATAATGTTGTTCTGCATAACTAATTGTAAAGTCAAGAATGAAACAACAAATATGTTGGTTGGAATAGAAAAAGTAGCTTAATGCCTATGTCAGCATAAAGGACTCTCCATACATTTTCTGGGTAGTTTCACAGAAATATTCACAGAATGTTACTGATGGGTTGATTCTTTACTCCTAATGACCCAGGAAACTGCCTGTTGATTAAAAATAAGTTATTACTGCTACTGTGAAATAAAAACCCATAAAGAAGCATGTTACAGTAAAAATAAGAATAGTAATAAGGCCCTTGGGGCTCCTTGGTGGCTCAGCCAGTTAAGCTTCCGACTCTTGATTTCAGCTCGGGTTGCGAGCTCAGGATCCTGAGATTGAGCCCTGTGTGGGGCTCTGCACTCGGCGTGGAGTCTGCTTGAGATTCTCTCTCACCCTCTGCCTCTTCCCCGTCCCGCACTGGCAATAAATAAATAAATAAATAAATAAATAAATAAATAACTTGTTCAGTGCTTCACCAGGCAATGAATGATCTAAGTGTTTTACATGTAAAACATTTGACTCCTCAAAACACTATGATATTATCCCAATTTTTAAATGAAGAATCTAAGGCACATAGAAATTAACTAATTTATCCAAATACAGCCCATTAGTGGCGTGGAAGGATCCAAATGTAGGCACTCAGCATCTTTTCTTCATGCCTATGATATTCTTATTGACAGAAATAATATGCACATCTCTACAAAACTCGTGTGTATAGCAGAAGCTATCCTGGTGGACTGTCTGTAATGGCATACCCTATCAAGAAATCTCACGTGCTAGTTCCCAGAAGTCTTCTCTCTTAACAGAGTCAACCAAGGTACTTAAGGGGCCTTACATATGCCAAGTCTGGATAATCTGCAAGGTTTCCATGTTGCCTACAATGTTCCTGGTGATTTTCCACTTTCTATACGCTCTGAGATACATTCAGCACACTACGGCTTAATGGAATAGTGTTGACAAACAGAATAACTGGGGGAAAGCAGAAGATAGTCCCTCCCATATCTCTTCTGGCGAAGCTGCCATGAATTCTCTCAGCTCATTGACCCTTCTCCTGTATTTTTTTATCTTTTCACTGAACCCAGAAGATGAGAAAAAAATAAGCCCCCACCATGGCCCCACATGTAAGGGAAACTCTTGAATTTGGCTAACACTTTCCCTGGTAATAGTCTAATTAACCCTTCGTATTTTTACCAAATTTCATATGTTACAGTCTAAGACCAAGTGTGACTGATCAAAATTGTAAGCATGGTAACGTCTGGTGCTTGTTAAAGGCAGGTAGCAACAATGATTTTAAATAACTGGGCTACCTCAAAGGTTGAACAGCAACACAATGTATAAAAATATGTCTTCTTTCTCATTAACTTCTTACCTGTTTTTAATCTTTGGGCAAAATAATGCACATCTAATACTATGCAGAAATACAAAATAATTTTGGTGTTGCCTTTTGCCCATTTAATTCATGGTTTGTACAAAAATGGCCTAGCACCAAATTTGTATAGTATCATTCAGCTAACGTGTTCTGATAAATATTCTGTGAATGTTCTCAAGACAATCGTTGGGATGACATACGCCTGAGTCTCCATTTTTCTTACCAATCTTAAATTTTCTGGCCACCTGTGAGTAGATTCTGTAGCTGATACAAACAGAAGAAAGAGCTGGGGAAATGCAGCAGCCCAGCCAGCTTCTCCCTGTTTCTACTTGACTCTGAACTTTTACAACCAGTTATTGATTCCGAGTGTCAGAATCACTAGTTCCCTATAGGTAAAATGTAAAATCTCTGAGGCATAAGAGAGAGCATAATTGTGTCTCCTGCCTCCTCTGTGGCTTCAATTCCACCCCCTCTCTCAAGGTCAACATTCAAGGAAATACTTAGGTTCAGAGATATCACAAGAACCCTTTATGCCAAAGCCTGGGTGACTTCAGCTTTTTTCTCTTTCTGCCTAAATGCATTTGAAGTCCTTCAATTCTTTGACAGGCTCTCCCCTAGATGATTTAGCGAATACGTTGATAAGACAGAATACTGACATTTGAAATCCTGTGCAATAAATATAGAACGATCAATTTTTAAAAAAGAAATGTGCTTTTTAAAGAACGTTTGAAATTTTCTCAATGACAAATACTCTTTGATCTTTTGGGTGGAAGAAACAGTCATTAAAAGGTGGAAGGAGGTTAATTCACATCACTATCATTCCCACTCTACTGACTCACTCTCATTCAGTGTGGGTAATGATTACAATTACAGGATAACCCAAGGTTTCCTCCGAGCTGTGCATTTGTCCTAAGGCTGTTGCTCAACAACCAAATTGCCTCAGGTGACTATGCCCCTGTGCATGAAATTATTTTCAACAGCCTGAAGCATAACAGAATGTTTTATGTGACAAGTTTAAGAAATGTTTCTTATCAGATGCCACAGGAGTCACTTTTTACCTCTGTTGCCAATTCGATCTGATTTGAATTTTGAGGGTGGAAAAAATCTTTCATCATACTTGCTCTGCCATTTCCAGAAACAGTGTCAAACTAATATAGAAATAAAGTTGCTTTCTAACGCATGAACACCCTTATTTCCATGCCATCCGCTGAGTCCTGCCTGAGATATTTACTAGCTCCCTTGGATTATTATCACCTTTTGAAGAAATGCAGAGTCAAACCTTGTCAAAGGAGGAGAACCGAACAGTTAACAATGACAGGTAACGGATTCCAATTGACTTTTTGTTAACTCCCGGAAGGTACCAGTTTGACGTTTGACAACATTCAGAAATGTAGGAGCACAATTTAGAAGAATCATTGAAGTATTGACTGCTCTAGAATTCTATAATACCATTCTTCACCAATCTCAGAGCCTTTCCAAGTATAAGCCTGTGTAGACTAGAATAGCAGTTGAGCTAACAGCTGAGAATTAGGAGAGGCCCACGGGCATGTATGCTGTTCTCTTACACTTTGTGGCCAGGTGACTTACCTTGGGGACTTTCAACAAGACACAGTGGAGAAGGCACTAGGCAAGCAGCATTTAAGAGAACTCCACTGACTTTCTTATGCTCTCAGTAATGATTGGTGTCAACTAAACTTTTTGAATCTTATCAATTTATCATGCATTTATTCAAATGTATACCAAAAAAATATCTATGAAGGGAAAAATCCAGTAACCTGGTAGTTTCATTAGTCAAAATTCTCCGTAGTGAGTTGGCATGTCAGCTCATGATAGTTAATAACATACTTCCATGAGCTTTACTAGAGGAAGGGAATGTAGGAGAGAGGAAATAATGAAAGGAAAAGGAAACAGTATCAAAATAAGAGGGAAATTGGTGCATTGAGTTTACTGCTCTCTGTTAAATTTGTGATTATAAATATGAAAATGTATAGAACAGATTTACCTGGTTTCCTGGATGATTTTCACATTCAAACTCTGATTTGATTTGTTCTCTTTTTCTCTGCTTCTCCCTCTCCATTCAGTCTTTTTCATTACTTGACTGCACTGTATAAAATCTATATAGGTTTTAGGGGTACCTTGGTGGCTCAGTCGGTTAAGCATCTGCCTTTGGCTCAGGTCATGACCCTGTCCTGAGATTGAGCCCTACATTGGGCTCCCTGCTCACCGGAGAGCCTGCTTCTCCCTCTCCTCCCCACTCATGTTCTCCCTTGCTATCTCTCTCTCTCTCTCTCTCAAATAAATAAATAAAACCTTTAAAAAAATCTGTATAGGTTTTGAAAGTTATGTGCAACCAAATGGCATAGCAGGCTTCAGGTAGAAAGACATGAGATGTGGTGGTCTTTCAAAGCTTGGGGAAGAATGTGGACAAAGGAAAAAGAACCAGGATGAAACAGCAGATTCTCTATCTGTGAGCAAGGAGCAGAGAGACCACACTACAACAATGGAGTCATGCAGAAAATGGTAGAAAATTAAGTTAGGTAGACATCACACAGCTCTTAGAGTATCTGAGCCCCGTATGGAGATTCAAACCTAAGGCACTGTATTCATTTTCCATTGCTGTTGTAAGAAATGACTACAAATACAGTGGCCTAAAACAACATCTATTAATCATCTGCCAGTTTTGTGGGTCAGAAGTTCACATACGGTGTGGCTCAATTGGGTCATCAGCTTAGGGTCTCAAAAGTTAAAATCGGGTATTCTCGAGGCTGTGTTCTTTCCTGCAGACTCTGAGGATAAATCCATTTACAAGGTTTTAGGTTGCTGGCTGAGTTCAGTTCCTTGCAGGAATAGGATGAAGGTGGCCATTCCTTGCTGGCTGCCAGGCGGAAGCCTGTCTTTGCTCCTAGAGTATGCCTATATTTCTTCTCATGTCTTCCACGGGGCTCCCCTAACAAAAGCCACACAAGTCCTTCTCACACTTCAAATTTCTCTACTTCTCCTTCTGCCATGTTCCTGTGAGTACAGCCAGAGGAAGTTATCTACTTTTAAGAGCTCATGTGATTAGAATGGGTCAACGGAGATGATCCAAGATAATCTCCTTATTTCCATATGCAAAGTCTCTTTGCCATGTAATATTACATATCCACAGGTTTCAGGGATTTGGCCGTGGATGTCTTCAGAAAGCCATTATCTGGCCTACCTTATACACCTTCTCAGATTCCCTTGGCTGCCTCCTCTCTCTCTTTGTCAGCATCCTTCCCATTCAGGTGGCCCTTCCATGTGTGGTCTAAAATGAAACACAACACCAAGGCTTCCTAAGTGACCACTGAGGGCCCAAATGATGTAACCTGAAATGTAAGGAAGTATGTTCCTTGCAGGGTGAATCTTTCTAGGGAAGTTGCCAGTACAGGCTGATACAGCTGCTGAGTGACTCCCTTGGTCTCTCTCCAGTCTACTGTGAAGCAGTAGTAGCATGGTAAGTTCTTATTCACCTTGCTCTGCCTGTTTATCAGCTTCATGTCCTTTTCCCCTACATTTCCTCCACCCTGTGCTTGTATCTCCTAAATAAAATATTAGTTCTATCATCTTTGCCAGAGGCTCTATTCTTTTTTCTAATGGTCCTTCCATAGAGGTAGACTCTAGTAAGGCAATGTTTAACCTACTGGCAAAATTGACTGGTGGAAACTTGAGATAATACCTTTCCCCCAGAAATATAAAATTGGGCTGATAAATACTAATCTCAGTTTCCTCTCACAGTCAAAATTGAGGTGATGTAAATCACCACATATACCGAAACGTGAGAAAGTTGGACTGCTCAGAGGGGAAAAAAAAAATCAGATTTATAGAGAAACAAAGATTACAGACCATGAGATCTCCAATGGATAGGACAGACAAATGGAATTAATGCTTGTCTTTGTTCCTGATGAATTTCCAGTTTCTGTTTTCAAGTCCTTCTGATGAGAAGCACTTGTATTTTCATAAGAAAAATCCTCCCCTTAGACTGAGCTAGCTTGAAAGGTGGTTCTGCTACTTGTAATTAAAAAGACTATTTCAGGGGCACCTGGGTGGCTCAGACAGTTAAGCATCTACCTTTGGCTCAGGTCATGATCCCAGGGTCCTGGGATCGAGCCCCACACAGGGCTCCCTTCTTGGTGGAGAGCCTTCTCCCTTTTCCTCTACTGCTCCCCCTGCTTGTGCACTCTCTCTCTCTCTCTCTCTCTCTCTCTCATTCTCTCTCGCTCTCTCTATGTGTGTGTCAAATAAATAAATAAAATCTTTTAAGAAAATGAAAAAATAAAGAGACTATTTCAATTGTTGCTATGTAACAAATCGTTGCAAAGCCCAGTGGTGTAAAACAACCACCTTATCATACAGATTCTGTGGATCAGGAATTTGGACAGGGCATACAAGAAACCATTTATCTCTTCTTCACAGTACCTGGGAACTCAGCTGGGAAGACTTGAAAGCTAGATATGATTCAACAGCTGGAGGGTGAAATCATCTGGAGGTGTGACTACTCATGTATCTGGTGAAATTTGGCTCTTAGCTGGGCCCTTCGCCAGAACATCTAAACATAGCCTTTCTATGTGGTCTCTCCACATGGGCTGTTTAGACTTCCTCACAGCATGACTTCAACATTCCAAGAGAACAAAGAGGTGCATGGCATTTTTATGATCTAACCTCAGGAGTCACATAAGGTCATTTCTACTACACTCCAAGGTCTGAAATCATCACAAAGAGCCACCTAGTTTCCCCAGGGCAGGGGACATAGACCCCCACCAATCCATGGGGGAATGTCAATGTCCTACTGTAGGAATAACATGTGGGGTGTGAGACCTTGTTACAGACAATTTTGGAAAATACAATTTGACACAGGAACTGATGTTAAAACACTAGGCAAATTGGATCCAGATTCTGGAGGGTTCGATGACAAGTGGAGGGTTTGGAGGTCATTGTGGAGTCAAGAGAAAGTGGTGACTTTTGAACAGAGAAGTGAGATGGGTACAGAAGACTAGGTAGCTAGGCAAAAAGGATGAGAATTGTAGTCTCCTAAGATTGTCTCATTTAATACGGCTAGCAGTTTTATTGTCTAATGACTAAACTATTGTACTTTGAAGGGAAACCAGACTGACACTGGCCTGTATCAAATGCATTCCCAGTGATCTTGTGTTACTCTACCAACGTTGTTTCATCACAGAGCTAAAAACTAATGTGAGCCTCTATTTTACAATACCAGTATGCAGAATAAATCCACAGTGAGGAGAGTTTAGGAAATCAACGTAAAGCATATATTGCTTTATTCTATTGGAAAGATGGTTTTCATTGTCTATCATAGCAGTGACTATACAGAAAGAAAGTACTACTCCCTCACCCTTACTTAAACTCACATGAAAGAGTTTCTTCACTCAGGAAGTTTTGGATTGAGTGGAAAAGTTTGTATTGTCTTTCTATTTTTGAGTAACATCAGTTGACTACAAATATCTTTGCAGTTATTTATCTATTTTGTCTAATCAAGTGGAAAAATTTTGAACAATACATGACGTTCTCTCACAGACACAGTCTGAGTATGATTTCAGATTAGGATGAAAGCTTAAAGACCAGTAAAGAGTCAGTGAAGTCAATTATGGGTAAAGTCTTCATCAAAGAAAGTAGTCCAAATGCCTTCATCAGCAGCACTACTTTTTTTTTCTTCTTACCAGAAAGCTATTTATTGTCCATGCTATAGAAATACACATTTTTTATCATCATCAACATATAACATTGCATCTAGAGACTTTAAAAAAAAATCTGAAAGAGTAACATGAATTAAGGATACATGAAGATTGTTTTGCATCCAAAAAATTGCCAGGTACATTTATTTTATATTTCAAAAACTGTTTATCTAGCTTTAAATTTACTGGAAATTTCTTTGCTTAAGTCTTTCAATTCCATGTGACCATTTTTTGCTTAATAAGAGTGTATAGAGATAAATTCAACCTTTTTTTTTTTTTAAGTAACCATCTTAAAATAGCACAGGGAATGGTTCTGGAACAAAACAAAGGTTAAATATACCTTAGATTTTCCTATTCAGTACAGTACTTATATAAAAAGAGACCTATTGTTTTATGAAAAGATATTGGTTAAATGGGCTCCATGAAAGTAATATTTCATTTCTTAAAATAACCTCAGTTTTCACAAGAGTTCCAGTTTCATGCTCAAAACGTGCTTTACACTGGGGAAATCTGCCATTTCCATAGGACTGATCCGCAAGGTGTTTGCTTCCTAAGCCAAGGCAGTGAGCGTTTCTCAGAATAGGCATACAGGTGAAGAGTACAGCCTATTTGTTTCACGTGTTTAAACATTATCTTTTATCATTCACGTGTTTCACATTTCTTGAAGTCTGAGATAGTATTTTTCTTTGTGAAAATGTTAAATAAGAACTTACTGAATGGTTGGTTTTCATACAGCAAGAAATACCTAAGCGTACTCCAATCTACTGCAATGGCTGCGTGCTATGCCTCTACCATTCGATTATTAAACTTCTTGATGCAAGTGCATGTCAGGTCACTATATGCACAATCTTGAACAGCCACATCAGAAGACGTCTGTGTAATCCTTAGTTATGTCAGCAAGAGTCAAAATATTTGATTCACCTTGAGCAGACTGTGACTGAGATGTTTAGTTTCATTAAATCACAAAGAAGAAACTAAATTGGGAATAATAATATTGGTATTTTCTTAGTTTGTTCTTATCGTTAAGAAGCTAGCTGGCCTGTAATACATGGTCCCAGATCCTATGCCATTGCTTAAATTTTCCACTTGTCGTTCCTTACAACTGCTGGCCTTCTTGGAACTTCTTTAAATGGGGGGAGACGAAGAAACAAGCCATGTTTTGCAATGCAGTAGCAGGGGCATGACCTGTGGGAAGAGCTTAGCTGGTTTCATGGAATGATTCCCTTCCTTGCTAGGTGATCAGAGGCAAATTACTTATTCTTGTCAAGCCCCACTTTTCTCGGTGAAACAAGAGTCTAATGTAATCTCCCATCACGATGAAGAGTGAGCGCGTGAATCAAGTAGTCCCTCCCTACATGTAATGTGTCTAGCACAGTGCCTGGCTCATCACAGGTATTCAATCAATGATTTCTGCGATTGTGTGAGCATGACTGTGGTTACCATGAGGAGGTTGTATTCATTCACTGCAAGAAGTTCACAGATATCTACTTTCTAGATGAGGGGATAGAACTTTTACGGAGCTTACATTCCAGAAAGCAAGGCAGAATATGAATAGATAAATAATTCAACAGGATGAGTTGGGTTTGGATTGTTTTGATTTGTTTTTTTCTTTTCTGTCTTAAAAATGAAGTCTGAGGCAGCAGTAAAATAACAGTCTGCTTTCTGCTGCTGCCGCCTTTCCAGCCTCAGCTAGAGAACTGCAACTCTCTTCAACCTCAGACTGGAAGATTGTGCAATTTTTCAATTTGTAAAGAGGCACCATGTGTGAACTGTGGGAATGAATCACTCAGCACTGGTTCATGGGGCAGAAACAAAAGGCACCACAACTCTAAGGCACAATCTAAGGGCTCATGCGTGAAACATGCCAAAGGTTTAGTCACTGGGACAAGAGGCAAACTGGAAACAGAGAAGCCACTCCAACCAGCCTACCAGAAATGTGGGATAGATGTTTATCTAAGAACAGATGGAAATAAAGCCTGGCAGCGACGCGTGTCCTCAGACAGGTCGCTGTTCCTCTGTGTGTTTGTGTGCAGAGCCATAGGACCTGACAACTAGAGGATCCAGATGCAGGGTGAACAGGTGGCTTTATTGTCCGTGAGTTCAAATAGTGAAGACATCATGGTCTAATCACCACTTAATTTCTGAGGTCAAAGTGTTAACTCAGTCTTCAAACCTAAACTTGATTTTCATGTTTTGCTTTGCCATGATACTCAGCTGCCATCAATAAACAGCAACAATATTTGCCTGTGTTAGGGTACACAAAAGGAGACAACTTGATTTTTCTCCCATCACTGCCTTCAGAGCTCCAGCGGTGGCCCCTTCTCTACACTTTAGGGATATCCCAATGCGCAGGTATTAAAACGTCCAGTCTGGTCCAATTTCACTCAAGGCCAAGGTCTGTTTGTACCTTAAATTTCCATCTGCTTTTATTAGGGCAGAGGATGGGGGAATAGGGGAATAGGCCAAGGTTGTAATATTAATGCTGGGATAACGGGGCACCTGGGTGGGCTCATGGATAGTGCACTGATTGGCTGGCCTCTTCAAATATTTTCTCAGCTTGGGTATATCACTGGCCACTTACAACTAAAGACCTGTAGGCAGGGCCCTCTAGATGGCTCAAACACCCTCAGCATCTTTGCCACACCAAATGTAGGTCTACAGTTTACTGAGTCCCTCTCTCTTCACATGTATCTATTTCAGCCAGCTACCACTTCTCTAGATAAAGGCAGGTACCAATTTAAATCACGTTTCCAGATTCCTACAGACACATGCCAGGTTCTCCCACAAGAACTTTCTCAGCCAGTGGCTTCACAAAGACTGTACGCAAGCTCATTCCTTCCCATTGGACAGAGAGCAGTTAGAGTCTACTTTTTACAGGCACCTGCATTTTCAGCCTTTGATTCTTCTAGAGGTTTCCTGATTTCAACCTGAATGGGAATGGGGATCAGGTACACAGCTTCTTCTATTCCCTACCCTTTCAAGGGAAGGAGAAAAACCAAAGCGCTATTTTCTCCTAAATATTCCTTTCAAGGAACCCTCCTCTTAGATTTCTAGAGGTAGATCATTGTCACAGGATCAGTTCTTGTTAATAAGTCCTGGATGCATGTAACTAGCAGCTAGCTATTCTAGAATATGGACATGTTGCCACCTATTATCCTAAATCTGAGATGTAGATGAAATTCTAAGACAGCAGAAAAACCCCATTCTGTATCCTACTATGTATTTATATTCTAAAGTTTATTTGAATGATGATCTAAATTGAGATACCAATCAAGGATTCTGAAGGTGGAACTCAGGGCACCAGGATGGCTTAGTCGGTTAAGCTTCTGCCTTCAGCTCAGGTCATAATCCTGGGGTCCTGGGATCGAGCCCCACATTGGGCTCCCTGCTCAGTGGGGAGTCTACTTCTCCCTCTCCCCACTGACAGGTGCTTTCTCTCTCTCTCTCTCTCAAATAAATAAATAAAATTTTTAAAAAATTCTTAAAGTTGGAACTCGAATACAGGAATACACAAGACTTACCTGGCACTTTCTTTTCTTTAAAAAGGAACTTGTCTGAGTAAAGATCTATCTGTATGCTACCTCTCTTGTTACCAGTGAGTTCCCATTTCCTTCTGTCATTATTTGTAACATCAGACTTTCATCTTTAAGAGAGACAGAGAAGCAGAGGTTCATGGGGGAAATGTAAGGAAAGAAATAGGAGAGGATGTTTGTGAATGAGTCAGAATTTTTAGATGGTAATTTTAGCCTATTATTCTGAATTTCTTCATGCCATGTTTCCCCCAAAGGAAAAAAAATAGCACCTGATATATGATGTATCCTACTTTTCGTGACATGACCTATATCTTTCAACAGATGTGTGCCTGTAGGAGTATTTTGAGAACAACATATGTGATTTTATCCTGAATAACAGCAGAAATGATCTCCTCAGAAGCCATTTCACTCTACTCTGAATATGGCAGGTTGTTCCCAGCTGAGCTCAAGTGGCTTTGAGACACAGAAGCTGGCTGACTGCTGACTGGTCAGGATGACCGCCCTCAGGCATCTATTTGCAAGAGTTGATAAGCCTGGGGACAAGGGAACCTTCAAAGGCTTGTGCTAGGTGCTTGGAGATTTTCAAAATACGTAAAACTGATGGATAAAAAGCATCAATATCCCAGCCTACTGGCTAAATCAGATCCCTATCACAGAGGTCTGAATTTCCTAGGATTTTCCTAACCGATTTGTAGTTTCCTTAACCCTGCTAACCTTGAATTAAAAACATGTTTGCTTTATTGTTGGTCTTCCAAGACACTTATGCTCTATATTTGAGTTGGAAAATCAACTTGCCTTCTGTCGATAACTGCAGTGTGTTTAAACAACAAAAAAGAATGTTTATGTACTTGATTATGAAATGTGGACAATGGCTTGTTAAAACTCTTACTCTATCAATACCCCCGTGCTGTGAAAAGTCCTTTTTGCGCTTGTTGTATGAACTAGGCCTTAAATCAGGAAAACTCAAAGTGTTGACCATCCATGAGTGGTAGCATTTGTTTCCATCAACCAGGTATAGGACTTGAGAAACTATAATTCCATGCCTAAGAACAATCTCTGTATATGTTGAGATAAGGCTCAAGTAATTCCAATGTCCTCAGACCCCACCAAACATTGAGGTAAAATGACTGAAAGTAGGTAATATCAAAACTCACTACCTAATTTCACTATTCATTAGCCTTCCCTTGCTTAACTGCACAGCCTCTGCTCCCCTACGATCCCCACTCCTGCCCCTCTGCTTTTTCTTCTTCCCTTGTAATAGCTTTCTTATTTTTTCCAATGTAGACGTTTTCCTCCCAATGTAGCAAAAAGTAAGGTCACTGAGAATTCCCAAGGTCTATGTTTAATAAGCTCAACCACACAGAGAAAGATTAGACCAACAATTTCTCAAAATGCACAGACTTATTGGCCCAGCTAGGGTGGTGACCAACCCCTGAGCCAGTTAGCTATAATCTGGGAGCCGAGCACACTGCCATAGGCTGCTTCCCTTCTTGTGGTAGCCTGAGGACTATGAGAGCTCTTTCCTAATGGGAAATTAAGAGCTCAAGTTGTCATTCTTTTACTCATACGCTTGTTATTTGCCAACATTTTACTAGATTTGGGGAATACAACCATTAATAAGAAGGACAGTTCTTGTCTAACAAGACATGGTGGAGAACGATAATTTAAAATGAAACAAAAATTCAGTAAAATAATGGCTATCATGAATACTTAAAAAATCATACACCACGCTAAATACTTTATATGTATTATCTCCTCTAATTTCAAAAAATAGTAGGATCACTTTACCACTGAAGAAAACTGCAGCTTAGTCTGGCAGTGCCACTGATCCCGAGTCACACAGCTAAGCAAGCACAGATTTAAGATTGTGAGAGAGGTCTGCCTACCACCAAAATCTATATCTTTCTAGACCAAGTTGTACTCTAAATGCTATTCTGATAGGAGAGGCACAAAGGGACAAGCAAAGAATACTGACTTTCTTGGTCAAGGGAAGGTTCTCAGAGGAGCTAAAGTATAAACGGGAACCTTAATGATGAATATAATTTACCTAACTAAAAAGGAGGTGGTATGTTCTAGATAAAAGCAACAACATAAGGTGCACCTGCGTGGCTCAGTTAGTTAAGCAGCTGACTCTTGATTTTGGCTAGGGTCATAATCTCAGGGTCATGAGATCAAGCCCAGCACTGGGCTCAGTGCTAAGCATGGAGCCTGCTTGGGATTCTCTGTCTACCTCTCCCTCTCCCCCTCCCCATGCTGGCACTCTCTCTCTCAGTCTCTCTCTTTCTAAAAAAAATTTAAAAATAAAAATAAACAAACAAGCAAAAAACAAAACCCAAAAAACCTCAACAGCATAAACAAAGAAATGGAAGGGAGATTATGTTGGTTGAGGAAATGAAGGACCTGCAGTTCTGCTAAAAGACAGGAAGGGAAAAGTGTTGTCAAGAGAAAAGCTAGAAGAGAATCCATCCACATTAGAGCAGGGATCAGTCAGTCATTCCTTGTTATTGCTGAATAGTATTTCATTGTATGGATATACACATTTGTTTATCCATTCACCTGTTGATGGCATTTGGATTGTTTCTGGTTTACAAATAAAATCCATTATGGGAGCACCTGGGTGGCTCAGTTGGTTAAACGTCTGCCTTTGGCTCAGGTCATTATCCCCAGGTCCTGGGATGGAGCCCCAAGTAGGGCTCCCAGCGTGGCAGGGAGTCTGATTCTCCCTCTTCCTCTGCTCCTGCCAGCCCCCCCCCCATCACTTGTTCTCTTTCTCTCAAATAGATAAATAAAATCATAAAAAAAAAAAAATCCACTAGGAAACATTTGCATGTTCATTTGTCATTGTATAAACATATCTTTTATTTCTCTTTGGATAAACACCTAGGAATGGAATGGCTGGATAACATGGTCGTGTACGTGTAACTTTAGAAGAAATTGCCAAATTGCTTTTCTAAGCAGTTGTACCATTTGCTTTGCTATTTAGTATCTCTTTGCTGTTTTAATTTGCATTTCCTGAAAATATAGAATATTTTTTCATGTGGTTATTTGCCATTCATACATTTTCTTTGATGAAGCATTTTTTAAATCATTTTCCCATTTTGTAAATTAAATTGTTTGTTTTCTTATTATTGAGTTTTGAGAGTTCTTTCTGTAAATCAGGTACTTCACAGATATATGATTTGCAAATATTTTCTCCTTGTTTGTGTGACTTTTCATTCTCTTACCAGTGCCTTTTGAAGAGCAGTTTTTAATTTTGGTAACATCTAATTTATTAACATTTTCTTCTGTGAATCATGTTTCTAGTACCCTAACTAAAAATTCTTAACCTAATTCTAAGGTCACAAAAATTTTCTTATGGGGGGGCTTGGTTAAGATGGCGGAGGAGTAGGGGACCCCTTTATCAGCCGGTCCCCTGAGTCGAGCTGGATAGGTACCAGACCAGCCTAAATAACCACGGAATCAGCCTGAGACGCAGGAAGATACATCTGGATCTCTACAAATGAACGTCTCCAGCGCTGAGAATTGAGGTACGAAGAGGGGAGCTGTAAACCGTGCACAGATATCGGAAGATAAACGGAAGGGGGAGGGAGCCGCCGCATTTGGGCGCCGGGAAGCGGCAGCCATCTGCACGGGGGAGCGGGCGGGCTCACGGTCGGCACCGGAGAGAGAGCGGACTGAGACCGGTGAGCGGGAGCGTGCGCCACCAGGCATCGCGGAACTCCGGAATCCCGGTGTGCTCACGGGATCCAGACTGAGACCGGGAGCTCCCGGATTGCGCGGGGCGGCTGGCGGCTGGCGGCGTTAGAAACACAAAGGACAGAGACGCGCCGGCCCTGGAAGTGAGGGCAGGGACGCCGGGTGTGGGGCGCACATCCCGGGACGCTGCAGGGTTGAGCAGCACCAACAGTAACAGAGTTAAAGTGGCCAGAATATCAGTGGAGAACGGGCCGCAATTCCTCTGTTCTAAGACAGAGGCTAAGATTCGGCCGCTGCTGCTCTGACTCTCAGAAGAGGCACAGCAAACCGCCAGGGAAAGCCGCCAGAGAACAAAAGCCTGGAAATACAGGCTCAGAGAGTGCCCATCCCCATCCCCCCTCGCAGGGGACGCGGAGACTCTACCCAAACAGGGTTGCCTGAGTATCGGTGCGGCAGGCCCCTCCCCCAGAACACAGAAGGCAGGCTAAAAAATCAAGACGCCCACAACCCGGGCGCCTGGGTGGCGCAGTCATTGAGCGCCTGTCTCCGGCTTAGGGCGTGATCCCAGCATTCTGGAAAGGAGTCCCTCATCGGGCTCCTCCACTGGGAGCCTGCTTCTTCCTCTCCCACCACCCTGCTTCCGTTCCCGTTTTGCTGACTGTCCCTCTCTCTCTCTCAGATAAATAAATAAATAAAATCTTTAAAGAAGAAGCCCACATCCCTAAAATCCCTATAAAACAAGGGGCACGGCCTGGGACCCAGTCAATAAATTGGGCTCTGGACAACCCCGCGACCTCTCCTCATCAGAATGACAAGAAGGAGAAGCTCCCCCAGCAAAGAAAAGACAGTGAGTCTGTGGCCTCTGCCATAGAAATAACGGATATGGATGTAACCAAAGTATCAGAAATGGAATTCAGAGTAACGATGGTCAAAATGATGAGTAGAATTGAAAAAAGTATTAACGAAAAGGTTACTGAGAATATAGAATCCCTAAGGACAGAAATGAGAGCGAATCTGACAGAAATTAAAAATTCTATGAGCCAAATGCAGGCAAAACTAGAGGCTCTGACAGCCAGGGTCACAGAAGCAGAGGAACGGGTTAGTGAATTGGAGGATGGGTTAATAGAGGAAAAAACCAAAATAGAAGATGGTCTTAAAAAAATTCACGCCCACAAATATAGGTTACGGGACATTACTGACTCAATGAAAGGATCCAATGTTAGAATTAACGGCATCCCCGAGGGGGTGGAGAAAAACAGAGGTCTAGAAGAGATATTTGAACAAATTGTAGCTGAAAACTTCCCTAATCTAGTGAGGGAAACAAACATTCGTGTCCAAGAGGCAGAGAGGACCCCTCCCAAGCTCAACCACGACAAACCTACGCCACGTCATGTCATAGTGCATTTCGCAAATATTAGATCCAAGGATACAGTATTGAAAGCGGCCAGGGCAAAGAAATTTCTCACATACCAAGGCAAAGGCATCAGAATTACGTCAGACCTGTCTACACAGACCTGGAATGAGAGAAAGGGTTGGCGGAGCATATTTAAAGCTCTTTCAGAGAAAAACATGCAGCCAAGGATCCTTTATCCAGCAAGGCTGTCATTCAGAATTGATGGAGAAATAAAGACATTTCAGAATCGCCAGTCACTAACCAATTTCGTAACCACGAAACCAGCCCTACAGGAGATATTACAGGGGGTTCTATAAAAGTAAAAAGGCCCCAAGAGTGATACAGAACAGAAAATCACAGCCAATACAAACAAAGACTTTACTGGCAACATGGCATCATTAAAATCATATCTCTCAGTACTCAGTCTTAATGTTAATGGCTTAAATGTTCCCATAATGCCACAGGGTTGCAGATTGGATAAAAAGAAATGACCCATCCATTTGCTGTCTACAAGAGACTCATTTCGAACCCAAAGATGCATTCAGACTGAGAGTAAGGGGATGGAGTACCATCTTTCATGCAAATGGACCTCAAAAGAAAGCTGGGGTAGCAATTCTCATGTCAGATAAATCGGATTTTAAACTACAGACTATAGTTAGAGATGCAGAAGGGCACTATATTATTCTTAAAGGAAGTATTCAACAAGTGGATATGACAATTATAAATATATATGCCCCCAACAGGGGAGCAGCAGGATACACAAGCCAACTCCTAACCAGAATAAAGAGACATATAAATAAAAATACATTAATAGTAGGGGACCTCAACACTCCACTATCAGAAATAGACAGAACACCCTGGCAAAAACTAAGCAAAGAATCAAAGGCTTTGAATGCCATACTCGACGAGTTGGACCTCATAGATATATATAGAACACTACACCCTAGAACCAAAGAATACTCATTCTATTCTAATGCCCATGGAACATTCTCAAGAATAGACCATGTTCTGGGACACAAAACAGGTCTCAACCGATACCAAAAGATTGAAATTATCCCCTGCATATTCTCAGACCACGACGCTCTGAAATTGGAACTCAACCACAAGGAAAAATTTGGAAGAAACTCAAACACTTGGAGACTAAGAACCATCCTGCTCAGGAATGACTCGATAAACCAGGAAATCAAAAATCAAATTTAAACAATTTATGGAGACCAATGAGAATGAAAATACAACAGTCCAAAACCTATGAGATACTGCAAAGGCAGTCCTAAGGGGGAAATACATAGCCATCCAAGCCTCACTCAAAAGAATAGAAAAATCTAAAATGCAGTTTTTATATTCTCACCTCAAGAAGCTGGAACAGCAACAGAGGGACAGGCCTAATCCACGCACGAGGAAGCAGTTGACCAAAATTAGAGCTGAAATCAATCAAGCAGAACCAGAAGTACAGTAGAGCAGATCAACAGGACTAGAAGCTGGTTCTTTGAGAGAATCAATAAAATTGACAGACCACTGGCAAGACTTATCCAAAAGAAAAGAGAAAGGACCCAGATTATTAAAATTATGAATGAAAAAGGAGAGGTCACAACGAACACCATTGAAATTGGAAGGATTATTAGAAATTTTTATCAACAGCTATATGCCAATAAACTAAGCAATCTGGAAGAGATGGAATCCTTCCTGGAAACCTATAAACTACCAAGATTGAAACCGGAAGAAATTGATTTCTTAAACAGGCCAATTAATTATGAAGAAATTGAGTCAGTGATAAACAACCTTCCAAATAACAAAACTCCAGGCCCGGACGGTTTTCCTTGGGCATTCTACCAAACATTCAAAGAAGAAATAATACCTATTCTCCTAAAGCTATTTCAAAAAATAGAAACAGAAGGAAAGCTACCAAACTCATTCTATGAGGCCAATATTACCTTGATCCCCAAACCAGGCAAAGACCCCCTCAAAAAGGAGAATTACAGACTGATTTCCCTAATGAATATGGACGCCAAAATCCTCAACAAGATACTTGCTAATAGAATCCAACAGTACATTAAAAGGATTATCCATCACGATCAAGTGGGATTCATACCTGGGATGCAAGCGTGGTTCAATATTCGCAAATCAATCAGCATGGTACATAATATCAACAAGAAAAGACTCAGGAACCATATGATCCTCTCAATCGATGCCGAAAAAGCATTTGACAAAATACAGCATCCTTTCCTGATTAAAACCCTTCAGAGTGTAGGAATAGAAGGTACATTTCTCAATCTCATAAAAGCCATCTATGAAAAGCCTACTGCTAATATTATTCTCAATGGGGAAAAGCTGGAAGCCTTTCCCTTAAGATTAGGAACTCGACAAGGATGCCCACTCTCGCCACTATTATTCAACATAGTACTAGAAGTCCTTGCAACAGCAATCAGACGACAAAAAGGGATCAAAGGTATTCAAATTGGCAAAGAAGAAGTCAAAATGTCTCTCTTCGCAGATGACATGATACTCTATATGGAAAACCCAAAAGAAGCCACTCCCAAACTATTAGAAGTTATAGAGCAATTCAGTAATGTGGCGGGATACAAAATCAATGCTCAGAAATCAGTTGCATTTCTATACACGAATAACGAGACCGAAGAAAGAGAAATGAGGGAATCCATCCCATTTACAATAGCACCAAAAACCATACGTTACCTTGGAATTAACTTAACCAGAGACATAAAGGACCTATATTCTAGAAACTATAAATCACTCTTGAAAGACATTGAGGAAGACATAAAAAGATGGAAAGATATTCCATGCTTATGGATCGGAAGAATTAACATAGTTAAAATGTCCATGCTACCCAGAGCAATCTACACTTTCAATGCTATCCCGATCAAAATACCGAGGACATTTTTCAAAGAACTGGAACAAATAGTCCTTAAATTTGTATGGAAACAGAAAAGGCCCTGAATCTCCAAAGAACTGTTGAAAAGGAAAAACAAAGCTGGGGGCATCACAATGCCGGATTTCGAGCTGTACTACAAAGCTGTGATCACAAAGACAGCATGGTACTGGCACAAAAACAGACACATAGACCAATGGAACAGAATAGACAACCCAGAAATGGACCCTCGCCTCTTTGGGCAACTAATATTTGATAAAGCAGGAAAAAACATCCGGTGGGAAAAAGACAGTCTCTTCAATAAATGGTGCTGGGAAAATTGGACAGCTACATGCAAAAGAATGAAACTTGACCACTCTCTCACACCATACACAAAAATAAACTCCAAATGGATGAAAGACCTCGATGTGAGACAGGAATCCATCAAAATTCTAGAGGAGAACATAGGCAGCAACCTCTACGATATCGGCCAAAGCAACCTTTTTCATGACACATCCCCAAAGGCAAGAGAAACAAAAGATAAAATGAATTTATGGGACTTCATCAAGATTAAAAGTTTCTGCACAGCCAAGGAAACAGTCAGAAAAACTAAGAGGCAGCCCACGGAATGGGAGAAGATATTTGCAAATGACACTACAGATAAAGGACTGGTATCCAAGATCTACAAAGAACTTCTCAAACTCAATACATGAGAAACAAATAAACAAATCAAAAAATGGGCAGAAGATATGAACAGACACTTTTCCAATGAAGACATACAAATGGCTAACAGACACATGAAAAAATGTTCAAAATCATTAGCCATCAAGGAAATTCAAATCAAAACCACACTGAGATACCACCTTACGCCAGTTAGAATGGCAAAAATTGACAAGGCAAGAAACAACAATTGTTGGAGAAGATGTGGAGAAAAGGGATCCCTCCTACATTGTTGGTGGGAATGCAAGTTGGTACAGCCACTGTGGAAAACAGTGTGGAGGCCCCTTAAAAAGTTAAAAATTGAGCTATTGCACTACTGGGTGTTTACCCCAAAGATAAAGACGTAGTGAAGAGAAGGGCCATATGCACCCCAATGTTCATAGCAGCCATGTCTACAATAGCTAAATCGTGGAAGGAGCCGAGATGCCCTTCAACAGATGACTGGATTAAGAAGTTGTGGTCCATATATACAATGGAATATTACTCAGCTATCAGAAAGAACGAGTTCTCAACATTTGCTACAACATGGACGGGACTGGAGGAGATAATGCTAAGTGAAATAAGTCAAGCAGAGAAAGACAACTATCATATGATTTCTCTCATCTATGGAACATAAGAACTAGGCTGATCGGTAGGGGAAGAAAGGGATAAAGAAAGGGGGGGTAATCAGAAGGGGGAATGAAACATGAGAGACTATGGACTATGAGAAACAAACTGAGGGCTTCAGAGGGGAGGGGGGTGGGGGAATGGGATAGGCCGGTGATGGGTAGTAAGGAGGGCACGTATTGCATGGTGCACTGGGTGTTATACACAACTAATGAATCATCGAGCCTTACATCGGAAACCGGGGATGTACTGTATGGTGACTAACATAATATAATAAAAAATCATTATAAAAAAAATTTTTCTTATGGGTTTTATTTTATAAGTTTCATAGTTATAAGTTTTACATTTAGGTCTATGATCCATTTCAGATTATTTTTTGATTCTTATGGGAATTCAAAGGCCCTAGAATAGCCAAAACAACTTGGAAAGCAGAACAAAGTCAAGGTACTACCTGATGCCAAGGGTATGATACAACTAAAATAATCAAAGAGTGTGGTATTGGTCTAAAGATAGACAAATACATTGATGGAACAGAACAAAGATCTAGAAACAGACTCATTCATATATGGTCAACTGCTTTTTATATCTTTTTAAGCCATATGTTTTTTTTCAGTTTTTAAAATTATTGAAGTGTAATTGACATACAATCTGATACTAGTTTCAGGTGTACAATATATCGATTCAACAGTTCCATACATTACTCAGTGCTTACCATGATAAATGTAGTCACTGTCTGTCACCACACAATGTTATACAATATTATTGACTCTACTCCCTATGCAGTACTTTTTATCTCCGTGACTTATTTGATTTTCAACAAAGGTCCACAGGTAATTCAGTGGAAAAGATAATCTTTTCCACAAATCATGTTGGAACAATTGTATATTCACATGTAAAAATAAATAATAAATTGTGATCTATGCCTCATGTGACCTAAATTGGCTATAATTATTTTTTGTTACTTATTTATTTGAGAGAGAGAGTGCAGGGAAGGGACAGAGAGGGAGGGACAATCCCAAGCAGACTCCATGCCAAGCGTGAAGTCTGACGTGGGACTCAGTCTCATGACCCAGGGACCATGACCCAAGCTGAAATCAAGTCAGACACCCAACCAACAGAACTACCCAGGTGCCCCTAAGTTGGCTGTAATTATTAACAAAATAGTTAAAAACAGTTCCCAAAAATGTGACTAATAAAATTGTGATTAATACAACAGATACATTAGTCCTACCAATAATGTCAGGAATAAAATGACATAGATTTAAGAGTAAAAATACCAGAAGGGGTAAAAGGCTTTACTAAAATAAGAATGTCATGTATATGGTAAATAGATAAAAACAATGCAAAAAAAGCATATGCAAAAAGGAAAAGTCTTAAATTAGATCAAAGGACTTTAAAAAGAAAATGTCATCATTTTAAAAAAGAATATTTTCTTATTCCGGTTGTTTTCAAGCTTATTTTTAGTCATGGAACCCTTTATTCAAAGGAAATCTTAAACAGACACAAAAACAAATAACTCTGGTTGAAGCTAGGGCGAGGAACCAAACACCACATTAGCTCACCACTTCCCATCCCCATCTTTTACTTACATGTAATACCTATCACTGAGGTCCCGAGAATACTTTAGCAAGACCTCAGTTTGAACACAAGCTTTTTTGTGTGAATGTGAGAGGATGTCTCTAGGGTGAATAGAATTTTAGATCAGCAGAAGGCACATTTTCAGCATTATTAGATACCTATAGATAGTTTTCTGTGGCTTCCATACCAAAGTGAGTCTTGGTTTAAAGCCACAGAAATGTATTGTCTCACAGTTGCAGAAGGCTAGAAATCCAAAATCAAGGTGTTGGTTAGGGCCATGCTCTCAACATTTCTTGCTCCTTACAGCTTCTGGAAGCCCCAGACATTCCTTGGTTAGTGATGGCATTTCAACTCTAATCTCTACCTCCATTTTTACAGGGTATTCTCCCTGTGTCTTCACATGGATGTCCTCTTATAAGGACATCAGTCACGTTGGATGAGGTGCCCACCTTCCTCAAGTGTGACATCATTTAACTAATTACCTCGGCAATTATCCTATTTCCAAATAAGGTCGCATGCTAAGGTAGAGGTAAAGACTTCAACAGACCTTTTTTTGGGGGGGGGGGTGCAACTCATCCCATAACACTACATAATTCCAAATTATTCTTTAAATTGGTTGTACCAATGTTCACTTTCAGTTACAATGTATTAGAATTCACTTTTCTCCACATATTAAGCATTATTAGACTTTATAATCCTATCTAATTTTATAGCTACAAAATGGTACTTCTCTGTTGCATTCTCCTGATTACTAATCAAATTAAATACCTTTTTACATGTATAATGAGCATCCTGGCTTCTTCTTTTGTGAATTGCTTGTTCATGTCCTTTGCCTGTTTTTTCTATTGGGTCGTGTGTCACTTTTTAATTTTCTGGGGTCTTTACAGTTTTGGGGTACTAACAGTGGCTACCTCAATGTCTGCTTCATTTTACATGTTTAACAATTAAAGCTTACTCTTTAAAGTAACTAATTCTCTTGACCTAAAAAAGAAATAAAAAGTTGTGGCTAGAGGAGTAATATACCGTATTTGTCAACTATGGTGGGAGCATGAGTATGCAATTGGTTCACCATTACATAGACGTACACACAAACATCTCCATGCTAATTAATCTTTTTTTAAAAGATTTTATTTATTTATTTGAGAGTGGAGATTGAGAGAGAGAACACGAGCGGGGAAGGAGCAGAGGGAGAGGGACGAGAAGACTCTGTGCTAAGCACAGAGCCTGATGCAGGGCTTGATCCCACAACCCTGAGATCATGACCTGAGCTGAAATCAAGAGTTGGACGCTTAACCAACTGAGCCACCCAGGTGCCCGATGATTATTCTTAGTTCCAAGGTAAAATTGCTACTTCTAGGCAACTAGGAAAGCTACACGTGATGACAGGTCTCTTAGCAGAGAACCCAGAGGGATTTTCCATGCCTTAGAATAAGATTAAGGGGAGGGCCAAGACAAGCCTCAATAACTGATTCAACAATTTCCTCTATTCTCCATATAAAACATTACTGAGAGCTAATAAAACAACATGAGTGCCAGCATGCTCGGAAATATCATGTATGTTTCAAAGAAAGACTGGAACAATTTAACAAACCATTTGGAGGAAGCCACCAATATGAAATCTGAATTTTGGCCATGGGTAAAAGTCAGTTTAACTTTAGAGTTTATTCTATTTGCAAATATTTAGGAACATGACTAGAAGAGAGACTACAAAGATCTCTGAGTTAAAGGTAGTTGTCTTCACTTTGTGCTCGGTAGGATTTTGGAGATAATGACTTTTTAAAGTCTAATTTATCCATTCATAAAAGAATTGTGTCTGTGTGTGTTTACACAAATTAATATGGAAATAATCAAATATAAAACTGAGAAAGTATATGCAAAGTCATACTACTTTAAGTCAAGTAAAGTTCTCTCCAGTTTTTATAAACATAAATTTTTGTCTATTTTTTCATTTGGTTGACGTGTATGTTAGTCAGCATAAATTGCAGGTTGTACTACAGCAAGAAATTAACTCTGTCTTAATACAACAAAGACTTATCTCTTTCTAATTCGGAATATTCACTGCAAGAACAGTTTGCTCTACTCCACAACATCTCCAGCTGATAGAAACTCACAATCACAATGTCCTTTCAGAATTCCTTTCCGAGAACAGTAGAAACAGAAAATCACAAAGAGGCTTTTCAGCTCACATTTCAGAAACTAGGACTAGTCAATGGCCCCACTTAATGGCATGGGATCTGGGAAGGGTAATCTCCCTGATGCCCAGGAAGGAGAGAGAACTGGATATTGGTAGGCATTATAATGTCTTCCAGAACTCATATGCTTTATTTTCTTTATTTTGCAGTGTTGGTATTTTTTCTTGTATGGTATAGTTTTTGAGGAACTTGTTCTTACATTGTTTCATCTTATGCAATCCAAACTTGTCTCAGAATCATTGGGAATTTCCATGAGTAATGTTATGTTGGCACTTTTTAATCTAAGCATACTACTTACTAAATTCCTTTCTGGAAAGGATCAGCTTAATATAGTAAGAATATAGCTGATGGATATGAGCAGAAACCAGCCCTGGAAGGTAGCAGGTAGGAGTGCTCCACAGCTGTAACCTCTGTGACCTTGTGTCTTAGAGAATTTCCAGTCTCGGCATTCCAACAAAACAGGAATTCCTCAGCCTAGAGGTTAGAAAGTAATTTATATTAATTTATTATGAATTTGAACACTATCCCTACTCCACTAATGTGGTCATTTGCATTTGATTTTACTTTTCAATAAATATTTGGCCTTTTCTCCTTTCCTGTTAAAGAAGAAGCCACTGATGAGCCACAAGGAAAACTGAGATCATCCAAAAGAGGTATGGAGTGGGAAAAGCCACTTCCGGGTTTCGTCACGTCAAATGTGCATTTTCACACCTTTGCAGAAAAAAAGAGGATAAGGCTAAAATAAAATTGTAAAAAAAAAAGTTCTGACTTTTGATCTGGTCTGTAAATTTGGAAAATATTGCTTTGCCTTATAGCATTGGAGAGGTTTGACAGAAATGCCTTTATCACTGGACACTTTGATCATTGTTCACAGGCCCGCCATTTTCTAAAGAATAGTTCACTCTCATTTCAATCTCTGTTTTTCATACCCTATTTTTAATTTGAGGTGCGGAAAAGACATAATGTATTAATCATGTGCTAATAGGCTTCGTCACCTCAAATTTCAAAATATTCTTAGTTCAAACTAATGTTCTAATGTCATCTCTGCCACAACACCTTAGAACGCACCAGAAGAAATTATATGTTCATTCTCCTGTCAATTCTTGCCATTTATTAACCAACCCCTCTAATAAGGGTTTTTTAAAATTAATGAGGTACTTGATTTTCTCATTTAATTGATTTTAAACTACCTGGAAACAGAAAGTACATCTTACTTCATGCTAAGAAAAACCCTGTATATTTCCTATGACTGCTGTAATAAATTACTACAAACCTGCGGCCTAAGCCACCAGAAATCTACTCCCTCAAAGTTCTAGAGGCCAGACATCTGAAAGAGTTTCAGAGACAAAAGCAAAGCGTCAGCAGGGCCACACCTCCACTGGAGGCTCTAGGAGAGAATTTGTTCCTTGCTGCTTCTGTAGCTGTCAGCATTCCTGACTTACACCCACATCACTCCAATCTGCCTCCATGGGCACATTGCTTCATTCCCTCCTCTGTGTGTCTAATTTCCCTCTGCAACTCTCTCAGAAGTAGGTTTATGTTGGCATTTAGGACCCATCTAGATAATCCATGATGATCTCTCCATCTCAAGATTCTCATCAAATCCGTAGAGGCGCTTTTTGCAAATAAGGTAGCATTTACATGTTCCAGGAATTAGGTTATGGACATATCTTTGAGAGCTTTATTTGTTTACCACATACCCAACCCTTGCTCAGCTTGGAGCACCATCATCAGAACACAATACACACTCAGGAACATCTTGAGAGCAGCATCTGTCTGTTCCTCTGTCTCTCTGGTTGCAATGTCTCTTATTTCTACTTCTCCTGGGATATTTTCTCTTCCATGGACTGACTTCTTGGCTCATCATCAAAACCAATCCAAAATGGCAGCCTTCATAATAAGGACTATGTAATGTTTCACCTTGGTTCTCCACAAATTACCAAATTATTCATTTTCTCAATGGCCTTACACCAAAATTTATGAGAGGGATTATCTAACCTGTTCTTTGTGTCTGGTGTTCACTCCTTGTGCAGGCAACTTAGCCCAGTAGGAAGAGTTCAGAATTAGGGATTTTGCAGATTCTTTCTTAAGACAGTGGGGCTGGGAGGAGATATAACTGGTACCTCTACTATGGTGGAGACATACGATAGACACTTCTTTAATCTTCAGTATGTAATATTAACGTCAGTCTACAGGTTTGCTAATCAGAGTCTCAGAACCAAGATTAGATGAAATTTATTGAATCACATTCCTTTCCTTTGTTTCTACATAGTACTTCCAGAAATGTGAGAGTTCTTTTTTTTCCGGACACACTTTGCTGGGCACCACAAGAATTAAACCTTGGAGATCCTCTGGACTAAGGCCAAGATATATGATTTTTAACCCCAGTTAAATCTCTAATTCTACATACGACAAATTTTGACAAAATGTATTCCTTCTCTTTATAATCTCCTAGCTTCAGTAGGGCAACATTGTACTTGACGTATCATTCTCCACTCACTTGAACAACTTCAATGTAAAAATACACTTTGAGTGAGTAACTGAGAAGTAATATAAATTTCTAAATGATGTGTTTTCTTGTAATTCCAAAGTAAATCATATGATGCACTTTGAAATCCAATCATAGAAACAGAACCAAGAAAAAAAAATTCTATTTGGTCACTGCCAACAGGCTGGAAATCCCCTTTAAGAAATATTTTTAAATTAAGATAGCAGCTGGAAGCATTTAGATATTCCAAAATACTTCAGCATTCCTAATAGACTGTCATTTAAGGAAGATTTTTAATCATGTATTTTAAAAAGAAACAAAGAGTGGGTTTATCAGCTAAGTGGTTTTTGGAAAAATTGCTTTCTTATGTTTAAGCAAAGCAGATATTAATATTAGATACTTCGCTCCAGACTAACCTTTTTCTTCTGAATATTCAAGAACATATCTCTGAATCATGCCTGCTGCTTCCCCCAACACCACCCCTCCTTTCAAAGGGCTATAGGCGAGACATGGGAGGGTGTTAATCTCACAGATATTGAACCAGAAACATGTTTATGGAATTTCCTCTTAACATTCAATACATGCTTTCGTCTGCTCTTTTACAGCTTGAACTTTTAAAAACTTTGTTTTCCCAAGAGACTCGTAAGCCTCTTCCTAAAATGCCTCTATCCTTTTTGTTTAATTCCTGTCAAATTTTCCCAGGACATTCTTTTGCTCCCTGAAAGCAGAGACATTAATTTAAAGGAGGTTGGTTAGCTTTCTCTGTGTGAGAGCTGTCCTGGGCGCTCAGCACAGAGAGTCTGCCATCTAGTTACGATGCTGGCCAGGCTGAGGTCTGCTTTACCTTAATTGGCTGGCCTACCACTCAAGTGAGCATAAAATATATATCACATGAAGCTTAATTATTGTTAATTAAGCACGCTCATATCCTCACAGGAAAGATAGTACTTAAGATCAAACTATGGCATTTATATGTGAGTTATAAATTTACTTTATAGGGAAAGCACCATAAATTCTTTGAGGAGAGAAATTTTTCCGGACAAGATTTTCACCTTTCTCTCTGATTTAGAAATTTTACCATCAAAGACTGATATAAGAACAAGACAAAGAAAGGTTATAGTTTAAGAATTCTAACGAAAAGGAAATCTGTATTAGGCAACAGATATCCTTTTTTCTGTTCTGAAAAGTCCAAATTCCTAATTTGCTTCCTTTTCAAAACTGGGTATTAGGTTGCTGTGAAGAAATCTTATGTTTAACAATACTAATCCGTGGCATTTAAAATGTGCCTTTGGGCCAGTGTAATTAGGGCCACGTCACTGTTGGTTCACATCACGCTGGGATATATGTAGAGTATTCTAATAGTCCACAGCACACCCACACAGCTTTCTGTCCCACGAGAACATTCCCACTCCCTAAGAGTCCCAAGTTTGTCTGACTAGCCAAAGTCACCCAGTGGTTCTGAAGTTGCCAGTTTCTGCCCTGTAGTATTAGTGAAAAACCAAAAGGTGTTCACAGAACTTCAAAGTGAAATATACAATGTGTGAGTCTTCTCCCTATAAAATGTGAATGTTCCTATCAAATTATTATAGCATATTTTCTTTTAATTTCTGTCAGTGGTTTATTCCAGAAACTTGGAAGTACAATCAACCAAGGGCACACAAGCAGGAAGATTTTAGAGTATCCTCAAGGAATTCCTTGCCACTTGGTAAGATAAAATCATCTGGAAAAGACATTCCATATTATCTAAATTTTGTATTAGAGAAGAGATAGATGAACTTCTATGCCAGTCTTCATTGACTAGATACTTCCTATCACTCAACGGAAGGTGGGAAAGACCACAGCACTGAGTTGTACTTGTCCTCCTCCACTCTATCCTAAAAATCTCTGAATATTTGAGAATAAGTTTTTGCAGAAAGTAATGAAGGAAAGTGTGGTACAAAAATCTGTCCAATTTACAATTGTTCCAGTACTAAATGAAAGTCCCTGTTTCTTGTCACCATTGAGAAGTCTGTTTTATTTTTATTTATTTTTTTAAAGATTTTATTTATTTATTTGACAGAGAGAGACAGCAAGAGAGGGAACACAAGCAGGGGGAGTGGGAAAGGGAAAAGCAGGCATCCCGCTGAGCAGAGAGCCCGATGAGGGGCTTGATCCCAGGACCCTGGGATCATGACCTGAGCCAAAGGCAGACACTTAAAGACTGAGCCACCCAGGCTCCTCGAGAAGTCTGTTTTAGCTTTAACAACGACAACAAAAACCTGTCAGTTTGTGGTTTGGTAGGTAAAAGCTGGCATAACACTTTAAAATTTGCATTTCTAACTTTACGAACTCACGTTTTTTGCCCTCAGAAGGGAGGAAAGTATTTTTTTTTCTTACACACCCATGTCAGTTCTTTATGTTGAACATGTCTTTCTGATACTGGTCTTTGTTTTATTTATAGTTTATTAAAATGGACTTTTTTTTTTTTAAAGACAAGGTTGTTTGGGTTTTTTTAGAGAACTTACAGGTTCACAGCAAAATTGAGAGGAAGGTACAGAGATATACCATATACTCCCTGCTCCCACACATCCCTAGCTTTTCATTATCAACATCCCCAACCAGAGTGGTACAGTTGCCCCAACTGACACATCATAATCAGCCCAAGTCCATCATTTACCTTAGGGTCCAGTCTTGGTGCTGTACATTCTGTGAGTCTGGAGAAACGTATGACATGTACTCATCATTATAGTAGCCTACATATTTTCAGAGCCCTAGAAATCCCCTGTGCCCCTACCATTCATGCTTCCCTGCCCCCTGGCAACTGCTGATCTTTGTACCATCTCCCTATATAATATAATTGAATATGTAATTGCATATAATTGAAATCAAACAGTATTATAGTCTTTCCAGATTGGATTCTTTTACTTTGGAATAGGCATTTCCTCCATGTCTTTTCTTGGCTCCATAGCTCATTTCCTTTCAGCACTGAGTAATTGTTCATTGTCTACAGGTACCACAGTTTATTTATCCTTTCATCTCCTAAAGTCTTAGTTGCTTCAACTTTTGGCAATTATGAATTAAGTTGCCATAAACATCCATGTGCAGGTTTTTGTGTGGATGTAAGTTTTCAACTCTTGGGTAAGTATCAAGGAACACAATCACTGTATCACATGGTAAGAGTATGTTTAGTTTGTAAGAAGCCACCAAAGTATCTTCCAAAGTGGGTATTCCATTGCATTCCCATCAGCAATGAACAAAAGTTCTGTTGCTGTGTGTCCTCCCCAGTGTTTGGTGTTAGTGTCCCAGATTTTGGCTGTTCTAAGAGGTGGTTAGTGGTATCTTGTGGTTGCTTTCATTCGTATTTCCCTGATACAGATGAGAGGGTGCATCTCTCTTATTTGCCATCTGTAAATCTTCTTTGGTGAGGTGTCCATTAAGGTCTTTAGTCCTTTTATAATTGGGTTGTTTGTGTTCTTATTGTTGAGTTTTAAGACTTTTTTGTATATTTTGGATAACAGTCCTTTATCAGATGTGCCTTTTACAAATATTTTCTCCCAGTCTGTGGCTCATCGTCTCATTCTTTTAACACAGGTTTTCAGAGATCAGTTTTTCATCTTAATTAAGTCCAGTTTATCAATTATTTCTTTCATGTATCATATCTTTGGTGCTGTATCTAAAAAGTTATCATCACTCCCAAGGTCATCTAAGTTTTCTCTTATATTATCTTCTATGAGTTTTACAGTTTTGTGCTTTACATTTATATGTCCATGAGCAATTCTGATTTAATTTTTGTGATGAGTGTAACATCTGTATCTAGATTCATTTTTCTCATGTGGCTGTCTAGTGGTTTCTAGGATCATTTGTTAAAAGATTACCTTCTCTAGATTGTATTGCTTTTGCTCCTTCATCGAGGATACCAATACCACACTGTCTTGATTACTGTAGCTTTACTAATTTACTAATCTTGAAATCAGGTAGTGTCAGTCTTCCAACTGTGTTCTCCTTCAGTACGGTGTTGGCTATTTTGGGTCTTTTACCTCTCCATATAAAGCTTAGGATTAGTTTGTCAGTATCTATAAAATAACTTGCTGGGATTTTGATTTGGATTGCATTTAATCTATAGATGAAATTTGGAATAACTGACATCTTGACAATACTGAATCTTCCTATCCGTGAGCACAGAATATCTCTTCATGTATTTTTTTCTCTAATCATTCATCAGAGTTTTATAGTTTTCCTCATAGAGGTGCATAAATATTTTGCTGAATTTATAACCTAAGTAGTTCATTTTGAGGGGACACTAATGTAAATGGTATTGTGTTTTTAATTTCAAATTTCACTTATTCATTACCAGTACACAGGAAAGTGATTAGCTTTTGTACATTACCCTTGTATCCTGCAACCTTGCTATAATTGCTCATTAGTTCTAGAAGTTACTTTGTCAGCTTTTCTGGATTTTATTTTTCTTTTCTTTTCTTTTTTTTTTTTTTTAAGAGAGGGAGGCAGGTAGTGGCAGAGGGAAAGGGAGAGAGAGAATCTTAAGCAGGCTCCATGCCCAGCAGGGAGCCTGACACAGGGCTTGATCTCATAATCCTGAGATCATGACCTGAGCTGAAACCAAGAGTCAGGCACTTAAACAACTGTGCCACCTAGGCACCCCTCTTCCAGATTTTCTACATTGATGACCATGTCATCTGAGAATGAAGACAATTTTACATCTTTCCAAACTGTACACCTTTTTTATTTTCTTGTCTTATTGCATTAGCTAGGACTGAACTGGTTTCTAATGTAATCAAATACCTTAATCTTTTTCCTTACCTACATACAAAGCAAAGGAAGGGGAAGATGTGAGCATGAAAGAGGCTCAAGTTTGACAGAATATGGCAAAAATAACATCTTTTTAAAAATATTAACTGTGTTCTATGATGTATATGTGTTTGATTATGTCCGTAGTTGACATCAGTTCTTTGAAGCAAATAAATCATTTCAGGTCAGCTTTGAGAGCTCTCTCTTGGTTGAGCAACAGTTTCTCAATTGTGCAGGTGAAAGGTATCCATAATCAGTCCATTGCGAAAGGATAAGACCTAAAGATAAATGACTCACACCATGCAAATGCCAGAGACCTCCAAATGAATGTATTCATTGAAAACGGGAAATAGGCTAATAAGCAATCATTTCGTCTGTCAGCTGTACAGTCTGCTCCTCATATTAAATGAAAAGTCAGAAGTTCCTTGAAGGTTGTAGAACACTAGCTTTATACCTGCTCAGAAATGTATTGAAGGAGATAGTCTTTAATAGAATCTGAATCGATTATTACCATTTAATTCTTATGAGTATGAGTAAACTAATAGTATCCCTTCTCTTATCATTTCTATGACTTGTAGCATAGTTTTTATCAGTAAATGATTACAATATTTGATGAGCTGTTTTTTTGTCTTTTTCAAAGGCATCCAGACAAATGTAAGATTTGGATTCTTCTTGAACAAAGTGAATTGACTTGTTACTTTTGTAGTTTATTTGGGCGGGTTTCCCTCACATCAAGTGCCCTGTTGAGCAGAATTTACCCCTGAAGGACAGTTTTATTGGGCTGGTGAATAGGATATGCAGGTGTGTAGAAATGCAAAACTAATTGAAAGATGAATGAGCCTCTGCTCTGCCCTGGAGCCAGAGAACAGCAGGTAACACATCTTTGCTTTTTCTTTATTCCTTTTTTAACATTTTCTTTGCCAACAAGAAATCGCTTTCTTTTCTGTACATTTGTATGTTGGCATTTTAAAATTTTCTCTTATTCCTTTCCAAGCCCTCTTAAAATTTGTCAGCTTATTTTTAACCTGTTAAAAAGATTGGTTTGTATCTGCAGCTTTATATCAAGTAGAAACTGGTTTCCAACATGGGTCAGGGTGGTACGTAAACACCATTTTCTACACTGCCAGCCAACAGCCCACATATGCGTTCTCAGAACTGACCATAACTAGGTGATGAATGAAGGTTCAAATTTTTGGTTTTCAGTATATCCTTCTAAATAATTATTTGAGTACCTATCCTGGCAAGTATTCTTTTCAGCAATTACAGAAAAGAAACAAAATCTCTGCTCTCAACATGGTTTTTAACTCTGAAAAGATGAGACATCCAGAAGTGAAAAGGTGAACAACAGGCGAGTTAAATAGTCTGTTTTAAAGTAATAGAACAGATGTCTCTAACCATTACACATTAATAATGATACAGACAATAAAGGCTAGAGAATTCAGATAAATTCAGGAGCTGGGGTCTGTAAGCAAACTTGGTCAGAGAATGTTTCATGGCTAGTCAGATTTGAAGGATGGGTAGGATTCGGAAAGAAAAGAAGATGAGGGTAAATGTATGGATGAATGAAGAGATTAAATAATGTAAACAGAAATGTTGCAGGGGCGCCTGGGTGGCACAGCTGTTGGGCGTCTGCCTTCGGCTCAGGGTGTGATCCCGGCGTTATGGGATCGAGCCCCACATCAGGCTCCCTCCGCTAGGAGCCTGCTTCTTCCTCTCCCACTCCCCCTGCTTGTGTTCCCTCTCTCGCTGGCTGTCTCTATCTCTGTCGAATAAATAAATAAAATCTTAAAAAAAAAAAAAAACAGAAATGTTGCAAATAAGCATGTTGTATTAGAAGAGTGACTTTATCAGTTTAAACAGATACAGAGATGAAAGTTAGGATGCTCTATCCAGGATCCAATAGCGCATTTGAACACTTCTTCTTTTGTGTTCTTGGGGACTGTTTTAATAACATTACAATGGAACATATCTTGTTGCTTAATTTTGCCTTATAGTTTTGTTCTTCAACTCAATAGAGACTGCTCAGAAGCTGGGGCTATGTTCTTGCTCTCTATTACCACTAGCATCTAGTACATAATCTACTACATAAAAGTCATTTACTGAGCCTTCGATAAATGAAAGAAGGTGAAATAAATGCTGAAAATTAAAATTAACTACTGGAGTTTACATTCTCAGTAAGGAAGGCATGAGATGTCTGATTCCAGATGAGATTCTCTTTGGCTTTCCACTAAACATGAAATCAATTAAAAAATACATTTGAAAATGTTAAGTTAAAGTTTAATGGGTTTATTTTTATGTATTTATTCATCCAAAAAAAAACATTTATTGAGTACCTACTATGTGCTGAGCACAGTTCTAGATTAAGCAAAATAAAGATAAAGTAGTTAACAAAATAGATACTTAAATCCCTGCCCTCGTGGAACTTATATTCTAGTAAAGGGAAACAAACAAACGTTTGAAGTAGAAGCTCTAATACGTTGGTAGTTTGCAAAAACTGTCCAAATTGTTCGCCTCTTCCTGTATCCACAGCCTTTGCTGTGTAACATTGTCGGGACCACTCACTCTGATGCTGTGTGTGGCCATGTGACTCGTTCTAGCCAATAGGACATTAACAAATTGATTTAAACTCACTGAAAGCTTGCTGACTCTTGCTTCTCTGCGACTGCCGGGAGACAGAGCGTCTGCTAGCTTGCTGAAGGAAGAGAGACACGCAGCAGAGCCAAGGCACCACAGTCAACTCCTTGGGGCCCTCCTAGATTAGCCAATAGCCAGGAGACCCACAGACATGCGCACAACCTTAGCCCATGTCAGTACAGTTACAGGAATGACCCACAGCTAGCCAGAGAGTGAATTCAGGACGTGTCAGATAAGCAACGACACATCTGACACTAAATAAATGTTCATGGTTGGATACCATAGGATTTGAGGTTGTTTGTTAATGCAGCATTATTGTGGTTATGGCCATGAGTGTGATCGAGAAATCTAAAGCTGGAAAGGTCCATAGGGAGTGTCAGGAAGGGATAGTTTATAAGTTTAGGTAAGGTAATCAAGGAAGGACTCACTAAGAGGGTGATATTTCAGAAAAGACTTCAAGGAAGCAAGACGGACCCTTGCAGGTCTCCAGGAGGGAAGAGGGAGACTTTTAGGCTGAGGAAACAAAGTATGTGAAGAGAAAGCTGGTGGCATGTCTGAGGAATCACAAGAAGGTCAGTATGGTCAGAGACAGGAGAGTGATGGGGGAAATGTGGGAGATGCAGGAAATGAGGACAGAAAAACAAAGGGAGCAGGATAGATCCAATTTTGTAGAGCTCTAAAAGTTCTCAAAGCCTTAACATGCTAATTAAGCCTCATGACTATCCAAAAAAGAGATTTAGAATTCTGCAATTCCTCAAATGGATTTGATAATCCAACACTTTTTTTGGTCACAGAGTACCTCAAAGCACTAGGGCTCTGTAGAACCCACCCGTAGGTAGATTTAATCTTCAGGTCCCAGGTGAGGCTGAGAGAGAATGCTCTGACACAGGCTCACACTAGCACCCTGACAACATTCCAGAAAATCCAGGCACTTAGGTGGAGTCTGCTCCAAATCACGCCCTTCCCAGCAATGAAATTTGACATGTAGCAGATGCATTGGTTTTTTCATATGAAAAGTTTCATATGTGGCATATTACGTGATCACATAAATGTTCCAAATGAAATAAAATTCTACTGAGAAAAAAAAGTCAGTGTGTTAAAATACATAGAAGTTATAAATCACTAAGCCTTCCAAACTTTCCATTAATAAAAAACAGGGGTAAGTTCTCCAGCTGTTCCTAATCCACATCGTTTGGATGGAGAGCCAATACGTGAACTGGTCTCAGCAAAGAACATCTCATTTCTAAATAAAAGGAAGAAAGGGAATTGCTGTGATGATTTTAAATATGGATTAATATTTAAGTGACTTGCACAAAAATGCACATGGCTATTGAATTGTTATAGGAAGTATCAGCTCAATCCAAGATCCCTGATACCAGAGATATTTTGCTGTTTGTGTTGAATTTAAACCACATAAACATGAATCAAGGATTTTCAACCATACTTTAAACATCCCTCTTCCCTTAATTGCATCATTATACCTTTTCACCCCACTCCTTCCAGTAACAGCTACTTCTTCGAGAGTAAGAAAGAATTTTAAAGGCGAGAAAAATAGCATCTCCACCCAAACAGAATCGCCATGTGTTTCATATTTTATCAAGTTGTAGATATTTATTGCTTCCTGAGAAGCCCAGTCTGCTAGATCCTCAAAGATACTCAAAGTATGGCAACAATCCTGTCCACAATGTAAGTACAGTATGGTGCAGGGGATAAGGTAGCATTTCTACGTAAAAACTATTAACTGTTCAAAATAAATTGAGTTGCTCAGATACTAACCTGATATGAGTTCAGTAGAGTAAGAGCTATTACTTTTTGGGATAAGTTGGGCCATGAGGGAAAATTTCAGAGATGAGGAAACTTTTATTCAGCCTTATTACATACACTTAAATTCAATTATTTAGGTTGAGAGACATGGATATGGGTACAAGCAAGGCTCTGGGTGGGGACGTATACTCCTTCCAAAAAAAAAAAAAAAAAGCTGAAGTATATTAAGTGTATCAGTCACCTATCCGGGTGGAGAGACTGTAACAAACAAGGTAGGAGGCCAGTTCCCCTGGATCTAACATCCTAGAGGAAAAACAAACAAAGAGAAACAAATAAACAATAAGTATCCCATCCAATTGTGGTAAGTGTTGTGAAGAAAATAAAACAAGATGATGGTAAAGGGGGAGGGATGGTGGCTTTAACCAGGATGGTCAGAGAAGACCTTCTGAGGGCCTTTGACCTGTGACAAGGACTGGAGCAGAGACTGCATAGGGCAGGATTCCCTCAGTTCGAAGCTGTAGAGTTCTGGTATGATTGAGAGTGAAAAAAAAGACAAACCCTTTCCGTCATGATTCTTTTGGATTTTCATAATGCACACAAGCATATTAAAGATGCTTGAAAATCTTAACACTAAAGAGAACCTGTTTACCTCAGTCTTTCCACAGCGTGCCTGAAGGTGATGGCCATATTTTTGGTGTGGTATGTATCTGGGGGGTGGGGGGTGCAGGAGTAGAGGGGCAGATTATCATATAATAACAATTCTACTGTTGGTTCTCAAAATACTGCTTAATTCCAAATCAAGAATTTTGAAGACGACTCCAAAAAAAATAAAACCTGAATTGGGCACCCTGAAGTCATGCCATATGGCAGCCCGTTTGGAGTCTGATGTGTAGTAAACAGGAAACCCTTTTAATTTTTGAGCAGAAAATTTGCAAGGTAGACATGTTTTGATACAGTTCCCCCGACAGTGAGAATGTGGGGTGGGCTTACTGAAGAAGGATATAGAACTTGGGAGCCTAATCAGGAAACTATGATTCTAGCCTAGGCAAGAGCCCCGGAACCAGGACACAGCACCGGAAATGAAGACTAAGAGGGAGAGATGGAAAACTGGAAAAGAAGATTTTGCCACACAAGTGGGAGTCTCATCTGGAACATGGGAGAGGTGGTATATAGTGTGTTAGAGGCCGTGGGTTGGTGCTGGGGCGGTGTATATAGCAAAAGAAAATTAAATAATGTTTTACTAAGCAAACAAAGGATGAGCAAAGATGGAAAGATGGACTAGCAATAAGGATTGAAATGAGGTTAAGTTTATGATACAAATGGCCCAGAGTGGAAACTTGAGGAGTTTATCATTCATGTTATTGGCAAGCTACTGGGGTCTTCTTAGTAGAAATGATTTGTAGTATGTTTTAGTAAGTTTCATTGGGTACTAATGTGGAGGATGAATTGGAGAAGAGGGAGAATGAAGATAGGAAGAGCCATTCAAGGTCAACTTCAAAAGTCCATGTGAAAGGTAAGCAGTGCCTAAGAGAAGATGGAATAGTGGAAAGAGGAGAGAGAGGCCAACCCTGTTTGACAGGGGGTACGGAAGCCGGGAGGGACCAAGCTTGTGGCCAACGCTGACGGGAAAGAAGAGTGGAGTGCGACCCAATCTTTACCGATACTGGGAAGATAGATTACATGATTAGAGTAAGGGTGGAGGCAGCAGGTACCTGGGAGTGGATTCTCCACTCAGTCTAGAACCAGCTGAGCTTGACTCTCTGGTGGGTTATTTAGGAAGAGATGTTCCGCAGACAGAACTGAAGTTGAAGGGAGATTTCTGGCTTAGAAAGAATTAGGGTAGTACACGTAAATTAAGTTTACGTGACATGACTCTGTCCTCCCTCCACTCTCCGTGGGACTCTGAAAGGTACTTCTCCTTTCTATGACTCAGTGTCCTCCTCTACAAAACTGTGATCAGAAATAGCAACCTCATAATGTCGTTGCAAGGGTTACGTGAGTTAGTATAGATACGTATTAGTATGCTGATTAGTATACGAGTTAGTGAAGTACTTAAAACAGAGGGTTTTTTTTTTAGCAAAAACTGGCACACTGTTTTCTAGGACCACCGTTACCTTATTTTAATTGTTGTCCTTACTGTTTTTAAATGACACAGATGAGGGACTTTTTAAACAATGAACTGGAGCAATAATCTTCAAATAACTTTTTCTACTCTCAATATTTACTTACGCAAGCCTTCTTACTCTTCATGAGGATGAATAAATAATGCGTATTGCTAGGGACTTTATATGTTGATTTTCAAATCCAAGCTGAGAAAAATGGCATAGTAAAGGCACAAGTGCACTGCATTGTCACTTTATGTACAAAACAGTGTTGTTTTATTTGCAATAGTTGATTCATCAGGCCATTTTAGTAATATACGGACCCGACCTAGATTTTGAAGTAATTTTTAAGACAGTTCGAGGCTGTTAAATTGGGGTAGACTTGATTAGGGGAAAAAAAAAATGTCACTTTATTCCTGAAGATTCTACCTGAACTTTTCACATTATTGACGATGTTCATCAGATTCAGTTTGGACACAATTAGGGTTAAGGTTAGGAGAATTTTAGAGAAGTTCTCCAAAAATATAAGACTATGAGACTATTAATCGGTTGTAGTAGAAATGCCCATTTATTTTACATCGAAATGTTCACCAGTTACTGTGTTGCAATAAAACTGCAGAGATGATTAATGCAGTTTAACGAAGCTGGTTGTAAACTGCTGCTTAATCCCGCCTGTCTCTCAAGGTGGCCCTTCACAAAGGGAAGGATTATCTTGCCAGTACATCCTGTTCCGTGGTGCAGTGAGGATGCTTCGCTGGTTCAACTGAGGATTGTTTTCGGGAAGTAGCTAACACCCTGAGGAAGTGAGCTCAGATGAGAGCAGTTTCTCTGCACAAACGGAAAATGGTTGGTTCACATGTCTTAAATGCAAAAGCCTTAAAAGTAAAAGTGCAAGGCATGCTTTTGGGTGATTTTTTACCATCTAAAAAAAATATCTTTAGTATGTATTTTAAATGAAGTTTTCATTTATTTTAATGAAGCCTGTCCTAATAGTGACCAATGACATCTATTTAAAATTCTGATGAACCATGATTTGTATTCTTTTTTTTTTTTAAGATTTTATTTATTTATTTGACAGAGAGAGAGAGATAGCCAGCGAGAGAGGGAACACAAGCAGGGGGAGTGGGAGAGGAAGAAGCAGGCTCCCAGCATAGGAGCCCGATGTGGGGCTCGATCCCAGAACGCCAGGATCATGCCCTGAGCCGAAGGCAGATGCTTAACGACTGAGCCACCCAGGCGCCCCCATGATTTGTATTCTGTGTGGAAGGAAGCACATACAGATTAGATTTATGTCTTTACAGCTTTGAGTCAAAGATACACAAAAGAAATTTTTAATATTTCAGTTTTGGTACCAAATGTATGTGGACTTACATTTTTAACTGCAACCAGACCATGGAAATAGAGAGAAAGTGAGGCAGAAGATGTTTTCAGTTGTGGAGCACAAGTTTTTTGCTTTTGGTTTTTGCAAAGATTCTGTTTCTTTCCTCCCAAATGGTACTATGCATGGAAAGACATTCTTCTTTAAATTCGTGAAGAGCATAACTACAGTTTGGTGTTTAATGTGTAAAACACCTGGAATGAAAAGAAGGTTGCCACAACACAGAATTTACCATTATATTTTTATATGAAATAACGCACAATCTCCATTAGCTTTAGTTTTAAGAAAATCTCTCTGTACATTTGAGTTAATTTTCAGAATCTTCAGAATCTTCAAAAACTGAACAGGAAGCTGCTATGCTGACAAGTATGGGGCGCTGGGCTGATTAGTTTGGTAGGGAAAGTAATTGAGTCTGAAGGGGAAACTCTGGGCTTCCTGGCGCCTCCTGCGTAATAGAAAGTCTATAGTGATTTAGCACAAGCAGGACTGTAGGAGCACTTTCTTATTTTATTTTATTTTTATTTTATTTATTTTTTTTGTAGGGGGAGATGACTTCATTCTAAATACCAACTATTTGGTATCTAGACTGGGCTGCACACACAGGAGCAAAGGCTTGTGTGAATAAACCTGACACAGAATGAGATGTATTCACAGTTGAGTGCAGAGTCTCAGCTCCTTGAGAACATAACCATAAAATTGGGGTTTTCCCCCAATAATTGTTAATAAATATATGCTGTTCCTGAGTTCACATCTTTTTCCAGGTTAGTAGTAAGCTCAGTCTGATTCTTCAAATGCTGTCTTCTTTTAGGTCATTAGAACAGCCCCTCTTTCCTGCTCTGGCTCCCCAGTGTCAGAGCAAAGGGGCTGGGGCTGCCGTCCTCCCCCTGACAGCTGCCGCTGCTGAGCCCGGGGGGTTGGGTGTGGACACAAGCCTGCTGCCAATTTCCCAGTATCTGCTATGTTGATTAGAAAATTCTAAGATCGTTCCTGTGTATTACATTCAGGACCCGAAAGTGACCAGGAGAGACTGCCGTTGGGAGGTAAGCCTGACAAATGAAACATTAATAGAGCCAAGATTAGAAATCTCATCCCAAATCCCCACTTCGTGGCTAACTAACACATGAAACCCAAGTGAGTTCTGAGCAACAGGAAGTTAAGTAAATTTCCCATAACCCTTGAGGAGGCCATGCTGATTTAAAATCTCAAACTAACTTGAACTAGTTTAGAGTAATTGTTTACAATTGAATAGCGGGGAATGCACAACCCGGGTGGGAAATAGAAAAATAAAAAAACAACAAAACTAAATAGGCAAAAAGTAAGAAAATAGCTTATATATTTACATATAGGACACATTTGTCTTGATGGTTCACTTCCCAAGCATAACCTGAATGAAAGAAGAAGGATTTTCTGTCTTTCCCCATGTACCCATATCCCCCAGCACTTACACTACTGCCGAAAACTTAGTAGGCTGTGAGCAAATAATTATTGAAATAATTAATAATTATAGCCAGATTTTTAAAAGGGTATGGCGAGTGATACAAGTAATAGGATCAATACAGGCTTTCAAGGCAACAATGGTATTACAGCACCAGGTTGGGAGCGGGGTGGGCGTGATGGCGTCTGGAAAATTTTAAACGTGCCCATTTGGCTCTTGTGGTGGTGCTAGGGTCTCTTTCATTCGTGCGTGAGATTACTCTAATATTTTGTTCGTAGGTCCGTCTTTCTTACTAGACCATGATACCTGCTTTTCTCTTGCTTTGTATAGTGTCTGGCACATTATTCAATATATATTCAATAAATACTAGAAGAATGAAAGGACAAATCATAGTTATCTGAATAGTAAACACGATACCAGATGCATTACTAACTGAAAGGCCAAGAATCCCTTCATATTTTAGATGGAAAAGAATTATAGGGTGATGTCCTATAGATTTTTCAGTCCCTTTGGACGATTTTGGTCAATTATACATTCTTTAAACAGAGTGGGGAAAGAATGCCTTCTTCATCTGAAGTTCCACTGACAACCACATGATGGCGCTGGCGCTGCACCGTAAATACAGACGCAGCTGGGCAGTGTGGATTCCCTGGGCCCTTCCATGTGCCTCCTTCTCTCCTCTTTCTGCCCCCAGTCTTTGCTGTGTTTCCCCTCAGGTCCTCCTTTCCATCCAGTCAAGCCTGATACATATAATACTTGCCAAGAAGCTGTCAAACCGGAACTGGGTACTGCCCACCTGAAGCTGGTATGTTCTTTGTTCTCTGACAAGCCAAATTCTATAAATTCCTTCCATCTGAAAAAAAAAAATCTAGAAACATTTTGAATGCTATTTAAAGCTGTGCATTCTTAGTTTGAGATATAGGTATTTTTGTTTTGCACTTAATTGGCCCTTGCAAGTGACCTCTTCTTCCTAAACAAAATAGCCAACAGAGTACACTATGTCCCGATGAGTTACTAGAATCCTCCCAACCTAAGGAGATTGAGACTTAAGGCTTTGACAACATGCAAAAGAAGTAGACTCTCACAGACAGAGTGCATGGCATATGGATGCCTACATTCAAAGTAGACTGGAAAAACAGAGAACAAAAATAAATTACTTGGAAATCACCTACTTGCAAAGAATTAAAAATAAGTTTAGAAAGCAGATAATTAATGTGGTTTTCAAAAACAAAAAAAAGGATAAAGACTTTCACTAAAGCAAACTAAGATTTTCTTTTCTATTTTTTGATTGAGGCCAATATTATAAATGGTGAAATGGTGCAAGATTTACCTTTCCTTTTAAATAATTTTGTTGAGATAATAATTTACATTTAATACAGTGCAGCCATTTAGGTAAACAATCCAGTGAGTTTTGACAAATATATATCCGCTAATGTCTCAATCAAGACACAGAATATTCCCAATGTCTGTGATCATTCTTTCAGGCCTCACAAGTCAATCCCTCGCCTCCCTGATCGCATTTTTATTCCCCGAGAATCCCTTTACTTGACCTTGGTCTTCATATAAACGGACTCATGCAGCATACATACCTTTCTGTGTCTGGTGTTTTGTTTCTTGATGTTCATCCATGCTTTAGAGTATGTCAGCAGTTTATTCTTTTTTATTGCTGAATAGAGTTCGACTATATAAGATAATTTTTTATTCATTCCCTTCTTGGACATTTGATTTGTTTCCAGTTTGGGCTATTATAACCAACGCTGATATGAACATGCTTGTCCAAGTGTGTGTGTGTGCTTGTATGCACGTGTGTGTGTGTGTGTGTGTGTGTGTGTGTGTGTGTGTGTTACGTGTGCTTTCATTTCTTTTGGGTAAATACCTAGGGGTAGAATTGCTGGGTCATAAGGTAAGTGTATATGTTTAAGGTTACAAGAAACTGCCAACGTTTTCTAAAATGGTCATATTAGTTTCCTAGAACTGTCAGTACAAACTGGACGGAGTAAAACAGCAGAAACGAGTTCTCTGAGTTCAGAACTCCTGAAATCAGGTAGTGTGGTATCAAGGTGTCGTCGCTGCAGACCTCTGAAGGCTCGAAGAAGAACCCTTCTCTGCCTCTTCCGGTTTCTAGCGGTTGCTGACATTCTTGGTGTTCTTGGCTTGTGGCAGCAGAACTCGGATCTCTGCCTGTGTCTTCCCACGTTCCTCTTCCCTGTCCCTCTCCTGCGTCTGTGTGTTTCAGTTTCCCTCTTCTCCTAAGAATCTACCAGGCACTAGCTTTAGGACCTATCTTAATCCACTACGACCTCATTTTAATTTTATTATATCTGCAAAGACCCTATTTCCAAATAAGGTCACATTTGGAGGTTCCAGGTGGACATGAATCTGAGGGGGGCCCTGGGGGGCCCAGAACAGTGGTTGTTTGAACGAGTTTACCCCCCACCCCCCCAGTATCTGTGAAAGTTCCGGTTGCTCCGCACCCTTGCCAATCTGGGTATTGTCAGTTATCAAAGTCTTAACCATTCTAGTATGTGTGCAGCAGTATCTTATTATGGTTTTAATTTGCAATTGCTTGGTAACTATCCATGTTGAGCATTTTTTACATACATACTGGTCATCTAGGAATCTTCCTTTGTAAAGTTTCTAAGATGTTTGCCCATTTAAGAATTGGGTTGTCCTGGGACACCTGGGTGGTTCAGTCAGTTAAGTGTCTGCCTTCAGCTCAGGTCAGGATGCCAGGGTCCTGAGATCGAGTCCCGCATCGGGCTCCCTGCTCAGTGGGGAGCCCACTTCTCCCTCTCCCTCTGCAGCCCACTTCTCCCTCTCCCTCTGCCTGCCTCCCTTTCTCTCTCTCTCTGTCAAATGAATAAATAAAATCTTTTTTTAAAAAAATGGGTTTTCCTTTTTAAAAATTGATTTGTGGGAGTTGTTTTTATAAACTGGATATAAATCATTTGTCAAATACAGGTATAGGAAATATTTTCTCCCAGTGATTTTCTATACTGCCTTTTGAGGAATGGGAGTTTAATTCCGATAATGTCTGATTTTCAACACTTTATTTATGCTTACTGCTTTTTGTGCTCCCTCTAAGAAATCTACCCAAACCCAAGGTTACAAAGGTGCCGTATTTTCTTCCAGAGGTTTTGTGGTTTTAATTTTTGTGTTGAGGTCTCTGATCTGCAGTGAATTAATTTCTGTATATAGTGCAAGGTAGGAGTCAATTTTCATTCCCCCCCCCACATTTATCAAGCTATTCTGGCTCCATCGTTGAGAATGTTCTTCTTTCTCCATTAAACAGCTTTGTCTGAAAATTGACTGCTTTGTTGAAAATTAATTGATGGGACATGTTCTGTTCCAGGATTTATTTGCTATTCTTGCCACATTGTTTTAATTACTGCACTTTTATAGTCAGTCTTGAAACAAGATGGTGTGAGTCTTCCAACTTTGTTTTTTCTCAGGATCATTTTGGCTATTCTAGGTACATTTCTTTTCCAAATAAATTTCAGAATTAGCTTTTCAATTCCTACTTCAAAAAAAAAAAAAAACAAAAAACCCTTGTTTGGATTTTATTGGAATTTAATTTAATATATAGTAACCAGGCTTTGTAATAGCTAATTTGTAAAATCCATTCTTGCTAAGAAAATCTCATTTTCTAATCTTTTAAATTTTCCTTAAATTGCTCTGTCTTTGAAAAATATGTATAACAGTCTTAATCCAGATCAGACTTTATTTTGAAAATCTTGGAAATCATCCAATCCATTTTAAGCTACTCTTCCTTGGAAATACATAATAAAAAATAAAAAACTTAACAATTCAAGTCTGAGAAAGAATTTTTCTGACATTAGAAAAAACATGTACATACTTATAAATAAAACCATAACTTTAAAAATGTTTTGGAAGCTTTATTTAAAAAACAAACAAAAAAAACCCATTATTTCCCATTTTATTTGTTAGCTTCTAAATACTTCTCCGTGGACTAGATTTGATAGAAGAATATCTTGTGTGGTTATTTTAATTCAGTGTATTTAAATTATTGAGAGTTAAGCTAGTTTTATCCACATTGTTCTCTTAGTTCACCATGCACTTTAATGATATATTTGCAGTATGTACGTACAGAATATCTGAAAACAAACCCCACTGAAGGAAACACCTGGCATAGTCGACTTGTTATATATTCTCCATTTTAGCTTATTCCTAATCTTCTTTGTGTTCCTCTCCACATGGCATATTTCAGTGTTTAGAAGGTAAAACCGCGAAAACAGAGTGTTAATTATTGTCATAGCCCGACATTTCTTTCAAATACCCTGTTCCATGGCAGGGAAGGATTTTAAAGACAACAGTCTGACTGCCATACTGTCCTAGAGGCTACTATTCACATGATCCCAACTTCTCTTCGTTTTTCAGCGACTGAAATACCTAGATTGCAGCATACTGTCTTTTATCTTTCCAAATGCAAAATGATGAGAGCTGCAAAATTAAGAAACTATTGTCTAAGGCATCACAAGGATTCGAAAAACTCTGCTCTCCACAGAGTTGGAAGCCGGTCTCCATGTTGCAGGCGCCATCTGCTGGGATTGTCAGGAAGCACAGAATCCAGCTTGCGTCAGCCTCACTGAGATGCTGTTGGGAATTCCTACATTCCTTCACCAGAAAATGTATTTTTCCCCTCAGTATAATATTTCCTGAAATTAGGATGTATTGGAAAACCTATGTTAAGACTTAACATGGTGACTAGTGTTTCTTCCTCCAATCAAAGAAGTATATAACTGAGTTTACTGTAAATAAATCAAGGCAACAAAGATGGTGAGACCAGAGCGGTTTGGGGAGCGGTATAAAGATTATTTCTAAAGAAATTACTTGAATGAATTATAAAAAATCCTTATAATGAATGCTTCACAGTTATTAAGGATAATGTTTATGAAAATGTTTAATGAAAACAGAATTGTTTATATCATGATAATATTAATGGGGAATAAAAGACAAAAGGTCTGTACGATTGAAGCTCAGACTAAGGCACTGTTGTATCCTGGTTAAGAATGAAGAATTTAGGAGCCTTGGGTTCAAGTCTTATCTCTGCCCTTTATTTCCCACGTGACATTGGAAAAGTTAATCACCCTGAGCTCAGTTGCCTTATGAAAAAAATGTTGAAAATTACAAAGTTCATAGGTTGTGAAAATTAAATGAATGTGAAGCCCTTGGAACACTCCCTGGCATAGACTACACTCTTAATGGAAATATTTATGAGTATACAGGAAAAATAAGAAAACTCAGGCCAAAAATCAATAGTTTTTGAGAAACATTTTACATTTTTCATTAAGGATTTTGGCAATTCCTGATTTTCTAGTGTGAACATATTTTAAGTCAATAATCAGGTAAATAAAGTAGAAATCAAAACAACAGGTATTAAGGGTAGTGCTTACAGTTCAGTGGGGCAATTACAAATAACAAGACTATAACTATCATTGGGCTCCAATGCAAGCTTCAGGCAGGGTAGACCAGCTATCGGAAATGCAGCCACTCCCAGGCCAATCTTATGTTAGTCCTAACTAGGACTGTCTGTAAAAGATGCAGTGGGCTCCATTCAAAACAGCTGGACAGCTGGGAACATCAAGATGGAGAGGCACCGCAGTCAGAATCTTCTATACGGAGTTTTGCAAAAGCACCAAGCAATTAATGCAAAAAAGTGATGGGTCTATACTTTCTGCAGCAAGAGATAATGTTCTTGGTTTCTACAAGTAAAAATTGTGTAAGCCTAGCATTTCCTAACGCATTTTAATGCATGCCCATCAAGGAGGTGAGAATAAATCTCTCACGCTGGTAGTTACGGTTTTCTTTTAAGATCCCATAAAAACAAATAATCTTTAATCATGCAAAGATAAAAGGGAAAGTTGTAATGAAGAAATTGTTAGAAAGGTATGGAAAAGCATTGTAATGCTAAACCCCATACCATGGAAGTTAGGAGATGAAAAAGGTATCAATTGTAACAATATGTAACTGTTCCCATATATTGTGGTTGTATAACTCCTAACAATGTAAAGACCTGTTAAACTTACACATAAAGAACAAGTACAATGCGGAAATTTTATATGCTTAAACCTGGGAGTAAGATTATGTCCTAATAGTTCCTTCTTACAGCCAGTGGTTTATGCATCTATGAATTTACATATATAAATTTATAACCTCACTCATATATGAATTTGCAACCTCTTTTTTAGGTTACAAAAAGAGAACACTTTATTTTCTTTAACTGACTTAAATTTGATTCCGAGCACCCCTCCCAACAGGCTGTCGGGAAATCCAGACTCCATCAGTATTGGGACTTTCTCTTTTCTGCTCCAAGGTCGTATGCTGCAGCAAAGCTTGGGAGTTTTGTTTGGCGTGGGGCACGGGGAAAGAGCGAGAACCAGTCATCTGGAAACACTGGCAGGGGCTCAGATGCTGCAACGGTCATTACTGTTTCTGTGTCATTCTTGGGGCATGTGAACGCTTGCCCAGCCTGGGAACCTCGATGCTGGGAGGCCACTCTCCCCTTCATGTCCCTCTCCGGGACCTTGCTGCCACAGTCCCTCGGGCTAAAAGGAATTGGCTCTGAGCTTCCCATATTCCTTCAGTGGCGTTCCCTCTATTTGCAGCATAGAATACGATTCTATGTTTTAATCAGGCAAAGATAAAAGAACCTAGATCATTCTTTCCACTCTCAATAAATCCTGGCTAGCCTTTGCCTGGGTGAGACTGCATGGATGAGACTCTTTACTGAAGGATAGAGACTAAATATTAATTCGTTGCTTTTGTGTTGCTATAATAACATTCTTAAATCTTCTTTACTCCCCTGGCCCGAACACCCACGCCTCACTCGGATCAGGCAGGGGTTTGGCTGAGGACACCGAGGGAAGCATGCAAACAGAAAAGCCATGAGGAGCAGAGCTCCGTTCATCAAAGCCAAGACCAGTTACATACTTTGCAGGCAAAATGAAAACACGGGATCCCTTTTTCTAAAATTATTAAGAGTTTCGAGAGGAGACCGCAGAGCATTAAACCAAGCACAGAACATTCTAAGCATGGGGCCCTCTGTGCCGGCACAGGTCACACCCCCCCGAAGCTGGCCATGACCCTTGCTCCATCCAGGTCTCCATCAACTCCCTTGTGATTCAACAGCTTCCTAACTGATGGTCCTTCTTAGATTCACTCCCTTCAGAATCATCCTATAGGCACCTTCCAAAGAAAACATTCCTGAAGTAGACATCTGGTTCTGTCCCATCCCCACTAAAACCCTTCAGTAAACCCCCTCCAGGGTGACGTCCAAGTTACAACATGAGCTTGGAGGCACTCCTTCACCTGGCTGCTCATTGACTGGCCTCCTCCAGCTCTTCCTGCTTTCACACGCTGTGCTCTGCTCTGTGTCGAAAAGCAATGCCCTTTGGGTATCATGGAGTCAACCTTGAAACAAGCAGAGAGAGAAGGTAAGACGACGTTGGACCATGCTAGCAGTCTGTCCTTTGGGGAGATACACAGCTACGGGACGTGGTAATTCATCAGCACAGGAAAGCTCAAGGACCAGAAAATCAAATGATGTTTCAAGCGTGCTTGAGATTTGTAGACACTATCAATGTCATTATTTCTAATCCTACCCTCGTACAAATCCTCAAATGTCCTAAGATTTAGAGATTTCCTCATTCCTACATCCGCTATGTGTTTCTCGATCCTTCGAGGAATATTTCCTGTACACTCGCTGCGTGTTGGGCACTTCGCTAGATCTGAGGCCAGAAAGATGAACAAGAAAAAAACTAAGATATAATCCCTTTTTACAAGGAGGTCATGGTATAAAGGAGACGAAGAAGAGGATTCCATTAACAAGGTGATTACAATATAACACATGTGGCTATCGTGCATTACGCCCCTACAATGAGTCAAGGACGGCACTGGGGATTTCAGACATGTTGTTGTTAATCCTCACAAAACTTGGGCATTCCTATTCCTATTGATAAAAGGGAAAACTGGGGCTCCCAGTAGATAATGTGCCATAGTAGTTTACAAGCTGGGATTTAAATTTGATTCCAAAGCTCTGTTCTTTCTACCATGTTATGATGCTGTTTCTCCTGTATATTGAGAAGATTACTCCCAAGTTGATACGTACAAAGAGAAGTAACCAGCAAGCCTTGTCCCCGGTTACAGATGAGTGAGACAAGAGTATAAAAAGTGATTGGCCTCCTGGACAGGAGTGAAGGGTGAAGGGATGGCATGCCAAAGGAAGAACACATTGCCAGTCTCCAAAGAATGTCAGGGTCTAAGAACTGCGAGTAGTCTGGAAGGAAAGGACCACATGTGGCTTTTGTGACATATGGAGCCAAAAGGTAGGCGAAGGGCCCCATCATAAGGCCTTTGCAGGCCATCTAAAGAGCTTGACCTTTGTTCAGTAGGTGGTGAGGGAGCACTGAGAGGATTTAAGTGGGAAACGACACACCAGGTCTGAATTTTAGAATGACATATGTCACCAATTTGGAGAACAGAGTAAAGGAGAAAGAGACTGCAAGTAGAAAGATTGCTCAGCAGTCCATTGTAGACAAAAAAATTAAGTTAGCCTGAACAAAGTCAGTGGGAAGGAGAATAAAAAGAGGGAGTCCAGGGCAGTTGGGTGGCTCAGTCGGTTGAGCTCATGATCTCAGGCTCCTGGGATCAAGCCCTGCATCGGGGCACCCTGCTCAGGGGGAGTCTGCCTCTCCCTCTCCCTCTGCCCCTCCCCCCCAACTCATGCTCACTCTCTTCTCTCTCTCAAATAAATAAATAAAATCTTTAAAAAAAAAAAAAGGAAGCCCATTTTAAGAAATACATAGCAAGAAGAGAGATTCGGTGTCCAATTAAATCAGGATTTTGTGATGTGCGAGAAAGGAATCTGGGTAGAATCTAAAGGTTTTTAAGTTAAATGTTTGAGTGAGTGGTGCTTAAACCCAATGTGTCATTCTGATCTACAACCCCAATTGAGTTGACCTTTCAAATTGTATCTTCTGCTATAATCTTCCATTTAAGAAACCACGATTGCTTTACTTTTCTTCACACTGAAGTCAACCTTTGCTCTCTCTTTTCTGAATCACATTGTTTTGTTGTGGTTTCTTTTTTAATGGAAGACCTGTTTGACTTCGATAATAACTACGGACACGTTTTCCTACCTTCTCAATTATTCTCTAAGAATCCGGGTGCTATTCCAGGATAAAATATTCCACGGCTTACCCACACGGCAAGTCTACACGCTGCTACAGTTCTCTACTGTATACACAACATCTCCACCGACATGTACGGTTTGATCCCCTTTGAGACAGCGGGGGAGGAACTAAATTCCCTATTTTAAAATGAAGAAAAGGGAACTTTCAGAGAGCTCGTGCTATTTCCGTCCAAATAGGGATACAACCCTGGTTGCAGGTTTTGGAGAACACGCTCGCTGGTCTCTAGGACTCCTCCCTCCCCCAGCCAGACCTGAATTCTCTTGACCAGTAACAAAGCAGCTGCACGGGCCTTGCAATTAAGCATGAGAATGAGTTCTTTAAAAAATAGGGCACGAACAACTTTCAAGAGCTGGGGAAGCTAAGGCTCAAGCCCGTTTCTATTAAATACGGATTCATCTGGTCACTTGAATTTCCCACTCGCCCTCCAGAGACATTATGCGTGATTGGATTCAGGCAGTTTGCACAAGGCAGTGGGTCAGCTAATTGCTCCGCTGCTTACTTTAAGCACAATTGGCTACATTGGTCGGAAAACCAACCCAGGGAATAGGCTATGAAATTGGTATTGAAGCTTTGGCAGCAGACGGGCTGATCAGGATACTGAATGAAAAGCTAAAACACAAAAGCACAGCCTGTTTGGTTTGGTTTCATTTTTTTAACAGTAATTTCTAGTGGCGGAGACAGATGTTTCTTGAAGTGGCAAGAGATTTGCAAAGCAGAATGTTATAGCACTTACTGTAATTGCTTTATTAATATTGTATGTGTTTATGGCTTCTATCTTTTGGCTCGTGGCACCTCTTACTTTAAATGACTTTGGGTTTCCTGATGACTGGCAGTTAATCTTTCCTTCCGAGATCCTTTGAGTCACATGCTCAGCTTTGCTCCTGCATCGTGAATTATTTCATAGGAAGCTGCAGTTTTGTTTGCTTTTAGTACACTCAGAAGCCCTCAGGGGGCACTGGAACACCATCAGAGAGAGCAGCCCTGTAGATGCAAAGGGTCCTCCAGTTTGCTGAGATAAACACCCTGGTACCCGCCTGTCCTGCCACGGAAATGACCCATTTATTGCCCTCGCCGGGTCTCAGGACTTACTGTCAGCTCCTGTATCATAAGAAGGACCTAGAGACTCTAACCCAGGAAACTGAATAGACTGGTTCCTTTTGGGAAAGTCAAGGTCGCAGTTGGCTTACCCTAAATAACCTCTTTTTTGGTGCTCGGTTTATTTTGCTTCAAAGAGGAGAGCCTGCGCTTTCGTTCTCTTCCAGTGCGTTACTGCAAACAGGGAAGAAGGGACTAACAAGGAAACAAACCAACAAGGGAAAGTTAACTTTGGAGTTGGTATTTTCCGAGGTTTGTTAGTTTGCCCAGTGGCCATTGTGTGTCTTCTCTTCCCGGGCTTCCAGTGACTTCCAGTTGTTTCTGCGTGTTCTCCGTAGGCACCTGCGCGGCCGCGCGCCTGTCACTGGGCTTCCTGGGTGCGGAGGGGAGAGGGGTCTCTTTCAGTCTTGGTTTCGTGGTTGACATCGTTACTGCTATAATTAGCTTCAGGGCTGCCCCTAATGACAGCCTGTGAGTTCAACACAGGCCCCGCTCAGCCGAAGGCCATAAGGGGCATGTGAGAAAACCAGCAAGACGTACCGGGAGAGCCTGATCGCCCAGTCATTTCTGCAGCCAGCCCGCCGCGGAGGCCCGAGCCGGCATGCACGCTTTCAGCATTCTGCTCCACGTTGTGCCCGGCCTGTCCCTTCGTGCGACACGCACACCTGGAGGCCTCTGTCCTTCGCTGGCAGAAAAGAAGCCCCTTTCTTTAATTCATGTCTCTAGGAGAAAGCCTACTCAATATTTAATTTTAATCTAACATGCCACATTTTTTTTTCCATGCCAAGAAATCGCCCTCCAGTTATGCATAATTCATTGTAGTGGACAAGACCTACATCAGTAGGAGAGGACATGCTTTGGGAGGCGTGGGGAATCAGCCAGCATAGACGCCTTCCATCTGGAGTAATGCATTTAAATCGATCGACATAGATTGCTATATAGAGAGCAATTACTTGAAGGAAAAAAGAAAAACAGGCCAATGGAATCAAAATATGTGGAATTTGTGAATACGCCCTATACAAGAGGCAAAAGAAGTGCAGCTCAGAGCTGACCCCAGACAGCCTTTCCGTGCTTCAGACTCCTCACCTGTGCCAGTGGCCCTTAATAATGTGTGAAACGGCTTTTAGACCGATCCGAGAAAAACTGGACTGCATTTATCTAGTTCCAAGATGCTCCATTTTTGTTGCCTTTCCTTTGCAAATATTAAGAAATTGAGCCAATATTTGTTTTTTAATGCTCATAGTAAAAAAATACCCAATGATAGGGGCGCCTGGGTGGCACAGTCCTCAGGCCTCTGCCTTCAGCTCAGGGCGTGATCCCGGAGTGCAGGGATCGAGCCCCACATCAGGCTCCTCTGCTAGGAGCCTGCTTGCTTCTTCCTCTCCCACGCCTCCTGCTTGTGTTCCCTCTCTTGATGGCTGTCTCTCTCTGTCAAATAAATTAATAAAATCTTTAAGAAAAATACCCAATGATAAAGAATTATTGGAACCTCCACCATAACGAATCTGTAGTCACCTCTGTTTTTATCTTCAGTAATCAACATTCCCTTCCCCCATTCTAATCTAATTCCTCTCCTTGAAAAAGACTTAAATGCTACTTTGCTAATACAAATACGAAAGAGGGTGTGATTACCTATAGGAGTTATATTCCATGTACTTGAGCTGATAACATCCCGCAGGTAAACAGATTAGTTATAAAAGCCTGGTTACCATGTAATATTATTAAAATACTGCCATTCCCTCAAGCTGTTCAACTGCACCACCAATCTGACACATTAACATACTGCATAGAGAAAAGGCTGCACTTGCTATATTTTCCCCAGATTTTGTTTCATTTAAAATATTGTGTACAAAAAAAGTCATTTTCAAGATATTGCTTATCCACAACATCCCTGAAGTGCTTTGACAGCTAAGAGACTTTTTTTTTTAAGTCACTGAGCCATGTATACATGCATTTGTTCCCCTTTAATGGGTTTTTTTTTGTTTTGGTTTGGTTTTTTTGTGTTTTTTGGTATCACTTACCAGCATTTCACTTTTCCTTATGGTTAGTTCTTAAATGGTACATTTTTTTTCTGTGTGGCATAACCAACTTTCCAAAGGGATACTGCTGACTAGAAGCTACCATATATTTTTAAGAAGATTTTATTTATTTGACAGAGAGAGCACAAGCAGCGAGAGCTGCACGAGAGGGAGGGGGAGAAGCAGGCTCCCCTTGGAGCAGGGAGCCTGATGTGGGACTCGATCCCAGGACCCTGGGATCATGACCTGAGCCAAAAGCAGACCCTTAACTGACTGAGCCTCCCAGGCGTCCCTGGAAGCTACCATATCTTCCCTGTATCTTACATCTGACATGCCTTCCTGGCCCAAGGTTAATTTTTTTTCCATTAGAGTAAAGAAGAAGAAGGCAGGCAGGCAGGCAGGCAGGGAGGAGAGAGTGAGGGAGGGAGGGAGGAAAGAGAGAGGGAAAGAAACTCATGGATATTTTCCCTCCAATTTCTCATTTTCTTCAATTCCAAGATGTGCAATTCTCAAGAATATTATGTTCCCTGGGCTGATCAGTATTCTCTTTCAATAAAACCGCAGGACATAGCTGTTGGGCACAGAAACTAAATGTCATGAATTCAGTGCCCTGCTACTTGGCAGGAAACTCTGGCTGCATGCTTTTCATGTAATGTTTTTTTCACCTTCACTCCCTTATTGTGCTTTTTGCAACAAAAGTTAGACAGTAATAACTAGTACATTTACACACTGCAGTTAATGATTGTAATGGTATAAGGTAAGAGGATAAATACTTATTAACACAAAAAAAGTACAGTATAACCCTACGATGAATAGAAAAAATTATTTCAGCAGTTAATGAAAACATGGATACATTTGACAGAATTACTTAGGGGAAGAAAATCGCTTGCATGCCTCCCGGGGGCAAATTAACTGGGTGTGTATGTGTTTAATCCTTTCAAGACTGTAAAGTATAATTGTTATAAACCGCCACCCTCCTTGCCTCCTACCCAAGTCTGAGTAGGCACCCCCCAGTCCTATCTTACCTTTTGGTAACTAATTTGAGTTTCTCTTCCCAAGATGCACCACAGTGTCTGCAGGAAAGGAGGCTAATAATGCCTTCCTAGGAAATTCTAGATTCTGTTCCCTGGGGTTAATTGTTGATCGAATAATGGCCAATCAGAGCAATAGCCATTTGGATGAAGAGGGAGGAGGGGGGCCTACGGATAGAAAAAGGAATAAAAGGAGACTTTCAGAATACATTCCATAGATTATCTAAATTCATTTTTCATTATTAATTAACACTTTTATGTCTTTTGATACTGCCCTGTATATTAACATGCAGGCATAGCCTAATTAAATAAAATATATATAAATGGGCTTTCCACGATTATCTCGTTTCTTGCTAATCTAGCCATTGACATAGAACTTTCCCTGGGATATATGAAATATGTACTGTCCCGGAGAAAGCACTCATCACATGTAAGGAACTAATCTATCAAACCTCAGTGGAGTAAAATAATCTTAGTTAAAGACATTAGGAAGTAATTTAATAAGATTAGTAAATGAGCAGTGTAGAGAGAGCTAAGATCTGACAGTTTCTGATTAGAAATGTCATGAAAGTGAAGAAATTCTCTTGAGACAATTAACATATGAAGGAAATTCATTTTATAGTTCTTGCAGTTTGAGATGAATCACTCAGCGGCTCTGGCCTGGAGCTCTGTCACAGCCTCTCTAAAAGTACAGGGTCGGGAAAGGTGGCTACAGCTCTAGAATTATTTGCTTTAGGTCACGTTTAAAATTTGTCAGTATTACCCAAACAGGGACAAAAGACTTCAGAAGATGAGGACATAGATATATCATCATAGAGCTCTGGGGAGTACAGACTATCGCAAACTAGATTTCAGTAAGTCATATGTAGAAACGTGGGATTCTACTGCCAGAGAACCCAACAGTCCCCCAAAGAAATGCTGGGAGACACTAAAATTTTCAAGCAATCACAGACAGGAAGAAGAGGGAAATGATTTAAGAAAATACGTCACTGGGCAGCAGATACGAAAACAAAATTTGGAGAGTAAGAGATTTACTGGGGAGAAGGGATGATGATGCCCAAGAGAGACAAAAGGAGGCGGAAGCTGGTTGAGCAAGGAAAGCTATTAAGTCAGGCGACAGTGTGGATCCGACCCTTGTGAAATGAAGGCAGGGAGGGGCAGGACGGGACAGGGCAGTTTGGACAAGCTTGGCCAACCCAACAGGAAGTACAATAGAAGACTGCTGATTAGCCACGTCCTGCCAAGATGGCCACGTCCTGGAATCCCCTCCACGCTCAGGCATTGGCTGGGGACTTTCCAGAAAGTTCGCAGCCCTGGCCCAAAGCCGAGGTGGTGATCTCTTGTTGTGGTTTTGATTGGCATTTCCCTGATGATTAGTGAAGCTGAATACCCTTTCATGTACCCGTTAGCCATTTGTATTTCTTCTTTGGAGAGGGATGGCTGTTACCAAAAAGCCCAAAGACAACAGGTGCTGGTGAGGATGTGGAAAAAGAGAACACTTGCGCAGTGTTGATGGGAATGTAAATTGGTCCAGCCACTATGGAAAACAGTATGGAGGCTCTCCCAAAAATTAAAAATAGAACTATCATATCCAGCAATCCCATTTCTGGGTCTATATCCAAGGGAACTGAAATCAGGATCTTGAAGAGATATTTTCACTCCCACGTTCATCACGGCATTATTCACAACAGCCATGAAAACAACCTAAATGTTCATCATTGGACTTTTTTTTTACTTTAATACAGTTTAAGTCTTCCATTTTGCTCTAACTGCTGCATCGTGTACTATGGGTGAGGTGCTAGTACGCCTTTTCTAGTGTCTTATATAATAAGCACATCACTGATCTAGTCACTGCCAAAGGATTAATTCCGTTCAAAATTTTTTTCTATGCACCAATGCAACATTATAATGTGTTTATTTGAACATCTTAAGAAAACACCATGGGTTATGATGTCTATGTACGTTTAATTGGTAATGAAATTGAAATGAATGCTTTTACAATGATAATATTATTAACTTATTTTTCTAGTTTAGCAACATAAGTATGGAAGAATTTTACAATTTAAAATAAAGATATACTGGGGCGCCTGGGTGGCACAGCGGTTAAGCGTCTGCCTTTGGCTCAGGGCATGATCCCGGAGTTATGGGATCGAGCCCCACATCAGGCTCTTCCGCTATGAGCCTGCTTCTTCCTCTCCCACTAACCCTGCTTGTGTTCCCTCTCTCACTGGCCGTCTCTCTCTCTCTGTCGAATAAATAAATAAAATCTTCAAAAAAAATAAAATAAAATAAAGATATATGAGTAGAGATAAGTGAGTATTACAACTGGAATAATAAAGAAAAAAGAAGAAATAAGATTTGTCACAGATAGGGGCGCCTGGGTGGCACAGTCCTTAAGCATCTGCCTTCGGCTCAGGGCGTGATCCCAGCATTCTGGGATCGAGCCCCACGTCAGGCTCCTCTGCTGGGAGCCTGCTTCTTCCTCTCCCACTCCCCCTGCTTGTGTTCCCTCTCTTGCTGGCTGTGTCTCTCTCCCTCTGTCAAATAAATAGATAAAATCTTTAAAAAAGAAAAAAAAGGTTTGTCACAAATACATAAAATGGAAACTGAAATTTGTTGGAGTAAAACAAAATAGCAGTTTGTTGTATAAAATTTAAAAAATTAAGATATGAAGATGCAGTGTCAATGTTTTTGTGAATGTGCTTTTGGATAAGATTAACCTTTAAATCAGGGCACCTGGGTGGCAGAGTTGGTTGAGTGACTGACTTTTGGTGTCGGCTCAGGTAAATATTTCAGACTGGTGAGTTCGAGGCCAACGCGTCGAGCTCTACATTCAGCACAGAGTCTGCTTAAGATCCTCTCGTCCCTCTGTGCCTCCACCCCATGCTCTCCTTCTCTCTTTCTAAAATAAATGAATAAATCTTTTCAAAAAAAGATTAACACTTAAATCAATGCACTTGAGTAAAGCATACTGCCTTCCATAATTCTTGTGATCCTCATTCAATCAGGTAAAGGCCGGAATAAAACAAAAGACTGACCTCCCCTCGCAAGAAGAATTTCCCAGCATTTGACCTTCGGACTTGAACCACAACACAGGCTCTTTTCGTGGGCCTCAGCTTGCCAGCCCAGCCTGCAGAGTTTGAACTTGCCGGACTCCATTATCACGTGAGCCAATTCCATAAATAAATCTTTCTACATGTACACATCCTCTTGGCTCTGTTTCTCTGGATAACCCTGACTAATGCCCACTGCGCCTCACACCACCACCAAGTGGGCAAGCCCCATTGCCCAACTGGCTCCATCATTCTTTCATTCCTAATGATGGCCAGAGCAGGGAATCTGAGAACTTCCCAGAACTTCCTCACTTCCTTCCTTTGGATCTCCCTTCTGAAGGCTCTGTTTCTGAGAAGGACTCCTGCTGGAAACTGACCTCCTCAGGGATTACGGACCTAGGTCTTCATAGCAAGGAAAGTGTCAGGTCAACCCTTGGAGAGCACAGAGTCCAATGGCCTTTCCTCTTACTGATTCACCTTTGATCCTCTTCCTGGATCTGGGTTGATGCTTTGAGACCAGAAAGAATGAGAGCCTGAGACTTAATTCTTACTCTTCTCTCCCTAGGCAAGCTGCAGACATTCATTATTCATGAATAATATGCTTCTCTGTATTAAATTAAGATGAGTTTTCCTTCCCTGTTATTCATTTTTAAGTGGATAAAACAATTTTCCATCGTTTTGTCTCCAAAAACCTCAAGTAACCAAGGTTTCCCATATGAAGTCTTCAGCTGATATTCCCACCAGCAGTTCTTTGCAAAAGGACACAGATCCTCAGAACTTTAGAAACATCTAGTTCCATTCAGTAGGAGAACAGGAAAAGTGAGAACAGGAAAATGAGACTCAACTTATTCTAGGGGGTGAGGTCTAGAGTTCCCCTATCTGATTTAGGTCTTTTTCCCCAATATTGATTAAAAAAAAAAAAAAAACCAAACAGTAAGGGGAGCCATATCCCGAAAAGAACATAGAAAATCAAATCAAAATTCCCCAGGAAGTAGAACTTGAGCTCACCCATAGGACAAAAAGTGTCCACAGGATAAAGGAGCTCATTCTGCATCCTCTGAGGCACCTGAGTCCACAGGTAACTGGGCACTGAGGAGCACACACGCCAGAGTGGGGTTCTAGGTCTGCATCACACAGCTGCGGAACGGTCACGGAGGGTTCCTAAGGGTGTGGGAGATGAAAGGGAGGGAAATGTACACACACTATCCAGGCCACTAGATCCCAAATCCTTTTCTGGACCTTACCATTTTCCATATCCTTTCACCATGTCATATGTATACACTAGTACAATTTTCTATTATTCCACATATAGCACAAATGCTAGCTGTGTCCACCTCTTACCCTTGGAGATCTTGATTTTGAAACTGTCAATTATACAGCAGCCTTGAAAGTCTGATGTTTACTCTAGAATTTCTGCAATTCCTTGGAATTTACAGTCTTGAAATATCTTCCATTCTTCAGGCCAGTTTCTCCACATAATCCCTTTCAGCCTTGCATCAACCCAAACACATTCCAAAGCCTCCCATCCAAGCATCCCCAAAGGAAGCCACTTTCACAAAAAAAGTCTTAGTGAATAAAGGAGCCTTTACTAAAGATTCTGTACAGGTAATAAAGGGTGGCTAACCCATCCTACTGCAAACAATATACATTCTTCTCTTGGAAATTGTTTTCTATCCAAAGCACTTTTTGGACTTTTACGCCCTTCAGGCTCTCAGCTCTCTTCCCTCCACCTGAACAGTGTCCCGCCCTGCTGGTTCTCTTCTCTCCCAGGTCCCCACGCCGTCACCATCACAGCATTTCAAAGGCTCTCTTTTTTGTATAGAGTATGTCAGCTCTCTCAACCCCCTACCCAAACTTGGATAGACAGACACGTCCTGATTTGCAGGGTGAGTGAGGCCTTCACTTTAGCATAGATAACTTTTAAAGAGAGTGTTTGGAGTCCTATAGAGCAATATTTTCTGTTTCTTTTGAATCGCATCTGTAAGTTAATTCTTTTATAAACCTTTTCCTAATTTTTTCCTTCAACTTGCTAACTTTTCACCAAAATCCCTATTGGTCTTTCAATACTTATTAAGAATAAGTGATGGTGGGGCACCTGTCTGTTAGGCAGCCAACTCTTGATTTCAGCTCAGGTCATGCATGATCTCAGGGTCCTGGTATCAAGCCCCATGTCAGGCTCCTCGTTCAGTGGGGAGTCTGCTTGAGGATTCTCTTTCTGTCACTCCTCCCCCTCTCTAAAATAAGTAAATAAGTAAATATTTTTTAAAAATAATTGATGGTGGTTACCAGGGGCTGGAGGGTAGAGGGAAATGGGGAGGTGTTCAGCAGTTGTAATGTTTCAGTTATGCCAGATGAGCAAGTTCTAGAACTCTGAGGGGAAAATACAGTGCCTACAGTTAGCAATAACATTGTGCTCTTAAAGTTTTGTTAAGAGGGTAGATCTCCAGTTGTGTTCTTACCACAGACAACCACCATCCCAACAAAAAGTAAATGGGCAAGAGCCAACTTTGGGAGGGAATGGATTTCTTACCTTGATCATGCTGATGATTTCATAAATCTACACATATGTTCAAGCCTATCAAACTGTACACATTTAGTACATGCAGTTATTTGGGTGTCAATCACCCTTTCATAAAGTCATCAAAAATTAGCTGATATTGTGGTATACATGTTAGCCATACGTTTAAGAGATTTATGCTACTTATGGCCTCATTCTTAAGATTTTACACTGGAGAACTTAAGCACTATATCATTTCCTTACTTTGATTTCTTCAATTCTGTTGTTAATGTACATAAGCCACTTTGCCCAGAATTCCCACACCTCTCCCATCTATGGGATGTGGCCTCACCTGAGGTGGCAGCTCCTCTCTTTCAGTTTCCTTCTGCATCAGTAACTTCTCCAGAGTCGCCTACCCACAAAAGGCTTACATTTCAAGCCCTGCCTAACCCTTCCTTTGATTAAAAAAAAATACATTTTTGTTCAGAAAGGTCCCTCTGCTGATTCTAGTGTCTCCGAAATTGTCATTTGTGGCCTCACTCTATCCCTGATTGATCTAAAGGCTAAAGGACTCCCATATCTCTAAGTGCCCTTTCAAGGTTGGGCAAAAGCAAGCTCAAGAAAACTATCTCCAGGTAAAAGAATGGGCTTTAAAAATGGCCCAGCAGTTTCATTCTTAAAAAATATCAAAGTCAGAAAAGGCAAATATGGAGAGCTGTTCCAAATGAAAGGAGACCAAAGGATCTTGATAAGTAAGTAGAATATATGATCCTTAACTGGTTCTGCATGGGAGGAAAAACATGCTATAGAGGACATTGCTGGATAAATAAATTGACAAAATTGAAATAGAAACAGTAGCTAATATAAAAACCCAGTGTTCACGTCAAATTACACAAGTTGATAAATGTACTGTAGATGGGTAAAGAAATACTCTATTTCTTAGGAAATACACGCCAAAGTTTTTAGGAGGAAAGGGCCAGGATGTATGCAACTGCATTTCAAAAGTCTGGGACAAAGAATAATGTTTATAGAGGCAGAAAAAGAGCAAGTGGGACAAATTATAAACACTAAGTAAATCTGGGTAAAGGGTACTGGGACATTCTTGCAACTTTTCTATAAGTTGCAAATTGTTTCCTAATAAATGATTTTAAAAAATGGCCCACTGATCAGTCCCACTGTTTTAAAACCCCTTGAGATGAACAGACTGATGTCTACCACCATCACACTCACACCCAACTCCTGAAACTGAGGAATTCCAACTTTTTTAAAATGTATTTTTATTATATTATGTTAGTCACCATACAGTACATCCCTGGTTTTTGATGTAAAGTTCGATGATTCATTAGTTGCCTATAACACCCAGTGCAACGTGCAATATGTGCCCTCCTTACTACCCATCACCAGCCTATCCCATCCCCCCCCCGAAGCCCTCAGTTTGTTTCTCAGAGTCCATAGTCTCTCATGCTTCATTCCCCCTTCTGATTACCCCCCTTTCTTTATCCCTTTCTTCTCCTACCGATGTTCCTAGTTCTTATGTTCCATAGATGAGAGAAACCATATGATAATTGTCTTTCTCTGCTTGACTTATTTCACTTAGCATTATCTCCTCCAGTGCCGTCCGTGCTGCAGCAAATGTTGAGAACTTGTTCTTTCTGATAGCTGAGTAATATTCCATCGTATATATGGACCACAACTTCTTAATCCAGTCATCTGTTGAAGGGCATCTCGCTTCCTTCCATGATTTAGCTATTGTGGACAATGCTGCTATGAACATTGGGGTGCATATGGCCCTTCTCTTCACTACGTCTGTATCTTTGGGGTAAACACCCAGTAGTGCAATGGCTGGATCATAGGAGGAGGAATTCCAACTTTTAAACAGTTTTATCAGGTTTCTATCTCAGGCAAAAACACTGGGATCATCTTATTACAACTGTGGTTGTAATACTGTCAACACGGGCTTTAAAAAAAGATTGGGAAAAAAAGGCAAATGGAATAAAAACACACACTACATATAAAGACACCAAAAGAATCACATTAATCTCACGATTTCAAACACTTGCCCTTTAATGTACCAGCTGTGTGACTTGGGAAATGCCATTTTACCTCTTTCTTTCTCAGTTTCTGTCTCGGGAAAGCACAGATAAATATCCTTGATCACATGATAAATAGTAGCTGTGATTAAGAATACTAACGGAATCAATAGGAGATAAGCAGACCTGAAATGTCTTTATTCAGAAGATCCCAATTTTTCTGAGTGCATCTGGCACAGCTCCCAGCTCAATAATGCATAGGCCACAGTCCTACAAGCCCGTGGATTGATTCTCCTTGCCAAGATGGACTGCGCCTTTCTCTTCTTTCTGTGTGTCAATACCACAGCCTCGGAACGCCCATCTGCCGAGGACCCGCTCCAGCAGACAGCAGCGCACTTCCTCCTGCCCCTGGCCATCCTCCAGAGCCCTTTCACCTCAGGCTTGTCTCTTGCATTAGGCCCCCTCCCCGTGTTGGGTTAAGCAGATTTCACTTAAATTCTATTTCTCTTCAAAACTTTTCTACATTGGGATATACCAATCCCGCATCGGCTTTACCATGCCTCCTGTTTAGGTACTTTTCTCTTATTCTTCATTTCCTCTCTGAAAATCAACTGATCATTGTCATTTTCTACTAGTAGATACCTTTTGTTGCCAACCTCCTACAGAAGAGAAACAAACATTCAGGCGCAGGTGTCCACTACCCCTTTCTATGTACATCAGTGTTACCGTCTAGAAAGAAGTCTATGGCTGCACAGAAAGTATGACCGGCATTTGGAAATTGCAGACCATCAGATCTGGGGATGAACGGTGTGCTTCACCAGATTCTTGATTAAGACAATGGAAACTCCCAATCTGAAAGCTTGAGACAATAAACATGAGGCTCTATCATGCACCCGATGCAAAATATTACCGAGTGATTTTTATTAAAAAGGAATGAATACAAAGGTTTTGGCACTTGGCTTATGTAGTTGCAAATACATACCAAACTTCAGAAATGTTTTTAGAGATGTTTCTTTTGAAGTAATTTTTTTTTTTGTCTCAAACACAATTTTTTCTAGGTGTTGCTTTTACGAAATCCTATATAGCCTTAGCCTTTCAGGTTTTCATATAATACAACGATATTTGCGAAACAAGGGAAACTTTTCAAATCATAACTAACTGGAAGGTTATATGATGACCAATATTTCTGTGCTCTGCCTTCCTTCCCCCAAAAGAGAAAATAATGAATCACCTTTATTTCCAGGGAGTGAGAGAATAGATTTCAACAATGGAACATAGGATTATGAAAATGTATATCAGACCCAGGCAAGGATCTAAGAATTAAATCAGTTTAACTCTCTATTTTATATAATAAGAAACTGAGGCCTACAGAAGGTTTGCTCAGGACTACTCAGCTACAGATAGCACATCCGGGTCTTCGTCGGCCTCCCTACTCTTGCTGCTGGCATCATCATACTTCATGGCCCCGCACATGGCAACCATTCCACGGTCTTGTCTCCAATATTTCTTTCCCTTGTCGAGGCCTCTTCAGGGCTTTCTAGACAGGCAGCTTCAGAATCACATCTTGAATTACTTATTTCCATTCTCGTTTTCCTTCTCTTATATTAAGATTGAACTCAAATGGAAAAACCCCATTCTTGTTGAGCGAAGTGCAATTTGATAGCATTTGTATCAGGGGCTCCTTTCTTATTCCTTTTCTTTTACCTCCATTTATCCAACATTATTGAACTCCTACTGAATGAGAGGAACTATGGTAGATGCTGAGGATGTAAAGAAGAGTAAGACAAAGTTCTTGCCAGAAAGAATTCACAGTATTCCTTGAGTTGTTCCTACTGTCATTATTGAAGGTCTAATCCAACCATCATTTTGCAGTTCTCTTAGTTGTCACTTTTTTTTTCTATTTGACATGACATGGCCTAGCTAACATGAGCTGTAATTTGTTGACATGAATACTAATATTGTCTTCCCATCTTTCCATCAGTCCCTTCTTCTTCTGTCCCTCCATCTATTTACTCCATCAGCTGAAGATACCATTCGGTTGTATAGGACCCCTAAGTGCCCAATTTATGAGTTGGTCTAGCATAGGCATGTTTCATTGTATCACCTATTTCTCGTAATGAATGGTCTTCTGTCCATGGGGTAAATAGTTTTGAGTTATGTAAAATGAAAACCTGGCATGAAGTGGTTTTTACTCTTGTCCCCTTAGGGATGATCATTTTAAGGTGCTTCCTCCCATTTTTTTAAAGCTGTAAAATGACATTTAAAAATAGTACCATATAATCAGATCTTTTCAAAAAACCAGAAAAGAATCGGTAAATGTATAGAAACTTGAGTCCTCATGTTCTTAATGGCTAGTCTCTTAATTAACAGCTTAGAGATCCCACCTGCTGTCAAAATAATTGTGCCATCTTTTCACTTAATTTTTATATGACCTCAAAAGACCCGTTTTTTTTTCCTTCTTAGAGATTTACTTTACTCCCCACTTTATTTTTCCCTTAAAGTGTTTCTTTCAATACACCTTCTAACTCAAGGAAAACTGAAAAGAAGGACTGTTTTCTTTGTTGAAATACAAGAGCCTTCTTGACAGGGAGGGGCTCTCAAATAAAGGGAGCAGCCTTGTTAAAACTTTGAGCTGTGCTTGAACACATCCTAAAATGATTAAATTGTCTGTTCCGGTTATAAATTATAAGCTGGGTAGTTTAAAGCCAACTCCCATTGACTAATAAAATGGAAAATATTGGGGTAGGCCAGATACTAGTTTTCTGTGAACTTCTTCTTTATGAATTGCAATGCAAAATGTTCAGTACAAGTGACAGTAAACAAAAGTTGGATTTAAAAAATGCCTGGAGGATATGTGATTCACAAGAATTATGGAATCTGTTTCTGCCTCCAGATAGTCTACTAATAAATTATAAGCACATCCAATGTAGCTGCTGATACAGTAATAAATATTGATGTAAAACAAAACTCAGAATCCCTTCTTTTGCAGCCTGAATCTTGCAGTCCAGTCTGGCAGCTCTATGTTACTCAGACATTAATAAAGGGGAAATTATTTATTTTTTTAGATTAAACAACAACAATGGAAAGCTCTATGTCTATCTGATAAGGAGGCATTACAGTTCACATGAGAGGCATGGATTCTGAGGGAGACATGATTTTGTATAATGCTATGTCCCCCTAAAGGTCAAATAATTGGTATCTCTAACGAAGTTAGCATATAGCAGCGATAAAAGATAAGCTTAGATGCTTGCCTTCTTGGTGCTTGAAGTAAAGCCACAAAATTTAAGAGTCTACCTTCCCTTTCCTTCACAAAATAATAACATCAGACATTTTATCTCCAACTGATGAATTGCATCCTTGTCCTTTGCTTTCCTCCTCAGAAAATTCCCATTTTGAAAACTTTGATGGAAAAGCGGATTTCTGTGATTGGCTTTGATTTTTATTACATGCGGAAAATCTGGAAATGGTATATAATCAAAAGACCCCCAGTTTGGAAACTGGAAAACCAGGACACTGGTTTAATACCTACGTGGAGTTAGCTGTGAGAGCGTGGGGAATTCATTTAGCATCTCTGCACCTTTGTGTTTTCAGTTACGACATGAGAATGTTGGCCTGGATGACCCACATGGTCCTCCTAACTGTACATTATGACTTCGTCAGCTCTAGCTTGGTACCCCCAAGGCTCATTAAAACTACCCCAAGAATGTAAAAATGAAAGCGAGATATCCATACCCCGTCCTGAGATTTTCTATCTAATTGATCTGGGCTGGGACCTGGCCCTGACTATTTTTAAAAGGCTCCCTGAAGATTCTAATGTGCAGCCATGGTTGATAACCACTGCTCCATAAAACCCTCTCAAGCCTTCCCATTTCTCAGTGCTTGCACCATATCCCTGAAACCGCGCACAATAGTGAATCATCCAACTTAGCGTTTCTTCTTTGACTGCTTACTTAGGTTTTCCTCACCAGATTGGAAATGTCTTTCCACTGAGTCTACTTGCTGCTCATGGCAGGTTCTGAACACATTTCTGATGATTGAACCATTTTCACTTATTGGAATAGTTATAGCTTTTGACTTTATAAACCCTAAATGACATTAAGCTTGTGGTTTCTACCTCTTAGACCATCACCATTTATTGTAGTCAGCTGATGAGACTCCTGTGCTAGACTGGGAGCTCCATGCGAGCAGGGCCCTCAGTATTGAGCACTGAACATTTTTGAACATACAAGTAGGATACCTCATCTCTAGTTAAACACAGAGGCGTTGTATCAATCACCGTTGGATAATGAAAAAGGAAGTACATGAATGAATGCATTTAAAGTCACGCCAGTGTACTGTCTTGTTCATAGAAAGTGAGCATGCAGTCATCGTAACTTGAGGAGGCATGTGTAAGTGCGCATGTGTGTGTGTGTGCATGTGTGTGCGTGTGCTTCTACACGCATGTCGTGGGTGGGTGTTTCGGATGCACAATCACTGCGAGCACCCTTGAGAGGATCCAAAAGTTGCTGAGTATTCCAAAGGATCCCTCAGCACCTCTTGGTTCTGCACAGCTGGTCGTTCTGCTCTCCGTAGCTATAGTCCTGGGAAATATGGTATTAATACCGAGTGAACAGATGGTGTAGGGTGTGTTACTTAAGACAGTTTTGCCAGGAGGTAAATTTATGCTTTATAAATGTACTTCAAAACTATGCTATTTGATTTAATCACTTAATGCAAAGACAGCTGCATACTATATTTGCCTTAACTGCAGTTATATGGGTTATCTGCCAATCTGTTAATTATAGTATTTTGAAAGGCTTCAGGAAAAAAACAGTAATTATACAGATTGGGGAGGGGGGAGTGGGAGAAAGGAACATTTTTGAAGCCTAAATTCAGACATTCATTCCCCGCTAACACAAACTTATTGAAGATGTAGAAAACCTGTTAGGAAAGTGGGAGTGGATGGGATGGTCTCCCTTTGAAAGGGACTTGCGTGTGTGTGTTCTCAGTCGACATTCGTTACCACGGGTAACCGCCAGGGAGCTGGGAATGAAGCACCCTTCCACTGGACAGAGCTCCAGCCCACTCTCGAAGGTCTTTGAGCAATTGCTCAATTCCATAACATATTTAAAAAGGAGGAGGAAGATGAAGAGGAGGAAGTTCTACTTTAATTACAGACATCATTCTGCCCTTGATTTTCTCATACTCTCCCGGAATCTACTTGCCTCCTGAGCTCCTGTACCTACATTTTCTCTGCTAAGCAGTTGCAGTAATGATTAAGCAGATTTAATTAACACTATATCAGGGAAGAGGAATATTTTAAGCTTAGTCTGACAGCTTCCTTTTCTTGCCAAGGACTAGATGCCACATCCTTGTAGAGAAGTCTGGCCCATTTTCCCCGTCCCCTGGGAATTATGTTCAGTGAATTTCATTGTCATTTTGAGAACAAGATTTCCTCTCTGTGGGCAACTCTACCACAGTAAGAGGTTTAAATGGGACCCGGGTTATAAATCAAAGTATTCTGGAAAGGACATTACAGATTATCTTGTCCAACTCTCTCTTTTCACAGATGAGGAAACTGAAGACCTAAATCTTTAATTGATTTGCCTTCCCATATTAGTTAAGGAAAAATGGGGACTTTGACCAGTGTCAGGGAGGGGAAATTAAAGTTTATGCATGGGAGGCCAACATTCCAAGACAGGAGAAATTTTTTTCTGGTGTGTACTGAATTGGTTATGACACAGGGTTGAGTGTGGGAGTGCATGTGTGTGTGTGTATGTGTGCATAAAATAGCTTCTAGGGAAACTCTACCACTAGCCCAATTACCCACTTCTTTTGTTCCAAAGAAGGCATTGTTCCTAGGAAGTATGTCCGCTTTGGGGAATTCCAGCTGTTTCCAGATTCACAGCCCCACATAGAAAACCTAGGTGTCTCCTGCCATCCTAATTTAACCAGCAGTATATTGGCAATCCTTTTCTTAGATACTGTGATTAAGAGTAAAAAAAAAAAAAAAAAAACAACCTCCTACTGTCATCAAAGTTAAAATCTGTGTCTGTGTATGCCATTATTTTTGTTGCTTGGAGTGATTTCTGAAACAAGGAAGCAAAACCAACTTTATTCAATCCTCTACCAAATTCAAATGAAAACCCTCTCTTTATAGATCATTTATGTTTTTCATATTTATATTTCTTTCTGTTTTAAAAATCTAATAAGTGTTATTTTTTAAATAGAGAAAAAACACCAGATCTGCTCAAATACAATCAACTAGTCTTTGTCCAAAACAAAACAAAACAAAAAGGCAATTAAAAAAAAAAAAAAGCATAGGTTTTTCAACAAATGGGGCTGGGACAACTGTGCATTCATATGCAAAAATATAAATCTAGACACAGACCTTATCTTTTATAAAAAATAACTCAAAATGGATCATAATCCTAAATGTAAATTACAGAACTAAAAGACCTCCAGAAGAGAATACAGGACTTCTAGGGGGCCTTAAGTTTGGCAATGAGTTTTTAGATATGACACATAAACATGAGAAAATGCAAGAAAAAATTGATATTTGGACTTTATTAAAATTAAAAACTTCTGCCCTGTGAAAGACATTAAGAGAATGAAACACAAGGTACAGGCTGGGAGAAAATATTTGCAAAACACATATCCAATAAGTGACTTGTATCCAAAATAGACAAAGAACCCTAAACTCAACAATAAGAAAACAAACAACCCAATTTAAAAATGGGCAAAAGGTCCAAACAGACATCTCACCAAAGAAGACATACAGATGGAAAACAAGTGTATGAAATGTCATATGACATCCATCATGAGGGAAATTGCGAATTAGAACAAGATACCACCACATACTTAATAGAATGGCTAAAATCTAAAATCCTGACTACACCAAATGCTGGTGGAGATATATAGCAACAGGAATTCTCATTCATTGCTGTGGGAATGCAAAACGGTTCAGCCAGTCTGGAAGGAAGTTTGGCAGTTTCTTACGAAAACTGAACACATGATCTAGCATTTACATTCCTAAGGTATTTACTCAATGGAGTTGAAAGCTTCTGTCTACACCAAAACCTGCACGTGAGCGGTAGGCGGCTTTATGCAGACGTGTCAAAATCTGGAGGAAAGCAAGATGCCCCTCAATAGAACGGTTAAACGAACTGTGGTACATTCATACAACGGGATATTGTTCGGCGATAAAAGAACTGAGTTATTAAGCCACCCAAACCATAGAGGAATCTTAAATGCCTATTGCTAAGCGAAAGAAGCCAGTCTAAAAAGACCACGTATTGTATAATTCCAACTCTCTGACATTCTGGACAAGGCAAAACCATAGAAAGAGCAAAAAGATCAGTGGTTGCCAGGGGGAGAGGGGAGATATTAATAGGTGATTTTTAGGCTGATGAAACTATTCTTTATGATTCTATAGTGGTAGAAAATGGCATTATGCATTTGTCAAAACCCATAGAACTATCCAACAGAAAGAATAAGATTTAACATAAACTATGGACTTCAGTTATAATAATGTGTCAGTACTGGTTCATTAATTAGCAGAAATATACCACACCAATGCGCTAGAATAATCGGGACAACTGTGTGAAGGGAAGAGAGCCATATACAGAAACTCTGTACTATCTACTTAAAAAATATATGTTTTTAGGGGCACCTGGGTGGACAGTTGGTCAAGAGTCTGACTCTTGATTTTGGCTCAGGTCATGATTTCAGGGTCATGAGATCAAGCACCATGTCAGGCTCCACACTCAGCATGGAGTCTGCTTGGGATTCTCTCTCCCCTTCTGCCCCTCTCACCACTTATGCGTTCTCTCTCTCTAAAATGATAAATAAAATCTTTTTTAAAAAAGGAATTTTTAAAACATCACATTTATTTTGAGAGGCTAAAGCTTTGTGTGATGACGTTATCAAAATGAAAGTCTTTGGAAAATTCTTTTTTCAGACTATCCTAAAAGGATGTGGTGCATTTTTTTTTTAACATCTTCAATGCTGGCAAGCATTATTTTTACTGTAAATTTCTGAAATAACCAGAAGTCCTTAAAAGGTAACATAGGTGAAAATTTCTGTTTATAAATCTAGGAAATAAATTTGTGTTTCAAAGACTAGAATTAAATATGTTTACAGTAAAACATATCTGTGAAAGATGGATTTTTAAAAAGATTATGAGCAAAGACAATGTTATTAGCACATTGCACAGTTTCCCAAGATAACTGTTGTGGAACACAGCCTTCATTCAGATGCTCAAATGCTGATTCTCACAAAATCCATCAGAAATATTAACCTGTTTCATCATGCACATACATAAGGAGGAGGAAAAAACGGAAAAAAAAAAGAGAGGAGGGGGCCAGGAATCAGAAACTTGACAGAGGAAGGCAACAAGAGAAAAAATGCATGGGATAATAGTGCCAATAAGAAAAAGGGAAATAATAGCTGTTTATTTATAAGGCATTTTACATACTCATTTTACTGGTGCAATAAATAAATAAAAATAAAGTTAGGAATCGATTAAAATTTAATATGTATAATACATATGCTAACATTACTTTCTTATAGAATACAGAAGATACCCAGCTAATTACGGGAATATAAGTTACATGTATAAGACCATCTTTATTGCTTAGTATGGCCTGAGAGACAAGCTTGCATATCTTTTGTTCACAAAACTCTTCTTTCTCATAGATTCTGCCCACCTAGAACCACGCCTTCTGTACTTCAAGTTTCCCTAGAGTGCCTCTTAAGTCTTCATACAGAAAGACTTTAGATACGTGATTTAGAAATGGATTAACCCAATAAAGGGTGTTACCCAGTGCATGCCTGTGGCTGTCTGAAGCACAAGCTCAGACAGAGAGTTCAGGATGCAGCTTCTGTCTGAGAAACACAGTTTCTCTTCGCCCAGGAACAGTAGAGAGGATACCACTGAGAAGAACCAGTCTTTTCTGAAGAATGAGAATGGCATTCAGCCATGGCGGATTTGGGGGTATCATGATTTGTATTGCTTAGGGTTCCAAGAAAGTGCCTTAAATAACTGAATTCCATTGGATTTTGTGAATATGATGTATATTAATAATTTTGAGTTCTGTACAGAGACCAAGGTAATGTTGACATTAGCATTCATTTGGCATTGCCTGCCATTTTTTTTCCCATTACTTATTTCCCCAACTAAACAGTAAATTTTTTAAACTGGGAAATGCTATATCTTCTTTTTTGGCTCATAATACCACACTTCCTTGAACATAATATGTGTTGAAAATATTTAATTTTTTAATTTTTTTAAAATTTCACTTAGATTTTATTTAAATGTAAGTAGATATTCAAAAGCATATATGGTACAGGTTGTAAATGTTTTGTGTGTCTCCTTTTCCTTTTTTGAATATATTATTCTTTTAAATTTATTTCAAAACTATATTAAAATAAACATAACCTCCTTTTTCTTTTTATTTTCACCAAGATTATTACAAATCCTATCACATTAATGTCATATGCTACTTACTGTATTCTTTACATATATGTTTACATACAAGATGGCTATTGTAACATAATCATGTGGAATTTTTAGAATTCCTATTTACTCTGTTTGAATGAAGTCAGGTTCATTTTCAATTTCAGCATTGATTCATATTTTGACATATGTGTCAATGTATTTAGAAATAAAATATGAAATTTGACAAAAACATAAAACAGACTTTTTATAGAACGTTTGAATTTCTACACTATAACGTATGCATACATTTTAAAAATTAAATCCCAATGTAGGCTTTTAATTTTTGGCCATGTTTAAGTAACTTGTATGAGACCTACCATCCTGCTGTTAAGGGAAAAAAAGCCTATAAAACTTAACAAAATATAAGAGACAGTTATATTCAGATAGTGGAAAACAGGCAGTGCAGAACTATGACCTAGGAGGAAAAAAATAATTGAGATCATTCCCACACTCTCCCTGAAGACTATAGACTTAAGATTTTTTTCTGGACCATACTGCAGGACAGCAGAACTCAAGCAGAGCACAGACAGCAAAGAGGAGAGTTTGGGGAAACTAGAACAACTGAAGTTTTCAGGCAGATTACAAGAGAGATAGTAACTGTGCAGAAGGGATCTCCAGAAGTTTGACTAGGAGTCCCACTGAATCTGTTACTGAATATTATATTGCACATGCACAGGATGAAACTCTGCAGGGGAGCCACTGAAGCCCTGTAAAATAAAGTTCCCAGGGCTCACACAGAGCTGAGAAACAAATTTGTAGAGTCCTTGTTGAAAACCCAGGGCATTCAGTATTGACCTTAAAAAAAAAAAAGTTGCCTCTAGTAATAGAGTTAAACTAGCTGTAGCGTAAAAGCTACTCTATGCCAGCCCTAAGAGTGCTGAAAAGGAGACTTAAAAAATGAAGCCGATGTGTAAATTACTTAACTACCTGTCAGAACCACATCCGCCACCGTTTAAGGAAAGACAATAAAACCAATCACATGCATAAACAATCTATACGAAACTTCTAGAAATAAAAACCATAATGTTGAGATATCCAGCCTACAATAAAAATTTACTAAACATGCACAGAAGCTAAACAATATAGCCATTAATCAGGGGGAAAAAAACCAAAATCAGTAAATAAAAACATGCAGAAATTAAAGTAATAATAGAATTAGCAAAGACTTTCGATGAATTATTAAAAATCTTCTCAAGATTTAGAAGAAAATCTAACACCACAAAGAAAGAAAAGAGATAAATATCATTTCTAGAACTGAAAAATATCTGAAATCTTTAAATTCACTGGACATAGTTAACGAGAGACACTACAAAGGACCACTAAAATTAAAGACCTAGCAGCAGAGAATGACAAACTGAAGCACAGGAAGAAAGAAAAGGGGGGAAATGAACTGAGACTGAGGAACCTAGGGCATAATATTAAGTGGCCTAATATCATTATAATTTGAGTTCCAGAAGAAGGATGGGTGACAAAACTATTTCAGTAAAAATGACCATTTTTTCCCCAACTCTGTTGAAATCTATAACTTAACACATTCCAAAAACATAAACCCAAAGAAAACTACATCAAAACAAACCATAATCAACTTGCAGGAAAACAGTCATAAAGAGAAGTCTTAAATGCAACTAGAGAAAAGATGGACACACTACATATTGGGCAACAAAGATGAAAACAGTATCAGATTTCATATTTCAGAAAATATGTAAGCCAGATGTATTAGCTTGCTAGAGCTGCCATGAACGTACCACAGACTGCGGGGCTTAAACAATAGACTCTCCTTCCTCACAATTCTCGAGTCTTGGAGAAAGAATGTCTAAAATCTTACCCACATTTGTTTAAAACTATAAACATAGACCCATGAAACTTAAATACAAGAAACATGAACAAAATTGCTCAACACCAGTGGTAAAGAAAAAAATCTGAGAAACAGTAAGAGGGAAAAAAAAGAGTCTACACAAAGGAAGAAAGAGATAATAGTAGATATCAGAAACCATGCAAGTGAGAAAAAAATGGAGTAACATCTTTAAAGTAATGAAAGAAAAAAAACAGCTTCAAACTTAGACTTCTAAATCCAGGAAAAATACCTTTCAAAAATGAAAGCTTATTTATTTTTTTTATTTATTTTATTTATTTATTCAAAAAATAAACATTTTTTAAGGTTTACAAAAGCTGGAAGAACTAAATATCAATAAACCCACATTACAAGAAGTGTTAAAGAAAATGTTCCTTCAAACATGAGGAAATGATACTAGATAGAAATTATGGATCTACAAAAACAAAGAAAGAACGATGGAGAGGATAACTACATATGCAAATATATGAAGTTTATTTTTAATTATTTAAATCTCTTCAAAAGATAATTGACTTCTTAGTGATAATAGTGCAGTGTGGAGTTTATAACATACCTAAAGTTAAAGTGTATGAGAAAGTCAGCACAAAAGTCAGAAGGGGGAGAACTGAAAGCATGCTATTGTAGGTTTTTATACTAAAAATACGTGACATTATATAATTTAAAGATGTGTGATAACTTAAAGATGAATACCATAAATCACTAAAATAGCAAATAAAGAGTTATAGTGTATAACAGGAGATAAAGTGTAATTATAAGAAATATCTAACTAGAACAAAAGGATATATAAACATAGAAAAATGGAAGAGATACCAGATGAGGTGGAAAAAAAACAAATAGCAAGATGATGGATTTAAAACTAACCATATGATTATCATCTTAAATATCAAAGTCTAACTGCACCGATAGAAAAAAGTGGCTATCAGATTGGATATGAAAGTAAGAGCCAATTATACGCTGCCTATAAAAAATGTACTTCAAATGAAAAAAACAATTGGGTTAAAAGTACCAGGATAAGGAAAGATACAATGATAGGACTAATGAAAATAAATCTGAGGTAGTTATATTAATATCAGACATAGACTTCAAAGCAAAGCATATTACTAGAGATTCAGAGTTTCATTTAGTAATGACAAAGGGGGCCTTGATCAAGAGGACATAGCAGGGGCTCCTGGGTGGCTCAGTCAGGAGACAAAGTCTGGTTCCTGATTTTGGTTCAGGTCATGATCTTGGGGTCGTGGGATTGAGCCCTGTGTTGGGCTCTGTGCTCATTGTGGAGTCTGCTGAGATTCTCTACCTCTCTGTCTGGTCCTCCCTCGGCACACACACTCTCTCTTTCTCTCAAATAAATAAATAAAATCTTAAAAAAAAAAAAAGGACATAGCAACTTAAATGTTCTTGCAACTAACAAAATGTCTTCAAAATGCATGAAGCAAAAACTGATAGACTACAAAGAAAAAATAGACAATTCCACAGTTTCAGTAAGAGATTGTAATCTCCCTATATGAACAACATCATCAACCAATTCGACCCCTTTATGGACCACTCCACCTAACAAGAGTGAAATACACATTAATTTGTAGTTGAAAGTCTTTCCACAAAGGAAACACCAGCCCCAGATGGCTTCACTAATAAATTCTACCACACATTTAAGGAAGAAATAATACCAATTCTACATAAACTCTTCCAGAAAAGAAGAAAATATTCCTCAATTTATTTTATGAGGACCATGTTATTCTGATAACAAAGAATAAAAACATTCAAGAAAAGAAAACTATACACTAATATCCTTCATGAACATACATGTAAAACTTCTAAACAGAATATATCAAATTGAATTGAACAATATTTAAAAACATAATACATTATAACTGAAGTTGGCTTTATCCCAGGAATTCAAGGTTGGTTGAACATTTGAAAATAAATAAATTAAGGTACTTCACCATATTAATAAACTTAAAAGAAAATTCGACTGAACAGTCAGAAAAATCACTGGACAAAATCCAAGTTTTTATAAATACTTCCAGTAAACAAGAAAGAAGGGAACTTCCTAAATCTGATAAAGGGCATAAACAAAAACCCTACAGTTAATTTCATGCTAAATAGTAAAAAACTAAACTGGGCAAGGATATAAACCCCCCCCCCACTTCCAGTCAATATTACACTGGACCTTTTGGCTAATGAAATAAGGCATAAAAAATACATTAAATTACCCATATAATTATAAAAATAAAATTGCTTTTATTCACAGATGATATGATTGCCTCTATAGAAAATGAAATGAAATCTGCAAAGAAGCTACTAGAATAGTGATTTAGTAAGTTTAAAGGATACAGGATCAACATATAAAAGTAATTGCATTGCTATATACTAATGAAAAACAACCAGAAGCAGAAATTGAGAAAACAATACCAATTACAATAGTGTCAAAAATAGAAAACATTTAGCAGAGATAAATCTAACAAAAGATGTAAAGGTTTATACTCTGGAAACTATAAAAAATTGCTTAGGGACTTAAAGAAGAAATATACTTGGCTCATGGGTCAAAAGACTCAATGTTGTGAAAGTGCCCCTTCACCTCAAGTTGATTTATGTATTCATAATAATCCATTCAAAATCACCAAAAGCTTATTTTGTAGAAATTGAAAATTTGATTTTAAAATGCCAATGGAAATAAAAAGTGCTCAGAATTGCCAGAAGCACTTAGAAAATTAAAAACAAAGTCAGAGGATTAATACTACCATATTTCAAGATTTCTTTCAAAGCTAGAATAGTGAAAACAGTGTGATATTAATGTAAAGATAATAAAGTAAATCAATAGAACAGAAATAGCCTCACACATATATGAACAACTGATCTTCCCCAATGGTGCAAATACAATTCAGTGGAGAAAGGACAGTCTTTTCCAGCAATAGTGCGGAACAACTGAACACCCACATGTAAAAAATGAACTTGGATATAGACCTCGCACCATATATGAAAATTAAATCAAAATGAACCATAGGCCTAAATGTAAAATTTAAAACTATTTTACATGTACAAAAAAAGATATAAGAAAATCATTGTGATTCTGAGTTAGACAAAGATTTAGATGCATGATCCATACAAGAACAAATGATAATTGGGCTTTACCGAAGTCAAACTTTTGCTCTCTCAAAGACAGTGGCAAGAAGAAGAGAAATACCATAGATGAGGAGGAAAAATATATATATATTACAGGACTTGCATCCTATATATATAAAGAACTCTCAACACTCAATAATAAGAAAAGCAAGCCAAATTTTTTAAATGCTCAAAGGAGATTTGGATCGACACTTCACTCGAGAAGATATACAAAGAGTAACTAAGCACATGAAAATTTGTTCAACATCATTATTCATTAGAGAAGTGAAATTAAAACCGCAAAGTAAAATGGCTATACATCTATTAGGATGACCACAATTAAAAAGCCTGAGCATACCAAGTGTTGGTGAGGATATCAAGAAACTGAAACTCTCATATACTTGGTTGTGGGAATATTAAGTGGTATAGCTTGGCAATCGCCTATAAAGTTTTACACACACACACACATACACACTCACACTCATTACTCATGACCCAGCAATTCTTTTTTTTTTTTTAATGATTTTTTATTATATTATGTTAGTCACCATACAGTACATCCCCGGTTTCCGATGTAAGGCTCGATGATTCATTAGTTGTGTATAACACCCAGTGCACCATGCAATACGTGCCCTCCTTACTACCCATCACCGGCCTATCCCATTCCCCCACCCCCCTCCCCTCTGAGGTCCTCAGTTTGTTTCTCAGAGTCCATAGTCTCTCATGTTTCATTCCCCCTTCTGATTACCCCCCCTTTCTTTATCCCTTTCTTCCCCTACCGATCATCCTAGTTCTTATGTTCCATAGATGAGAGAAGTCATATGATAGTTGCATGACCCAGCAATTCTAGCCATAGGTTTTACCCAAGAAATAAAACTGTTTTATCAACCCGAAAACCTTTTCGTGAATCCTCAGAGCATCTTTATTTATCATAGCTGGAAACTTGCAACAAATGTCTATCACAGTGGCATGAGTAGACACACTGTGGACATCCCAACAATGAAATACCACTCAGAAAGGTGCAACTGATACGTACAATACAGACGATCTCAAAGACAGGCTGAGCAATAGAAGACAACACAAAGAGAATACATACTTGATGTGATTTCATTCATAGACATTCTGATCAAGAAAAACAAATCTATGGTGACAGAAAACAGGTCAGTGGTTGCCTGTGATCAGTTGCGGTCACTGTGGGGAAGGGAACCTGACTGAAAAGGGACACAGTCTAACTTTGGGGGATATTGGATACAACCTGGCATATAGATTTATCCAAATGTAGTAAGATCTACAGTTAAGCCTGGTACATTTTACTGAACATAAGTTCTGCCCTGTTCAAGGTGATTTGGGCTATAGTTTGTCTAACTCCACAAAACATCCTGTGCAGAGCACTGGTCAATAACAAGGTCTACATCATTTTCTCTGCTTACCGTATCTCAATTTGTTCTTTACTTAAAAAAAGGGGGGGGGGCATTAAAGGAAGAGAGGGAAAAAAAAAAAAAGCCTACTAGAGATGTGCCAGCTTGCTTTCAAAACAATCCTTTATATAACTGAGATTAAAATGTACCTGGCCTTTTCAGCTGAAGCCGATAAAGATCTGGGCTGCTCAAACTTGTTTTGCGTCTCTATAAAATAGCGGCAGTATCACCCGCGCTCACCAGGCAGAGATCGTGGCGCAACCTTTCTGTTGAAAGACTTGAGCCGAACAGTTGCATTCCGAGCCCTAACGATGTGGTTGAGGGCAGGACAGGGTCTGTAGGTGCAAGAAGCCTTGCTGGGGGTTGACGCAACTGTTCCCATGTCGTAACAATGACCCTTGCGCCTGGCTTGTGCTTTGCAATTCTGTTTTACAGCATTTTTTGCCTCCAGGAATGCAGCCTCAGCTACCGTTCTGGCAGACACAAGAGTGGATACGAAGTCAGAAGATGTGGCTTTGAGTCGTACTCTGCCTCTTTTGAAACTGTGGGACCTTAGACCACTGATTTCACTATCTGTATTTCGCTCATGTGTAATATGGAGATCATTGCTCCCGTCACACGAGTATTTTTATTCCATTTTATAACCTATTTGAGTGAATCGAGGCATCCTAAGCCCTGAGGAAATCACGGTTGAATAGGAAATCGGAGTCTTGTGCAAAAAGCTGACAGGTTGAGGCCCCCCAGAAATACGCAGCGGGTAACAGGATGGTTGAAGTACTTCACTGTGCCCCACTGGGAGAGGACTGATCAACTTACTTTCCGGGGCGGGCTGGCCCTCAGACGCAACAGAGAGAACCTTGGCAAAGTCGCACAAGTTGGAATGTTAGTTGACCTGGCTTAACCACTGGGCTAACTAAGGTTATCCTCTTTCCAGTTTACTGTTATCAAGCAACTCAATTAAGCATAATCTTAACTATGGAGAGGAAAAGAACTTCTTTGCAGACCTCTCTCCCCCACCAAAAAACCTTCCTTGGTAAAAGTGGCCCAATAAAATATCTCATTCAAATTGAGTCGTCTTCATGAGATAAATAGGAGTCCTGACAGGTTTCCAATTCCAGAAAAGACACTGTACAAATGCAGAACTTCATACCTGAAATACCAACGCTCTGCTTTAAGGTCTAAGGATTCCTCCTCTGCACTAAGGAGATAAAGGTAACATGTTTGAGGTTAATTTGTATTTTTGAAGAAAGAAGTGTCAGAATCTACTGTGGCTGTCTCTTAAGGAATCTCTTCTAGAAATATTATCACTGGATTGCTCTGATATGAGCACACTGTCTCCTTAAGATCGTGTCCTCGTAGATCCCTAAGAAGGCCAATGTAAACAGACACTCTCTGAGTAATAATAGACTTACACACCAAGGAGAAAGTTAAACTGAGCCGGGAGGATTTTTGTCCAAAAAAACTCTTCTTGCAAAGCCTTTCCAGGAAGTTACTTGTCAAGCCCTAGGCCACATCCAGGATTAAATCCTTTGCAAATCTGCAAAGTGAATTTATGCAGAAGGGACAGAATACCAAAACTATCTGTGGGAGTTGAAAAGCAAATTTTGGTGATAACGTACAGGAAATTTGGAGAAAATTCATCACCTAAGCCAGTAATTGATAGTACTGTCTTTGAGACACTGTAGTTTGCTTGCGATAATCTCAACATCTGTTTAAAAAGTCTCCACTAAAATAATTCAGTTCTCTTTAACTGGAAGAAAAAAATGTGTCTCAGAGCACTTTTGTGCACAGAGTAGAAACTTTAACATTAGCAAATGCAAGTGTTAGAATTAATTTGTCTTAGAGTTATCAATGTCAAACATTTATTAATCTGGAGACTTTAGTTCCCATAAGAAGGAAATAAGAGTATCGAGCATTGTGTTTAGAATTCAGATATACTTAATAGGGTGCTAATTTATGTTGAACAAATGGACTAGCTGCTCTATGCCCAGCCCTGCTTTTGGGAATAAACAGTTATTCAAAAGTATAGATAAAGGTCTAACCATGTCTAATAGTCTTCTAAGAAAATCTCATATTGGTTCAAAATGTTTCTCTACAGTGTTCCATTTCTCAAATGGTTAAATTACCATTTCTGTAAGTATGTTGGTAGAAAAATTCAACTCTATGTGTTCCAAGGCCAAAGCTACCAGCTAAGTTTATTTTTTCTTTTTTTCTGCAGAGGAAATTTTATGCACAAAATGTTGAAGACTGCAGTGACGATAACGGATAACGCTGAATGCGGAATCAGAACAATGATTTTATTTTTATCAGTGAATTATTACAACATAACTTTTCTTTCTTGTGTAAAATACAAAAATAAGCACTTACAAAATCTGTCTAAATTAAGCCAAAGAAAAATTTCAACCAAATCTTTCCTTTTACAGAAATGAAAATCTTCCTTTTGTTAGGAGAGAAAGGGAAATTGAAAACAATGATCTAAAAAAGTAATTTTTCACTTTCAAATTCTAGCCATTATGTGCGGTAATAACATCAGTGAAAAGCCAGGCTTCTAGGTATCAAGCATTTCATGTGGCTTTTGTTTTAATGTTCTTCCTATATAATTTCTTATTCGGAATACAAGGAGCTTGGCTTTATCGCATACATTTACTGACATGAAGTTAAATTTTTTCAGGAGTGGAAGATTTTCTTAAGAGCTGACTGAACAATTAATTGATTTAGTGCTTGGTATTTTTGCAATAACCACAGAAAAGCCTAGGGATGTATTCTTTTTTTTGCCCTAAGTGTTTACTTCAAAAAAAGGAGCTAATTTTAATAGAAAGAATATAATCAAACTCTCAAATTGGGGGATAAGGGTGTATATCACTTTCTACTCTGCTTTGTATTTTGGGTATGTTTCTGAGGAAATAGAATGCTGCAGTATTTTCGAAATGAGAAACAGCCCCTTTCCTGAAGAATCCGTTGAGCCGCTCAGAATGAGAAGGACGATGGGCTGGGGACAGAGAGGCGCATGGCGGGTGGGGGCTCCCGGGTGGGGAGGGTAGGAGAGAGAAAGCGAAGGACCGTGGACTCTACTGCCCTCTAGTGGGGATGCACTCCAGAGAAAACGAAACTGTTTCACGGATTTCCTTGATTCTCTAGTGGCATTATTTTCCCTTTGAGAATTTAAACTCAATGGACAGGTCTTTAACCAGTTGATGACATTTCCTGGAGTATCAGGAAAGCCACATGTTACTGCACTAGTCAGAGTTATCACCTGGTCCTTGAATTTTTTAGGGCACGAGGAAGCATACCAAACACAGAAACTGCACTAGAAAAGCATTCCTGCAAACTGCTGTCCCCCGTCCTCCTCTCCCCCCAAATTCAGTAGCCTAGCTTCAGAACTGTATGCACGCTTTCCCGAGTGCCTCCATTTCTCCTAAACATCTAATGTCCTTTTCACACTTTGAAGCTCAAGAATTAAGATAACTCTGGCCCAGTGGTGTCACTGTTGCACTGTACGTGCCTGCGCCCCTGACCCGGCCGTGGTTGTTGAAAGCTAAACGGTGGTGCTCCGGGGTAAGCCTTATATTTTCATGTGGGTGCAAGGTGATTTCACCTTTTTACATTTATTTACTGTGTTTCTCAAAATCACAGGCTAATCCTTAATTTTTTTATTCCTAAATTTTCCCTTTGAATAGGCCTTGTGCTTTTTAGAAACTCACACTGAAACATCTTAACAGTGTTCATTGCTAATCTGTATGTATCAACTTCTAATGCATTTCCATGTATTGAATGTGTTTTATAATCACATATCATTCCAACTGACTCCATATGCCCACGTGTTTTTAAGCTGCACAAACTATTAAATTACCACAAAATGGCCCTCTCTGGTAATTGGATATTGTCATCACTGTTATACAAACATAGACATTTAATCAAGGTTATATAGGGAACTCGTACCAATAATGACCACGGTAGTAATCAAAACATAAGTGTGCTTCGTTTTGCTTTTATGTAACTGTCCCAAGACTTAGTAGGTGGAATGATAAGAAACTGATAGGGGCATTTGCTTGACGTTGCCATGGGCAGGGCAGATAAAGTTTAAGTCAACTCCAACTCACAGACACAATTTAGGAAACCGTGAATTTTATTGAATACTTACAGAGCAAGTTGTTCATCTGCAGCTTCTTTTTCTGTCAAAGAAAGAGCGGAATTGTAAAGATCTTTCAAGTAGCTTCCTCGGGAAATTTCTATATATTGAGGATGATGAACTCTTAATGGTTTAATGTCTGAGCTCTTGGTAGGCTAGTTTCAATAAGTTAATGACAACAATCAACTATTACTTATTCATCTTCTTTACCCGAACGCCAATTGTATAAGGTGAGCCAAGATTAATCTGGCTAATTTTCCTTCAATTAAGCTGATATGGTAAGATACTGTTGTTATAAGTTATTTAAAATATTGAATTCTTCTAAAAACATCCTTTGCATCTACTTGTGTTAAATCAAGAGAGTCAGTCACTATCATCAGAAAACTTGGAGTTTTAGTCCTCGTTTTACCATAGACTACTGGTAACTTTGAAGATGACTCATCCATAATATTTAGTGGATTCTTTCCTAATTTAAAATTTTTAATCTTATTGAAAATCAGAAAGCTCCAGGCATGTGATTTATTAGTATCACCTTTGGAATGATACCATGCCAGGCCCATAGGATATGATCAATGTTTTGGTCAGGGTAACAAGCTAGAGAGGAATATGGAAATATACCCAAGCACAGAAACGTACCAAGTAAGAACAGCCAACTTGAAAACGTGTTTTACCATTAATGGACTGGCTTGTACTCTACACCTAACCTTCCAATATCAACGAACTTATTTTTGCTGCAACTTACTGGCTATGCCAAATGCTAACCCAACATTTCCCTCTCCAGCTCCAAGCTTCCTGCAGGCTGGACCATGCACAGAAGGTTTCCTTTTCGCCACTCACAACACAGCTAATTCCTCAAAAATAAAAACACAACTCCTGTCCAGTTGCTTTAGGAAAAAAAAATCTCTCTCAAAAAGAAAAAAAAAATGTGTTATGGGCTGTTAAGGTTTGTGGAGTAAAAAACTGAATGAGAACCCAATCCTTCTGCCCCAAAGCTCAAGATCTGTCGGGGAAGAGAATATACAGCTGAATCACTTTGGCGAATCAAAGTCTAGAATGGAGGTGGTGTGCTCCCTACACAGCTACTCCTTAGAACTTGAGTCTCACTAGATATATTTGGTCAAATGAGTTTGGAAAATGGTCTTCTACACCCAGTAAAGATTTACGATGTTCTGCTGTATTTGACATTCTGATAAATGGAACATAAAACAAATCTCTTTAACTGGGCTTAACCAAGTTTCCAGCGATTTATTTTTTGGACCATGATTTGTGAATATGTAACATTTGAAAAATCCTGTGCCAGAGATAAAATTTTATGAGCACAAGAAGAAGAAAGATGAATTCTGATTAGTAATAGCTGTTTTCTGAGTGCCCGTTATATTCTAGGTACACCTTCCATGAGAAGCACTTTAGTGCATACCAGCCCATTAAATAGAAAACTGTGTGAAAAATAAAGGATTTGAGCTAAGTTTTGAAGAATCAGCAATCCAGGGACATGTTTGAGAAAAAGGTAAGTATAAATAGAAACATGAAGGCCACCATATGCCAATCACATTTGGAAATTTATAAAGTGAGCAATAGGCCTAGGCTTCATTAGAATAAAACTCGGGAATCAGATGGGACAATTTGGGGCCAGATTGCAGATGCCTCAAATCCTAAGCAAGGATGGACTTATTTTTCTAACAGGTGGAGAGCCTGGGACACATCTGAGCAGCAAGTGGCATGTTTGAGTGACTGGTCCAAGTACTGCCAGTGATGCATGTAGATCGAAGACAATTGAAGACACACTGAAAGTAAAAATCAGGACTCATAAAGAACCAGTACTTTTCTCACTTCTAGAGCTCTTGAACATGTCCAGCAGTTTTCTTCAAATTCTCCACAGAAGTGTTTTACTCCTCCTCCTCAATGAAACCTCGTTTCCCTCAAACATTAGCATCTGACACATCCCAATACTAGTTTTTCAGGTAATTTGTCTTAAATATTAACAGAATACAGTATTAGCAGTGTTTATTTTTTTTTATAAGAACTGCAAACATTTTAACCCCTTTTGTGAGTTAAATATTGGGAGGTGAGGGAACCCATGTTATAAAGCACCAGAGAGGAGTGGCCACATAAATGGCAGGAGGACCCTCTCATTAAGAAAGACGGACGCTCCTGCAGGTTTGGGTCAGTGGACAACCCTATGGCCTCGTGGCAATCTGCACTCCCAATCCCGATCAAGAGACAACAAGAAATGAGAGACACTGAGATGAGCCAGGGGTGTATCTCATTCAAAGCCTACGCACGTGACAACGATGACACATGTGGGGCGGGCCGTACTGGAAAAGGTACAGAATGTTGCGTCTGGGCGTTAGGGGAGACTCGGCATTTTGGACAGAATTCCGTTCCGTCTCTGGATAGGGACCTAACAAAGACAAGCAGATGAACAGAACAGACAATAAAGACCAAGGACGAGGACAAGAACAGCAGGTCCTGGACACAAGAGATGTGGAACAAAGAGGAGGTAGGGTTTTGAATCAAGGTAAGACTGGTAGCCACGATAACCATTTTGACCTGCAGATTGCAGAATGAAAATAAATTCCTTCCCTTCTTGTCTCTGCTCAGGGCACCCTGTGGGAAACAGGGCCAGACCTCTGCCAGTGACCATATAACATGGCCTGGGGGAGGAGGGCACTACTGAAATATCTTTGCAGTTCAAGGAAGGAAGATTCTTCCCTTAACAAACTAGTCTGAATACAGTCTAGCCATTGACCAGAGCAGTGGTAAAATATGTCTCAAGTCCTATCCTCAACCTTCTTTATTCCTAACTATCCCCAAGTAAAATTGTGAAATAGCAGCCACTTGGGAGCGAGAGATAGCCTCTGTGCACAGGGACTTAAAAGTTTGTGCTGTGGGAAACAGAAGTGCCATCAACCTTGTTGCCCTGCCTCTTAGAGAACTTCCTACCTGGTAATGAAATACACCCACCTCCTTAACCAAAGGGAGGAAGACTCTTTCCCTCCGTGTCACCAAACTCACCCAAGCCATTCAATGCTGCCTGTATCAGTTGGGAGACTCACAGGGACTAGTTCTGGCACGTGGTGGGTTGTCCACAGGCCATGGAGTGGGGCAGAGGGCAGAGTCAGGGCACTACTGGTCAACTCCACGTGAGCTGGCAACCAGGCGTCGTCACTCAAGGACAATGGGGCACTTACTCTCTACCTCACAGTTTTCTGGCCCGTATCCTGGACGTTTCTTCCCCACCCACCCACTTCAGGCCTTTCATCCCCTTATTCCTTCCCCCTCACCAGCCTTATTCCGATGTAGCTTTGGGGAGTGAAAACATCGTGCGTTAGGCACCCAAACATTTTCCTCTAATATTTTCACCCACAGCTGCTCTGAGACTCTGTTTATAGTTCAGTGTGGTCTGGGGAAGAGAAAAATAGCTAACTTTTTAAAAAGATTTTATTTATTTATTTATTTATTTATTTATTTGAGAGCATGAGTGCGAGAGAGAGAGAGAGAGAGAGAATGCGCGGGAGAAGCAGACTCCCTGCTGAACAGGGAGACGCATGTGCGGCTTGATCTCAGGACCCTGAGATCATGACCTGAGCCAAAGGCAGACGCTTAACCAACTGAACCACCCATGTGCCACGAAAAGTGTCTTTTTGATTAGGAGAGAGAGGAAGGATGGAAAAGGGGGAAGGGGGAGAGAGATAAGCAATGGAAAAAAAAAACACATATTTACAGTTACAGATATAATCTCCTCAGAGACCTGCACATTACTCTATAAATACGCACATATCCTGCCTTGCCTTCCCTGCACAGTCTTCCAAGCAGACAGATATTTTATTTTTGCTTGCTATTACTTATGTGCTGAAAGCAGAGGATTATTTTACCAAGAAAAGTGGTCAGACTTAGAAAGTAAATGTGTTTCCTAGGGGTTACTCTGTGCTGCTCTCCATGATAGTCAAGGAGTGCATGGAACTTTCGGGTTGTGCAGAAGTCCTAGGTCAACCTGGCATGCCTGGCAGGCACAAGGAGCCACTCCAGTTGGAAGGTGGAGGAAGGAAAAGGGGCAGCACACAATGTGAGGAGAGTGCTGGAGAATGAGTAGAGGAGGTGATGTAATTTTTAATCCTTTCTTTGCGAGTAGAAGATTAGGACAAGATAAAAGTCAATCAAAAGATTTTTAAGAAGATTTAATGAGCATAACATTTAAGATTTCGTAAATGGAATAAATCTTTAGACTCCTTTTAGTTTTATTTTTCGGTTCCCAGACTGTGCTTCTTGGAATATCACTCATTTATATTTGTACTACATGTAAATTGTGGTTTACCTATTGATTATGCCTTTATGGAAATCAGCTTTAGATTTCAAATCTACTATAAAATTTGTATAGGGAATTTGGAGAGGGCCATCAGAAGCCAAAGACTTGGGGAGCCTGGGTGGCTCAGTTAGTTAAGCTTCCAACTCTTGATTTCAGTTCAGGTCATGATCTCAGGGTTGTGAGATGGAGCCCTTCATGGGGCTCCCCGCTCAGTGCAGTCTGCTTAAGATTCTCCCTCTGCCTCTTCCCTTCTTCACACTTGTGCTCTCTCTCTAAAATAAATAAATAAATCTTGAAAGAAAGAAAGAAAGAAAGAAAGAAAGAAAGAAAGAAAGAGAAAGAGAAAGAAAGAAGAAAGAAAAAGAAAGAAAGAAAGAAAAAGAAAGAGAAAGAAAGAAGAAGAAAGAAAAAGAAAGAAAGAAAGAAAGAAAGAAAGAGAAAGAAAGAAGAAAGAAAGAAAGAAAGAAAGAAAGAAAGAAAGAAAGAAAGAAAGAAAGAAAGAAGAAAGAAAGAAGGAAAGGCCAAAGAGATTAGAAAGTTGATAAATAAGCTATGGGTAGAATTAGACATCAGGGATGTCATGTTTATTGATGGAAGACTAGGGAAAAATAAGACTTCATGAAACTCTCCATCTAACTCACTTAACTTGCATGGGTTTTGTTTGCTTGAATTTGTCAAGAAGGGGCTGCAAGCACCTCTTCTAGATGAAATGTTAGTGAAATTCTGAGAATGAGCTGTGGTCTTCAGCCTCTGTAGTCAGACAACAGATTGGAACTGAAGCCTTCCCTTGACTGTTACAATCAGATTGTCGTCTTGCCTCTCAGCCCAGCCTTAGGTAATGAGCTCTCAGTCCACGCATCTAAACCAGGGTCCTTAATGCTGTGACCCTTCTTAAGGAAAGGCCATCTTCCACTTCTATTGAACTAAACCAAAGACTACAACCTTTCATTTCCAGGAACTTAGTACTTACTTATTTCTCTGAGAGGGGCAAGGAATTGTTCTTACGGTTTTGAACAAGAGCAACGGTATTCATATGGATAGAAAGCATGTGCATATTTCAAGGGTACTGTTCTAACGGGACGTGAAGAATGCATGAATGTCCTTCACTAAAGGGAGAGTTGTTTGGTGTGGGGAGAAGGGAGAGCTGGGGAAGATTCCACAGAAGATGTCTTTGCAGTCACTGAGCCTCTACCAATCACCTATTCCTAAAAAGCACTCACTGTCTAGAGACTTCATGCAGAATATAGGTAAAAAAAATATATTTTCTGGACCAAATACTACTCTGGTTATCAACTCTTACTTTATTTATCAAATCTATAATCCATAGCCCTGTGTGTTCAGTTTTTTGTTAGTACTTTAGCTTGATTATACTTCTAGCCAAATCTACACTAGAAAACTATCTGGGGGACTGGGGCACTTAGCAATTTAATCTAGAAAACTAATTTCATCTGAAATATCTAGATTTTGGCTTTACTTCATTTCTCCTCTCACGCCATCTGTCATGATGCTTCTCAGAGGACTTTGGGTGGTTCACAGGCTAAAGGAGGGAGGAAATAACCTTTTCCTTGCATGATATCAAGTATCATTGGAATTGACTATTCTGATTATCATTAATATTACCTAAGGGAAATGTCAAGGAGATTAAGAAGGCCTAAGTGCTAATTTTTATAAAGATTTATTATTTGTCCAGCAGGTGGGGCACCCATTTTGATATGTTGTATAAAATGGGTTTGATTAAATAAGATACACATAATACTCTTTTTTATGATAAAGATTATCTTAGTGAGCAACTCCAATTGATTAAGAAGAAATCAAATTCCAGAAAGATTTAAACCATATTGCTAGCTAGATACCATCCGTTCCCCTGGAAAGCATCCACTGGACCTAAGTTTTGGCGGCATCTACAGAAACAAGCAGCAGTTATAACCTGCCCCTCATGACGTTGAGACTGTGAGCATTTTTTTTTCTATTTCCTCAGAGAGTGAAAAATATCCATGACTTCTCACTGTTCTCTTATTCTCACTTTCCCAAAGTTAAACAAAAAGTTTTAGATGAAGGAAAAGAGACAGAAGATGCAAACCAACAATGTCCCCCATTGGCATTATTCTTGGTTTGTTTTTCTTGGATCTGTCCAAGTCTGTCCCGAAATGATTATATAATTCATTTATTTATAATCACTAAACACTTACGAAGCTCTTGGTAATTATATGCAATTTGTGAGATTTTGTAAACTCTGCTTTTTGTCCTCAAATTAGAATTAGAATTGACCCTGCTCTTTTGTTTTCCATGGACTCTGAGGAAGCCCTTATTTAGCCTTTACATACAATGGCAGAAATTTTATCCGAATCGGCTTGAAGCTAATGATCTTCCCCTCTCCTCGAAACTAACTTTTTCCTTTCTAAAAAAATAAAATAACTTTTTCCTTCATCCTCCTGTCTTTCTGCCTCTCCCTCACCTCTCTCCCCACTGCTGAGCAGGACTCCTGAGCTAATATTATTTTCGATATAGTAACAGAGTCCATAATGTAGATAAAATGAAGCAACAAAGTACAATCATTTCCTGTAAAATGTGAATGTTCAAGACACGGGGAAGATACAAATCTACTTGGGACTAGATGTGGGTTTGTTCTTCAGTCCATTTATGGTGATGATTTTTTTTTAAAGATTTTATTTATTTATTCGACAGAGATAGAGACAGCCAGCGAGAGAGGGAGCACAAGCAGGGGGAGTGGGAGAGGAAGAAGCAGGCTCATAGCAGAGGAGCCTGATGTGGGGCTCGATCCCATAACGCCGGGATCACGCCCTGGGCCGAAGGCAGACGCCTAACCGCTGTGCCACCCAGGCGCCCCATGGTGATGATTTTTTTTAAATCACGTACTGCAGGGGCACCTGGGTGGCTCAGTCGGTTAAGCGTCTGACTCTTGGTTTTGGCTCAGGTCATGATCTCATCAGTCGTGGGATCGGGATGGAGCCGCACATGCAGCTCCTCACTCAGTGAGGAGTCTGCCTGAAAAGTTCTCTCCCTCTGTCCTTTCCCCACCCCACGCATACTCTCTCACTCTCTCTGTCTCTAAAAATAAATAAATCTTTAAAAAAATTATGTACTGCAAAATAAAAAATTATATACCACCTTATACACTGGAAAAAATGGGATATATGTGATTTATTAATAAAGCACTTTATCAGTAGGAATGTTTCATTTCTAAGGCTATGTAACAGGAAAATGACAGCATATATAGACAGCATTGGTCAATTTGATAATTTTCTAATCAAAATACCTATAAATGTATGGTTTAGCTAATATGTAACAATGGTCTATGCTTTAAAACTTTAAAGCTTTCACATCTGTTACATATTTTTGACTTTCAAAAATGTGGGTGGAAGATATATTTTCCCGTGAAGAAATACATTAAGAGAAACTAGTATCTGGCCCTAGTAAAAATTTATGGACCCAATCCCATTTTTTTCCTCTTTTGAATTTTGGAACATTTTTCACAATCCCATTCAAATTCCTTAGTGACTAAATTTCTATTCCCTCCAGTATTCAGAATCCCCCAATGGAAAGTTAAGTTACTTTTAATACCTTTTTCTTTTTCTTTTTCTTTTTCTTTTTCTTTTTTTTTCTTTTTCTTTTTTTTTCGTCTTCTTCTTTTTCTTCCTCCTCTTCTTCTTCTTCTTCTTCTTCTTCTTCTTCTTCTTCTTCTTTTCTTTTTTTTGTGGAAGGTGAAAAACAGAGAGGCTCTTAAGTAGTAACATCATGGTAAGTATGTCACCAAAAAAAAAAAAAAAAGATGCATTGTCTTAGAGGAAAGCTCACCAAAGCACACTTTAGGACTTGCCATCACAATTTCACGTGGGCACATCTATCTGCCAGCGATCACTTCTGCACAGGTGGTTATAACCTCTATATTCTTTGGGATCTCAATGCTTTAATGTTTAAGGGCGATCTTGGCCCTTTACAGTATCCAATATGTAGATAACTGAAAAATATTTTTTAATAAGTACTCATAAACTATTTTATTAGCAAGTGGGTATTGAGAATGTTTTATAAGCTTACCCATTCAATGTACAAACTTAGGAACCACTAGTCTGCTCTCTGGTTCAGAAAAGCACCGATTTTCATCACATTCACGGAAAAGAGTGCTGCAGTATCCCAAGTAGAAGTTTCTATTTTCCCAACCCTCACCTCAATCTTAAACAGTATGACCTTACATATAGCTTGAAGCTTATTTTATCATCAATTGTGATCATCACTTGGGAGAAGTCCTGTTTAAAAACAAATCTCCCTTCCGTGACTCCTTAGAAATTTAAACATTAAAAATTTAAAAAAGAATTTAACCATTCGTAGTACATACAATTTCCACCCTACATTTCCCCAACTGATTTAGTTATCAGTTACTTGAGAAATAAGATCTAATATGGAAGAAAGGAGTACCTGGCAGACATTCTGATCTCACCAACTTCCTTCTAGAAGACTGTTTAGTCTACCAAATGAATTTTTAAAGATTTCGTTTATTTGAGAGAGAGAGAGAGAGAGAGAGAACACAAGTGAGGGAGGGAGAGGGACAAGTAGACTCTCTGCTGAGCCCCTACTGGGGCTCGATCATGACCCCGGTATCAAGACCTGAACCAAAATCAAGTCGGACATTCAACCAACTGAACCACCCAGGCGCCCCATATTCTACCAGATTAATTTTTGCTTTGTTGCCTTCCTTCTGAAAAGGAATTGCACACAAAAAGGAGGATGAATGTAAAATTTATCTATCCCAATTAATTTAACACAGAACATTGAGGAAGATAGATTATGTGAGTGACGGATATTGTATAATTTCCCATTTACTTTTAAAACTAAATACTTGTCTTACGCAAGTGATGTGGCTAGATTGATAGAAGCTCCCACTGAGTTTAAGTCATTCCCATCCCAAATACATCTACTTTAAAATATGAAGGAGGGACACATCCACTTCACCGAGCAACGAGACTCTGCCGTTCTCAGTTCTCCTGGAACTGTTTTTGCTCTTGCTTCCCATTCTAGCAGAAATTATGAGGAAATTATTAGAATGAGAAAGCAAGGGACGTTTCCAAGTTTATTTTTAAAGTCAGAAAAATGAATGCTAGTGACGGCATACTCCAGATGACTCCCACGATTCCACTATGTGCATCATCATTGCCCTTGAGTTCACAGACTTTACTATTTATCAAGTACCATCTTCCCATTTTACAGGCAAGAGAGGTCACCTGCCTGCTGGGCGGGAGCCAAGCCAGGGTATGAATCCATGGGCTTGGGAGCCAGAGACCCACCCTCTCTACACTGCATTTCAGAGAAATCTAGCGTTTCTTCAGCATAAGACATTTATCAGTGATGACTTACATTCACTCAAGGCAAAGTGGGTGCTGAGACACTGATGACTTCATTACATAAATACCTGAAGCGTACAGAGAGGAAAAACTTCAGAAAAAAATCAACTACCAAATAGAAGAAAGAAGAGCCAGCTACTTCTAAATTAAGGTAGATGAATAGAGTGTAAATAACCCCACGTGTGATCCACACGGCAATAGAAGTTACAAATATAAATTTAAAATGTTCCATTATTTATTAAATCTGAGATTTAAAGATGGAGAAATTACGTGCTCCGCAACCTAGAAAACCTTCCACTTCTTTTCTCCCCACCCCTCAACACTTTTTCTTAAAAGTGGGCCAGCATCCTTTATCATACAATGAACGTCCGGCACCAGATCTCCTACTTGGGTAGAAACTATGTCTGAAAAAGAATAGTCTGTCCTCTTATTTTTAAAATGTGGGTAACAAATATATACCTGATTATCAGAGACACTCCGAAGCTAAAACTAGAAGATGCTGGTTTTAACTGCAGGTATCTGATGGCCACAAACACAGAGATTCATGAGAATTCCCATTCCTTAAATAAAGAGAACTCGTCTAAAAAGTTCTAAACGTTCAGTGGCCTCTCTGAAATACCTGTAGCAAAACAAATTGTTTCTATCCTTCATTATACTCACATATTTCCTAGGGTAGCTACTTCTCAAAGTATTGAACAAGTTGCTGAATATCTGAGCGATCATTGGCCAACCCAGTTTGTACCGACAGTGAGAAATCACGGAAACTTTTAAGGATCCAATTAGTAAATTTATCTTTTTAACTAATGTGTAGCCAGTAAAATGTAAACTTAAGTACTCCCTTACTGGTTTGAGAGCAATCTTTGTCTATGGGGCTGACATATATTTTAATATTCACAGAAAGGACAAAAGACCATGACTGTAATAATGACTTATTTTTAAAATCAGGTAAATATTTAATTATTTCATTTAACTTAGAGAATTGCATTTTTTCCCTTAAAAAGTAAGTATGTCAGGCTGTGTTTTTTCTGTATTGCGCTGCCTCACTCACACCTGTCTGGAGCCAGTGAATGAACATATTTTATTTTCAGTTGAGAGATTTTTATCAGTACACTTAAAGGCAGCAGGGTGCACAATTAGGTATGCCTGCCATCTGCATAGCCCTCCAGGTGCAAGAGGCATTAGCTTTATTTAATATTACCACAACATTAATTTTACTTCATTAATTTATGTCATTTGTCCTTTATTTCAAACTCAGATTGCCAAAACAATAAGCGTTGGAGGTGATGACCCAATTCTGGTTTTAGAGAAAGCCTGATAAAATCTTAACCTCATTAGCAAGAATACTCTTAAGAGCAGGAATTGACCAGCTTGCTTTCACATTTTAAAAAAAGGAGCCTATCAACAAAACCTTCCTGACTTTGGTATCATAGAGTTTTTCCAAAGAGGGAGTATCTGGTGAGATTACTGTTGTAGGTGGCAATGACAAGGCACTAGAAAATACCGAATTACATAATGGAAAGGTATTTTCTTTCAGTTCCTTTAAGAGTTACCTGCTGAGTCATTACCACCATTTTAACATTTATTTCTCCCTTTCTAGCAAAGCGAGCAGGCCTTCTGAGCCTTGGTAGGCAAGAGTATCCTGATGGAATTTAATTAAGTGGATTTTGCTTATAGTTACTTCATATTTATGGCAAATGATATTCGTCTTCCAAGTACTGAGATACGATGCCTCTTATAGGCACATTTAAGTTAAAAATTAGTCTATATTTAAAGAAAACTATTTAATCATACTGTTAATTATTAAATATTACATGAGTTATACAAGGATATGGAAAACATGGATTGTATGACAACTGAAATTTTGGTATGTATTGATTCTCAACCACTTTAGAGGAAAAAGACAATATTACACAAAAATGAAAAGTGAAGGCTATTAAAGAAAGCTATTGAATTTATATTACCCTCTGTGTACCAGGATATAACACACATGCACAACTATTACCATTTCTTGATTAGATTATCCTGTGCATGGTATCAATGCTTTAGAGTTATCTCATTGGATTTTCCAAAGCAAGGTAAATCTGTACGTCTTACCAAATGGAATAATGTGCCTTCGGGTTAATGAAGTTCAGGCGAGTGGAACTTTGAATGTCAAATATTTCAAGGTAGACCCAGGAAAAAAAAATCATAATTTCTAATACATCAGTAAGAAAAAAAAAATCGGACAAAAAGTTTGTTTTCCGAGGACAGTTGTACTGTTTCTGAAAATACGTACACATGCAAAGAGGAGGAGGGCGGGGGAGGGAAGGAGAAAGGATCACAAAGTATTCCCACAGGACACAACCCTCTGAAAAAATGCTCCGTGTTAAATGAACAGGTTGAAGCTCCTCCTAGAAGCCGCCCAAAGCAGTCTTTTGATGGTAGTACTTTCAGAGTCCTCAAGAAACATTTTTTAGTGAGAGAATTCCAAGATCATTGCCATAGATTTGCCTCCTTTTTGACAGAATTCTTTTCAAGGGCCCACGATTGAACTTCCAGTACTTCACCAACCGGTAAGTAAAATTCTTAGATAATGTAATACATTTTTTCTAATTTACATCAAAATGAACAATAGGGACTACCCAGCTCTATTCTGAAGGGAAAAAGCAGCTGCAATATAAAGTATACAAAAGGCACTTTTAAAACATTTGCTCTGTCTAGTTTTCATGCTCTTTCATTTAGAAATTTTCTTGCCGCCCACAATTTTTTTCCACTTGAGGTGACAGAGGGCAGTCCCGCCTTACAAATAACTCTCTTTCGAAAAGGGCAAAATTAAACATTAACTCCTAATCGACAAAATTGAGGAACATCTATGCATAAATCAAGTGCGTTCCAGAATACTTGTCACTGACATGAACCAACACACGAGGCCTGCTGGAAGCAGGTGATGATAGTTTTGACATTCCCACATCTAGACCAAAAAAGAAACAAGGCTATTTAGTCCTATCTCCCCGCAGGCATCCTTTCAACTTCTCTACTCCCGAATTAACACCGTCCTCAGACAAGCAGCCAGCTGATCAGATCTAAGGCAACGTAGGACAGGTCACCTCAGAGCAAGGAAGGGGTTCCTTGGCTTCACCAAACCTATCACACTCTGCTTTACCACTATGCCCCCAAATAAAACAAAAATGTGTCCTTTTTCTTGTCTCATCTGTCGTGAATTTTCATGTTTTCATGCTTCGCACTCCATCCCTGTTGTGATGTGTGGAGCCTACGGACTTGCGACACCACATCGCGACGACTCCAGCAGCTACAGGCCCGTTGGTGCTGCAATGAAACACGTTATTATTATTATTGTTGTTCTCCTTAGTGTTATCACCATCATTGTCCTTTGGGAGGGTTCAGAAAGAACACCAGAAATGTGCAGTATTCACCAGTGTGGTTTAATCACATGAGCGATTATATGGCACCGATTATGGGCAATTCACTGTCTTGAGTTGTACGTAGCAGTAACTATAAGGTTCAAGTCCTCAAACTCTTTGCTCAAACACTTTCTTCCACAGAGAACTCTCTTATATACACAAAGTAATACAGGAAGCATAAGCCTTTTTCACATCTCTCCGATGCTGATGAATCTATGTATTCCTCTCAATCTTTTCCCTCCCTTTCTCCTTTCTCCCTCCCTCCCTCCCCTTTCCTGTGCTGACTTTGCTAATTAGTAGCAATCCAGGAGGTGAGTTTTCCTCAGTGTTTTTATATCCCCACAGTGGCATGCCCACTGTTTCCTTTTTTGCATTTAGCATGAAGGCTGCAGCTAGCCAACTAAAACAATATTAATACCATGAAATGAATCACGACCTATAATGTAATCATGTGCATGCTCAGCAAACATGTATAACTCTTCCTATTAGCCAGGTACAATGACGGTAGGTATGACTATAAAAACATTTAAGACGCTGTTACTAGTGTTCCCAGGACTCCATAACAAAGTACCACAAACTCGGTGGATGATACAACAGGTGTTTATTCTTTCACAATTTGGAGTCCAGAAGTCTGAAATCAAGGTGTCAATAGGGCCAACCTCCCTCTGAAGACCCTAGGGAAAAATCTTTCCTTGCTTCTAGTTTCTGGTAGCCCCCAAGGTGGTCTTTGGTTTGTTTTCTCCCCCATCTTTACATGACCTTCCTCCCCTATATCTCTGTGTCTTGATATGGCCTTAAGGATTTAGGGCCCAGCGTGATCTTATCTTAACTAATTGTATCTGCAAAGACCCTATTTCCAAATGAGATCACATTCTATGCTTCCCTGTAGTTGTGAATTTTGGGGAGCTGCTACCCAGGCAAGTACAGACACCAGGGACTGTTCTCCTTGGGGGTACTCCCACATATTTACTCCAACTTTAATTGGCTTAAGTTGCTCCCCTTGAGTCTACCATGGAGTGCCGGGGAGAATACCCCCTGAATTGTTGCAACGTGCGTTCCTGTCCATTCTGTGTAAGAATCACGGAATGCTTGTACTTTAGTACTGGATGCAAGCTTTGAGATAAGAGGACCTATCATCTTACAGATGAGTGAATCAGACGGAATACACATGTTCATTAGCTAGTGAGGGGCAGACCTAGCAGAACAAATGTTCCCCAATTCCTTGCTCGGTGTTCAAATCAGACTTTCACATCTATGAACATAAATAACTTCATTATGACTTTTTCTCTCTGAACTCGCTTTAGCTCTTGACTACCCCCAAGAACAATTCACAATATCGCTGCATTAATACAGCACCCTCGGAAAAACAGATGGAAAAACAGACTAATACTTCAGTATTAGTAAAAATTCTGCATGTAAGAAACATCGAGCTTTTCATAATGATGTTGTCCAAAGTTCTGATTGTAACTATGGACACCATATGTTGAGTCAGACATGATAAAAACCAATTTTAAATTGTAAATCTTGAACAATATAATGAAGGTTTTTCCCAGTAAAAGGAACAAACAAAAAAACAAGCCTGTTTCTTTATTTGTGCCCCATGAAACTTGTTATTTATTCACTTCAATTCTCCATTTACACAAGTGTTGTAATAAAATATCTGTACACTACTTCTGTTACAAATATAGATAATATTTAAAGTGACTTTATATATTCTAATGTAGGAGTTTCACGCTCTAAAATGGGAATGAACACATGATAATTGCTCACCAGTTGTCTCAATAAACAGCTCCATCTGTTTCCCGTAAACTATTGTATTATAAGATGTTAATATAAGGCAATGAAATGAAGTTATGCTAATCCCCTTAATTTTTCTATCAATTTACTAATGGCACACAACCAAAATAATTACTAACACATTGCTTTTTCTCTGTCATTAAGATTAATAGTAGTTGAAAACCAACGGCACAGCACGCACGTTTAGTGCTGCATCGGTTAAAACCAGCGTTAAAGATTCTGAGCGACTTCTAGGTTCCTCCATGGCGAGCACGGCTGCTTTCTAGAGAAACTACAGTCAATAGCGGGTGGCATCACCATCTTCCTTACAGAAACATGCAAATATTTTATAACAGGTCAAAAATAAAAATGAACACCAAGATTTGCATCGGATGTGTCCTTCACCCACTTGGGGACACTGCTTCATATAATCGCTATTTACTCAACCTTAGAAACCTATTTTAGGAGGAAAATATGTATGTGTGGGTATATTAAAGGTGGGGAGAGGAAATTTTTTTATAATATTCAAATATTTTAAATACTGAGAGTGTTTTTAAGGATTTTCAACAGAGAAAAATGTTTTCTTTTCTAGTTAGAAATGGGGAGAGGAGCTGGACTGAGAAAATGAAGCATTTTTTAAAATAAAACTTGAGATTTTTTCTTCTTTATTTTATATTTTCATTCTTACCCTAATTTACTAAAGCCATTTCTCTTAGGTTCGCTTTATAATTATTTTTTTCTTTCTCTACTAACCAGTTCGGCACACCATAATTTCTGCACGTGTGACTATAAAATGTCAGACATCTTTACAAAGAAAGACTGGATTTACCGATGCACACAGTCCTTCCCTTTGAGTTTATGTTCACAAAATTTAAGGAGAAAGGAAAAATGATGCCAGGTTGCAAGGAAATCACTCCCACATGAGAAAAACAAACTTAAGTGGCATTTTCCCCCCGGAGTTCTGAAGAGCCTGATGAAGACGGCACGGGGAAAGTCATCCGCAAGACCAGTTCCCTTCCCTTCACAGTGTGGGATGGGAGAGGGGGTTGAGTTGGCCCCACTCTGCAGAAAATTCAGGAGAGAACCATCAAGGTGACAGTTCCTTTCGTCCGCTTGAGGATGGCAACAGCTTCTTCGTGGGTCACCCCTTCCAGACTCTGCCCATTGACAGCAATGATCTGATCACCCCTTTTGAGACGCCCGTCTTCCGAGGCTGCTCCCTGCAATTATAAAGTAGGCTTGTTTGCTTCTCAAAAAATGCTGCCTCGCAGCTACACAACAGAAAAAGATCTGAACAAGAATGTAAATTGCTCTGCATGTACACACACAGTGCTCCCGGTGCTCCCCGGGTGCTCCACAGCCATTAAGCAATGATGAACAGACACAGAGGAGGTCTTGCTCCTAAATGGTTTAGCACCGAGATTCCAATTTCAGAGAGAATTCAGCAGTCAATAGATTAGCTGGATGGTTTTTGGCTGTTTGGCGCAGCAGTTGGTGGGAACTCAAATTAATAAAGAATATTTGGGAATTTGCCTAGCAGGAACGATTTCATAGGATCCAGGGATTTTTATCCTGTAAAGGAGGCCTACAGAAGAAGACAAAGGACTAGACAGGAACAAAAGCAGTTCTACAGGACGAGGGCGTGAGGCCATGGAACCTGAAGGTCTGCAGAAGCATGAAGCCCACACGCACGTTGACAAGGGCAGGGCAGGACACGAGTCCTACGGAGTCTAACTGTAATTCTTTCTGTGGCTTTGAATAGGCTGCTCGAGCTGCTTGTGCTTTACTTCCCCAGCGTGTGTGGAGTCTTCATATTTCTTATGGGCCTTAAATGATTCAGATTAAACACAGACATGGCTGTGTGAAAAAGAATCCCATCTTAAGGCATGCTTATAGTAGGCAATTATGCAATTAAATATAAGATTAAAAATATGGAAAAGTTAATGAGGAATCCATAATGATGAAATTCTTAAAATATGTTCTAACTAGCATGCCTTAAATAAATTGTTCCAAGGCTGAGGAAAAGGACTGCATGACTCTTCTATTCACTGACAAATGCTGTTTGTATTTTTGGACATACCAATGGCTTTTAAAAAAAATCTCATAAATTAAGCCTATAACTAGGTTGCTGTAGATACAGCACTTTGAGTTGGTTAAAAATAATAATTCTTTTTCAAAATAATGGAATAAAACCGCCATAGGTAGGCACTTTACAGGACAACAGAGCTAATCTAAAGCCCTGAATCAAACTGTTTAACAGGTCGGTGCAAGGTTTGTCTGCTCCTTTGCACTGCGAAATCTTGAGATTCCAGATTTTCTCCTGCAGGAAATTATGTCCAATTTTGGAGCTCCTGAAAAAATGTCTTAAGAACGTATTAACAATAATTGTACGGGTTTGAATTATTTTAACGGCTTCACCAATGCTGCAGTAAGTTTATTCTTATTCTAAACCTCCTTAAAATAGCATACTTACTGTATCATTACAACTAAATGCAGTTTTCTAAAAAACTGAATTCCGTGATTGCAAATAGCTGCTTTACTGCAGGTGACAGAGTTTTTGCATATTTCGCAAGTTTTTCAGTTGTCATTTTTCTATTTTACTCAATAAAATTTAACTGCAAAATAAAGGCCCTATTATTTAATCTGTGTAACTGTTTTATGTATTTTTCTGTGTCTATTTTATATTTCACAACCAAAAACATCACAAAGGAAAAGAAATGCCAGCACTCTACAGCGTACATATTTAAAATGTCCCATTTTCAAAAGACATTCAATCATAGGCAACCTGTTTTCAAAGGACAAAAAATCAGGCCTTACTGTCTAACTAAAGTTCATTAATATTTTTATTGCATATTGTCAAGAGTTCCTATGGAATTTCAATTTGAGCCTATTTTCCTTTAAACATAACTAAACCTCAAATTGGACAAAAATATTTAATGACCTGTTCCTGAAGGGAGTTCCAACAGAAAATGATCAACTGCTAACCATTTGGCGTTACCTCAGGCCATAAACTAATAAGCCAGCTGCTGACCACTATTAATGAATGTTTAGGGGGAAGGGGGGGGTTAAAATGTTCAAGCTTACCTTCGCAAATACTGTTTTAACATAAATGGGTAAATCTCCGTGAGGGCTGCCATACCCTCCTACTATACTGAAGCCTAAGCCATCTGGTCCTCGGTCTAGTGTAATAGATTTACACTGAGGAGGTCTACAGTAAAGGGAAGAAAGAAAAAAGAGGTTTTCGATTTTTAAAATAAAATCTTAAGTTATGGATTATCTGACATCCCCCTAGAACCACCATAAATCTCCGTGCCACTGACAATGAGTATATATATTATGGGTATTTTGGGGATGCTTGAACTGTCCATGCATGCTGTGCTCAGTATTTTAAATTTACATAATCCAACGAAATCCTACTTAACACCCCACTTCCATTACTCATTTACAGTTCCCCTAAACTAACGTGTTCACATGTTCTCATTGTACACATGCACATTCTTTTCCCAGGTTATTTAAAGGAAGAAGGCTACAGCACAGAGGTCTACCGCGGAGTAAGTCACAAATATCAGGACTCCCAAGCTCAGAGAATGCATTACTAGCAATGTAAAGCCTGCATCAAATCATTTAAAAATTCTCATATGTTCCTCTCTTCCCCTCTCCTTAGGATCTAACTCTTTTGTACTCAAGTGTTGGGGAACTGTGAATTTTTTAACCAAAAGGATGATTTAGTAAATGAGTTGGCAATATTGGAATTTCAAAAGGATAGGTTTGATCTGTTCCATGTCACACAGGGTAGTGACATCAAGACTAAAATGTCCCCCAAAAAACTCAGAGCCCAAACCATGGGAAGGGTAGTGGCACGCTATCTGTCTCTACTTGATAGATGAAATCCATGCCATAATTATTTAGCAGTTTAGAAACACTTGGTTTTCGTATCTCATACCTCGTCTCCTGTTTCTTCATCTTTATCTGAGTGGTAGGGACACAGAAACCACAATATATGCACTCACCCTAAATCATCCTGAAATATACTGCTTGACGTCAGCCCAGTGAAAGAAAGACTAGAACTGGCCGGCTCCTGCTGATGACCTGTGACCACACTCACGTCTCCTCCAGCAGCCACCTGTGCACGGGAGAAACAGAAAAACACATGTTCGTGTGGCTAGGGAGACATCAGTAATTTTCCTTCAAAAATAGCATTTGGATTAAAACATGTGCTTTATTATCCACTTAATTATTTCTGTTAACCTGATATACAACCAAAGAGAAATTTCACAAGGTCCAGAGGCCTCTTCAACTGATAGGAAAAATCTTTTAGTAATTCAATTCTACAAAGTTCTTTGATGTTTTTCAAACATGGTGTCATATTTAATTATTTTTTAAAGAACTTCAGAATACACAGCCACTCATACCACTTAACATTCTAGCAATTAATCATTTACGCTAAGAGCTTATATTTTTTCCCCTTTAGATATAAAGTATGAAACAATAAATGCATTGGGATAAAATGTTTCATACATATGTTCCTGGAACTCTGAATGTAATCATTTATGGTCACGGGAAATAGTCAATAAAATAATACCAGGAGATTTAAGCACTTTTACTGCTTTAGTGCTTAAAGCTCCTGTGTCCTCAAGCCACCCATATTGTGAAGAGTGCTTGGATATGACTCTTACCTGCATTTCAATGGAGCCAGGGGCATTTTTCAGTAAGTTAACTGCCTGGGTGTGAGTCATCCCCTCAGTGGAAGTGCCACAGATAGTGACAATCCGGTCCCCAACCTGCAAGGGAGACAAGAAATCAGCCATCTGCTGAAGCAGCTAGGACAGTGGGACCCTGAGACCTGAACAATCATGTCCTTCCCCACCCGGCACATCGTGCACACACTGCTCTCAGCAACTGAAACACAACCAAGAAAACCAATCATTTCAAGAAGGAGCCACGATAAAAAGAAGCTGTCCATGATGACTGAATTCCGTAGCCTCCGGGGGAAGGCGGAAAATCACTCTTCCCTTCTCTTCATGTCTCCTGGGTAAGATACTGCTTCTTATTAAAGAATAAAATACCCGATCTCATTTAGCAACCAGCGTTTCCTCGGACGTTATTATTACACATGTTAGCTGTGACGCTGTCAGCTGTGACTCGAGGCCAAGTCTGGCCCACGGCTTGTTTTTGTTGACAAAGTTTGGATGGAAGACAGCCCTGCTTATTCACTGCTTTCACAGGGCAGGGCTGAGTCGTCGCCACAGAGACCTGCTTGTCCCACAAAGACCTAAGTATTCACCATCTGTCCCGCACAGAAAAGTTTCCTGCTACGTGCTACAATCCATTTTTAAGCGCCAGTCAGTCACAAGTTCAGGTATCAAAAGAGATTGAGCCATTTCTAGTTTGGGGACTACACTAAGAGGTGGTTATGTTTTGAGACCCTTTGTGACGCATGAGGCCACACAGATTTTACTTCATTGAGACTTGAACGGAATATTCACACGATCCCAGAACTGCACGGTTAGCATAGACAGGGCTCTATCTTAGCGTAATCCCTCAGCTTTGATTTTGTATAGTTTGACCACGTTTGTCAACGTAAGTCATATTTATATTAAGCTTTTGCAAAATGGATGATCGATTGCAACATAAATGATAGTTTTCAATTTAATGATGTTAAATTGGCATTTGAGCCAATGACACACGTAAGGAGAAAATTTCGTCTCATACTGGTGTTCTGGAACGTTTTAATTTCTTTCACAGAGTTGCAGACAAGTAAAAAATACTAAGAAACTACAGTAGACCTTCCCCCTTCACCATTTCATTTACTTGTCAATTTGCATACAACAGCAAATTCTCCTCTCCATTTTCTTCACTTTTACTCAAAGCAAGCCCTGTGGTGCTCAGATTAGTGGATTTAAAAGCAGATACAGACATTTAAAACTGGCTACAACAAGTGGCAAGATTCACAGGGTTTATAAAAACTGCTGGATTTGCGAGGGCTGCCAGGGTTATTAGTAGAACTTACTCTGAGTTTCTGGGTCTGAGCTGCAACTCCATTTGGGTGCATCATTGCAATAAATATAGGAACATCCCCAAGCGGGCTGCCCACTCCTCCAGCAATGCTGATTCCCAGTGAGTCAGTAGGCCCCTGCCATGCAAAAGATTAAAATACTTCAGTCGGTGTGGTATTTTAAATTGATGTTTGGTTTCTTTGGCCCCATGTTCTACAGTTAACTCAGGTCTTCGAGGTGTGAGGAAAATGAAGCCCAAGAAAACCGCATTACTTCATTTGACACAGGTCCTTAGTGTGACTTAGGAAAATAAGCATCTGTGCAGGAAATAAAAGAAATCAAAACACATTAAATAAAAATCATGCTGTAGGGAGTGATGAAAAGCGGGTACACTGATGAAGTGAAAGACCCCAATTTTGGAATCAGAGAGATGTGTATTCAAAGCCAGGAAGCCACATTTACAAATGTTGGGACCTGACCAAGTTCAGCCCTCTTAATGAGTCACTAGGCCTTCACTGACAAAACAGAGATGAGAGGGGGCGTCACAGAGGGCTGCAGTAGGTGTTACACGTGACGGCGATAGCGTGACGCTCGGCAGACAGCAAAGGCTCAATAACCTGTCAGCTTTTATGTTCTCTTGTGTGCACGGCTGTCAAGGGAGTCGGTCTCACGAGAATAAGGAGTGTCTGCGGAAGGCAGAGGCTTGCTTCTCAGTGAGAAGTGAGAGGTAGGGCAACACTTTGTGTGGGGTTGGGTGGATGCCATTTTTGGTAATTTAGGATACGCCAACAATGATTTTTCATACGAGGTCCTGTGACCAGGAAATTCAGTAAAGACTACTGTGGTATTACCACTGTATACAACAATAATTTTTCTGATGGTTTGGTAAAATCATGAGAGAGCTGACAGGAAAATACACATGGAGATGCCTTTGAGGTCAACAGAGTTTATGCTGTTTTCTCTTCCCCAAGTTACCTTTTTTATTTCAACTGTTCTTAATCCCTGTATTTCAGATGCCACTGTAAAGTGAAAAAAATATGGTTATTAAAATATTTTTTTGTTCAATTAAATTTTAGTCAGTGCCTGAAGCTGGAATAGGACTCAATGAGATACACTAGTTTTGGGGGGTTTTTTTTGAAAGAGGGTGCTCAAAGTTGCCAGTACACACGATTAAATCTGTCTCAGGTAGGGAATCTTTATTTTTCCAGTTGGAAAAACATGCACACCATCCCATTTCTTCCTTCTTATTCTAATCATTGATTATATAACTGCATAATCCACTTTGAATGAGTCAAGGGCAGAACAGTCTTTGGATAGAAAGACACATGTGCACAGCTGAGAAAAATAAAGTCACGGACACATTAAAAGGAATTCATGGACTTAAGTGGCTAAATTTCTAGAATATTAGTCACATTGCAAACAGAGATTGCCATATGGTTAGTTCTTCAATTTGAACAACTTTCAACCAATGCTCCAAGCCAAAAAACCCTCTGCATCATGATTTCATGTAATTAAAACACAGGAGGATCACACTAATTTTCTCAATCAAAATTTTTGCAGTCTTCATGGAAAAAGAAGGCTTCACTTAATGGCATCTTCTGAATTACTGGTGTTAGATTAAACAGAAAAAGGAAATAAAAATCAAGCACACCAGTCTGCTTAGTAAGAACGAATTACAGAATCCTGATTCTAATGTTTAGTATATCTTACAGAAGAAACAACAAATGGAAAAACTGCCAAACAACAAAGAGGCAGCTTCATATTGTTCAGAATTCTTGCTGATACACATTTTGCACCCATAGTAGGATATGAAATGATGTGGGGAAAGACAGCTCAGAGGTAAACTGAGACAGGGGAATCAATCAGTGTTGGTTACCAAAATTCAAACCAGTAAATCATGCTGAAAATACCAAACCAATCTTACATGCATTCTTCTTCAAGCTACTTTCCAGGGACTCGGAGGTACTGGATCCAGAAAGTGGAAAAGTGAATGATGACAGGCTGCCTTCACTCATCTACAAATACACAACCATTGTTTTAGAAAGTCTTGAAGTAATAATATCCCCTAAATACCAGTTATTTCAGAATTCAATTCTTTTAATGCACCTAGAGAGAAATATCTGTGAAGCAACAGTTAAGCAACAGAGGCATTTGATAACTGGAAATCTAATGATTTTTTTTTCTTTTTATGGAATGATTTGGCTAGTGACATAAATTAAAGCTAAAAGAATGGATGAGACTGATTCCAACCAACTTAATTTTAGTGGATTTTCATAGTTTGATTCAAGCTAAACTTAAACGGATGCTGTGTATAGACTGGGGCTTATGAATAAACTGTAAAATTAGGGCCAGTCAACAGGAAATGAATGGTAGTCTTGAAGGGGTGAGGAAGGGGTCTCTAAGGGCAGCCTGCTGAAGACACAAGTGAGGAGAGGGGCGTGTCAGCAACCCTGAACAGACATGGTGGTGAGGTTCATACACAGTGGTGAGAAGCTTCTACAGTTCACCTTACACAGGGTTTTCTCAGTTGAATACTGATACATGTTTGTTATAAAATACTTTAAAAATGTATCATCTTGGTAGGCTTTATATATATTAATTGGTTAACTTGTGCAATTATGGAAAAAGGAAAGAACAGTTGAAATGAAGTTCCTGAGAATGACTTGCAAACCACTCAAGAGCTCCACCTCGTTCACCTGTCCACGCTCACCCGCTGCTCTTTGCCTGCTCTGCCGACCTGCCAGAGGCCTGGGCTGCGTGCGGATCACCGGCAGGGCCACCCCGGAGTTGCTCTGGCTTGCGGATGCCTCACCCTGACGAACCCCACAGCTACCCACCTGGCTGCTTTGAGAAGGCCTCCGCTCTGAATGGAATGGACCGGCTTTGATTCTTCCAACTTCCAAGGTCACTGTGCCTAGGGAACACTACAGGAGTGGTTGTTTTAGGAAAATGTTTAAGTAAGATGCTATAATCATCTTCAGGAGTACACATATACTCTTTAGGATTTGGTTTTTGAAAGGCATCCTCCTTTTGGATTTCCATAGTCAAGGATACCTCCAGTCCTTTGTGGGAAGAGGCTTTTCTAAAACATAAAAAAGAGTAACAACAAGCTGCAGCAGCAGCCAGCATCTGCCTCGTGACCTCATGGTTTACATGGAGACTGTGCCGAGGAAAAGAGAAACTGAGAATCGAGCAACGGTCTCATGAAACATGGTTTAGATAGGCCCAATGTACTAAATAACTCAGGCCTTAAAAAACAAAACAGAGGGGCGCCTGGGTGGCTGAGTCGTTAAGCGTCTGCCTTCGGCTCAGGGCGTGATCCCGGCGTTCTGGGATCGAGTCCCATGTCAGGCTCCTCCACTGGGAGCCTGCTTCTTCCTCTCCCACTCCCCCTGCTTGTGTTCCCTCTCTCACTGGCTGTCTCTCTCTCTCTCTCTCTGTCAAATAAATAAAATCTTAAAAAAAATAAATATAAAAATAAATATAAAAATAAAAAATAAAAAACAAAACAGAAACAATAAGACAACCATGACCACAACAACTGGGCAAACTCACTATTGCCTCCTGACCAGACCTATTACACAATACTGCAATAAGCCATATTGCTATCAACATAGGAATTGAAGACAACTTCCCTGTGACCTTTGATGCAAAAAATACTATATCGTCTAAGGTGAGAGCACAATGAGGTATTTTGAGATCCTGGGTTTTTGGAGTTAGACATACAGGTGTAAATCCTACTACGTGATTTACTAGCTGTGGGGCCTTAATGGATGTTCACCTTGAAAAGCCTTTTATTTGACATTTAATAATAGAAAATGCACAGTATAACAAAGAGCTATTATAGATTTATTATTTAGAAATATATCACCAAAATATGGCATCTTACTTGGAAATGTTGTCTTATTTGAGATAGCATTTTAAATAAAGAGGATTCGGTGCTTCTTTGACCGCGGTAGCCCACTTAGTGCCCCCTCCTTCTTCCGTCCTATTGCACAGAGTCCTTGCTGCATGTGCCTTTACCTTTAGCAAAGCAGCCACAGCCTCCTGGGTGGCGTTACGGACGTCTTCTCCATTCACCGTTAATATCTGGTCTCCCTGCACCAGTCTTCCATCAGCATCGGCAATCCCTCCTTTGACGATGTCTGACACAAATACTCCGGTATCATTTCTGTAAACATAATTTGGAATTTCACCTCTTTCCTGAGAAGTTTCTCTAATCTGCTTCCTCAAATAAAGTCACTGTCCCCTTTTCCTCTGCTGCCACAGCTCCCTTTGTTGCAAGAGCATATTTAATTCTTAATGACCAAATTGTGAGTTTTTTGAGGTCAGGAACCATGTCTTATTGAACTTTGTTCCCCAGAACTTAATGTATTCCCTGGCACACAGAAGGTGCTCAAGAAATACAAAACAGGGGTACCTGGGTGGCTCAGTCAGTTAAGCATCTGCCTTCAGCTCAGGTCATGATCCCAGGGTCCTGGGATCAAGTCCCACATCCGGCTCCCTGCTAAGTGGGGAGCCTACTTCTCCCTCTGCCCTTCATTCCACTCATGCTCTTGTGCTCTCTCCCTCTCTCTCAAATAAATAAAATCTTTATTTAAAAAAAATACCAGTTTTTTTGTCTAATATCCTTAAGATCCCCCAAAATACTAACTTAAAAAGTTCAGAAGTGAAGTCTTTTGATGCTCCGTTACTGAGTGGGCTGACAACAGCTATGCACAGAACATTAGCAGCTGATGAAGATTCAACTACTGCTAATATTCTTTAAAAGAAATGAAACGCAATCATTTCCGAAAGATCATGAGGTTTGTCCTCTTCAGTTGTACCTTTTCCCAACAATACTTAATCCCAGGCCTTTCCCTGGCTTCTTTTGTAGCTCGACGGTGAGGGTGTCATACACATCTTCCTCTTTGTACGGGGCCTCATCTCTGTAGAGCGTCAGGCGCACTCTTTGTGGTGTCTGTCTCAGGACATTGATTGCTTCATCATGTGTGGCCTTTCTCAAGTCAATTCCATTCACCTGCACGGAAATGGGACACTGTGAGGAGCCAGGTGAGTCAAATAAAGAAAGAGCAATGAGGAAGTGAAAGAAACAGAGAAAGAAACAGAGACCGCTCTCCCCAGAGCAGTTGATCTCTGTTAATTATAAAGGTATTCTGTACCTCTAAAATCTGGTCTCCAGCCCAGAGTCTTCCATCTTTACAAGCTGCTCCTTCTTCATAAACTTCGTGGATAATAATGGCACCCTAAGGGCCCAAACAAAACATACCCAAGCTCTAGCCTGTCTCACCAGGACTGGTGAGCAGAGATGAAGTCAAAACACACTGTACTTTTAAAGACAATGCGAAGGGTTATCTACTCACTGGATCCATAGGGAGTCATATCAAAATTCAAAGAAAAGTGTAATGCAATTTTAGCTACAAGGCTCAAAGAAGTTTACATATCTTTGTAATGACAGGGACGTTTAGAGAAAAAAATTATGAAACATGTAAATCATACATACGTATATATAATAGGTATACATCACCTTTCCTATCTGCAAATATAGATACACATCACTTTTCCTAGCCACAGATGCAATAATTACATTTTAAAAGACTTTTGACATTTAGAAAATTTTGTCTATGATTATCCAGTTTTTCAGACTCCTCTCAATATGGGCCCAACCCAAACATATCCAGTCAGTAAAAAGGCAATTAAAATGTGGCAAAGACCAGAAAACTAATAGAAATATTTTGAACCTAAAGGTCACAATCACAAGTGTAACTATCTTATTGAGTCAATATTCACTTACTCAAAATAAAAGTCCCAGTACCCAATTTTTGGTATTTGCTCTACGAATTAAAATAACAACGAACGATGCATTTTTCTAAGCCTTTATGTTTCATTTAATAAAATGGATAGAACGCTCCCCGACAGAGATCTCTCAGGGGTCCCTGGAGGGGCTGCCTGCATGTCTGAATCGTCTTAGGGAGTGTCCTCACCAGCAGAGTGTCCGACCCTCCAACAATGCTCAGGCCCAGTCCTGTTCGCCCTTTGGAAATCTCAATTGTTGTTTCGCAGCCTGGGATAATGGGGCAGGTTGCAGGATCAGAAGCAAAGATCGCTGGTGTTGATGACCTGCTTGTGCCTGAAAATAAATTTAAGATGAAATGAAATACAAATACAAATTGATCAGACGGCATATATAACAAACTCACCCCCCTGGTTGTCTGTGGGGGATGGAGGAGAAAAAGAGCCCAAGACTTCAGATTTACCTTCATCTTTTAGTTATACTTTAAAAATATCAAACAAAATGATTAAATCATCATTAACTTAGGGTGGTGGGTACAAAGTTACTTTTTGCACTACGGTGTATTTTCTAAATCGCTAGGGATGATATGTATAAAGGAACAAGAGCAGAGAGTTGAACTGGACCTCCAGTTTCATGCTGATACTCTACACTTCACTAGAGCCAAAAAAACTTCTTATGAAATTATGATTTGTACAACTCAGAACTGAGGTATGTGGTGGTCATCTAAAAACACATTCTGGGAAGACCACAAAACACAAAGCACATCAGCACATCAGTAATTCTGCTCATGATGCCAGCATTTCAGGGCTTTTTATGTTTTGGTTTTCCTTTTCTTATCTTAGAGCATCTCTTCTCATGTAATCAAATCTGTGCACATATGCAACTGGATTTAATAGCTGAGTTTATAAAACATCAAGGGAGACTCACATGCAGTTTCTTTCTTTGCATGTCTCCCTTCATGTTTTATAAACTCAGATATTAAATCCTGGTGTGTATGTGCTCAGGACTGAAGAGAAGAGAACAGATTATGAGAGAACAAGGAGAGTATAATTTCACACGTTGTTTTATGATAGTCTTCATATCATGTTTTGTGATATACCAAAGAGCATACAGCACACGTCATGTTTTGAAAAAGCTGAGACACTTGGTAGAGTAGCTTTAGGCAAGAGGCTCTCTTTTTAGGAAATCAGAGACAGACTAATTCTTGCTCCTGAAATGGTAAGAGCAGGTGTAAGATATTTTCTTTTATGTTACATTTTCATTTAGCATTTCACATTTTTATAGAAAATGCTATTTTGGGACGAACACAAAATCGAAAAAGGAGACAACTTTCTTAAAACCTTCTAACATTTCAGTGAATTACCCAGTCTTTCTAAATAAAGGATTACTTTCATCAGATATGTATTACTTTAAGACTTTTTTGTCTAACTATATTACATATGTTTTAAACTGCTGTTTCCTTAAAAACCTGTCAAAAGAACTTAATGTTTCAGTTTGGAGGCCAAGAGATTTTCTTCTCCCATCGTAGAAAAAGCCTATGTGTTTAAGTACTTTTTTCAAAGCTTGAAAGTTACTGTCTTATTAAACACTAGTGTAATTTTTGTCAAAAAGTAACTTAAAGGAATAATTTGCCTCACTTTGCTCGGCTGATATTTTAATGATAAATGCAAGTCTCATCAACATACAACCATTTCATCTATTTTGACAGGATCTATTACACCTAAGTGACAGAACTCAGATCAATTACGCTTACCATAGCAATGACTACTATTTCTAAGAGTTTCTTGTAATGCCAGGAACTGTTGATTCCACCCGTAAAATGGCATCACTGTACCCATTTTACAGATTAGAATACTAAGGCTTTAGAGAAGTGAAATTACTTGCTTAATATGAAAAAGGAATATTCAACATGATATTATGCTTCACTAGTCAAATACCCGGAATCACAGGTACCTTCAGCAAAAGACCTTGGAGAGCAAAGAGTACTACTCCGCTGAGGCTCCGAGTGGGTGGGTGGGCCAACAGCTGGCTAATTTGCAGCACAAAGATCCCCTGCCTAACAGTCCAGTGATCTTTCTTCAGGAGCCCCTCTCTTTATACCATCTTTTCACCAAAATGTTCCCTGATGATGGCCTTCAAACAGTGAGTTACATACAGGCAGGCTCCCAAGGAGGGACCTGCTGCTGGAGAGTTTGAGTGTGTCACAGGCAGGAATCACAAGAGACTGGCCCTTACTTGGGATGGACTCTGGTTCCGGGGAGCCGGAAGACGGGGCCGTCGGAGACAAGGAGCTGCTCTTCTGTTCTCCACTGGCCGTACCAGCCGCTGAAGCCACAGCCTGGGGGTCATGATTCTCAGCACGAATGCTAAGTTTCACTGTTGTCTTTGCTGTTTTCAAAAGGCTAATAAACTGGCAGGGTGTTGATGTGGCAGGGAAACACAATTCAAAAGCAGATTAGTAGACTTATACCAGTAAGTCACTGTTACAGTTGGAATCCTTTTCCTTGTCAGAACTTGAGGGGTCAAGAAAAAACGGTTGTCGTTTCTTTCTAGTTTCTCAGTTGCCTGATATTGATTAAGGCCAAAGTTAATGTCTATTGTAAGTCTAGTTGTGACCATGTTCTTCTTTATATAAGTATAGGGTTTTCAATTTTTGACATTTTTAATTAATCTCATCTGTTTCTCTGGATCCCTACAAACTTAGAAGATATATGGGGTATTTTTCCCACTTCCTGATTCTACTAGGATTTTAAACAGCTTCCACAGACACTTTTAATAAAATGGCAACACTCATGTTAAAAGCAGGGTAAGGAAAACTATGCAACAGAAGAGTCAAGCCTAATGGTAAGTTAGAACATAGACATATGGATTAAAGGGTTCAACCTACACAATTATTAAAGCTGAATTAAAAAAAAATGGTTTAAGCTTCTTGCTGGCCAATGTAGAAATAAAAACATTTGCACACCAAATCTCAAGAGAAACACAGCTTTTTTCTTGCACTTATCTATGAAATGCCTCAAGTGAGATGACTAGTAAGTATTTTGAGGACAAGAAAACTCACAAATAACTGTTTAACCCCAATGAAACTAATGCATTTAATGACTGAGTCTGATTATAAAACAACAAAGTGGATATTTATTGGAGCAAATATTCATAAAAATTCCTTTGGTCTTAACACTAAGTTGACCTTTGTTCAGAAGTTGCAAGTTTTTCTAAGGGAAAATGGAAATGATATTTATCAGAAATGCCCACTGAACATTGGATTTTCTAGACAATAGAAAATACCTTAATATCATTTGACTGGGAAGTAGAAAACAGAAATTGAAGAGCTTCCAAACAATCTCTTCTATTCCTTAATGATATCTGTCTAATATCACGTCTAGTATTGATAGCTACATGGTTCCAATTCCCTATGACACACACACACACACACACACACACACACACACACACACACATGCTGGCCATGCCCACATAGTTATTTGCTTCCTTTGGGAAACATACCTTTTCAACAGGATAGCCAACAACGACTTCATCATCTATAGCCAAAATCTGATCTCCAACTTTGAGCCGTCCATCCTAAATGGAAACACGTTAAGATTCGGGATGACTTTATAGAAGTAATTCCCTTCTCCACCACTTTATGACAGCAAGAAAGCCTCACCTTGGCTGCCACCCCGTGCTCGGTTAGACTCTTTATGATGACTCCACTGAGTGTATCTTCCTCACTGATGGCAATGCCCAAACCCCCTTGATCCTAGAGAAACAGTAACAACTTAGAAAATTTATCCAAAGGAAAATGGCCATAGGTTATATGGCCAAAGGTTATATGGCCATAGGCCAAAGGTTATATGGCCATAACTTCTGAACACTATCTTCTACCCAAGGGCTAAAAAATGGATTAAAACTATTCTAAAGTTCATTAACAGAAATCTCATCTTAAGCAAACTTTCAAACTTTTTAATGGAAATAAATTCTCTTCTATCAAATATTCAAATGTATTCATTCCTCCCATATAGTGTATTTACCATATATATCCAGTTACACATCTCTAGTAACTTTAGCAAAATATCCAGAGAACAAAATGCATTCAATAACTCAATGAATGTACAACATTTGCCAATGTAGTATTGTGAACTGGCTGACGGAATAAGTCATTTCAAACCAAATCAAAGCATCCTGCTTCCTCTTTCTGGCCTACAGCTAAGCAATAACAACCTCAAATGGCCCCTTCATCTCGCCCTTCTTTTAAGCAGACAGACTACAATTACTTCTGCATGCTCTGTCCTTTCTGGGGCTGAATACCCAGCGTTGTTTCCCCAGACACTGGTGTTTTGATCTGGTGCAGAGTGAAAACACTCTTAACGCTGAGGCCAAAGACATGCACTGAAAACCTGCCAAGCCTAGAGAGCCATACATATTTTGTCTATATTTTCCACATTTTCTTTTATCAAGACCAAATGTTCAATAGTATTGGCTTTTGTGTTTCTTTAATGTTTACATTAATGAAATTAAAATAGGGTTTTGAGTATTTTCATTCTGGTCAGAGCTAGCAACCATTTTCGTTACAGTTTCTACTCAGGGAAATGGAAAGCAAAAGAGAGAAAAAGGAAATTTTGCCATGATTTCTATGAAATGTATACATGAGAGACACGCTTGCCATCGGGCATTTAGGATCATGACTATGACAAGGTAAGGCTGCACCATCGTTTTACAGATTATCAACATTGTGGCTTTTCTGAGGTAGATTATTCATGTTTGATGATTTTCAGACTGTCATTGTGCACCTCTCTCTACCCCGATCTCTTTCCAGAGAATCAGTCACATGTGTAAGGCAGAGAAAACTGCACTTTTAGGGTGAGCAGAGCCTGGTTCTCATTTACTTCCTATCTAGCTGTACGAATTTGGATACACCATATAAAATGTCTAAATCTCAATTTTCTTATCTAAAAAAGGAGTAATAATGCAGCTGACCCTTGAACAATGTGGGGGTTCAGGTGTGGATCCTCCTCTGCACAGTTGAAAATCCATGCACAACTTCCAACTCCTCAAAAACTGAACTATGTATAGCCTTGTTGACTGAAAGTGTTATCGATAACAAACAGCTGAGTAACACGTTTTGTATGTTATATAGATTATCTACAGTATTCTTCGAATGAAGCTAGAGAAAAGAAAATGTAAAGAAAATCATAAGGAAGAGAAAATACATTTGCAGTCCTATACTGTATTTATCAAAAATCCCCACATAGAAGTGCACCCATGCAGTTCAAACCATGCTGTTCTTCCCCAACCATGAGACTGCTGTGGGGATCAGGTGTAGTAAGAAAGGGATTGGAAACCTGATGTACTATATACAGTGTTGTTATTACACATGCATTCCTTCTACTTACTACCCTACACGATATAATCAAATATACTTCAGATACATTTTGCAAACTTGCCAGGATTTTGACACCCTGAATCCTGATCTAGTTGGTAAAAGAATCAGGTTTAATGAATAGGAAGGTGAATGTGCTACCAAAAAGACAAAATCCCAGTGCCAACGCCAAATATGTCTAATGTAGCTAAACACTCTATTTGGGATTTTCTATACCAATGGTCTTTCCTATTACCATAAAGAAATATTTGTTTCAATAAGTAACACTATTATTGCCTATTCACTTATCTGTAGTCAGGACAGTACTTCAGGGGTCCAGAGGGCATTTGCTAGTTGTTTACTTAACACCGTTATCATCTTATTCCTTCATGCAAGCTCACAGATTTTTGTCAGAATATCCAGCCCCCTCCCCCTGCTGCCTCGAACAACAGACAGGAGCATGCTCTCGCTCTTGCTCATTCTCTCTTTGTCTATGTTTTGGGTGGTGATTTTATTTATTATTATTATTTTTTAAAGATTTTATTTATTTATTTGACAGAGATAGAGACAGCCAGCAAGAGAGGGAACACAAGCAGGGGGAGTGGGAGAGGAAGAAGCAGGCTCATAGCGGAGGAGCCTGATGTGGGGCTCGATCCCAGAATGCCGGGATCATGCCCTGAGCCGAAGGCAGACGCTTAACCACTGTGCCACCCAGGCGCCCCTTGGGTGATGATTTTAAAATATGCTCACAGACTCAGAGAGGAAATGGGGCTTCCTATCAGTAGTCATTCAAGTCAACCATCCTGGATGTGGACCTTCTGGCCCCAGTCAAGCCGTGCCATGACTGCAGCCCTAGCTGGCAGCTGGGCAAACTGTACAAGACACTGACCAGACCATCCAGCTGAATGGCTCCCAAAGCCCTGACCCACAGAAACAGAGATCATAAATGTCTGTTGGTTTAATATTCTACATTTTGTGGTGATTTGTTATGTAACAGTGGATAAATATCTCCAAGGATGGAGTTTGAATGACTCAATATTACAGTTCTATTCCCATGGCCACAATCCCTAGCTCAGAAGTAAGCACGTGAACAGAGCTGGCTCAATTAGCATGGACTTCAGGACTTCTACCCAGAATTATGGGACAGCCGCTTTCCCACTGGGCCCTGACCGCATGACCTCAACTATGGCTGGCAGCCATTCTAAAACAGAGGAAGACCAGCCTTGGGATACAGCTGACCACTAATGGTGGGAGAGGAAAAGAACTGGCTCTTGATGACACTACTGAGCCACAGATCAAGTATCCCAGAACATCACTGGCCAGTAACCTGAGCCCATAAATCCCCTTCTCTGACTAAGCTTATAGGAGGAAGTTCTTTTGCTATCAGCAACAGGCAGGGTCCTAAAAGGAGCAATAAGCTACACATCTGCATATATAATATGCCCCAACCCCACTTAAATACTACAGAAATAAACACATATATACACATCTACAGACGATCTACTGATATCAGAAGAGTAGGATGAAATATGAGTAAGGGTAATCGGGTGTGAGTGCAGTTTCCCAGCTGACTGCCTAGCTCCCCGCTTCACTGCTGCCACAGGACATATAGTCCATAACAAAAAAAGGTCCGAGAAACACTGTTCTGAGCCTGTTGTTAAAACACCACCATATAGAGAAGGTGAAACAAATTAAGGAAACTTATCTATGGAGTTGTATCATTCAATAGCTAGAAAAGAGTGAAAAGAATTAAAAGTGGGATGAAGCTAAACCACCATTATTATCAGGAGAGCTATTCTGAAGTTGGAAGATTCCCCAAAAATTCAGAAGAGAACTTCTTAATGCTATTTGAGGACTTTCACCCTATAAAACTGTATGGACATGAACCGTATCTCTGAAAATTGCGTAAGGTTGCTTTGATGTACAGGTACTTTCCTAGATAAAATGTGCTTAAAAACAAATCTTTAATCAAAAATACTTTGATAAATTGAATTAGCACTTCAGTCAGTCACTAAGGGTTCAGATTAGACACGTTATAAACTTTCTGTTTATAATTTTATTTTCCCACTTAAAAAAGGGGATTAAAAAGAAAAAAGATAATCAGGGCATCTGGGTAGCTCAGTCAGTTAAGCGTCTGACTCTTGATTTCAGCTCAGGTCATGATCTCAGGGTCATGAGATGGAGCCTGCATTGGGCTCCACACTGGGCGTGGAGCCTACTTAAGATTCTCTCTCTCCCTCTGCCTCTGCCCCACTCTACCCCACCCCCCACACCAGTCATGTGCTCTCTCTCTCCTTAAAAAAACAAAACAAAAACAAAAACAAAAAAAGATAATCGACCTGTCCAGAAAGTTTCTAAGGAGTCAGAACAGAACTAGAAATGATCTGTTACTACAATTTCTGTTTTGAAACTGTTACGAAAACTATTCTCTCCTTCCTGACTCTCCTGCACTTGGCATCTTCCCCTTGTGCACACACAGCATGTAAGCCTTCATCCACTCTTCCCTCCTGCATACTTAGTACGAACTATGCTACCCCATACTATATGAGATAATGGGAGAAAAAATATAACAGTTTCTTCTTTTTCAACATGTTTGCAATACAGATGTATAGAAAATTCACCCACATGAATGTGTATCACAAGAGACATGTTTAAGCCAGGCACTGTTAAATGACAAACAAATGAAGATGTTACTAGTAAGCATTATATAGGCCAAAATTTTGCAGGAATATTTCAAAATAAGCAGACATGAGATTAAGCTAGATCTTAAGTTATACAGGATTTAGATAATCTAAAAGAAAGCAGAAGGGCACCCCAAGGTGTATAAGCAAAGGCAAGGAGGGATGAATTCTCAAAATAAGTCGCCATGGGCTCTTGATACAAGTCAGTTTGAATGAAGTAGAAGATTCTTTTAAGAATCATATAGGTGTTTTGGAAAGGTAAATGGGCCCCAGTTGAAAGCTGAAACAAAGGAATGGAAAATGGGACTTGTAGGTGTAAGACCAGAGCTTAAGTACCAACTCTACCATTTTGAGTTATGAGAACTGTTATAAGTGGGGAAAATAAAAACGATCTCACAGGGTGGCTGAGAAGTAAACAACATAATGCACAAGAGACTTCATCATTAAATTTTTTCAAATAATCATAATTTTTAAAAATACAGGGCAGTATAAATGACAATGAATTGCAGATAAGGTATGAATGTTAGCAGGCTGGTTAATTCTCCCTCCTTTGCTTTCTTGAATTTTGTTTGCAGAGTCGACTAATAATGGTATTCAGAGTGGACAGGCTTAGAGAGTATGCTGTGTCTTTTAACTTGTCACTTTTACTCAGGGCTTCCTCAAAGGATGTTTTTAAGCACACTTTCTGTGGAGCATTCAGAACCTCATGGTTAAAATATTAAGGAAAATAATGGCTTGAACAGTGTGAGGTGTAGGCCGCTTTTAGGCAAACAGGCTTGAGCGATGGAATGCAGAAAGTGCCCGCAGCGACCCCCTGACTGAATACAGACAGGACACCCGCCTCAAAATATTCACAGGCCCAAACTGACCAATGGGTTACTTACAACCAGGCACAGCTACCAAAAAATGGAAAATTCCATACCTCTGAGCCTACCCTCTTACCTTCCCCCTTTAAAACAGCTCCCACGCACAACCTGGTGGCAGCCAGCCTCTCCTCTGCAGCCCTGCCCACCACTCCCTTGAGTGTATTCAATAAACTTCTACCTCCTTTGCTCTGCCTCAGAGGTCTCTGTCTTTCGCCTCCTGCGTCACTGGCTTCTGCAGGATTATCGGCCCACACTTGGGAGAGATACCACACTTAGTGCTTTATACAGATTCTTTCATTCGATCCTTACAAAAGTATTTCTTTTGTAAAGGTTTTATTATTTCCTTATCCTACAGACAAGGAAACTAAGGCCCAGAAAAGTTAAGTGGCTTCAAAAGCCCACACTTGAAGTCAAAGTTGATTGCTTCTAAGGTCAACTGATTTTAAAAGATTCTTGAATACTCCCCCTCATTCACTTTGGCTTTCATCAATAAATACATTTCAGTTACCTGAGTTTTAAGATTTGTTTGAAATCTACACATAAATGGAAGCTTTCTGTGGGCAATAAAATCTGAAGTTTCTTCAAGTTCTTGGATTTCCCCCGCAGCAACTACTTCAGAAAGGGTAGTGCACTTAAGAGATACCTGCTGAATAAGTCGGCAGGAGGCTAAAGACAGACCAGCTCCTACACTGCTGTAGAATGAAGGGAGCTTGCTCATTAGCTTTAAGGATCCCAACAATAACCCTGATACAGGCAGCCCCATTTACAGAAGAGGAGTGGGGACCAATGAGATGAGGTTTCCAAGTGTTTTATCAGAGATAACTCAGAAGGGCCTCTGACAGACAAAGTGGGCCTCAGCGCTCCCCCCCCCCCCACCGCTGAATGCCAGGCCAAGGGAATTGAATTTATCTGTTTGAGAATGGAGGTCCTTGAAAACAGTCTGAATAGGGGATTAAGATGATTAAACATCTACAGAACACCTTAATCAGGTAGCCTAAGGCAGGAGGAGACAGCATGGCAGAAAGCTGCTGTCGGGAAGCAGTTAGGCATCTCTGCCAGCTTATTCTTTCTTAATAATTGTAACAATGAAAGAAAACCAGGCAGTATTTATATGTGAGTGCAAGGTACTGGCCTCTTCACACAATATATATTTAATTCTCACTATAACTGCATGAGTACTACTATTATCTCCACTTGGTAGTGGGGACATTGTCCAGTTTAGGAACCCTGTCCCAGGTCCCAACCAGCAGCTTGTAAGAGGCAAAGGAGACCTAGAAGGTTTGGCTTTAAGTCTACAATCTCAACCACTACAGTGTTTTGCTCGTACTGCATCTGTTTAACAGGGTCATTCCCCCAACATTTCCTGGGCACTTGTTATATTCTAGGATGTTCTAAACTCTAGGTAAATAAATTAGGCCAATACCATGAAAGGATACGTGTTAAAAAAAATGATCTTATTTTGGGCTTTTCTAAAGATAAGCATAAACCTATATTTTTTTTAAAAAAAAATTTATTATAATGAATCCAGCATACATATAAATGCTTCATAATTCACAAATTGTAGGGAAATGACTGCACTGTTAAATACTATAAATTCTGATACTTCGGGATTTAGGAGGAAAAGGAAACAATCTGAAATCTACAGGGGAAAAAGGAAGGTATCTTCTCTCTTAAATGGCAACAGAGTGAGGGATCCTGAACTGAAATGTATGAACTTCTTGGTAGAAAAGGCAAAAGGCCTTAATGACTTCTGTTCTTTTCCTTCTCGCTACAACACAAATTGTGCATAATAATGACTTCTTTTAAATATACTGTATGTAAGACTGGGACCATCCATTTTGCACACGTTTATTGTAAAAACAAAACCAAATCAATAGAATCACAGTCTTTTCCCCCCTAAATGCTTAACAAAGTCTGACTGTGTGCCAGGCTTTATGCCAACTACTTACAAATGACTCATTTAATCTTTACGATTAGGTCAAAGGTAATATTATCATCTCCAATTTACTGGTGAGAAAACTGAGGCAAAAGAAGATCACATAATGTGTCAAGTATGTACCTGGCAAAGCAAGGCTTGAACCCAGATTCTGGAGCCAAGGCTCGTAAGCACCATGGTGCACTGTCTTAAGCTGGAAAGTGGCCTGTGGATGACTTCTCTTCTTTCTGCCTGCAGTAAATATCCCCCTGCTCCATGCCCATCCCCTGGCTTGCCTTCCTCCTCTCGCTGAACACTTTGCTGCTCCCTGCGAATATTCTTCTTCACCCAGACCCGCCCCTGCCTGCATTCCAGCCTGAGCCTGCAGCACCTGAAAGCATTTGTAAATTTCTGTTCAGCAAACCACCTTTATAAAGTGGTCATTCGAAACTAAGGTTCAGATCTTTTCAAAAGTAAATACTTCACTGATGCTGATCAGTGAAACTTCTAGCTATTCGAACTTTCAGTTTTATGAAGGATAAAGAGTATAATTTCTTTTTTTAATTTTCTCCATAGCAGGCCCTTGGTATACGTATCAAAGAAGAGACTGCTAGATGTCCCATCTTGGGATAATCATAAAGACAGGAAAAGCTTAGTCCCTGCTAAAGTATCAATTAACACTGTAATTCTCAAACGTGTTTGTGCATTGGAATCACCTAGAAGGCTTATAAAAACGCAAACTGTGGGTCCACCCCCAGAGTTTCTCACTCAATAGGTCTGGGTGGGCCCAAATATCTGCATTTCTAACAAGATCCCAGGTGATGCTGATGCTGCTGGTCCAAAGACCACACCTCTGAGAACAAGCGAATTAGTTCACTGGTGTAAAAATTCCAATTCAAAGCAGATTTACCTTGGGAAGCTCCAGATGTTGCACATTTTTAAATGAACAGAGGTCCACAGCTGCATCGGAAGTAGTATCACTCCTCTCAGCCTGACAGAGGGTAAATAGACCAAATAGACAACTGAGTGTTTTTGTATTTTTGTTTGCTTAATAAGGACCACTTTAATAAAAATTATTTCATGTGTTATAATTATTAACATTTCATGATATTTATGAACACTAAACTCTCATCAAAATACTAATAAGGTATGATCAGACAAAAAATTTTTTAGAGCACAGAGACACAAAGTGGTTCTCAAGACAGCCTGGATTCCTTCTCTAATGAAATCTAATCGCAGCCCAGCTGCCCAACGGCGAGGCTTACTGAAACACAGGACGCTAGCAGAGGCACCATCCACTACTCTTCCCCATGTTAGTCACAAGGGAATTCAGGAGCTATTGGATGTTTTACCTGAGAATTATTAAAATATTCCGTTTTCTTAAGGGCTACGTATGTGGTACCATTCGTATGAATAAAAATTTTCTCTTTTATAATCTTGAAAAAACACTTGACTCAGTTCACCGTTATGAATGATTTCTCAGCTCATCAGAAGGAGTGACATTCCTGTTATACACTCCTTTAGGGGAGAGTGTTTCTGTTTCCACACCTTCTCGCACTGTAATCATCACGGCTCCTCTCATTTTAATCTGTTCATTCTCTATGCCTCCTTTTGTTCATCCTTAACAAATATCTGAAGCTTTGGCACATCGAAACTCCCACCAAAACACTCTAAATTCTGTTACCCTCTAGCTGCTGCCTTCTCTTTCTTTTTATCCATCATTTGCTTTCTCAAAAAACACCAGTAATCCGCTAGCTGCCAAGTCCAATGGACTCTATTCATCTCCTTACTTGACCTCTCCTCAGCATTCAAGGTTGTAGAATATACCCTTCTTGAAATGTGCCCTCCTTAGCTGCTATGCAAGTACCTGCCTGGTCCCTCCTCGTTACCTCCGTCCACTCTTTGTTAGGCTTCCTCCTTGCTGTTATCAAAGAATTTTGACCTTGGCCCTCTTCTTCTAAGTATTCTCTGTACAGAAAAGCCTCAATTCCCATGGCCAACAAATGACAAATAGGCATCCTGGGAATTCATTTCTAAACTCTAGACCAAATGTCCCAATGTACATCTCTACCAGGCTTTTCAACAGGTACTTCACCCTAAAGCTGCCTCAAACAGAATGTTTTCTATTTTTACAAATATCTGCTTTTTAATTTTTTCTTTTTTGGTAAAAGTCAGCCATCCACCAAGTCACCATGTCAGCCATCTGGAAGCTGTCTACATCTTGTCTGTTTCATTCACCAGCCTATTCCCAGCCCAAAAAGCAGTACCTGGTACAAGGCAGATACTCAATAAATACTTGCTGGGTAAATAGATTCTCAACCACTTGCCGTTCCTCACTGAGTACATTTAGTTAGGGATAAGGTAACGGTAAGTTGGATCCTAAACTTCTGAAACTTCTGACTTAACCTTTTCTTTACTTTTTTCTTTCTCTCTCTCTCCTCCCTCTCCCCCTCCCTCCTTCCTTCCTCCCCTCCTTCCCTCCCTTCTTTCCTCCCTCCCTCCCTTCCTTCTTCTTTTTTCTTTATTTGCATTAGTTCAGGCCCTCTTTATCTTTCCCCTGAACTATTCTGCTAATTTTCTTACTCCTTCTACCTTAACTTCTCTTCCCTGAAGCCTCTGATTTTTCTCTGCACTATTTCCAGAGAAGTGTTTAAAAATACAGTTCTTACTCTTTGAGTTCCCTAAGGCCTCAAAGACAAAGTCTCCATCACGATTCCCATGATCTGACCCTATCTCCTCTTTCTCAGTGACCGTTTCCTCACCAGCTCCCCATTCCCTGCCTCCCCCACTATTCAGTGATGCCCTAGGATTTTCATTCCCTGTATTTGCCAGAGCTTACATACCATTCCTTAGTCCATGCCCTCTGCTTGGAATGTTTCTGCCCCCCCCCCCATGTCTTCTACTTCCAACACATACTTCACATGTCACCTCACCTAGGGAGTCATTGTCACTATCTCTACAGAAGAAGACTTGACAACTTTTTCTATCTTCATTATTCCCCATGTAGACTCTTCATGGAAGTGGTGTGCTTATTTACATGAGTGTTTCTTGTACTAGGCCCCTTGGGGGCCAAGACCATGAGTCATTTATCTTTAACATTCCTGTAGGGACCTATAATTATTTGCTGAATTAATACATGGAATATCAATCTAATCTTCCCAGAGAAACAAACACAAGATACATACCTCCTTATTTCGAGAATTCTCTGAGGTAGAAGGCACAGGGTCTACTGTATTGCCAGGACATACAGCCATCTGACTCACCGCATCTTTATTCCTAAAAGTAAAAGTACTGACCCATCATAGCATAATGATTCATATTATTTTCATTCTTTCACTTGAAGACTCAGAAGGATTATTAGAGAAAATTCTGCAACCCCAAATATCTGGGACTATAACACACATACATTTAGAAATGTTTTATTTTTATTTAAAAGAACTCTGAATTGAAAGACTAACAGAAAGTATTTAGTAAACCAGAAAAAGAAAATGCTTACCTGATAAAAATTATTTTTACTTTAGAAGGAGCACATTTAATAATTGAAGAAGCATTCTGATGACTTCTTCCATATAAAATTTGACCATTGATCTGTGAGAAACAAATAGCATTAACTGAGCTTGAAATAATTTTGCTAATTCTTTTTCATCCTATCTAATGAAAAGGTCATTTTTTTTCTTTCTTTAAAATATTATATGTATTTTCCTTCCCAGAACATGAACCTGACTTTGATAGTAAATAACGACAAGCCCATGTTCAAAGCCAACATTAAAATGATGTGCAGGTGGTCTGATTTCCACAGATGACAGAGGCACCACTTGGACTGACTGTAGAAAAGAAGAGAGTAAACTTCCTGGCAGGCACTGGGCTTCCAGAGTGTTCTGTACAAAGCAAAGGCTCTCCTGGAGGCACTAATGACCTGCACAGATCATCCTGGGAAGTCCCCTGTGGTCATCGGTCTTAGTTAATCTCAAAACTCTGGCCCTAGGACTAGGCCACGGGAAGGAACACCACAGGCAGATTTGGAATTTGGGAAGCAGAAAGTGCCGAAGCAGAACAGTACCTACTGGAAACTTCCAGTCATCTAGTCATTTAGCCATTGCTGACTGAGCCTTCCCAGCCAATGGAGACACAAGAGTGAGAGGAAGAGTATCAAGGCATGTGAATCCTAGCCTCCAGAAGGCAAGGACAAACAAAACAAGCAAATGCAATTCTAAACACTCTAAAGTGTGGCCCAGAAATTTATTCTGTTTGGACGGCTGAGTTACTGTTTTCGTTATTTAGCCTTAACCTTGACCCCACTGCACCCCGCCCCCATCACTTCTACCATTAGGAATTCAACTTCCAGAATGTCCAGTGGGTCAATCTCATTACTGAGGAGTGATTGGTCATTTGGCTTTTCAAAAATTCCTATAAAAATGCAGCACACAAAAAAATGTTTTTGAAGTGTGATCTTTATTACTGTCTTGGGGCAAAAATTGTTTCTGGTGCTACCCAGTCACAACCTTTTAATGGAAGTTAATGGGAACACGGACTCTACTTAGCAGAGATTTGGTTTACAGCCAAATTTGCTGCAGTGCATCTATTTTATTAGGCAAGCAATAGTTTTCTCAGTCACCATATGAGGCCCTGGTGGATTTTCTGGAAACTGATGATTTCAGTGCACCAATTCAGCAGGAGTAAATTCAGCATCTTCCACAAGAACTTACCTCTAGAAGCTCATCTGCAATCTGCAGTCGACCATCTTTCCCAGCTGCTCCATTTGGATCAATCCCCACTACAAAGACACTCATCCTGGATCGGTCTTTGTTCCCAGCAAGACTTAGACCCAAACCACTACGACCTTTCTCCAGTTCAATCATATGTAGCTCTCCTGTTAGGGTTCCATAACGCTCTCTGATATTTTCTACAAACAACAACAACAACATTATAGGTATGAAGTTAACTTATAGCCAACGTTTTACTATGGAAGGTTATTTAGCTTCAAAAAGGGCATTACTTGGACCAAAATGTAAATCCTTGGCAGTTAAGAAAAGCTAAATAATCTGGCCACCTAAGTGTCAAGATGGGTTTCCGGGAGTACCCAATCTCTGAGGAATTTCTTTGCATGCAGAGTGGAGGGTCTGACTGATCAGTTCCCCTGGGTGATTCACATTAACAAACTCTCAAAAGACTCTGATTAAAACGTAGTGCCACTTTATCATTTGCAGAGAAGAACAGAACATTCGGAGGATTTACCTTCACTGGTCAGTGGAACATTTTCTCCCATAGGAAAATTGGCATGTGTTCACATCATGTTGGGCAGCTGCTTGGTACATAGATCCAGAATAAAGGGAATGCAGTTTGTAATTGCACAGAGCCATCAGGCCGGGACAAATCAATGTACCTGTCTCTGCTTTAGACACATGCCCTAATTAGATGAGACCATTCATCTCTCCCATCCCACATGTTCAAAAGGTAGAATTTATTCTTGATTCTGAGAGGACAAGGCTACATGCAGGTGCCCTAGGCCACAGGAGCCAACACTAATTTCCAGCCCTGTGAGGGGGCCATCCTGAAGGTCCAGCCCAGCTGGGCCCAGTCAACTACAACACCATGACACAATAATAAACTATTCCCTTACGGCATCAAGTTTTGGGGGTGGCTTGCGACATGACATTCTGTCTCATGTTTTCCTCGGAGTACATTCTGGCCACCTCAATAGATTAGCTGTATACTCATTTTATTGAAAATTGACTTAGAAAAGCACAAACTTTACAAATCATCTCTTAGAAATGTTACTATGCAGCTGATGTCTTGTATTCCATATTGATTCTTAACTGCATTAACTTTATGAACTGTCATTTCCTGATTCCCTCTAGAATCTAGCAGCACAACTTTCACACCCTGTACACTTCCTAAAAGCATATACCACGGCTTTCTTAAAGGAAATAATTATGCTTTTGAAGTGAAACCTTTAAAGCACTGATACATTGGTAACTTTTCACTAAATTTTTTAATATTTCCTTATAAAAAGGCTTATTTCATTAGAAAAAAAGAGACACCCCAAATGATCCTAATAACAGCTGCCTTTGAATGCTTCCTGTGCATCAGATACTGTGGTTAGCACTCCTCAGACATTTCAAATTTAATGTTAGCAACCCCAGGTAAGGACTGCATTTTTAAAAGAAAGGTAGCCCATAGGCAAAGCCTTAGAAACAGTTATACAATGTGCCAAATGCCCCAAGTTTTCATCTCAACAATTATTCCATGTTACCACCCTAGTATAGAAAATGCCAGAGTTCAAGGCAAAATATCAACAGCAATCAGATTTTACAATGAGGAATCTGAGGTCTGCAGAGGGGCAATGATTTGTTCAAGATCATTGGGTGGCAGATCCTGCAGTAGCTTCAGAGAGAATGCCCTGCCCTCTTTACTGCTCACACAAATGGTAAAGTGGCCTTTAGAAGGAAGGGTCATTTAAAGAAAAGGAAGAACACGATTTCATGCCTTGGGAATGTGTGGTGTATTCAGGCAAAACAAACAGTCTTTTTTTCCAAACAAAATTGCAGTATGTATAACTAAAAGCTGAAACATGCTTATCCATCCAGGCCTAAGCTTCGAGAGACCCAGAGCTATTAATGTCTCTTATAACTCAGTGGATCACAAAACACAACTTACTCCAGCTGTAACCAAACTCATCTTCTTTGTCCACATCTTCTGAGATTTTGCTTGCAGATGACTGTGTAAGATCACCGCTCATTTCAGCAAATGCTGAAGAAGGGGGCGGAGGCACATTGCACAATGGAGCCTTTTCTGGCTCTGATTCTGACTGACTGGGTGCCTGTGGGAACAAGAAGAATGCAGTGGGTATGTGCAGTCCAAGGAAGAAAAACTTGAGTAAAAGAAATAAAAGCATAATGACAAAAACTGGCTTTCAAATATCTGACACATAAATAATGGGAAAAAATATATAATGGTAGACAGGATCCAGGTAAAGTTTAAATATACTAAACAAAATATATGTTCAGAGCATAATTCATTAAACTGTTACTTGGTATTTTAGGCCAATGAATTCTTCAACTTGATAGCTTAAATGACATGAGAGAAAAAAATGTACGAACCCCCTCTTTTGGAAAAAAAATTCTCATTCAAAAGTCATCATAGATACGCAGGGGTCTGGGTAAGATTTTGTGGGTCTAGAAAAATCTTCCAAGAAACTAGAACAAAATTAACACATAAGGTAACCAAGCAATTAAAGAAGTTCAGAGGTTGCTAGTCAGACTGTATATATATATATATATATATATATATATATATATAAAGAATTCTTTATTGCTACCTGAATCCTCTCTCCAGATGACTCTTAACAAACCCATGAAAATGAGCATAACACATGCAGGCCCATCTACTACGGGAGCCAGTTTGTTAGCAAAGAGCACACAGACTCCGATCTGAGGAGCTGGTTTTAAGGGACAACGCCATCATTCCCTTGCCACGGCAGCTCGCAAGGTAAATGAGACAACATGAGGGATCACTGCAAACAAACCCAAAGTGTGGCATACTTGCTGTCACTGAGGGCTATGGGTCCTATTTCAAAAAAAGGACTTGGCATCAAGTTCTTATATTACACATTACCAAATAGAGTATCAGAGTTCAAAAAGCCCATAAGTCACTGAGTTCGTTTTATTCACTTTGCAGATGAAAAACTTGAGGCCATGAGAAAATTTTGTTCAAGATCACACTGATACTGGATTCCTTTTGCCTTAATTCTTAATCCAATGATCTTTCCATTATGCCATGCTATCTCCTCCAATTTCCATAGTAAGACAGTACCTAATTCAACAGCTGGAGATACTCAATGTAAGTTCTAACCCTGGTATGAAGCTGTCCCTGAGGCCCTCAACCTACATTTTTCCTATCCTTATTTTACCTTTTATCCATATAAAAATCCCTCTCATATACCTCATTTTGTTTTATATGTGTGTATGTGGAAAAAGACTGCAATTTCAAAAACTTCCAGGGGCGCCTGGGTGTCTGCCTTCAGCTTGGGTCATGATCCTGTGGACCCAGCCCCGCATCGGGCTCCCTGCTGAGCGGGGAGCCTGCTTCTTCCTCTCCCTCTGCTCTCTCAAATAAATAAACAAAATCTTTCCAAAAATTTATAAATGAATGAATGAATGAATAAATAAATAAATAAATAAACAAACTTCCTATAGAACATATCAAATGATGATCATGAATAAATATTTAGGAATTATTAATTGTTGTCAAGAATCAGAATCCCACAAAATATACCTAACACTAAAACTATGTAACACAATGTGATCTTTCTTTGCTGATTCAGAAACCACTTCAGGATTCCAGGCAGGCTGCCCCAAAATGAACCTAATAAACATCAAGTACTGTTTCTCTAGTAAAGTAAAGGAGAGCTGAATGGTAGAGACTTACAGGCAATAGATTTTCAAGTTACAGAACCTACTCTTTTAAAATGTTTGGATTACACACAACTGGCCACACAAACAAAAAGTACCAGTTTAGACAAAACCCTGTCATCTTCCCAAATGCTGTGCCATAAAATTCTCAAATCGACAATGCACAAATGAGATGACCAACAAACAAGAAACCTCATTTGATCCAATCCAGGTTCATTTAACATACTAAGGTTGGGGCAGGGAGAATATGTAATTTATATTTTTTCTGGTTAAAAAAAAAATACTTCTCTATAGTAACAGAAAATGTTAGCAAGAATAAATTAAGCCCATTTGATTTTTAAAAAGGGGAACACAATCTGATTTAAACTTCCCATAATTTTAATAAATTTATGGATGCGAATGTAATAGATCTTCTTCACAACTTTCCTGAGCTGCCATTTACCTTTAAAAAAAACAAAATCTGCCAGTCTAAAAAATTGTTCAGGATCTTACTTACGCACAACGTTTTCACATTGTGAGTAAGCTAAAATGGCGTCCTAACATTACTGATTAATCATAAAACAAACACGAGCCTGTATTTACAAAAAGGGGCAATTAGGTATAAACTTTCATTCTCAATGAGATCATGTAATTAGCTTATTGTTGACACTTCTTAATCAAAAACTAATGATATATACTATATGTTGGCTAATTGAAAATACAAAAAATTTTGTCACATAAAAAAATTATTAGTGAAAATATAACTCTTTAACAAAGATCGTTTAGCCTTCATTGGCAAAACAATGTCAAATGCGCTTGAAATCACTCCATGCCATGTATGCACACAAGTATAACATACACACATAGCACACCGTAACACACCTACTTATTCACAAAAATTTCACACTGAGACAAACCTTAAATGGTGTGGGAGCAAAAGGGTTAGTTGGGGAACAACGGAAGGTAACTCTACTTGAATTCTGTAATTCCTACAGTAACAGAAAACATACTCCTTCAGACACAGCATCTTTGGTTATCCATATTACAACAACATGAAAATCCAATGAATATTCATAAAATGCTTCCTGAAATTGTTGAAAGCTTTCTTCCTTATCATGATCAAATTATAATATATAAGTTCTTGTAAGTTTTTGTTTCAATTTTGGGTTTGAAATTTCATCAGAATATGAGAATATCCACGTCTAGGTTTACAAGCATTGAAACAGCTCCATGTTTCCTGATTCAGGCATTTTCATGGACACACTTTATGAACATTCAACACACTCCTGCATATACGCAATTATTTGTGGAGTGATTAACGCACAGAAGGACTTTAGAACCACCTTGTATAAGTCTGAGAAGGACTTAGACCAATACAAGGCTTTAAATAAATTTTGTGTGAAAGTAGTTCATACATTTGGCAATTAACAAAAATTTGCAAATCAGAAAATTTAACTCACAACGAAAGAGAGGAAAAGCAATTGGACTCACGATTCTCCCTTACTGTTCAGGACAGACATCTAATTTCAGCTATAAATATGAATATGGTCTGGCAAAAAAATGTGCTTAAGAAAGAATTTGCATGCCCACTCCAAACACACAGTTTTGTTTTGTTTTTTCTTCCCTGCCCAAATTTAGTAAACAGTGAACCAGGACAAAGGCATAGTAACAAAGAACGAAACATTTGCAAAAGGCAATGGCAAGACAATGGCATTATCCAACCTTGTCAGCGTTGAACTGTAGAGAATCAGCAAATGGGTTAGTGCTGCTGAAGTTGTACTTAGGGTAAAGGTTGTGCGGCAAGGAAGGCAAAGGGGATTTCTAAAAGGAAACATAAGAGGCGCTGAGCGCAAAAGAAATGTATTTAACACAACTCAGTTTTAAGAGCAATGCACTGATTGAAATAACAGTGTGAAACTAGATCCTGTCAGATCTAGAGATTAATAACAACGTCATATTAAACAGTCGAGAACTAAAGGTTTACCTCTAGAGCCCTGCATCTACACCTGAATCTCAATCTGGCCATAAAGGAAATGAGTTCCTGAAATTGATACCAAATTTCTTTTCTTTTCACTATCACAGAGAGATGCAAATAAATTTTGCCCACTTTATATATTCATCTATGTTCCATGGATATCAGTAAACAGGTATCAAAATTAAAACCATAAATTTTTTTTGTTTACATTTCAAAGCAAATTATGTTTTGTAAAATAGAAAGATGGTCTATCTGTTCCAGAATGCAAATTAAACATTCGTCTGCTAGTTCACTGGTAACCTTCATGATTCTTTTATCTTGTTTCCCAGGAAGGAATATTTTCATACTTAGACTAGAGATTAAGGTGGCTTCAGATCAATAATTTCTCATTAAAAAAAAAAAATCAAAACAATTTTAAAGAAATGAACCACTGTTCAGTGGTGTTCTCTATTTCTGTCCACTTTTTGTGGAGGTAGAAACATTGATTTTTTAAAAAAATATTTCCTATAAAAGTACCCATATTGGGAATTTATGAGGCTTTGAATATATTTGAAGTCCTGCCTTAGAGTGATTCTCATAGATTTTGTGGCTTGCTTGAGATATGCCCTGAGCTAGGACTATTGGAGTTGAATATACATATTAAAGGCAGGATGACTGCCAGAAAGAATTTAGCATTTTCATAGTTTAAAAAAAAAAAGAAAAAAAGGAAAGTAATTTCCTCAGCACAATAAATTCTTCTCCTTCTTTTCATACCCGCTATCTTTTTTCTTTTATTGACTATATCTTTCAGGGGAAATTGCAGACATTTAAAATTCATTTTGGCTCCAATTAAATGTTTGTGTTACTTCTGTCTATAAAAAAGTCCTACTGGCAAGCATCAAGAGTAGGGAGAGGTTGTCATGTGACACCACCCTGTCTGGGAGAACACTCTGGAAAGACTCTATCCTCAGTACGCCTGCACTAAAGCTTATGCCACATTACCCTTTCAATCTGCTCTTCTTGCAATGTTTTTCCTACAGAGGGAAGACGGGAAAAAGAAATGGGCACAATGACATTTCTGCTCATCTCAACTTTCTCTCTGCTTTTCAGTTTAAATGTCAACTCCTGCTTTACAAAAGAAAAGATCACGAATGCCAAGGAACACGACCATTTATTAAGGTGGAAAAAATGACTAGGCAGAGATTAAAAACATATTCTAGGCAAACTAACTCAATGCTATGGAAGTTGGAAATTATATCCAATCCTCATACATACAATTTTTAGGCTTTACATTTCCTTTATAATTCTGTAGAACAATAAAAAAAAAATAGAACCATAATGGCAAGAAATGGAGTATTTAGAGAGAGCTCTAGTTTTTTGTTTTGCTTTTTTTATCTGTTTCAATTTCCAGCTCTTATAGGATTAGAATTTGGCCCTGACAGCAGAGTATTAAAGTACAGCATGAGCACAGCAAATGAAGTGGTAGATCTATTACTATGAAAAGATTTATAGAAACAGGCCATATTTCTTATTAAAAAATCAATGATGAAACTCCTGTTTATAGTTCTAAGGGGCTGATAGGAATGGAAATGTTATTAACTAAGAGGAAGCACAGGGAAGACAAAAACATTATCTGGCCCATATTAACAGGGCCTATCCTTTGGGAAGATGATACAGTCCAACTGATGGAATGGTCAGTAATAAATCAGTAAATATGGAATTTATTATTAAATATTACTATTATTATTATTCTCAGTTCTGCAAAGTTCTGATTCTTGAATAGTTTATGTGCCAAAGAGACTGTATTTTCAGCCTATGTATGGGATTTTTTTGAAGTTTTATTGCATCTACAAATAAAATATTTTCCATTAAGAAGCTCTTATGTATTTGTGGGGTTTTTCTCTTTAGATTACTGGAGACATGATTATTTCGCAAGAAGTAAATCACTGAAAATCAAGGATATTTCATTTTAAATGCGAAAGTAATTCTGATTTCCCAAAGCTGAATGCATATGCAGAGGAGGAAAAATATCTTTCCTCTATTCATCTTAAGTTCTCAGCTGGATCCCTGTAATAAAAAACAGATCAACAAGAGAAAAGTATATATATGTATTGATTTAATGTTAACTTTTATGGACACAGAGCCTTTAAAATATAGTGCAGACCTGGGGGGCCTGGGTGGCACAGCGGTTAAGCATCTGCCTTCGCTCGGGGCATGATCCCGGCGTTATGGGATTGAGCCCCACATCAGGCTCCTCCACTATGAGCCTGCTTCTTCCTCTCCCACTCCCCCTGCTTGTGTTCCCTCTCATGCTGGCTGTCTCTATCTCTGTCAAATAAATAAATAAAATCTTAAAAAAAAAAAAAAGATAGTGCAGACCTGGAATTTCTTGACACTAGGTTTGCTGAAGAGTGGAAAATCAGGGAAATTTGATAGGACAAAAGAGTATGAGCTAAGGTGGGGAAATGGGGGCAAACTTAGCAAGGTGTTTTCATTCGGACCCTTCCCAGTACCCTGCATCTCTGGAGGTAAGGATGTTCCTTTCCTTCCGGTACGGAGAGGCACCTCTCACATGAGGGTTTTTATGACCTGCATCACAGGAGAAGGGGGAGGTCAGAGTCCTTCCAGCACTTGTCTTTTCCTAAATTCCTTCAGCTTAAAATATTCAGTATGCCAGGGTGCCCTATTTTGGGGCAGTGTGCCCTGAATCCTGTCACATGTAACTTAACTAAACATGTCACTCTAGGCAAGATTTCTCCTGGAATAATTGCTATAAAATCAAGCGTCATTATATCTCAGATAGTAAAACAGGAATATTTTCCAGGTGTATGAGAAAAATATCTTCCCAGCTCATTAGAAAATGTGACTGGCATTGAAAGAAATGTTTGAAGTTTTTAAAAGTACTATGAAGAATCCTATTCAGCAGTTTACAGTATTGTCCTACATGATATAAAAGTTGGAAATTAAAAATAAAACAAAAGCAATAAAACCCACCCACACACACACAAAAAATAGTTTTAACTTAACCTTAAACAGCCATTCACCAATACCATCGTGCTGTATCTATGTTTGACACAACAAACGGAAACAAATGTGGAAAGATTTGTAGTTATTTAAACAAGCTGAATACCATTTGAAGAGAATGCAGCATGATGCAGCCCGACCATTTGGCAGATTTTCTCATCTGAATGGATAATTATTACCTAACAATAAACAACTGAATGATTAAAAACTGCAGATGTGAAGATAACTGCTTACATTAAGAACTACTAAATTCATTTCTTACAGTAAACCCAGACCAGAGCTACACCTGTCTTGACAACAAAAGGAAGGACCAACAGGATAAATTTGGTCACTCTGAATTCCATTGCACAGAATACTGACAAGTTCCTTTTACTGATCTCATCTACAGAGCTGGTCCCTACTCTCTTTCCATCATTCGAGCACTGAGTTCTTATAGTCTTAATTTTAAAATGATAAATTATAAAATAATTATATATTTTAAAGTTTTAGATAGATCCATCTAATTTCCCTCACATATGTTGACATTTTCCTTTTAAAGACAACCGAACCTCAAAGCTAATGAGCAGGTATTTCAAAGAGAATCAGTATGACAGGGGTTGTTTTGTTTTGTTGTCACTAAAATCCAGGAGTAGAATCTCTATGAGTTTCAGGACATCTAGGAAGCTCCTGAAATGCTATGCAAACTTTTCTGTGAACGTGTATGTTTCTGAAAAACTTTCCAAGGGGTATGTGGCTCAAATATGCTTAGGAACTGCTGCACATGCAAAAAACCTTTTTCACTGAGACATAAAGAAGGAATAGTAAAAAAAAAAAAATAGTTTTAAACTCTTGGCATAATTTTCATCTTCGGAATCATGAGGGCATATCAAATACACAAAGACTCAGTATCTTCTCCATCAACAACATTCATTAAATGCATTCATTGTATTTTCTAAAATATTTTTAAAGCCATTTTATCTGTCATGACTGATGGTAAAATGGGTTAGTAGGTTTCTGTCCACCGGGGGCTATCCAGTGATGAAGAGCTTTATAGTGATCGTGGCTGGGAAGCAGCAGCTATGAAATCGCTCGTATATAAACATACTGCTTAAATTTCCACTATGTAGAATGTTCAGTGGGACAGACAAATACATTCAAGATGATTCACAGGTGATCATGGGATTGCATACTCTGGAAATTCTGTTTAGAAGATATATGCATAAAGAAAATGTAATCTCTCTGGCTTCTCAGGGACTCAGAGGTCACACACTAGTAAGCTAAGTCATTATATCACATTCCTCTTAACAATTTATATATTTTGTGACTACAGTGAATACTAATAATTATCCATCTGGATACATGGCCACCAATGGATCCTACTTCTGTGTGTTTTCAATAGACTTGAAGTGTTTATTAAATATGGTAGAAGGGATTTCCAGGACAACTCAATTAAAAAAAAAAAAAACAATATAAAATTTTAACAAGTCTCCTGAGATTTCAAGACTGGATATCTGCTCCTAGAGACAACTTGGCCCTTGATACGTTAGATTCCAAGTTGAACATTGCTTGGATTTGCCTACCTTGCCCTTTGTGTTCGCTTACCCTTGGTCTGTTTATAATGCTCTGTACCATAAAGACTACGGGGTTGCCTGCTTTCCGAATGGCTTCCACAGCTTGCTCATGGCTTGCATCTCTGAGGTCCATTCCATCCACCTGCAATGGAAGGCCTCAGCTTAACATTTCAAGAAGCTATAGAACAACAGAACAATTTGTGGATCTGGAGTTCTGAGGATCCTGAGGGAGGCTCCTGGAAAATCTGCTTCAGAATCAAGAATACTTGAGACTACTCGTGAAACTCCAGAACTTTGCATTTGTCCAGCACACTTGTGGTCCTTTACTTTGGACACTGATTTCTGTCCCCATAATCAACTGAAATAGTCATCACTTGAAGTGAAGGCTCTGCTTCTGCTTTCCTTACACTATCAGTTGTTCCTTTAATAAATCAAAATCATTAAAGAAATACTATAAGGGAACGGCCTCGCAGCGCGGTCTTCATCATGAAAGTCACTGTACAACATTATCTCCCAATCCATTATAGACTAGTTTGGGAAATGGGTGGATGATGTTTTGTGTGTTTCTCTCTGAACAGGGAAGCTTGAAGTGAAAAACAAAATTCTGATGTTCAGAAAAATCAGGTTATGGCAAGATTAGTTTTGCAGGAGAATCTTTGTAGTAGACATGACAGGAGCTGAAAGCCAAGAAATTGTGCTTGTTAGTAATTCTTCAATAAATAGCTTGAAAATGAATGCTATTTTGTAACTTTTTATTGACCATGGCTTGCCTGGGTGATGATCAGTTTAGCTTATGCACTATATGAACAGGAAGGAAAATAGTTTGAAAGGCCAAATGCTAATCCTGCCAGAAAACTATAGGATACTACTATCATTTTATCATTTGCAATTACCACAATAGGGCATATACAACAAAATAGCAAAATCGGAGTAGATACAATTCTGGAAAAGAAAATTAATTATTAGATCACTGCATAGAACATTATCACCTTTAAAAGAATTACTGCATTTAATTGAAAACCTCCCCCAGATTGATACTTAGATAATATAATATGCATTTCAGTGCATATTAAAAATGGCTTTCATTTTTTGTAGAATAGAAGTTAGTATTCAGGTCTACTATATATTCCATTTGTGGAAACATTTAATAGGACATTAAATATCTTTGCTCAAATCCAAAGAACTCTATACTTAGAATGGAATACCTTGCAGGCCTCGACTTGTCTAGTCTAAATACTTTTTCAGAAACTTGGCAGAGATAGGTTTCAGAATCCCCAGGATTACAGGCGCCTAAGGCTTTCTTACTTACTAGAAAAGCCCCCATACGTAACAGCCCTCAACAAACCACTGCTAAACAGCACACAGTACTTTACAACACACACAAAAAATACTCTCTTTTCAATTTGAAAAGGATGCTTTAACTCACTCAATACATTTATATAATATTTTAGTGCAAACTGTGACCAATCCTTTCTAGAAAGATGTATAAATATTTCTTACTTTTTCTCCTTAGGTCAAAGGTATTTAATAGTGAATTTTCCATAAAATAAACTGCCCTGTGATAATCTGAAATTGGGAATTTTAGATAGTATCCTAGCTAAACAAGAGTTTTTTAAAAAGGGGCTAAGATATCCCCTAATGGAAGGTAAAGATGCGGGAAGAGAGAACAAGCCCATCATTCTTCCTTATAAATGGAGGAAAAAACAAGACAAAACAGACATGGCCCTTGTGTCCTCCCAAGTCTCAATCCTCCTCCCTCTTCAGTTCTCACAGATAATCAACCAGTAAAGGACTAAATTAGTAAATCCTAAAAATGTCCATTGTAAAGTTGCGGTTAATAAGTTGTAACCTTCTTCTACACAGTCGATGTATTTTAATGGTATGGATTTAGATTTAATTTATATGGATTTAGAAAATGAGAGACAATCACTTGTATAAAGTAAATGTAACGGTCCTTATAGTAATAAAGAAATAAAATTAGAAATAAAGAAATAAAATTTCTTCTGGGAAGTTGTCTCTTTTACTCTACTCTATAAATCCTGACAACTTAGCAAATCTGGGTTAGGTACCCTCCCTCTACCCTATTAACTAAAACTACACTTTCCCTGATCAAAAAATTTATCACACTGTTCTGAAGTGACTCGATTACTTGTTAAGTCTGTCATGCTTGACAGGCAGGCATGGTGCCTTGTTTACTATGAAATGCCCAGAGCTTGTCATAGCATCTGGAATGCAACAGCTGCTCCAGGAGTATTTGCTGAGTAAATGAGTAATGACCATGGGAGAAAAGACTATTTAAAATATTATACTTTGCTTTGAATTAAGAGATTAGGAACAATTTGACCAAATACTTCTCCTGCATATACCAAAGTTACACATACATGAGTGTGTAAATACACACACATACACACACACACACACACACTCCTCAGTGATGAATGGGTACAGCACTGAGAAGGAGGAGGAAAATCTGAGCCTGGATTGTGGGGATGGGAGCATTTATGTAAAAGATAATCAGGGTAATTAGCATAAAAGATTTACGGAAAAGATTCACTTGGAAAACCATCTTACCCAACAAAGATAGTCTACAATGAAATGATCATGACAAAGCATTTCTTAAAATAAAATCTTACTGGAGAACTTAGTTATTATGTACATATTTTGTGCATGTATACATAATTTCAACCAATTCAATTTTTTTCCCCAGGAAATTTGCTTTGTTCCTTCAAACAGAATTTCATTATTTTAGCTCAGGGCCAAAGTTTTTTAAAATGGTTATATCTCCAAACATCAGTCTCTGAATCAAGATATATAATCTGTCACCATGCACGAAAGAGAAAAATTGTGGATGAAATGGAACATGTAAGAAAGAAATGCTTTAACCACAAACACATTTTACTTTCACGTTGGGTCAAGTGACCGGTGTAAAGATGATTCCCTTAGTAAAGAGGACAGAATAGGTGAAGAACTTTGGCACAGAAAGCTCACTAGAGGGTACCTCTACTATTCTATCTCCAGGTTTCAAGGTTCCATTTTTGCCAGCTGGACTATCTTCAAGAACATGTTTGATGAAAATGCCCCTCATCACTTCACCGTTGCTTAGACGACTCCCCATGCCTCTTCCACCAACAATGCTGATGCCCAAGGATTTGCTTGGTTCTCTCCAAAGTTCAACCCTATAAAGATTTAAAAAAAAAAAAAAAAAAAGGTAAACTCTTGTAAGAAAGCTTATGGGGGAGAAGCCTCACAATGCTGGGTTTTGCATTGATTTTTGGATAGGACACCAAAGGCATAAGCAACAAAAGACAGACAAATTAGACTTAACAAAATTAAAAACTTTTGTTAATCAAAAAATATTATCAATAAAGTAAAAAGGCAACTCATAGAACAGGAGAAAATATTTGCAAATCACGTTGTGGATAAGGGATTGATATCCAGAATATAAAGAGAACACCAAAAACTCAACAATAAAAAAAATAAACAATCTGATTTAAACATAGGCAAAGGAACTAAACAGACAGTTTCTCCAAAGAAGATATACAAATGGTCCATAAGCACATGAAGAGATGTTCAATATCACTAATCATTAGGGAAATGCAAATCAAAACCACAGTGTGATACCACTTTGTACCCACTGGGATGCTACTATCAAAAACAAAGAAACAAACAAAAACCACCCCCCCCCCAAAAAAAACCCAAAAAACCAAACCAAAACCAAAAAAAAAACCAAAAAACAGACACCTGGGTGGCTCAGTTGGTTAAATGTCTGCCTTGGCTCAGGGCATGATCCCAGGGTCTGGGAATCCAGTCCTGCATGTGCTCCTTGCTCAGCAGGGAGCCTGCTTTTCCCTCTCCCCCTCCCCCTCTCTCCTGCTCATGCTCTCCTGCTCTGTCTCTCTCTATCTCTCTCTGACAAATAAATAAATAAAAATCTTTAAAAAAAAGAAAGAAGAGCAAAGAAAAAAAAGAAAAGAAGTGCTGGCAAGGAGAAACTGGAGCAATTGGAAACTTGTGCACTGTTGGTAAAATGTGAAATGTTGTACCCACTATAGAAAACAGTATGGATGTTACTAAAAAAAATTAAAAATAAAACTACCCTACGATCCAGTAATTCCATTTCTGGGTATATACCCTCTCAAAATTAAAGAAAGGTGTCTTGAAGAAATATTTTTACAGTCATGTTCATAGAAAGGTCATTCACAAAAACCAAAAGGTAGAAGCAATCTAAAGATGAATGGATAAACAAAATGGTATATACATACCATGGAATATTATTTAGCCTTAGAAAGGGAAAAAATTCTGATACATGCTATAATACAGATGAACCTTGAAAGCATTATGTTAAGTGAAATAAGTCAGCTAGGTGAAATAAAGGACAAATACTATCCAATTCATTTATTTGATTTATCTAGAATAGTCAAATTCATAGAGACAGAAAGGAGAATGGTAAAAAGTTTCATGAGACAAATGAAAATGGAAAAACAACATACTAGAACTTATGGGATGAAACAAAAGCAATTCTGAGAGGGAAATTTATAGCAATATATGCCAACATTTAAAGACTAGAAAGATCCAAAATGAGCAACCTAACTCTATGCCTTAATGAACTAGAAAAAGAATAAATTGACTAAATTCAGCAGAAGGAATGTGAGAGTAAAGATGACAGCAGAAACAAATGAAATAGAGGACAAATAATAGAAAAGATTAACCAAACCAAGAGTTGGTTCTTTGAAAAGATAAACAAAACTGACAGACCCTTAGCTACACTAACCAAGAAAAAAGGACCCAAATTGACAAAACTATAAATGAAAAATAAGACATTACAACTGTTAACAGAGAAATTCAAAGGATCCTAAGAGGCTATTATGACCAACTATACCCCAACAAACTGCACAACCTAGAAGAAATGGAAAAATTCTTAGAAACATAAAACTTACTAAGATTGAATCAGGAAGAAATAGAAAATTTGAATAGACCAATAACTAGTAAGGAGATTGAATCAGTAACCAATAGCCCCCCAACAAAGAAAAGTCCAGGACCAGATGGCTTCACTGGTAAATTTTCTAATCACTTAAGAAGAATAAACACCAATCTTTCTAAAATGCTTCCAAAAATCAAAGAGGAAGGATTGCTCCCAAACTCATTGTACAAGACCAGCATTATCCTGATACCAAAATCAGAAAAGGTCACTACTAGAAAAGAAAACTACAGTACATGATATTGCTGGTGAATATATATGCAAAAATTCTCAATAAAATACTAGCAAACTGAATTCTGTCGCACATTAAAAGGACCACTCACCAAGCTAAAGCAGGATGTATCCCTGGGATGCAGGGATGGTACAACCTAGGCAAATCAACCAATGTGATAAGTCACATTAATAGAATGAAATAAAAGAATCAGATGAACACTTCAATAGAGAAAAAAAGCATTTGACAAAAACAGACATCTGTTCATGATAAAAACTCTTAACAAATTAGGCATAGAAGGAACATATCTCAACATAATAAAGAACACATATAGCAAGGCTACAGCTAACATAATACTCAATAGTGAAAGGAAGAAAGCTTTTCCTTTAAGATCAAGAAAAAGACAAAGGTGCCCACTTTCACCACATCTATTCAACACAGTACTGGAAAGCCTAGCTAGAGCAATCAGGCAAGAAAAATAAATAAAAAGTATCAGGATTGGAAAGGAAGAAGTAAAACCATCTCTATTTGTAGATGACATAATTTTATACATAAAAAATCCCAAAAACCCAATAAAAAAACTGTCAGATCTAATCAATGAATTCAGTAACGTTGTGGGGTACAAAATTAACACACAAAAATAAGTAGCATTTCTATACACTAACAACAAAGTTTCTGGAAAAAATTGATCTCATTTACAATAGCATAAAAAATAGTAATACATTTAAAGAAGTGAAATATCTCTACTATGAAAACAAGATATTGATAAAATAAATCAAAGAAGAAATAAATAGAAAGGTATCCTATGTTCATGGGTTGGAAGAATATTGTTAAAACGTGAAATAATCTCAAAAGCCGTCTAGAGATTCAATCCAATTCTTATCAAGATTCCAATGGCATTTTTAAAGAAATAGAAAAAATACTGCTAAAATTTATAGAGAATCACAAAAGACTCTGAATAGTCAAAGAAATCCTGAGAAAAAAAGAACAAAGCAGGAGGCATCACACTTCCTGATTTCAAACTATACTATAAAGTTACAGTCATCAAAAGAGTATAGTAACAGCATAAAAACAGACATGTAGACCAATGGAATAGAATCAAGTGCCCAGAAATAAACCCAAGAATGTAAGGTCAACTAATATTTGAGAAGGGAGGATAGTCTCTTCAATAAATGGTGCTGGGATAATTGAATATTTACATGTAAAAGAATGAAGGTGACCCATATTTTACACCACTCACAAAAATTAACTTGGATTAAGGACTTAAATGTAAGACCTGAAACTTGTGATAATCTTTTTACACTACATATAAAATCAAGCGAACATGCCATATGCGTTAAACTTACACAGTGATGTATGTTCAATTATTTCTCGATAAAACTAGGGAAAAAAGAAAGTAGAATGGTGGTTGCCACCAAGTTTGGGGGAGGCAGAAACTGGGAATTATTATTTAATATTTAGTGGGTACAGATTCTCAGTTTTGTAGGATGATGTAAGTGTTCTGAAGATAGATGGCAGTGATGGGTACACAGCAATGTGAATGTTCTTAGCCACTGATCTGCATGATGAAAATGGTTCACACGGTCAAAAATTGTAACTAAAATTTTAAAAACGATGTAATAAAATGTGATAAAAGTTCATTTTTGCCAATTTTGTCAATTTATTAAGGGTTTGCCAGTAGTAAAACAAAATCATTTTAGTTTCCCAATTTTGTGTTTTATAGGGTCTGATAAACACTAATGTATTTCTGAAGCTGATTTGTTACAAGTAAATACTGGACTCACACTCCAGGCTGGGACATGGACTGATATAAAAGTACCATTTTCCAGGAGCTCTAATACTGCAGACATTAAGTAATCAAGAAATTCAACTACTCCTGAACAGATGGTAACTTCTAAGCTTGGCAATCAAATCAAGGAAAAGAACATTCCTGCACATGCTATGTCAGAAGCTTGTCTCTGTGGAAGTCTTCTTTGCCAAGGCAGACCCAGTAACTAACAGTCAGGATGTAGAAAGCAGTGGCTGACAGTATCCTACATGATTTGATCCTACCACCACCTCCCTAAATTCATCTTCCACAGCTCTCTGCCCTCCGCTCTTCACTCCAGCTACCACAGCATCTTCTCGATATTCCTGAAGCTCATCAGGCATGCTCTCCTGCTTTGGGGCGTTGGTGCTTGCTACTTCCTCTGCCTTGAATGCACTTCCTCCAGCCATGTAATACAGACACTCAGATTTAATCACTGCATATAGCTGTAAGAGCTCTGAATGCATTAAGTTCCTGTCTTATGAAAAGACTGGGACATAAGAATAAGGTCTTTTGCAGTGAGGTGTCTGGCTGAGCGGAAAAAAAGCAAAGAAACCTAGCAGAGAGCTCTGGGATAATGAGACTGTAATCTGCTCTGTGCTAAGTCAGTCTGGGACATTAAATCAGAGAAGAAAGCATGGTCTAAACATACGCCCTCAATTTGAGGAGCTTTGAGGAGCTCCCAGAGGAGAGGAAAGATTGAAGTAAGGACTCTTGGGTATTGAGGGAGGTCTGGTAAGAAAAGGCTGGGGATAAAAGATCACCAGGGATAGTGGGGAGACAACAGCCCCTGGTCAGATGGAGGCACCTGAGGTCAGTGTTTTTTTTCCTTATTAGAAATCTATAATCCTAGAATCTCTATGTATTTAGTTTGAAAGGATGTCACCATGCTCCTGAATCTTAATAATATTTGTGTGAATAGTTTATTTATTTATTTATTTTTAAAGATTTTATTTATTTATTTGACAGAGATAGAGACAGCCAGCGAGAGAGGGAACACAAGCAGGGGAAGTGGGAAACGGAGAAGCAGGCTCATAGCGGAGGAGCCTGATGTGGGGCTCGATCCCATAACGCCAGGATCACGCCCTGAGCCGAAGGCAGATGCTTAACCGCTGTGCCACCCAGGCGCCCCATGTGTGAATAGTTTAAACTAGTTAAAATCCTAGTCATCATTTTCTTTCACTCTGGTAATTCTGTGAAAGACAAGAACCAAAATCCTAACTTGTTTCTTAAAGCAGTTTCTAAGACAACATGGCAAGGTAAAGAAGTCAGTATATTTGGCCATTTGTAGTAAATATTCAAGAATTCAGAACACATACATAGGACTACTTAACCCTTCTCTTATAAAGGAAAAAAAAATAAAAGAAAGAATGAAAGAAAATGTCTCCTAGGGTTCTTTGTAGTTAGTGTGAATTGGAAAGTGGTTCTTATAATTTCTTAAATAATAAAAATAATAGCAGCAAACACTCAAGAGCTTATCAGCATTATTGTCTATGTGAATTCCACATACTTTCATTTAATTCTCACCTCATCCTTATGCCATGGATACTCTTATTATGCCCCATTTTAAAAAGGGAAGAGGTGCAGTTAAGGTTGAACAATGTTTGGATAATAGCCCCGTACACCTACACGGGGTCTGGCAGCTAGTGAAGTGTTTTCCAATACAGTGTACTCTCTGGAAGAGAGGCTGTAACTCCTTAAAATACTGGAGAAATGACCTGCCAAATGACCACAGTGCTGAGGAACCTGACCGCCTCACTGAACGGAACATGGTAAACATTCCTTGAACAGAAAAAGGAGACCTATAAAAGCAAAGTTTAGAACATGTTCAGAGTTAGTTGAATGGAAAAATGGCAGCCTTTCTTGAGCCCTATACGCAGGCTTAACAAAGAATGAAATTCAGAAAAGCAAAGGTAAAAGGGCTCTGAGGCCAGGATACCCAAGCTCTGAACTGAGTCCCTGGGTTCGCGTCCTGATTTTTTGCTACTTAACACAGTTGTGTGACCCTCTGCAACTTATTTAGTCTCTCTCTTACCTTCCTCAGCTGTGAAATGGAGCCGGTAAGTCTCTTTATATCAGAGTTCGCTGTGAGGATTAAATTAATGAATGTATGCGAAGTGCAAAGTGAAGCTTGGGCATACAGCAAGCAATCAATCCTTCATTACTCTTATTATGATGCTTGGGATTATGATTACTGAAGCAATGTAAGCAAGATACAAAATTCAACCCACATGACAAGTGAGAAAATGTGCACCCCAACACCTTGATCTTGTTTTGCTCATACATTGTTTATTAAGACAAGATACCATTTTCTCATTATCAGATTGACAAAAATGTGTTGTTTCAATGATCATATTATGTTATAACAAGGATGCGGGGAAAAGGGAACTCTCATATACTGAGAATTGAAGTAAAAATTGGTACAGCCACCTTAAAAACAAGTTGACAACTTCTGATAAAGTAAATAACACATTTAAATCTATGAGCCAGGGGTGCCTGGGTGGCTTGGTCGGTTAAGTGTCTGCCTTCGGCTCAGGTCGTGATCTCAGGGTCCTGGAATGGAGCCCGGTGTGGGACTGGCTGCTCAGCGGGGAGTCTGCTTCTCCCTCTCCCTCTGCCTCTCCCCCTTTTTGTGTGCTTTCTGTTTCTGTCAAGTAAATAAATAAAAACTTTTTTTATTTTATTTTTTTTACATGGTAATAGTAATTGTTTTTTTTTTTAAATGATTTTTTATTATATTATGTTAGTCACCATACAGTACATTCCCGGTTTCCGATGTAAGGCTCGATGATTCATTAGTTGTGTATAACACCCAGTGCACCATGCAATACGTGCCCTCCTTACTACCCATCACCGGTCTATCCCATTTCCCCACCACCCTCCCCTCTGAGGCCCTCAGTTTGTTTCTCATAGCCCATAGTCTCTCATGTTTCATTCCCCCTTCTGATTACCCCTCCCCTTTATCCCTTTCTTCTCCTACCGATCTTCCTAGTTTTTATGTTCCATAGATGAGAGAAATCATATGATAGTTGTCTTTCTCTGCTTGACTTATTTCACTTAGCATTATCTCCTCCAGTCCCGTCCATGTTGTAGCAAATGTTGAGAACTCGTTCTTTCTGATAGCTGAGTAATATTCCATTGTATATATGGACCACAACTTCTTAATCCAGTCATCTGTTGAAGGGCATCTCAGCTCCTTCCACGATTTAGCTATTGTGGACACTGCTGCTATGAACATTGGGGTGCATATGGCCCTTCTCTTCACTACGTCTGTATCTTTGGGGTAAACACCCAGTAGTGCAATAGCTCAATTTTTAACTTTTTAAGGGACCTCCACACTGTTTTCCAGAGTGGCTGTACCAACTTGCATTCCCACCAACAATGTAGGAGGGATCCCCTTTCTCCACATCCTCTCCAACAATTGTTGTTTCTTGCCTTGTCTATTTTTGCCATTCTAACTGGCGTAAGGTGGTATCTCAGTGTGGTTTTGATTTGAATTTCCTTGATGGCTAATGATTTTGAACATTTTTTCATGTGTCTGTTAGCCATTTGTATGTCTTCATTGGAAAAGTATCTGTTCATATCTTCTGCCCATTTTTTGATTTGTTTATTTGTTTCTCGTGTATTGAGCTTGAGAAATTCTTTGTAGATCTTGGATACCAGTCCTTTATCTGTAGTGTCATTTGCAAATATCTTCTCCCATTCCGTGGGCTGCCTCTTAGTTTTTCTGACTGTTTCCTTGGCTGTGCAGAAACTTTTAATCTTGATGAAGTCCCATAAATTCATTTTGTCTTTTGTTTCTCTTGCCTTTGGGGATGTGTCATGAAAAAGGTTGCTTTGGCCGATGTCGTAGAGGTTGTTGCCTATGTTCTCCTCTAGAATTTTGATGGATTCCTATCTCACATCAAGGTCTTTCATCCATTTGGAATTTATTTTTGTGTATGGTGTGAGATAGTGGTCAAGTTTCATTCTTTGGCATGTAGCTGTCCAATTTTCCCAGCACCATTTATTGAAGAGACTGTCTTTTTTCCACCGGATTTTTTTTCCTGCTTTATCAAATATTAGTTGCCCAAAGAGCCGAGGGTCCATTTCTGGGCTCTCTATTCTGTTCCATTGGTCTATGTGTCTGTTTTTGTGCCAGTACCATGCTGTCTTTGTGATCACAGCTTTGTACTACACCTCGAAATCCGGCATTGTGATGTCCCCAGCTTTGTTTTTCCTTTTCAACAGTTCCTTGGAGATTCGGGGCCTTTTCTGTTTCCATACAAATTTAAGGACTATTTGTTCCAGTTCTTTGAAAAATGTCCTCGGTATTTTGATCGGGATAGCACTGAAAGTGTAGATTGCTCTGGGTAGCATGGACATTTTAACTATGTTAATTCTTCCGATCCATGAGCATGGAATATCTTTCCATCTTTTTATGTCTTCCTCAATGTCTTTCAAGAGTGATTTATAGTTTCTAGAATATAGGTCCTTTACATCTCTGGTTAAGTTAATTCCAAGGTAACGTATGGTTTTTGGTGCTATTGTAAATGGGAGGGATTCCCTAATTTCTCTTTCTTCGGTCTCGTTATTCGTGTATAGAAATGCAACTGATTTCTGAGCATTGATTTTGTATCCCGCCACGTTACTGAATTGCTCTATAACTTCTAATAGTTTGGGAGTGGCTTCTTTTGGGTTTTCCATATAGAGTATCATGTTATCTGCGAAGAGAGACATTTTGACTTCTTTGCCAATTTGAATACCTTTGATCCCTTTTTGTCGTCTGATTGCTGTTGCAAGGACTTCTAGTACTATGTTGAATAATAGTGGCGAGAGTGGGCATCCTTGTCGAGTTCCTGATCTTAAGGGAAAGGCTTCCAGCTTTTCCCCATTGAGAATAATATTTGCAGTAGGCTTTTCATAGATGGCTTTTATGAGATTGAGAAATGTACCTTCTATTCCTACACTCTGAAGGGTTTTAATCAGGAAAGGATGCTGTATTTTGTCAAATGCTTTTTCGGCATCGATTGAGAGGATCATATGGTTCCTGAGTCTTTTCTTGTTGATATGATGTATCACGCTGATTGATTTGCGAATATTGAACCACGCTTGCATCCCAGGTATGAATCCCACTTGGTCGTGATGGATAATCCTTTTAATGTACTGTTGGATTCTATTAGCAAGTATCTTGTTGAGGATTTTGGCGTTCATATTCATTAGGGAAATCGGTCTGTAATTCTCCTTTTTGAGGGGGTCTTTGCCTGGTTTGGGGATCAAGGTAATATTGGCCTCATAGAATGAGTTTGGTAGCTTTCCTTCTGTTTCTATTTTTTGAAATAGCCTTAGGACAATAGGTATTATTTCTTCTTTGAATGTTTGGTAGAATTTCCCAGGAAAACCGTCCGGGCCTGGAGTTTTGTTATTTGGAAGGTTGTGTATCACTGACTCAATTTTTTCATAATTAATTGGCCTGTTTAAGAAATCAATTTCTTCCTGTTTCAATCTTGGTAGTTTATAGATTTCCAGGAAGGATTCCATCTCTTCCAGATTGCTTAGTTTATTGGCATATAGCTGTTGATAAAAATTTCTAATAATCCTTCCAATTTCAATGGTGTTCGTTGTGACCTCTCCTTTTTCATTCATAATTTTAATAATCTGGGTCCTTTCTCTTTTCTTTTGGATAAGTCTTGCCAGTGGTCTGTCAATTTTATTGATTCTCTCAAAGAACCAGCTTCTAGTCCTGTTGATCTGCTCTACTGTACTTCTGGTTTCTGCTTGATTGATTTCAGCTCTAATTTTGGTCAACTGCTTCCTCGTGCGTGGATTAGGCCTGTCCCTCTGTTGCTGTTCCAGCTTCTTGAGGTGAGAATATAAAAACTGCATTTTAGATTTTTCTATTCTTTTGAGTGAGGCTTGGATGGCTATGTATTTCCCCCTTATGATTGCCTTTGCAGCATCCCATAGGTTTTGGACTGTTGTATTTTCATTCTCATTGGTCTCCATAAATTGTTTAATTTGATTTTTGATTTCCTGGTTTATCGAGTCATTCCTGAGCAGGATGGTTCTTAGTCTCCAAGTGTTTGAGTTTCTTCCAAATTTTTCCTTGTGGTTGAGTTCCAATTTCAGAGCGTTGTGGTCTGAGAATATGCAGGGGATAATTTCAATCTTTTGGTATCGGTTGAGACCTCTTTTGTGTCCCAGACCATGGTCTATTCTTGAGAATGTTCCATGGGCATTAGAATACAATGAGTATTCTTTGGTTCTGGGGTGTAGTGTTCTATATATACCTATGAATTCCAACTCGTTGATTATGGCATTCAAAGCCTTTGATTCTTTGCTTAGTTTTTGCCAGGGTGTTCTGTCTATTTCTGATAGTGGGGTGTTGAGGTGCCCTACTATTAATGTATTTTTATTTATATGTCTCTTTATTCTGGTTAGGAGTTGGCTTGTGTATCTTGCTGCTCCCCTGTTAGGGGCATATATATTTATAATTGTCATATCCACTTGTTGAATACTTCCTTTAAGAATAATATAGTGCCCTTCTGCATCTCTAACTATAGTCTGTAGTTTAAAATCCAGTTTATCTGACATGAGAATTGCTACCCCAGCTTTCTTTTGAGGTCCATTTGCGTGAAAGATGGTACTCCATCCCCTTACTCTCAGTCTGAATGCATCTTTGGGTTCGAAATGAGTCTCTTGTAGACAGCAAATGGATGGGTCATTTCTTTTTATCCAATCTGCAACCCTGTGGCATTATGGGAGCGTTTAAGCCATTCACATTAAGACTGAGTACTGAGAGATATGATTTTAATGATGCCATGTTGCCAGTAAAGTCTTTGTTTGTATTGGCTGTGACTTTCTGTTCTGTATCACTCTTGGGGCCTTTTTACTTTTATAGAACCCCCCATAATATCTCCTGTAGGGCTGGTTTCGTGGTTATGAAATTGGTTAGTGACTGGCGATTCTGAAATGTCTTTATTTCTCCATCAATTCTGAATGACAGCCTTGCTGGATTAAGGATCCTTGGCTGCATGTTTTATTCTGAAAGAGCTTTAAATATGCTCCCCCAACCCTTTCTCTCATTCCAGGTCTGTGTAGACAGGTCTGACGTAATTCTGATGCCTTTGCCTTGGTACGTGAGAAATTTCTTTGCCCTGGCCGCTTTCAATACTGTATCCTTGGATCTACTATTTGCGAATTGCACTATGACGTGACGTGGCGTAGGTCTGTCGTGGTTGAGCTTCGGAGGGGTCCTCTCTGCCTCTTGGACACGAATGTTTGTTTCCCTCACTAGATTAGGGAAGTTTTCAGCTACAATTTGTTCAAATATCTCTTCTAGACCTCTGTTTTTCTCCACCCCCTCGGGGATGCTGATGATTCTAACATTGGATCGTTTCATTGAGTCAGTAATCTCCTGTAACCTACATTCATGGGCTTGGATTTTTTTAAGAGCAGCTTCTATTTTGGTTTTTTCCTCTATTAACCCATCCTCCAATTCACTAACCCGTTCCTCTGCTTTTGTGACCCTGGCCGTCAGAGCCTCTAGTTTTGCCTGCATTTGGCTCATAGAATTTTTAATTTTTGTCAGATTCGCTCTCATTTCTGTCCTTAGGGATTCTATATTCTCAGTAACCTTTTCACTAATACTTTTTTCAATTCTACTCATCATTTTGACCATCGTTACTCTGAATTCCATTTCTGATAATTTGGTTACATCCATAGCCATTATTTCTGTGGCACAGGCCACAGACTCACTGTCTTTTCTTTGCTGGGGGGGGCTTCTCCTTCTTGTCATTCTGATGAGGAGAGGTTGCGGGGTTGTCCAGAGCCCAAATTATTGACTGGGTCCCAGGCCGTGCCCCTTGTTTTATAGGGATCTTAGGGATTTGGGCTTCTTCTTTAAATATTTTATTTATTTATTTATCTGAGAGAGAGAGACAGTCAGCAAGAATGGGAACGGAAGCAGGGGAGTGGGAGAGGAAGAAGCAGGCTCCCAGCGGAGGAGCCCAATGAGGGACTCCTTTCCGGAACGCCGGGATCACGCCCTAAGCCGGAGACAGGTGCTCAATGATTGCACCACCCAGGCGCCCGGGTTGTGGGCTTCTTGATTTTTCAGCCTGCCTTCTGGGGGAGGGGCCTGCCTCGCTGATACTCAGGCAACCCTGTTTGGGTAGAGTCTCCGTGTCCCCTGCGAGGGGGGATGGGGATGGGCACTCTCTGAGCCAGTTATTTCCAGGCTTTTGTTCTCTGGCGGCTTTCCCTGGCAGTTGGCTATGCCTCTTCTGAGAGTCAGAGCAGCAGAGGCTGAATTGTCACAGAACAGAGGGATTGCGGCCCGTTCTCCACTGATGTTCTGGCCACTTTAACTCTGTTACTGTTGGTGCTGCTCAACCCTGCAGCGTCCCGGGATGTGCGCCCCTCACCCGGCGTTCCTGCCCTCACTTCCAGGGCCGGCGCGTCTCTGTCCTTTGTGTTTCTAACGCTGCCATCCGCCAGCTTCCCCACGCGCTCCCGGGTCTCCCGGTCTCAGTCTATGCCCGGTGAGCACACCGGGATTCCGGAGTTCCGTGAGAAGCCTGGTTGCGCGTGCACCCGGTTCAGGGTCTCAGTCTGCTGTTTCGAGGGTGCCGACCGTGAGTCCGCCCGCTCCCCCGTGCAGGTGGCTGCCGCTTTTGGTGCCCGAACGCGGTGGCTCCCTCCCCCTTCCGTTTATCTTCCGATATCTGTGCGTGGTTTCACGGCTCCACCTTTTTGTACCTCAATACTCAGCGCTGGAGATGTTCATTTGTAGAGATCCAGATGTATCTTCCTGCGTCTCAGGCTGATTCTGTGGTTATTTAGGCTGGTCTGGTACCTATCCAGCTCGACTCAGGGGACCTGCTGAAAAAGGGGTCCCCTACTCCTCCACCATCTTAACTCTTCTAGCATAAAATATTTTTTTAAAACAATAAACAAATCTATGAGCCAGAAATTCCTCTTATGGATACATACCTAGATAAATTCTCATAGATACATGTATATATACATAAGGAAATAGAAGTATTTATTGTACAGAATTATTATAATAGTGAGTAAGTGTTAAGTTGTCAAATATTGACCTGGGAATAAACGCTGGTGTATTCATATATTGAAATTCACTGCCATAACTACACTAAATGAATGAAGTAGCAACATGATAGATGTCCAAAACACTGGACTGAGTGAAAAGTAACAAGCTGGAAAGTGATACACAGAGCATGCTACCAATTCTGTAAATGGAAATCCCATGCAAAATAAGAGTAACAGCTTATTTGCGATCTTAAAATTTATAATTTGCTAAAAAATATCCTCTATTTCCACACAAAGTAAACTTCTTTTAACAGTATAAATGAATGTCCCATCATGTTTCCCATGTTGTAAAGCATATTTGTAACACTTGCTCCTCATTTACTAAAAGTTCTAGTTATTTTGGTAAGCGCTCTCATACTATTCTGTGAATTTTTCCCAAAAAAAGTACCTTTGTTAGTGAGTGCAGGATATCTTCTTAAGATTTCTGGAAGTTCCACATATATTTTCTCTGTAAGGTAGTTACTACCTTTAGAGAGAGCTCAGGCTAATGTGAAGACTAAAACTGAGGGCTAAAATATAAAAATCTTCCAGTTCAGATGCTACACCAAAATTTTTCTCATAATAAAATTTCAAATTGATTCCTGTGTCCAACATTTTCTATTTGCTAGTTATTAGTGATGATGGTGATTATCAACCGGGCCAACCACTGAGACTGAGTGCTCAGTCTGCACAAGGAACCATGCATTATCACGTTGAATTCTCCATATTTAAAAGATTCGATTATTAATCCCATTTTACAAATGAAGTAACTGAGCGCTAGCAGACATTAAGAAATTTATCTTAGAAAGTGTTGAAGTTAGAATTCTAAGATGGCTGTTACGGACTCCAAACATTTTGCATATTGCCTTCTGAAATCTACTTTTCCTCCAACAGCATCATTAAAACTGACAAATCTATCTTTTTCTTTGCCTGTGATTACTGTCCTCCAACAAAATTCAAGTTTATCATTATGATCACCAGCTACAAAATAATTTCATCTAACTCACTTTTGCCTTTATCCTCATATAAATAAGAAACAACATAATCTATTTTCTTCCATAGATCTTAGCATTCATATTCTGTTCTCAATGTGAGTAATGATGTAGATTTGATTTAAGTAGGCTAAATAGCTTTTTAAAGAATTCCAATCAAAAAGTCATTTTAAATGGCTAGAAATGCTTACTGTTTTTTGTGAAAGCTACATAATATGTTTTCTATACTTTGAATAGAGCTCAACCTAAAAATGTTTAGATGTAAGCAAGGGAAATCATCAAAGTGTATTACAACTCTGAAGAGTAGAAATTTTTCTCTCTGGAGTATTTTATGTATTTATTGTAGAATAAATATTAAGTTTTTCCTAAGTGCAAGAAACCATTACGATGGTCACCTGTGGATCTGTTTAGAGGGGATAGCCAATGACGACTCATATTTTACACTTATTTACAATACCTTTTTTTCTTAAATTATTTTGTGTGTCTCTACATCTTGCTTATCCCAGTACATTTTATTTCCTTGAAGGCAGGATTTAGGGCTCATACTCCCCTGTTATTCACAAAATCATCTTCATCCATAATCAGGACTCAATAAATTCCTATGAAACTGAATGTGATTGTACTCAGCATGAACACAAAAATATGCCTTAGTGATGCATAGCGATATATCTGAACATATTTAGGAAAGCTATCTTTTCTACTATATACGAAATTGGTTCCAGACAGAGCATGGGTTAAAATAACTGCAGGCTGTGATAACAAGATGCTTTTACACACACACACACACACACACACACACACATTTTGAATATATATGCTACAAATGCTAGAGAAAATTTAAATTAACATTTGGTGGTAAACCCAAGATCGAGCTCTATAGAAAATATTATCCATTCCCAACTACTTATGCATAATTTTCTCTAGTTAATTGTAGTTAGCCCCTACTATGTGTCAAATCCTTGTATACATGTTAGGTTAGATCCTATGTAATAACACATTGTTCTCTCCACTGCACACAGGAAGAAATGGAGGGTAAGGGATATTACAACGCCTTGCCCTATGTCACAGTAGCAAGTTGTAATCCAGTACTCAAAACCACACCTTCCTATCTTTAAACACTGAGTAGGCAGAAGACAGAAATAGTCCTTACCGCCTGGGCTGGTTCCAATTACTGTATGCTGCATTTTGAAGCTCACTTTCTTCTCCCTCTCCTTCTTCTCGCTCTGGTAGTTCTGGAATGTCTCTGTTAAAAATTTACACAGTGAATACTCCAAAATCCTAGTAAAACTGTGCAAGTTTTTCTTATATATACTTTATTATCAATTTGTTAAAAATCAGAACTACTTCATATTTTCACCATACTTGGCCAATTTTACATTAAGGGGAAAAGAAAACCTGATCAAATGAAAATAAAAACCTGACATTAGAATAAATCTACCATAACGTAGTCTGGATATAGCTGAGTGCTAAGGTTCTTAGCTAGTCTGTTTCTTTCCCAAGGAAACATGGGAGATAAGAAAAAGGAAAGGGGAAAATACCAGAATTTTAAAGAAAAATCTTCGTTAAGTATTTCTTAAACATAACATATGAAAGGTAGAAGCACCATGTGGGTTATAAGCGTATACAACCCTGATCGACACCTGCCTTGAAAGAACTTATCAAGGCAGAAATTTAGCATCCTGTTTCCTAAGGATGGTCCAGTGTTTTCCCTTCAAGAACAGCAGAAAATGCTTAAAGTCCAACTTCAGTCATCCAGAAGGGCCACACACAGAATACTCCTTACAGGAAGCAGTTTACAATGTCCTTGTATTTAAGGTCACTTTTCAATTTCCATAGGAATTCAGACTTTGCCAAATGCCAGGCATGTAACAAAATGTGTCCAGTCTGTTAACTAATTGTAAATTAAACTATAAATAACCATATCGATAGTTTGTTTTTTCAAAGGTATACTTTGTATCAGTGAGCGACATTGTAAGGGCAATAGAGAATGGTTAAGTCAATTATGGTGTGTCCTTATGCTGTTAGTTAAACTTGGCTTTCTAAAGATGAATGTCCACATATTCCTTTGAAAGCAAAGAAGGCTATAAAAATTCTGATATTCTGATTTAATAAATGTTTGCAACTGATTTATATAGAAACTGAATAGTCTAAAGAAAGTATACCCTCAAATTATATCCATTCTCCAGTGACAGGAATACTGAACTCTGTCAAATCACATAACCTTTAGACTCTGAGATCAGAAGTCATATAACCCAGTAATTGTCTGTGTTTGAATATGTTTCACAACATCTTTGGAAAGCAACTAACTGTCCAAGCTCTCCCTGAACATCTCATTCTTCCTTTGACCTAAGTGTTAGGTTTTTCTTTTCAACTGCTAAGAGAAAATCTATCTGCCTAGCTGGACTGCCCACTGTTGTATGCTGGAATTCCTCTCCTGAGCAAGTTGAGGAACAAGGTTCTCAATGAGGCTGGGATCCAACAGCCTACACCTGACAGTGGGACAAGACTTTTGGGAATGAATCCAAAAAAGGGATTTTATTTTATTTTATTTCTAAAAAGGGGACTTTTGAAAAGGATGCTAAGAAGCAGACTGAGAACGAGATAGACGGAGGGAAGCTGTATCCTGAAGATGCGGGGCAGAGGTGAACACGAGCTCATCCTCGGGAAACAGAGCTAGAGGGAATAGGACAGAAGAAGCAAGGTATGGAATACAGACAACAATGAGAACGTAAAATGAGTTCCTAAAATATTCAGTGACAGCCATGGGAAGGGGGGAGGACCTTACTGATCAAGTCCAAGCTCAGGGAGCTACACCTCAGATATACTGGATCACATGTTTCTGCTTTTTTAGCTGTAAGAATATCCTGAATATCCTGAATCCTTTGATACAAAAATCCCATTTTCTTCAAATGATTCTAGAATCCTTGAATCCTTTCATCAACCCAGATAAGCTCCTATAAATGTGTCGACCATTCCTTATTCCTCTTAGAATGTGGTTTACAGGACTCAAGTGTCGTGTGCCCCAAAGAGCGAAATGGACCATTTCTCTTTGCCCAAACTCACCCGGCTAAGAATGAATTAGACTTCTTTGCGCCTGTGTTTGTTGACAACCAATGACATTTCTAGCAACTATAATAACTAACTCTACACACCTGCATGAAGATACCAGACATTGGCACAAAGTCACACAGTAAAGTAACAGAGGTAAAGTATGAACTGAGGCCATCTTGCTGCAAAACCTGAGCTCTTAACCTCCACGCCATGCTGCCCCATATTTTTATAAGGGGCTTGTATATTTCTTCTTTGAATCCGATGGTTAAGGACATGGAACCTGACTGCTTATATTCTAATATTAGCTCTGCCGATTATTAGCTATGGAACTTGGACAAGTTACTTAACCTCTCTGGTATAGATTCCTCTTCTATAAAATGCAGATTGTTTTGTTTTGAGGCCCCTTACACTAAAAGTAAATATACTTTCTCTGCAGTGAAGCAGGTGGTCATGGCACTGGACAATCCAGGCCATTCTCCTTTCTGTGCTGGGAGGGAGGCACCAGTGCTGAAAGCGGCTGTTTCTCTCATGACTTTTGAGAGACTCTAAGGCCTCAGAACTTAATAGGAATACGATGTTACCTTGGCATAGTCTTTATGTTATTTGAAGTAATATTTTAGGGGGACACTGGAATTATTGCTTTTACCATTTTGACAAGAAGCTACAATCATTTCATACCATTAAGCCTGAGACAGAAATTCCAGAGAGGAGCACGGGTGAACTCTGTACAGGGTGAAGTGAATACCCCTTCTCCCATAAAATTCATGAGGCCCCAAGGCCTATGACATTCTTTCCTTTTATTAAACACAACACATCTTTCCCTCCCCTAAGACTTTCTCTATTACTGCAGTCATGAGCACTTCACAGAGGAAACAGTGATGCCATATCAAGATACCTGCAGAGTCATGGACACCAGGGTGTTCTGGGATGTTCTGACATCCTCCAGGGAATGGTACAACTCTTCTGAGAAGGCTACAGGATGTTTGCAGAGCCATCTCTTCTCTAGCCTGCTTAAAGAGAAATCTGGTATTCAGTTGCTAATGCAACTGAAAAAACAGGCCCAGGGCTGAGAGTGTAAAATGCTTCCTTCTCGTGGAAAAGCAATCCAACAATATTTCTTTCCCTGTGCTGAACTCAGTCAGCAGCAGCATCAAAATTTAGTTCCTGCCTTTCTTAAAGGGAAAAAAAAAACCTTTCTCTGCAATAAGTGTCCTTAATACACTATCTATCAAAAGCTTTTTAAGAAGGCATACACTGTTTCCTAACGTGCATATATACAAAGAGGTTCAGCTCAACACTCTCCAAAAAAAAGAAATAACCATTAAAAATGTTTCTGAATCTGTATGTATGTTAATATAAAATAAATAAAATTTCTGAACATGTTTGAAAACACTTATGAGAGAGGAAAAGGCATGATACAATATCATACAAACTGCAGGCTCCAGAGAATTAATGAAATAACATTGAAATCTGATGTGAATTCCCCAAACTCAGTATGTTAAGAGTACTACACAGAGTGGTGCAACTTAAGATGATTGTAATTTCTTGATTTGATTTTTCACATATTTTCCACACTATGATACTTTCTTAAGTAATGGAAAGGTTGGGATGATTTTTTTTTTTTAATCTTGAAAGAGAGAAAGAAAAGGAAATCATTCTTTTTCATCGCTAGTTCCCCGACTCTGGCTTCAAACTCTTCTTTGGAGCTTGCTACATCATTCACTCCCTGCAGCAAGCCTACTGCTTCACTCACCTGCCAGAGTATGAAGAAAAAACATCCAGTGCCATTATTCCTCCAGATTGTTGCCCCAAACTTATTTTGAACTCTTCCAAATGTTCTGCGGGCACATAAGTAATTCTGGAACAGAATACAATCCATGAAAAAAAAAAAAAAGGAAAGCAAAGTTTTGCCTAACAGGAAAAGATTCCAAAATACAGAAATAAAACGATCTTGTCCCTTCATCCCCACTTTTTCACACAACTCATTTAATCAGCTTACTCAGCAGAGACTCCAAACTTGGAAAGGATAAAGCACCCTATAGGCAAAAATTAGAGATTAAAGTTTAAATTTTTTACTTTAAATTTTAAACAATTAAACTTTAAAATGCTGATAGACTATATGTTTACTAATCATATGGAGGAGAAAAACAGCATTATTTCAATTTCCAAATGAGACGACTAATAGCAATTTTTAGAAAGATCTACTAATCCTGAGGCACCTGAGTGGCTCAGTTGGTTAAGTGACTGCCAGAGTTCTGGGGTCCAGACCCTCATGGGGCTCCCTGCTCAGCAGGGTGGGGGAGGGGGAGTCTGCTTCTCCCTCTCCCTTTGTGCCAACCCCCTGCTCGTGCTCTCTCCCTTTCTCAAATAAATAAGATCTTTAAAAAAATAAAGATCTATTAATCCTTAGAAACAGAACTGTCAGTAATAACATTAATTTCATCCAAAGACTTTTGGGTTCCTTAGCAAGAATAAATTATACATACTCTACTAAAATACTGGCTACCCAAATTACTTTACATTCTCCCATAATACATAATTAACTATGGGCATTAACAAGTATATAATAATTATATGTTAGCTCTATTAAGTTATGAACCCCAAAGTCTGAAGTCATCATAAATTTATGGGAAGACTCTCTAGGTAATCTGTAGCAACTCCGTAATAAGTTATTTTGGTTTTAGAGAAAAGCCTGATGTTTACACTTGAATGGTCACTTAGTAATTAAACAAGTACTGGCTGAATGCCTGTAATGTGGAAGGCACTGAGCAAGATGTTGACTACAGCTAAAATGCTTAGAAATGGATATTTGAAAATTCAAGTTCACTGCTGTTCTATAAAAGGCTACATAACTGATATACCTCCCAAGATCTTCAACTTAAGGAATAGTTAGGTAAGAGAAACATTGAATTACAAGTTGGTTCAGCACATTGTGCAACTAAAAAAGTATGTATCAGAATTACACAATATAAAAATCATGAAGACTATTAAACCAACTATCCACGACTTACCCATGAAGACAATAAGTACATAAAACCTTAGCAGGGGAGGGCACGGATAAAAAGACAGTCTTTTATGTAAAATCCACATTATGCCACTGGCATAATTTACTGAGTAAGGAAGATACGTAATTTCAGACATACTGGTTATTCCATAAAAAGCATTCACTCTGTGAGGTCACAAACTTGGAGGCAGAAGACACAGCTCTGTTTGCTCATCAGAGCGTAATGGGAGGGTAAATCACCACTGCCAAATCTCCGTATCCTCAATCACAAGAAGGATGTCACTTTTCATGAGGCTATCGTAAGCTGAGAAAGCATAAAAGAAATATAAGGCAGTGCTTTACCACCAGGGCATCAGCAAGCCTAGTCACACCTGATCACTCTGGCAGACTCTGGGGACACCTGGGAGTCTCTCCATGACACTTTTACCTCCAGGCCCAAAAAAATAAAGCACAAAGCACAGTTCAGAGGGTTTAGGAGTACACTAGGAGACAGAGTCACATCCTAATTCTGGCCCTACTTAATTTATTCATCTACAAAACACCTTCTCTGTGGTGTTAAAACTATATTGAATAGTAAATTTGAATTCATCCCTTCCCAAAATAATGAGTAAAAATGTATAACATATTATGCCAGGATGATTGATTCTATTTTATACAAAGACAAATAAAGATAAACCTAAAACTAAAAAGCCTATTCAAGAAAACCAGTACTGGGGTGCCTGGGTGGTTCAGTCCCTGCCTTCAGCACAGGTCATGATCTTGGGGAGCCCCAAGTCGTCGGACTCCCTGCTCAGCAGGGAGTCTGCTCACCCCTCTCCCGCTTCCTCTCCCCCTGCTTGTGCTCTCTCTTGCTTGCTCTCTCTAATAAATGAAAAATAAAATCTTTAAAAAAAAAAGGAAACTGGTATTATTTCTGAAGATTTAATAAAGGTAAAACATATAAATTAAAGTCAGGAAAAGGTGAGGGGGAAAGCTACAATGCACTAGCAAAGATAATAATCAGTTCAAAGTATTGTGTTTTTTTAAATGTTCTGAGAAGGAAAAAATGTTTCTATCCCAAACGACGCCAAAAAATGAATTTTCCTCTATATTAGTCCCAAACTGTTTTTCATTTTACCAAGGGTAAGGGATAGGGAGTTTTACAAATATTTTTCTGACATTTCAGACAGCAGTGAGAAAAAGGAAAGAAAGCAGCTTCCACAAACGTCTACCCCAATACAGACAGCGAGGACCCCAGAACAAGGTTCCCACAATGCAACAGCGCACGCAAAGCAATTCTAACCCACGCCTGGTCGTACGGCGCACAGAACCTCCGAATCCCAGGAGGGGCACGGAAAATGAATTATGAGCTGAATAAACACACTGAAACAGCTTCTTTGAGAGCTGTATTAAATATTCTTACACATAACTAACCTTTGGTTACAAATGGTGTGGAAGGAAAAAGAATAGCGTTAGTGATGCCGAAATGTGACCCGGCTATTAATCCAGAGACGGCGCCGGCACACGCAGGCAGGATCCTTCCCCACAAAGCAGCCTGAAAGCTCAGTAGTTGGAAAATATGATTTTCAAATGAGATCACAATCATCAGTGCAATGTGAACATGTAACAATCTCATAGTTCTGTTGGGATTTACATTCTCATAGAAATGAAGAAAAGAAAGCCAAAATGTATACACTGAGTCTATATCTGGATCTATCCCGTCAACGGGAAGTTACAAAAGCATGAAATGGTTTTCACAGACAGGTTGTAACACACAGCCATAATGAGCTTTTGAATCACCGATAGTCACACATAAAAGGGGGCTCGATCATCAGCAGGTGCTGTAGAAAATCTAGAATGTGAAGCATACGCGGCGGCATCTTTTTACAATGGTGTTAACAAATGTCAATGTCTTGTGCGGAATGTGAGATGCATACATATGTAGTTAAAAGTGGGTGCTCTTGGTTGTTTTTTTTTCCCCTTTCCACCTCCCTCCCCCCACCTACACCTCCCCCAGAAAAGCATCTGCTCTTTACTGGTGTCTATAGCAGTGATTATTAACAAGCATGGAAAAATGTAACTGCAATCAATCTTTTATTCCTTGATCAGGAATTCATCCCACACTTTAGGTTAAGGCAGGTGAATTCTGATTCAGCTCGGTAATTATCTGGCAGATGTTAGAAGCAGCTGCTGCTAAGCACAAAACCCTGGCTATTATTACAGAAATATAAGAGCTCCTGGCAAGGTGGAGTGAGAAGTGAAACAGAATGCATTCTGGTAAGGCTTCACATCTGGTTTTCCATACAAAATAATGAAACCTGGAACTTTGGCTGTTCTTGAACTCTTGAAACTCAAATTATCTACCCAGGCATGCATGAACGCACACACACAAAGTTCCTTGCTATCTATCACAAATGGCAAAAAAGGAATTCAGTGCCTTGTATTCAATAAGCAATGCTTTTCCTAAAACCAATCAGTTATGTAATTGAACCATTTAAAGTTTTTTGTTTTTTTTTTTTAATCCCTCCAATACACTCCTCCACTACCATCCCACATTAAGCTAGGTTCATAACAAGAGACAAAGAGGAAGAGATGTGGATGGAGCCTAGATCCAGGTAATGACTACAAAGCTTAATTGGCCAGAGGCAATGTTATGGTTCCACTCAGAGTAATGGAAGGGCTAGACTTTCTTTTTGGGAGGATTATTCACATAGCTTTTAAGGTAATTCTAAACCTTCTGCTTCATAAAAGCTAGTGATAAGAATGCGACAGGGCCAAAGCACTTCATGCAAAATGCCACTCAGCCCTGGTCAATCTAAACGGCTATTTGTTTTCATCATTTAACACACTTCTTCTGAAAAGGAATTATATGATTCAAATTTCTTTCTACCATTTACCCCATAAGTCAAACTATACCATCTGAATTTCGGCCTTGGTAGGACACTTGAGAAGATATCAATGTGTCTTGTGATTATGTTTATGAATATGTGTGTGCACGTCCACACACAGGTGAGAGTGAGGAGATTAATTGGCTAATTGATTTCCAGAGGAGGGAAATTTGCAGGATTTTTCTTATTCTCTTTTTAAATTTAAGGTATTACATTTTGACTCCTGGGATCCTAAAGCAATAATTTATGACGTTACCTCTGATATCCTTATAGGTCCTAATAAAGCTGCTGTAAGCATTAATGGGTCCAACCTGGTGCTGGCTCAGAAGGTGGGAAAACAAATAAACAAAGCAAATGATAATAGCAATAGAAAGAAGGAAAGGAGAAAAAGGAAAAGTATCTGACAACTTTCCTAGAGTTGACTAGATGCCTAACTTATGCCAAATCAATATCACAATGGTCTTATTTCTTGGCCACTTCCTAAGCGTTGCAATACATTAGAACTGAGGGGGACGGCTAGATAACCAAGCGCTGTTTCTGGTGCTCAGAGTGCCAAAAAGTGGGCAGGGGACCTGCACCAGTGCTCACAGCATAAAACATGCATTATCACACAGTAAATCAAATGAGCAATTACCAGGCCATGTGTATTTTATGCTACCTCTAAAGTAAGTAAAATAAAGCCTTGCAATAAAGGGTCCCCATGTGGGTCTATATCCTTCATTTTTGAAGGTAGAAGAATGGACACTGGCCCACAAGTGGTAAAGAAACCTCTTAAAGTTTCTCTTTTTTCTTAGAGGCACTGAAATTTTTAATGTACTGGCACTCACATTATTAAGATAATTAAGGAATTGTCACAGGATGAAATGATCTATTCCATTATAAAATTCAAAAGGGCATGCAAAATTATGAAAGCCCACTAGAGAAATTTGGCCCCAAATAATACTACTTTTGTATAAGATGGCAGAATCCACTTCAAACAGTATGTATTTTTCTGTTTTTAATGATAGCAGAATTAAAAACAGACTGTAAATACATCTTTTCTTACCTAAGCTCTAACAATATATACTTTGCAAAAGAATAATACAGAATGCAGTCAGTAAAATAACATTAATACAGGAAAGTTTCCCATAATGGTAATCATTACATTGATTTAAGGTAAACAATTTTTCCCTGAGCTCTTATTTTACTATTTTATCCCTTATACATTAAATACAAATATTCAAAGGTTAATGCTAGAGAAAAAAAGCCAAGCTATTACATTGATGAGGTGTGACAGAGTCATGAACTGATTTTTATGTTGGCTCAAGAAACGTTTAGTAACTTTTAAAACCAAGCCACATCTATAACATGCTTTTAGCACAGTATAGGATTATGGGATAGTTTAAGCACTTCCTGACAAAATATCCTACGTGACCTACAGTTGGACTATACCAATATACTGGTGAATTCTCTGGGATCATGAGGTAGTTGACCAAAGGGTAAATTATGGGTCAGACTGACGCTGTTCTATATGCTCTTTTCCACGACTGGCCATTAAAGAACTAGCTTAGTCCTAGGATTCACATAGGTCAGTTAGGTAGTACACAGTTCCTTACGTTGAGGCCAACCCAAACCTCTTTGTAAGATCCTGCGTGGACTTTCCTGCTCTGTGAGAGATGTCTCAGGTTTTTGCAAAAGCACTGGAGTAAAATTAAACACAAGAGGCAAGCTGCTTGCAAATATTTCAACATTGTACAGTCTTAAAGAAACTATAGCTACAATCAAGACTATTCAGGAATAGTCAAATTCCCGAATGATTGATTTTTAATAAATATGTGATAATTTTTGCATATTAAAAAGAAACACAGAGTGAAAAAAAATTCTGATTCATGAATTGAAATTCTTGAATTTCCCAAGCTAAACTGGAGTCCAAATGATACTTACTTTATGTCGGGCCCAATGAGAGAGTGTCTCCTTAACATCGCTCGTGCCTGGGCATTGGTTAAACTGATAGTAGATTCTTCATTAATAGATAAGATGCAGTCCCCAACAGCAATCCGGCCATCTCGACTAATGGAACCTCCATGAATAATGCTTCGAACGATCATCCCCAAGCCATCTTTATTAGCACTTACTGTCATCCCTGTGTTAAAGGGGGAGCACAGATATGTATCAAATATGTGCCCTCAAATTCATTTTAACTTGAATTTAATAATCCCTATGGACTCATAGATAAAAGAACAGGAGTAACTTTTTTATCCAGTAAAAAAACACTGAAAGGAAAGAATAAAGTTTCTAACACAAAATAAATTTTAAGTACATTTTGAAATGTTTCTGAACTTGTATCCAGAAAAAGACCTTCTATGTTGAACACACTAGAGAAGAAACAGGTCTACACCGTGGAATGAATATAACCCAGGTTATTTCATGTGTTGCCCTTAAATAGAAAACTCTCCCAAGGGAGGTATTTTGACAATAACAAATCAATTTTATAGCAGTTCATCTCTCATACATAAACAAGAATAAAGGGCAAGACTACAAACAGAAAAGGAGTTGCATAAATTAAGAAACTCTGTGCTATTACCTTATTTCTAGATCATTTATTCATTTACTATATATTTACTAAGTGCCGAGTTCTTTTTTTTTTTTAAATGATTTTTTATTATATTATGTTAGTCACCATACAGTACATCCCCGGTTTCCGATATAAAGTTCGATGATTCATCAGTTGCGTATAACACCCAGTGCACCATGCAATACGTGCCCTCCTTACTACCCATCACCAGTCTATCCCATTCCCCCACCCCCTCCCCTCTGAGGCCCTCAGTTTGTTTCTCATAGTCCATAGTCTCTCATGTTTCACTCCCACCCCGATTACCCCCTTTCTTTATCCCTTTCTTCCCCTACTGATCATCCTATTTCTTATGTTCCATAGATGAGAGAAATCATATGATATTTGTCTTTCTCTGCTTGACTTATTTCACTTAGCATTATCTCCTCCAGTGCCGTCCATGTTGCAGCAAATGTTGAGAATTCGTTCTTTCTGATAGTAGAGTAATATTCCATTGTATATATGGACCACAACTTCTTAATCCAGTCATCTGTTGAAGGGCATCTCAGCTCCTTCCATGATTTAGCTATGATGGACAATGCTACTAAGTGCCAAGTTCTATGCTGCTTTCTTGAGATGAAAAAAGCACACCTAACACCAAGAAGCTTGTATTCAAGTCTCATCCTCAGTGCCTGAAGCATAGTGGTCAGTGCCTGAAGTATAGTGGTCTGTCACTGAAGTGATGTGGACTTAACTCTAATCTCTTCCATTTTCATCTCTAAATCTAAAGTTCTAGGAGCTCCAGATCTGGATATTTAATTGCCCTCCTGACATGTTCCCTAGATAGCTAATAGGAAATGCAACCTTAGTATATATAGAATTGAATTTCCAAGTTTCCCCTTTCCTATTTCACCAGGTTCCTTCCCCTCTTTGGTAACGGTATCATTACGCTACTCTCCATTTCTCAAAGTAGAAATGCTGGAGTTGTTCTTGATGCCTACCTCCCTCGCTCAGCTCTTATCTCTTAATCCATCACCATGTCCTGTCATTTCTAGCTCGAAGATTTATCTCGAATGCATTCACCTTTCTCTGTTTCCACACTAACCCTACACCAAGCCGGCACTTCTTGCCTCACTTTTTGAAACAGCTTCCTAATTGGTCTTCCTAATTGGTCTCCTGACAACCACCAATGCATTCTTCTCACAGCAGACACAGCGACCATTCAAAAGAGATCACATTGCTCCCTTGCTAACAATCCTTTACTGGTGTCCTGTGGTGCTAATATACAGCACACCTAATTGGCACAGTCTGTAGGGCACTGACGGCCTGGCCCTCCCGACAAGCACCCCTCTTGAGCACCATGCCCTTGGCTCCCTGTCCTCCAACCACATGGACTGCTTTCAGAAATACACCCAGTCTCTCCCCACTTCAGAATTTGCCTGACACCTTCTTCCTGCAGCTCTCACACAGCTAATTCCTTCTCACTCTTCAATACCACTTCATCAGAAAGGGTTTCTCAATAAATAAAGCTCTCTGAATTTATATTTCCTTCTACCCTACCCTCACTCTACTTCTTCAAAAATATAAAACCTTTTGAAATTATGTTTAAAACTTTATATAAAATTAATGTAAGTAAGGGAGCCTGGGTGACTCAGTTGGGTAAGCGTCGACCTTCAGCTCAGGTCATGATCCCAGGGTCCTATAATCGAGCCCCATGTTGGGGCTCCTGGCTCAGTGGGGAGTCTGCTTCTCCCTCTGCCTGCTGCTCCCCCTACTTGCTCTCTCTCCCTCTGTCAAATAAATAAAAAAAATCTTTAAAATTTTTTTTAAATTAATGTAACTAAATTCACTTAAAACCAAGTGCTAAAAGTTCCTTCAACAAGATTATGTAATTATATAATGTAAGGAAAGCTATAAAGCTATAAGGGTAGTTTATAAAAACTTGCTGTGAGAGATATCACAAATTCCTTTTTAGGTTTGTATTTTTTGTATAAAAATAAAGAAATTCTTCTATGTATTAATTTTAATAATACCAAATGATATTTCATTTATTCATATTTCATATATCATTTTCTTAATGTTTTAAAATATTTATTTATTTGAGAAGGAGAGAGTGAGCAAGAGAGGGGGCCTGAGCAGGGGGGAGGGGCAGAGGGAGAGGAAGCAGCAGACTCTCCACTGAGCAGGGAGCCCGATGCAGATGTGGGACTCTATCCCAAGACCCTGAGATCATGACCTGAGCCCAACGCAGCCGCTTAACTGACTGAGTCACCCAGGCACGCTGTATTTCGATATCTTTTTAAGAACAATCCTGACTATAATATGTTTCCAGCTTGATATTTCATGCCTGGACATGGGACATCCGAGCTCTAGTTAGTTATCTAGTTATAGTTCTCTCATAGAAACGAACCATTATCAAATATATTTAAAATATTCTGTTAAGACTTATCCTAATGATTTTTATTTTATTTATTTATTTACTTTTTTTAACATCCACGAATGAAGTTTTATGGGAAGCTGACCACAGCTATTCACGGACGCATCTTCCATGGCCGTGTTCATTCTGTACCAACAGAGCTGAGCAGGCACAGCAGAGACTGTATGACCTACTCAATCGAATGTGTTTACTGTCTGGTCCTTTACAGAAAAAGTTTGCTGACCCCCATTTTATATCATCATGGGAAATTTGCTAGTTCTTGGCTGTACCGCAATTTCCCCAGCCATGAAAATTCTTTTTTTCCAACAGCTCGACTGAGGTATAATTGACAAAGAAACTGTATATATTTCAAGCATATAATGTGATGATTTGATATACGGAGACCTTGTGAAATGATCACCACCACAGTTCAGTTACTTAACACATCCTTCATCTCACACAGTTCTCTTTTTCGTGTGTATGAGAACACTTTAGATTGATTCTTTTAGCAAATTTTAAGTATACAATGCAGCACTAACTATGGTCAGTGTGCTGGGTGTTAGATCCCCAGTACTGACTCATCTTATAAGTGAAGGCTTGTACCCTTTGACCAGCATCTCCCCATTTTCCCCATCCTTCAGCCCCTGGAAAACACTATTCTACTCTGTTTCTGAGAGTTCGACTTTTTAAAAAGTTTCCACATATAAATGAGATAATGCAGTATTCATCTTTCTCTGGCTTATTTCACTTAGGTTCATCCGTGTAGTCACGAATGGTAGGAGTTCCTCCTTTCTCATGGCTGAATAATATTCCACTGTAATGGACATTTTATTTATTTTTATTTTTTATTGTTTTCTTGGAAGCACATTTATTGATTTTAATGTTTCTAACAACTGTTTTCTGGAATAGTTTCTCTTTTTTTCACCAAGTTTTTATTTAAATTCAAGTTAGTTAACATATAGTGTAGTATTGGTTTCAGGAGGAGAATTGAGATTCATCACTTATATACAACACCCAGTACTCATCACAAGTGCCCTCTTTAATGCCCATCACCCATTTCAGCCCATCCCCCCATCTACCTCCCCTCCAGCAACCCTCAGTTTGCTCTCTATAGTTAAGAGTCCTTATGATTTGCCTCTTTCTGTTTTTAACTTATTTTATTTTTCCTTTGCTTCCCCTATGTTCATTTGTTTTGTTTCTTAAATTCCATATATGAGTGAAATCACAGCAGCATTATCAACAATAGCCAAACCATGGAAAGAGCCCAAGTGTCCATCGACTGATGCATGGATAAAGAAGGTGTGTGTGTGTGTGTGTGTGTGTGTGTAATGGAATATTACTCAGCCACCAAAAAGAATGAAATCCTGCGATTTGCAATGACATGGATGGCACACTAAGTGAAATAAGTCAGTCAGAGAAAGAAAAATACTACTGACTTTAAAATGTATTGTTGTCAAGAAAACACCTCTGCTTACCATAAACCTACAAACAAGTTTAGACACTGTTTCATCCAAGATGGGTTTCTTATGAGCAGAGAGGGTAGCTCTGAAATGTTTCAGTAGGTACTCTAGTTTGCCCTGATGCTGCCACCCTTCCCATAAAGACCCACTAAATAACTGTACTATGGTAAAATTAAAATGCATGACTATGAAACAAAATTTCATACAGTGGCCCACACCAGGCCTCCTACCCATCATCTTGTTCTCACCAGCACCATGCACTCTACAATAAAGCAAGTCACAGACGTGGGTAAGGCATCATGAACTATAGTGAACATGACCTCTAAATTCATTTTTAATGGTATATTTAACTCACGATTCTATCAGCTATCACTAATAAGGCCACCAGGTCACATCAACTACATAAACCAAGAAGCTGGCACTAATTTGTTCTGCTTGTATTTCCCTATCACCAAATGATAATTTTGCAGTTCAACAAATTCAGTGTAATAGCCACTAATTAGATTTTGGTTGTAACTTCTAGGATCTCTCGACTTTTTTTTTTTTTTCCTGGAAGAAACAGAATAGCCCAAAGCATGTACTGTTAGACCAGAGAACTGGTTCCAAATCTGAGTTCCACCACTCCTAATCAGTGTGGCCTTGGGCGGACTAAACGTCACCCTTGGCCTCATTTTACTCATCTGTAAAATGGGAATAATGCCCCCTTTTAGGATTGTTTAAAGAATTATCTGACAAAAACATGTGGAATTCCTTTCAAAGTGCCTGGCACAAAGTGTTCAATAAAGTACAAAATAAAAATAAAATAAAACTCACAAAATGTATTTTCAATGCATCTCTATCCCAATCCAAAGCTACATTGGTCTCTAAGAGCTAAACACAAATCTTAATTCAGCTTCAAAATGAAGCTTCTTTCAGCAATCTTGACATAGCCTTGGGTTACTCAAGCACTGAAATGTATCATATGGTATGTGAAAATCAGAGACAGACTAAGATTTGAGTACTGGTTCTATTCTAACAGCTGAGTACTTACAGAGAAATTCCTCAGCCTATGTTTCTGTTCCTAATTGGTGAAAAGAGGATAATACCTTTCTTTCCTTCTTACCTTTTTACCTTTTCTTTTTACCTTCAAAGTCCTAATACAACATAATTATCTAATGGACCACAAACCTTATCAAAAATCATCAAGATGAAATTTTTAAAAAATCACTATATGCATGTGTAGTGTACCTGCATATAACATTACTCCCTTAAATTTAACAAAGTAAAAAAAAAAAGTGATTCATGACATCAAAGCAAACAGAATGTGGCAGCTTTTATGGAAACCTGTCATTTATTAATAATTTCTCTGGTTAACCCCTGAGAAAGAAACAAACAATCCAGAAGGCTAAAACTGCAAACAACCTTACACAGTTGATTAAAGGGAGACTCGGAATCTAAGAAAAATGTGTTCAGTAATAAACCCTATCATAACATATTCTCCTACCAGCACAAAGCCAGCCTCTAGTTAGGTTTTCTAAGACATAAACATGCTTTTCATTACTTTAAATTGTAAAGACAACACGTTCTTACATTAAAAGCTTAAATGAACGCTTTATTTTAATGCTTTACACAGATTTTTTAAATAGTCCTTTTTTTGTGATTCCTTTCACATTTAGTTACTCTTAAGTGCTATAAAAATCTGAATATTGAATATCTGTCAGTTGAGATCATAGAGAAATGTTCTCCCTTTGGCATACTGAATGCGAGCCCCAAAATGTTAGAGGAACCTCATTGGGTTCCAGAAAGTCTAACATCCAGGGACAAAGCCCTGTAAATATTTTGCATACATAAATTATTTCAAATAATGTCAATGAACCAGAGAAATAAAACTAACAGTTACTTGTACTTTTGATATTACAATTTAGTTGGTAAACTAATGATGGTATAATTTCATACTTACAAGTAAGTTGTTTAGTCTCACAAAGCAAATGAAAGGGATTTCTTAGCGTTTACTTTAAGAAAAAGCCCCAAATCAATACAGCTTTTATTGCATCTTTAGGATTTCATTAAAAAGTCTAAAAATCATCTGGCATCTTGCTGTTTCTGTAGCTGGATGACTTAGATCTCATTCATCAGCCTGCTGAACTGTTCCTTTTTTAAAAACATAGATACCATCCCAAAATTTTCTGATATCCTTGCTTTTAACTGTTGTGGCTTGCTGAATCAGAGCTGCTGAGTTTGATACAAGTTCAATATCATTTCCTTCAAGAATTAACTCATGTTTCTGGGCTTGAGATACTAAACAAGCAACACTTGGCCTCATCTGAACCCTGCAAATATATTTTTCACCCTAGACATTTTGGATCTCAACAAGAGAACCATTCTCCTGAATCACAACGTTGATGGGGAAGTGAGCATTCACAGACCTGATCTTACACTGGAAGCCCAGTGGAATGCCCTTGATCGTGTTCTGTACATGACAACAGACACTGCAGACAGTAGCCAGTTCTGTTCTAGTTTCCCACCATTTGTCAGCTCGGACCCTCTTCTTTTGCTTTCCAAGGCGACTGACCTCTACATGGATGTGACTGATGTCCCTTCACAGGGTTCCTCTGGGGCTCTTCACCGTAACAGTGCATCCCTTCGGAGTGTGCTCGACATCTTTTAGAATGTCGACAGTCTGAGTGTTGACAATGGTCTTTGCTCTCACAGTAGATGTGGCAAAGAGCTCCTGGGGCTCTTTTTAAAATCAGGGGCGTCTGGGTGGCTCAGTGGGTTAAGTGTCCAACTCCTGATTTCAGCTCAGTTCATGATCTCAGGGTTGTGAGATCAAGCCCCATGTTAGGCTCTGCACTGCACGTGGAGCCTGCTTAAGATTATCTCTCTCCCTCTCCCTCTGTCCCTCTCCCAGCTCACACTCTCTTTAAATAAATAAACAATTTAAAAAAATAAAATTGAGGCTTAAATGAATTTCCTGATATAACGAGAGACTATGGACTCTGGGAAACAAACAGAGGGTTTTAGAGGGGAGAGGGGTGGGGGATTGGGATAGGCCGGTGGTGGGTATTAAGGAGGGCATGTATTGCATGGAGCACTGAGTGTTATACGCAAACAATGAATCATGGAACACTACATCAAAAACTAATGATGTACTGTATGGTGACAACATAACATAATAAAAAAAACAAGGACACTTCACTTTTTACTGCTTTTTTTTCCAAGTGCTTAATCACCTTAGCATTTTTTTTTAATGTCAAAACTTAGAAGTTAAGGTAGACGTAACCTAAGTGTCCAACAATAAATGAAGAAATAAACAAAAGGAATATTCAGCCTTAAAATGGAAGGAAATTCTGAAAATATTTTTTTAAAAAGGAAGGAAATTCTGACACATGCTATGAATGGATGAGCTTTGAAGACATTATGTAAGTAAATAAGCTAGTCACAAAGGGTCAAATACTATGAGTCCATTTACCTGAGGTACTTAGGATACTCAAGATTTATCGAGACAGAGTAGAATGGTTGCCAGGAACTAGGGGATAGGGAGAATATTTATTATTAATGAGCACAGAGTTTCAGTAGGAGAAGACGAAAAATTACTAGAGATGGTTGGTGGTGACAGTTGCACAACAATGTGAATGGACTTACTGTTACAGAAATGTACGCCTAAAATGATTTTAAATGGTCCATTTTATGTATCTTGGACCACACTAAAAAATGATGTAGACTGGCATACTAATAGAACAAACAAAAACCCATTTGACTGTCTCAATAGATGAAAAAAATATTTGACAAAATTCAGCATTCTCTCAGCAAACTAAAAATAGGCAAGCAATCCAAAGGGTCAGTTTGTAAAACCAGGTATGATCAAACCATGACTCTTACATGAGTCTCCCAACTGCTTCCAAAATACTTTACCAGCCTACGCCAGAATGATCTTAAAACCCAATCTGACCCTGTCACTTTTCTGCCCTCAGCAACCGCTGCCTATAGGAACCTCCAGCGGGTGCTAGGACAGAAGGGGCCAGCACAGGAACCCCTCTAGCACTGCCTCCCACCTATCAGTCCTTTAGCATCAAATCTCACCCTGCCCACTGTCACACCTCACTTCATCCATGCCCCACAAAGTTCAGCAATGCTTCGCCTTTCTCTGCCTCAGCTCTAGCAGCTTCCAGTTTTTCCCAATTATGCGATAAAAATCTCCTTGAAATTTTTCTAAACTCCTCCACATTCAGAATAGGGATCAGCTATTCCCTCCTTTAAACCTTCCATGTTCATTCTATGAATGTTTAGCATAGCATGTACAATATTTTAATGCATTTAGGATTTGATACGTCAATTTGCTTACTCTCTTAAACTCATGTTCTTTGAGGAAAGTGGTTAAATCGTGGTGTCTATGCATAGTGACTAGCTAGAATATAGAAAACAATAAATGTTCAATAGATGAATAAATAAATACACTAAAATAGGGATTTTCACATGGGCTTTGAAAAAAATCTCTGCCTTATAAGAAGGTTAAAAAAATGGGTTCCATGGCCAATTAAATGTAAGAAAATTCTATAACTTCTTAGAGATCCACAACGCACATTTGAATACCAAAGATGCTGAGAAGCAGTGCAAACAAAAACCTGTCTCCTTAAGTGTATCACATTCCCAACTTCCAAACTTGTAGCCCTTTTATAACTTCTATTAACATCCTACAGAACAAGTATTCAAAGTGATCCGCTTTCAGAAACTTCATTAACAGATGAAATATTTCTGACATATTTAGATATCTAGAATATGTCTCATAATTAACAAAATATAGAAAGTTCTATAAAGTCTTATATTACTCTATTAAATGTAATATATAAGAAATAGTAAAGCTAAGTAAAAATTCTCTGCTATAATTCTCCATTTAGCTGCTGTAGTAGTACCCAGCTGTCACCAAATGGAACAAAATTTAGAAAGAGATAGAGACTGGAATTCCACTCACCAAGTAAGCACTGTTAGACTTCACTGCCAAGTCTCAAATTTAACAAGGAAACAAGACTCTGCCATAAGATATCAATGCAAAGGGCTTTGGTTGGTTACATGACAGAAGGAACAAGATCTCTGATGCAGAGCTGAACAGTGTCTTGGGCTGCAACTGGGCACCCAGAGCAACTACTTCAGGATGCTATTTATCAGCACCAAGCACTAGGGACACAGCTGAGTAATGAACGCAAGAGAACAAAAATGCTCTCCCTCCATCCAGTTTTAACTATTGTAATTAGGATTTTCTCTCTACAGGAAATCTTCTTTGCCCAATTCAGTAGGTTTTATGATTATTAACCAGCCTCAACCCTTTATGGGTAAAAGAGGACACAAAAATCCTGCCACCTGGGAAGAAATATTGAATAACTTGCATTTATACTTTGGTGGTGGCACACCTGGCTGTCTTTTTAGTCTTTATTTCAGTGAATGAGAGAAATTAAATACAAACTGACTTATGCATAACTGGTAACATTCAAAGAAACTAATAATTTACTTCTTCAAAGAATTCGAAATTCCAAATTGCTGACTTTTCATTTTCTAAGAATTCCTTTTCTGATTCGCTGTTTCATACACAAACAATTCATATATCTTTTACTTGAATGTGAATGAGGCTCATGAATACTTTTAAATAATTAAGAGCATGAGGATTTAAGCTAGTCTGAAGTAAACAAACCTGTTAACCATTTCAGGAAAAATAAAGAGTACATAAAAGGAGAAACCAGAAAAACTACGGGAACATTTTTAACATCTATTTTATTGCCTACAGTCAACAATGCTGAAACCAGGTTCGATATTTGTCTCTGGCAAGCGGGTTGAGAGGGAAGATACGCGTGGAAAGGAGGGAACTTACCTAGGCTAGAATTGCCTTTTGCTATAGTAATAGTCCTCTCGAACGACTCTTTGGACAGGTTTTGGAGCATGACACACTCTGCACTCGAGGTCAGGGAGCTCTGCTGAATTAAGAACTCGGAGCCCTGACAGACAATAAATAAATAAATAAATAAGTCACACAGGAAAGGAAAACAAGACTGTGGAGTATGATTTCAACATCATCCGTGTTCTCTAATTGGCTGTGCCTTCTTCAGCAGGAAGCTATAACCAAAATAAGTTCATAGGTTGGATTCTGCAAATCTCAGCGTCAACAGAGCACTTGCGCCAAATGCAGGGGTGAGCCAGAATACTGCAACATGTCACTGTTTCCAACCTCATCATAATATACAGTACATATCTTTAAAATGTTACCTTTCCAGTTGAATCAGGTAGCACGGGAGCAGTAAGTTCTGCACTTGATATCATTTCATTTGGTAGGTGAGATTCAGCCCACGTTCTCGTGTTCTCACATTTGTATTGCTGTTCAATAGCATTTGCAGGTATATAATCATTTACAGTAAAGCCAGAGGCGGGACCCAGGCTCAAGTCTACTGAAGACGGACTCTCATCCTGTCTTTGCAGGAGATTCTGGGTGTACAGATCCTCCAAGGACATGTGCAGATCAAGCACTGGAGCTGAAGAATTTTCAGTAACATCCTGATGATTAAAGAACAAAAAATAAAAAATCACAGCCAGAGTTACATCAATGTATTTTGCAAAACCATTTGTTAATGAAGAACTAGTGGAAAACAGAACACAATTTAATTATTCATTACTCAAGAAGAATTAGCGAACATACAAATTCTTCTCTTAGCTGACATTCTGCGTATCTTTATTTTTATAAACGCCTCTGAATACATTTCCTGCAGATCACATATGTCATGTTCAACTGAGGTATACTTGTACTATATACTGTACATGAGATCATTTAGATACAATATTATGTTCTATTCACAAATAAAATTATAGTTCAATCCACACAGGAAAGCAAGTAACTGGTATTTTCAAATCTTATTTAAAGAATAGTTCATTTTCAATCAGTTTGAAGTTCCTACGCAAGATCAAGAGCATAAAGAGAATATTGATTCTGATTTACAAGAATCTCCAAGGAAAAATCATTTTGATAGGCATTTCTATGTATTCATGGAGAAAAGAAAGCCATGTAATTCAAATTATTATAGGGAAAGCTTTCATAAATGTTCTGCAGGGTAAACAAAAGGAATACTAAGAAGGTGTGTAATAAGATGTAGGCTCTAATCTACGCTCTCTTATCAACAATCTACACATCACAACAGAACCTCTCTTGACTTTATATTTGATTTCTAAAATTCCCTGAAACTCTACAATTCTAGTTTGACATACCTGTATACATCTATTTACAACAGATATATTCTATCACTTACGTGCTTTGGGCAAGTAGTCACTCCATGAACTGCTATTGAATAAACATACCAGTTTTCCCTACAATTCTCTTATTAGTATCTTAAAGTATAAAAGTAGCATATGAATACATTATCATCAGAAAAGACTCAAGCCATGCAGGTATATATATGTGTGTGCATACAGAGTATAACATGTAAGCTCCCCCTATGGTTCCTACTTCCATTTTTTTCCCTGATAGAAAGAGCTGGAATCAGCTGAATGTCTGTGAGAATTTTTTATTCATTTGCATACTAAATATGTACAAGTACATGTGCACACTCACCCATACATGCAGTTACACATTTTTAAAACTAACCTAAACCATTAATTAAGTAGAATGTTTTTACTTCCTTTTTTGAAGTATCTTTCTATCTAGACATGAGAGATTTCCATGTCAGTAAATAAACATCAACATCAATCTTCTTATGACCACAGAACTACTCCTAAGTAGGAAAGGCCCCGGAGTGCAGACTGTGGAGTGCATGCTCAGATGCTCACTCTACCACTAGCTGTCCTTTGTACCTTGGTCCCCTCAGCTATTAACTGGGGAAAACAAAAGGACCTAGTTCAGGACTAGCGGAAGGACAGAGAGAGTTCATACCACCAAGTAATAATAACATGTCTGACTTAATGGAAAATGCCCCATAACCATTAGCCATTACTGTTATTTTTATTACACATCTTTCTGCAAGCGAGAAAATTTGTTTAGTATAAATGCCTAGAATTCTGGGCCAAATAATATGCACACCTAAAATGTTGGTACATACTGCCAAATAATCTTCCAATTTTCTTTCACAAAAATATGGGACTACCTGTGAGAATTATCTTGCCAACCCTAATTTGGTAATTTGATCTGAAAGAAATATATTCTAGTAAATATAAAATTTAACATTTACTATGCATGTCCCTGACAATTAAAGAGGACATGCCATTTGTATATCTCCTGTCAACAGTCTCTTCATATATTATATCCAACTTTTCATCAGGGGGGTTCCACTTGTTCCTGTCATTGATATACTTTGTAGGTAAAGTCTGTAATATATACCACAAGTATTGTACATGTTATATAGATATATGCAGAAATTAAATTCTTTACATAATCAAGAATTCTTTTGTAACTCTTTATGAAATTCTTTAATCAAATTTGTCAAAATTTTTTGTGCTCCAGGGTTTCAAAAGTTGCTTAATGAGTCCTTCCACACAAAGAAAATGAAATGCTTTCTAGTATTTTTCTTCTGTTTTATAATTGCTTTCTCTTCAGATTCAGTTTTAATCCTTCTAGAATTCATTTCAGGGTGTGGTGTGAGATATAGATCTCATTCTGTTTTTTCTAAAAGGGTAATCAATTTTTCCAACAGAGTTAATTATATTCCTCTTATCAGCGTAAGTTATCATCTCTCTGGAATTATCAAGTATTCCTGGTACAAAGAATTAAGGCAAGTGGGAATATCGTACAAGCAAGTAACATCTTTAGACTCTTCAGGAACAATGATAAAAAACCATCATCCTCCACATTGCTGGAACCTAAACAATAACCTGTTGGCCCATTCACCCAATTTTGATGATTTTGCTCTGATGAAAAATAACAATGCACTTACTACAGAATTAGCTTCTGTATTACTAAATTAATTATAATATTTAGCAGTATATCATCTTCCCCAGTCCTCACATAAAGATAACAATTAAAACTGTTTTTCATCACAAAAGGAGGTCAAGCCACCCTTGTTAGCTAGGGTTTACTATAAATCGTGTGATAGAAATTTCCATGCATTATTCATAAAGGAGTTAACACAGACACAGAAAAGAAAGAGCTAATCAACACAGCAGACAACATACGCCTACTTCAGAAATGTTTCTGGTTGCTGAACAACCAACTGAGTTTTATTTTTAAAAGTCTTATGGATCTAAAGGAAAAGCAGTTCTTCCCCTGTAAGATGTTCGAAAATAACTCTATAATTTCCCAGTGCAACTTGGTACCTAAACTGAAGTCTTGCAAAAATCCACATTAACACGTGCCTCTACTTTATATATTCTTGTTCTCAGGAAAAAAAAAAAGAGAAAGAGAAAGAGAGACAGGTTAAATAAAAATGTCAAATACACTTGAAAAGATCTGTTTAAGGGCAATGAGTAAGTTAGGATGATACCTGGGCACGCTATTTACCCAGATGATTTATTTATATAGACCAGCTAAGTACTGAAACATTCACTGGGCACAACCAGAATTTCTTCATAAGTCGTCTACCACAGAAGTCCTTCCATAGCGTGGGAAAACATACTAAAAGCACAGCCACTCCAACTCACCACCTTTCTCCCACTCTTTCTGACACAGGGTATAGTACTTCTTTTATTGTTTGTACACCAATCCTACTGAGCAAAAAAGGGACTTCTTTTATACTTCGAAAGCTTGCAGTTTTATCACTAAGACTTCCACAATCACTCTCATCATGTTGGCTAGAGTGATTTCATTAGTTTTTGATACCAACCGTTTCTCCAAAGAAAGAATTTGAGCATGGGTGTGAAGGCCGCCATACTGATGCTACAGAATGACAGAAAGTGGAGATCTGTAGGAACAAATGGATTTTTTTTTAAAATCACGGAATCCATTAGCTATGTTTTGTGTGCAAGGTGCAAGGAGGGGCTTCTATCCTGACAAACACCAAGTTCAACTTGCACTAGAATTAAAAGCATTTCCTAGTAGACCATATGAGGAATGAAGGACTGGTAATCATTTCATCCCTGGAGCGAGAGTGTTGGATATACAACAGAAGGTGGGGCTTGGGAGTGGGGATAAGGAGTATTAGGGGAGACTCATTACATAAATAATCTTTACTGGGTGTATTTCAAAATCCAAAACAGGAAAAAATAAATGAAAGCATCTTCTCCCCAAAACCATGATGAGCTTTTAAATAAAAGTCTACAAGCATTTAAGTTTGGAAAACAATTACTTCTGCATTTTGTTGTCTTTAAAGGTGACAAGGAAAAAGGGGATAAAAAGAAGAAAATTTAAACCTACAACAATGAGAAAACCCACTGGATTTTTGCCTTTAAAATTCACATCTCAATGACTTGCCTCTATTAGTCCAAATGCCATAGGAGTAGCTCTACTATATTTTTCAGATTTTTAGTAATGGTTATTTTCCTTACATGATAATTAATCAAATTATATGAATACCACTCCTTAAAAAAAATCAGAATGGGCTCCCAGATGGGAGAGTTTTGGACAAAGGAGTTCTGACATACGCCTACGAGCCTTTGGTATCTAAGCTGCTTTCAGGCGCACACTCTGCTCTTAGGAGTCAGGCCTCCCTCCTACGGTGAGTCCCTGCTCTGGTCGATTAGTTCTTACAACTTCTGGCAGCGTACCTGACCAAGGTGAAATTATTTGTGCATTTCCAACCACCAAGATTATTACATATCTAACAAAGCCAAAAACCTGAGGAATCACTGAGATCTTCACACTCTGTTTTACACTTCTTTAAATCAGTACAGAGCCTTCTCTGCCTTAAATATCATATATTATAAGATTTTATGTTATCGATTTGAGGGTTCCAAAGTGAGCTCACTCTTAAGAAAAATGACCAGGAAAAAAAATGGCCAGTTCTAAATTCCATAACGAATTGCCATTCTGTCTTTTTAAAATAAATTTAGTGTAAAGAAACAGGAAGATGAATACATCATCTAATTTTTTATTTACATACAATTTTCTGGTAAATATCTTGGTGCTATAAAGACACCACAAAACAAAAACAAAAATAAAAAACAATGTTGCAGAGATTTACCACTATGCAGAAACAGTCCTACTTTCTAAGAAAACTGAAAGCACACAGGAGTTTCACAATGTGTTTTAAAACATCCTTATTAATGTCTTCTTTGTTGTTTTGTAGTTTAAATATTTCAGTTGATAGGCCAGCTTGCCAAAATCTGCTTCAACAAAGGAGTAAACTGCTTAGGAAAAAAAAAAAAAAGGAGGCAAATAGAATTCAGTAAGCCAATATGTTGTGCTGCATACAGCCAGCATTTGCCCTGTAAAATATATGCTTCTCAGTATGCAGATTGTGTAATCCCTTTAAGTAACAATTACTAAGTTAAACAATGCAATCTGTCCCACTGGCAAGAGTGGTGCACTATGCTGTGGACTAAGGAGGGTCCATTAGGAGATGAACTCCGCTTCCAGCCCTGAGGCCTGTAGAGACTGAACACGTTCCAGACAGGACGCAGGCACATAGACAGTCTCAGGTGTGGTGAGAGAGGAGCAGCTGCTCCATTCAAGATTATACCTTGCAAACCAATTCAAGGAGATTTCCCAGCATCGTTTGCAAGGATAACAGGTGCACCTTGAACATAAAAGAAAATGCTTTGAAAATGTTCTGGCCAAAAATTACTTGTTAATCAGGAAAGGAGGAAAACTGTGCTAGACCTGTGGAAATGCTATTTTCCATCTTATTCAAAAATACAGATTTCCTTCCTGCTGAATTTAATTTATATGGAAAATATATATTTCATATATTTAAGAAAGTTACTGTCTAGTCTTTTTATCTTGCTTTTTAATGATTATTTATGGTATATTTCCAACATGGAAGAATAAAGAAATTATATCCATACGTGAAGTCTTTGCCCAGATGGAATAAATGTTAACATTTTGCCATATTCTCTTCAACTCTCTTTCCTCTTTAAAGGATATAATGTATTACACATACAGCTGAATTCCCGTGTTTCTTTCTTTCTCAAAGAATAACTTCTTTCCTGAAGTTGAAAAAAGTTATTCCTACACATTTTTAGTTTTTTTAATACACATACTCACACACATACTCATGAAATACACTGAACTGTTTTGTGCATTTGTATTTCTGAAAATATAAAAAACTCTAACAAATCAATAGGTAGAAAAAAAACACAATATAAAAATTGTCAAAAGATACGAAAAGGCCACTGACACAAGTGAAAACCGAAAGACCAATATACGGAACAGTGCTCAACCCCACTAAAAAGCGGAACTCCAAATGCAAATAGTAAGATACCATTTCATGCCCAAAAGATTGGATAGGTTTTAAAATATTACTTATTAAACATTATAAAGTACATCACCAAGAAAATAAAGGGAGTTGGGGCATTTATGCCAATAATCTATTTCTAAAATACATATGGCACAGATATGTCAAATAGTAACTAAATTCTTCATTCATATCCAGAGACTTAATCATACTTTGCCATTCACTGTGATTTCTATGTATTTTTTGGCATCATTTTATATAAAAACATATGACAGTATTAAATTTAATTTTCTAGTAAATATTAAATTAATGCAAGAAATATTTTATTATCCAACTCTGCATGAAAATCAATTTTAAAACAATTAAGAAAATAAAGTTATCCTCATGATTTTTCTAAAGCAGACACAGCTAAATATACAATTTGAGAAATACATTTCATTAAAATTTTTCTATCATATAAATCTTACTCAAAGCTTTGAACCCTTGTCTCTACACAACAGAACCTCAATTTAAATAGTACCTAGCAGTCTAAAAGATGCTGAATCAACACTACCTCAATGAAACCACTTTAATCTGATAATGGATCCATGACTGGAAAAAACATAATTCCTCTAATTATGTACTACTCCCACCATTCCCCATAAACACTGATCTCTAGATAATTGCACACAAGGCTCTCCCATAAGTAAAATGACAATTCCTTTGTACCTTGGGAGGAGAAGATGGAAGGGAGGGGCCATAGTTCAGGCCATCGCTACAAGCACTGCCGTGAAGAGATAAAATAGAGGCTTGAGTGGAGTAGATACTGTCATTATCCGGAGAGTACTGAGATTCAAATGTAGATTCATCTGCTAAGTCAGCCTCGTTCGTGTCCACCTAGGAATCAAAACAATAATATCAGTTGGAAATTCTGGTTACCTATATGACAAGTGTCCACTTGAGACTAAAAAGCATCCCGGCATTCACTCTATTTCCTACATGACCTCTTCACCTTTTTCAACACCTCAGAGACTGACTAAGACAACAGCAGGAGGACAAACTGCTGCTGGCATTGTTTACTTATTCCACCAATAAAAGGACAATGGTAACAATTAACAATAGGCCTGGATCCATTCGAAGTTTAAGTGGTCCCATAAATTAAGGAAAATATTTACTTTTTCCAGTTCACATTCTTTTCTAAAACCACCTGCCCAACTCCTAGAATTTTATAATAAAATGAATGAGGTCAACACTTTTCCTATTCAACTAAAATAAACTATTATTTAACAAGGCAGCTAGGCAATTATCCATTTATAAAACTCACTAAAACAGTATCTTTAAAGTTATTTTTTTTTAAGTAGGCTACACACCCGTATGGAGCCTAATGAGGGGCTTCAACTCATGAGCCTGAGATCAAGACCTGAGTTGAGATCCAGAATCAGACGCTTAACTGACTGAGCCACACAGACACCCCTATTTTAAGTTATTTTAAACTAGATTTTGAAACCATTCAAGTTGTAGGTTCAAAGTTGCTGGTGATGGTCAGAAACGAAAAAGAGTATCTGTGATTTCATACGGAAATTACACTAACAAACAAGGAGCCTAATTATGGTTATGGGGAAGTTATAAAGTTGTAAACTCCTATTGTTGGAAAACTCATATAAAGTAGAACATTTCATTATGTATTATCTAAAACTCCTAATACTATCTTCTGTGGCAGAACCAAGTGAAAGAATAAACTCATGAGGAGCTTGTTTATAATTCACTCACAGTTATACTTTAGAATAGATAGAACTAACATAAGTATTAGCCTTCTCTGATGTTATCAGCATTTTCTGTCTTGATGGCAAAATCCTGTGTGTTCTACTTCTTTGTGATTTCAACTTGTTTTGCCAGGAGAATTATAACATTATACCAGGTCACATTCTTGCAAAAACATGCTAAGAACACAGGTACACCATTTCCAAGTGACCTTCTCTCTAATAATATATTTTAAATACATGTTCAAATTCACTAGTGAACTACTTTGTGGAGGTTTACCCTTCACAAATGTTTATCATGTACAACAACTAGACAGTAAATACTTCACATCATATCTAGACAGATGGCATTAACTAAGCTTTGTGTCATGGATTACTGATTATATTGTAATGTGATATTATTGTATTTTAATAATATACACCAAAACTTTCCAAAAGACAATTTCAGGAGCTGGTTAACTGAAAAATATTAAGAAGAAAAACTGTCTCCCCAAAATCAGGATTATCAAAATCAAAGAAATAATTCATACTCGGTTCTAAAGCAAGATATGCACAACTGGTTATAACTACATAATGGAGAATGCCATGGGTTTTAAACCTCACTCTAGTCTGATACACTGAAACAAGGATTTCAAAAGCTGGGTATATCCTTTCTAGTACCTCTGGGCATTATTTGCCCGAAAGAAAGGTAGGCCAGGAACCTGGCTTTAATAAGAGTAATGGAATAGGACGTACAATTTGTTATATTTATGTTGTATAAATGTCACATGTTTATTTATATCTGGTATTTAGCTTTATGTCTTAATTATTGCTATAGTATTGTCTCCTCTACCAGACAGTAAGGTTCTTAGGAGCAAGATTCATGCATTTATTCATCAAAGTGGTCTCCAGTGGTCCACAAACACATTTATTCTAATGAATGATTTTACATAGATCAAGTAAAAATAAAATTTTAATTTAAAATTTTCTAGTAAATCAGTGATGTTTATTACATTTTGTAATTATAGAAAACATGGGTTTTGACTATTTTGGAGGCTTCTGTGTTCTTAATAACCGAACCAATTTATGTGGTTTTCAGATTATTTGTATCAAATGGAAAAAATATACTTGTTACCTCATTAAAAGGTAGCCAAAACAACTGATTAACTAAAAACAGCTAAACAATGCCTAGAAATGGCCCAAGTATGAAATTAGAGCAAATGATGCTTCAACAACTTTTGGTATGATATAAAGGTTAATTCTACTAGTTGTCAGAATGCATTGCTAACTGAATCTCTTCCCTAAATCCAACAAATAATTTTCATACATTATAGTTTTTCTTCCTATTTTGAACTATGAGAACCACTAGAGTTGAAATGAAAATGTTGGGTTTTCCAACACATTATGAACAAAGAGTTTATAGTAAGATTTTAGAATATTTCGAAAGGCAAAAAATTAGACACATAGGATTTCTGAAAGAAGACTTGATAGGTTGTGGCCACTAACCAGAGCCAAGTCAGCCCTGAAGAGGACTCTGTCAGCCAGCCCTTCCTCCTCGCAGGAGTGTGGTGGGTGGAGAAAGGAATCCTCCTTAGCAGAAACATACCCTTCTTCTGGTGAAAGCTGCAGGGAGAAGGAGGCTCAGTGTTTGAGGATGAGGATGAGGGAGAACAGCAAAGAAGGAAAGAAGGAAAGGTGGGGGGGATAGAAGAAGACAAGTAAGGAGAAGAGGGAAAAAATGGGAATGTTTTCAAATAACATACGACTTATAGAACAATGAACATGAAATATGATAAATACTCATATTTAACATCTTTATTTGTTAAGACACAACAAGGACATTCTTCTAATACCAATACATCATCTGTTAGATGAAAATCCCTTCTAATTTTTTCATTCTCCTTATAAAAGATCATGAAAATCAACAATTTTTATATTATATAATAATCTTCTGGTCAGTTTTATCTGCCAAATATTCTGGCTAAACAATGACCTCTTAATACAAAAATAAGTAAGGAGCCTTTTAGTAAGTTAAGATATGAAAGAAGTTGCAGAGGGAAAAAAAAACATTACAAAGGAAGGATCAATTTCTCTCTGTCATCCCTTACTAGAATGTTATTTTAAAGAATGTGATTTACTTGAGAAGGAGTGTCAGAGAACCCTACAGTGAAGTCTTTCAATTGAGCATAGCTTTAAAAACACTAAAAAAACTCTACGTGTACAGAACCTACTTAAATTACATTCCTAATCTATTATATTGCAACCTTGATCACACTGACAGAAAACCTAACGCATTTATTCCAATCTCAAATAAAATAGCCTGAAATAGATTTTCTTGCCTACATCACCCGTATCAGCAACACACGCAGAAGTTCCCTCCTTTCCTCTGTTGTCATAAATATATTTTCAGAGGTTACTAAGGTTCTTTGTGGAATACAAAGTGAGGCATGAAAAATCTAACATTGCAAATGTATTAACAAAGCTTACTATTTGAACAAATTCTTTCATAAAGTCAACAAATTGTTATTTGATGTTTATGCAAATGTACCTATGTGTTTGCATTTTCTTAAGAAAAGATGTATTTGACCTCTGACTTAAAAATATATTTATACATTTAAAAAGTCCCACAAATATTGAGAATGTTGCTAATATTTACTTGCAATTCAGTGATAAGTGCAATGTTGTAATCACTATACCTAATAAACATACTGACATTATGTAGCATGAACTGATTATTTATTAATACCGCACTAATTAATGACAGGAGGGCGACTGCCTCCCAGGAGAAGAGCCACAAGCTGATGAACCCACTGTGAAAAGTTCAATTTCTTGCTCTGCTGTAATTAGACAAGAAATGTGTTGAAATCAACAGAATGCAGGTCCTTACACCACACTGACAGAGATTCTACTTTATTCCACTATAATTAAAGATTGTACTGTTAGTGGTGAATGCTATTAATTTCTCTAATACCCCACTATATTGGTATAGACATTTTAAGGCATATTTCTTTTAAAATATTCGATTCTATATTCATCATAACCTTATTACCCAATAAAAAAGATCAAAAGCATACTACAAAATCATAATTTAATGTTATAAATTTATTTCTGAATCTTGTTTTCTCTCCTTTATTCTTTTAAAAAATACTACTCAATTAAATCTTTACACTCACACGGCTGATAACCATACCAATGTAAACCACCAAAAGTCGTGATTCACTCATGAGAACACCTTCTGAAGCTAAAAGTAAGCCTAAAAGCCATTTTGTTTACAAATTGAAAAAAAAATCAATAAAATCCAAATTCTTACAGGTAAAGGTTTAGCAACTCCGATTCTCACGGTTCCTGGCGGTGCACCCTTCAGGGCCTGCACAGCTTCTTCAAGACTGCTGTTCTCCAAGTTAACATCATTGACAAACATGAGTCGATCTCCAGGAAGAAGTCGACCATCCTTTTCGGCAATGCCACCAGGTACCAAAGAACGAATTACAATCACAGTGCTTGCTGGATCAATGGGATCCTGACAGAATGGGGAAGGAAACATTAATAAAAAAGAAGGTAGTTCCTTTTTATTGAAAAAACTTTTTTATAGATTGGCCTCTGAATTATAATGGATGGGTAACTGTTTCAAGTGCCTCAAAAAAGAATTTTCATGCAACACTTCTAAACAAATTATCTAGGTAAAGGCTATCTCCATTTTGAAGAGTTTAGAAGAGTTCCCCTAAAGGATGGTACCAAGTTGTTCCTGAGTAGACCACTTCAATCGTACAGATGACTATAAAATTATTTTAATTTTTGATAAACTGTCCAATCTAGTAACTGTCTTCTGAGTCTGGACGTCAGATACAGGAATTACTGACAACAGCATTTATTTGTTTGTTTTTAAAGATTTTATTTATTTATTTGACAGAGAGAGAGAGCTTACAAGCAAGGGGAGTGGAAGGCAGAGGGAGAAGCAGGCTCCCCTCAAAGCAGGGAGCCCAAGGCTGGGCTCCATGGGGGGGCTTTATGGGGGAAGGGGGAACAACTCCACACAAGGCTCCATTGGTGTCTGATGTGGGGCTCTATCCCAGGACCCCGGGATCATGACGAGAGCCAAAGGCAGATGGATGCTTAACCGAATGAGCCACCCAGGCATTTGTTAAATAGGGTGTTACTACTGTGGGACATCAGTAGATGTGAGTGTAGTAGAAGGTCAGGTCTATCTTTCTGAAATGAAGAAATACAGTAAGAGTTCATACAGTAGGTGATGATGCAGTGTTTCCAGACACAGCAACCTTAATATCAGAACAGGCACCACAGTCAAGCCCTATAAAGAACACAACTTCTGGGAGTCATTGGAGATGGCTCTCTGGTTCAGTATTAATTAATGAGGAGCAACAGCTGTGCTCTCTCACACACGCATAAGCATTTCCCCTCAATTAGCACAGAACACAATGCAGGGTAAGGATGCAACACTTGACCAATTTAAGCTTCTTCATAAATTTAATCAGTCAAATGACAAGAATCCATATTCAATTAGAACTCTGTAATTCACTACAGACTGAAGAAGTATTTAATACTTTGAGTCTTACCACTGAAATATGAACTATCAATTATGAGCGTGGAAATAAAAATAATTTAGACATATTCCCCAAATAACAAAAAAAACTATATTTCTATGATATTCCTAAAATGTATTTTGTATGTTCTTCAAATTTTCAAGAGCTGAAATCTAGAAGAGTTCCATGAACTCGAGTTAAAAGAAACCCTTCATGATAAATGAACCACATAAATTATTATTTTGGAAGATTTGCTAGAAACAAGGAAAGTCTTTGATAACTCTGAAATATTAACTGCTTTTTCTCTTATCTACAATATACCTTGAGCATATATCATCTTTTTAAAAAAATCATTAAAGATAAGATATAGTTACCTGATAATCTAAAATGCTAAAACCAAGTCCTTTGTTCCCTTTCTCCAGCTCGATGTGCTGCACATCCACCTCCCACATGGCCAAAGGTCCTTGAACCTCCTCCACGTTCTGACCCACGTCGGTCACGGCCAGCACGGCTTCCTCAGTCTCCGAGGACCCAGTGAACTCGCCTAGGTCTACATGAGGCTGGGTAACAGACCAGACAGCTTTTATTTCAGAGGCCCTAGATTAGCAGACACACACCATCCCTACGAGGAAAAGGGCGCGTCCCAGCATCTGTCCAGAACAAACCACTCGCAAATAAAAGTAGCAACAGCTTATCATGAAGCTTTTACAAATGAAGGTAGGAATTACTGAAGGTTGTTAAAGAGGCAGAAATACCTAACATGGAACTGGCATTAAAACTGTATGGTTCAAAGATTTCCCATAAAAATACACAGTGGTTATACTCAGCAGCATGGCTGTGGGTGGTTTTCAATTTTTTTCATCAGTGTCTGAGTCACCTCTGTAGTCAGAAAAAAATGTAAATCTACTTTGATAGTAAAGAAAAAGTTCTATGACAAATAACAATTCAAGAGGAAATGGCTGTAGAAGTTTGTACTCCCTGCAAACAAAAGTTATAAAATGTTGTGACTTGTGCACATGATTATTTCATTAATAAATTAGTATGCACAGTAGCAAGACAAGATTTGAAGTCAGACTGACCTGGGCTTAAAGAGTGTGTGTATGATTTCTTAACTGTGTTGCCTTGAGCAATATTCTTAACCTGAACTTCAGTTACCCATTTGATAGAATTGTTAAGAATTAAATGAGATAACATTTCTAAAGCACTTGGCACAGAAACAGGAATACAAAATGTTAGCCTCTTTCAGCAAAAATAAAGTGAATCAAAGTTAATTCAGTTTTCTTCATCTGTATGAACATATCAAATTTCAGAAAGACATGTTTTTGATGATGAAATTCTATTTATATATCATCTTCGCTGTTAATTATTACATATCCTAAGACGACAGATACAAATCTGTCCACCTGCTTTATTGTAATAATCCCACATATAACACATAAAAATGTGTATGGACATGTATGGTGCTAGAGTGAGTTCTACGCAATTTGGGATTACGTCTCTTATTTACCCTGCTCCACTCAAATGAACATTCTTCAAACCTTTCAAAATTATTCCACTGCACTGATTCCTGCTGTATAATGTAAGTGAAGTCCTAATATCACATCTCATTTTACCTTAAGTGAGATTTGACTAGACCGCAAATTATGTGAAGTCCAAACTTTAACTTTAGATATCTATTATGAGTCCTCAGAAAAGCTGATGAGCTCCATTTCTTGACATTTTGATGTGAATGGAAAAGAACAAGCAAACAGGAAAATGGGAGGTCTGGATGTCACAGAATATTATCTGACATGCAATGTTATGACCTCAAATTTTTCACTTTTTAAAGTACAAAAGTATGCAAACAGGATCTAAAATCACAGAGAGGATGTGTCCATCCATATGTCAGCTATTCACATAGTACTAACTGTGTGCCAGGCACTAAGTATCTTCTGTTTACCACATTTGTACTATATACTATTTACATCAATTTTCTCTTCTATAAATGGGCCCACTATGAGTATATTTTTCATAGGAATACTGTGAATAAATTATATAAGCATAAAGGGTACAATAATATCTAATATCATTATATTACCTTACAACAGAACAACCCTCTGAAGACAGGCCCTATGATGTAGATTTTACTGAGGGGAAGAGTGAGATTCAGAAAGATGAAGTGACTTGCCCAAGGTCACAGAGCTAGTAAATGCCAAGCCTGACTCAAACTCAGTTTGTCTGACTACAAGGTCTTTCCTACAAGCCACTGATTTTGAGGAAATCGAACGCCAAATGAAAGAAAAAAAAAAGACTTAAAAAATTTTTAGTTGCCATTTAGGCTTTCCATTATTTATTCTGATTAGTCTCAAACCTGATACCTTTTCTGCCAGTTCAATATCACGTAAGTCCAGGCTATCCACCCCCGACTGGCTGGTGGGCGGCACGGTTCGTCGACAGCACACCATTGCCACTTCTATTGGCAGTTCTTTTAAAATATTCACCACATCTTGGTGATTTTCCCCAAGCAAAGTTATGCCATTCACCTGTGCAAAAAGAGAAGTTGCCCGAGAAAGAACATTTCATAACATGAGTACTCTTTTGAAATCAATCTTTTATTAAATGAATACGAATTTTACGATGGTGATTACCATAGTTCTGCTGTGCTCAGAATGAGTTCCCTACAGTAGTATGATCTAAAACAACATTAGAGTTGTGTTGGAGATGGGACTTGTAAAGCACTCAGAAAAATCACTATTATTCACCCGTTTCACATGCCAGAGTAGTAGTTTGGAAAGGGAGAGGTAATAATAAAAAAAAAAAATACCCAGGGATAAAGGGAAAGGGAACAGACTATTCTACAAATTGACATTTTATATTACTAAGTGAAAGAATCAAAATGGAAAATGGTACATATCATATGCCAGTATGCTTTTAAAAGTGGAAGGAAAGAATATATCCAAATTTTCTTAGTTCTTCATTAAACGTATCGGGAAGACTGCACACGACCATATATAACAGTAGTCACCTAATGAAGGGTGAGGAGAACTGGCTGGATTAGCACAAGAAAGAGACTGTTCAGGGTCTCTCTATGTTCTTTGTGATTCTGAAACATGTGAAAGTAATACCTAGTCTAAAAATTGAATAACTGGTTTAATTTTTTTAAAAGAAAGTTTTTATAGTTCTCTGGACTAAAACAAGCAAAAAACACCCAGCATGGAATTAGATCTGAAGATCAATGTACAGACAGATTTGAAATTTCTACTTTTGGTGGATTTTTACTTACATATTTCTCTTAAATAGACTTTGGAGGGGAGGTTTAAAATAAGAACTTACTTATGCATATTATTATTACACATTAAGCCTCCTGCATTATTTTCAGAATTTTATTTAAGGGGATGGAGGAATGGCATAGCTCCTTACTTCCAACAGCTCATCTCCACTGAAAAGCTTCCCACTGTGTCCAACAGGACCTTCTGGTAGAACAGATCGGATAAAATGATGTCCCACTGTTGCTTCCAGACTTATCCCCAACCCACTGTTCTCACTGAACTTGCTCACATGGGCCACCTGAAAGGAAAAAAATGGTCATGCATCTAGTATTTTTTCATTTGTTTTTTTTTCCTCATGTATATATTTTATGTTCACCCCCAAAAAAGTCAACTTTCTCACAAAAGCTTCAAAAATCTTATTGTGGAGTTGCAAAGCTTTGGAGCTTTGCCTGTGAAAGAGTACTGATTACCTATCAGTTTTATGAGCCAACACAAATGCAGAGGAAGGAGCCAGGTGCCAGCACCCGAGACACTGGGCAGGGCAGTACCTACAGACACTAGTAACAAATGCGGGGTAATCTAAACAACCACAGATGAAATCAAATGCCTGTGCTCAAACAACAGTATAGAAAAGACACATACTTAGCACTTCACTTATATGCCAGGGACTGGGCTAACCCTATTACGTAGTTTATCTCGTGCTTCTCATAAATCATTCCAATGTCTATCCTTGTCTCTCAGATTAGGAAAATGAAGTTCAAAGAGGGTACCTTACCCAGAATCATAGCTATACAAGAACTTTGAACCTTACACAGTCTGAATCTAGAGCCCACACACCTGATCTTATGCTGGTATCAACAGACAACACTGGTCGTTAAAAGTGAACCAAAGCTTAAAACAGGAGAATGAACTTCTTATTTCCTACTGTTACATTAAATAATGAAGAGTGTTAGGAAATCACCCATTTTCACAAAGAATCCAATTACTATATTAAAATCAGAAGGTATACTAAAGATGATCTACTTCATTCCCTGTATTTTATAGTTCAGGAAACTAAGGGACTGAGAAAAATAGTGTTTAATTAAAAAAGATATATTTCAAATCTTGCTAATATGTGCAGGGTTATTATCAGAAGCTACATCATCCAATTTTGAAATCCACTGTGGATGAAATCCTTCTCACTTCTTAAAACCCCATGTAAATATCACTTCATCAAGCAGCCTTCCAAGTCCCTCCCTGATAATGTCCATCAATCCTTCCTTCTATTATACCACTCCTCTTACAACTAAATTTATGCTGTATAACTACATAGCAAACAATTTAAAGTCAGATCTATCTGACTTTTGTTTGATGAAGGCCAATAAACAGCTTGGTTCTTACCTATAGCACACTTTGCCCTTGACAGATTACTGGGAGTACCAGCAAGAGAAAAAGTGCACAAAGGACAGCCAAAAGTTCATGGTGCTGGGTCTCACCTCTGTGACAAAGTGGTTCGTTCGACAGTTCCCTTCACTATTCAATTACCACCACAGAAGTGCAGCCTCAGTTATATGTCCCAGCCATGTTAACCCTACCCCATAGAAGGAATCCCCCAACCTTCTTTTCATGCTAAATTAACTACAGTTAAGCTGGACCTTATTGTATTCTTCCCTAACTTGATTAAAAGGGTAATAACAGCTGTACTTACTTCTTATTTGACTATTAATCATCTTGAGTGTTTTTTTAAAAAAAAAAGATCGTTGTCATGAAGATTAAATGAAACACTAAGAATATTGCTTGGCACAAAGTACTCAATAAATGCTAGTTATTATTATATGACATCTGTTCTTTGATCTCTCCTATTCTAGAGGTATTTGAATATTATAAGCAATATGAAAAATTCTCCTTAACCTATGGTTTTATTTTTCCTTTCGAAATCCCTAAAATTTGGTGGTATACATCTAAAGATTGATAATTTGTGTTAGCTTTGTTAAGTCTCTATTTAGGATAGCAAGTCCTGATTGCTATATGAGGTATGCAAACTATTAATAAACATAAAACATTTACTATGGCATAAATGGTATGAAAAGAGGATGCAGAATTAAACCCCTTAAGCGAAGTAAATATGTAAGGATAGAGTGGGAAAATATTGATGAATTACAAGTCCTAAAATTTTCACCCCATTTATTTCAGTTCCTTTGTTACTATCCAACTTTCTCCAACCTGAATTTTTCAATACCTGACTCATTTATGTTTTCAAAAAAAGTCCTGGGCTTTTCCTACTTCTCTAGCCCTCTTTAGGAAGGTCATCTTTATTTTTGTCATGAACTTCCTGCTCAAACACAGTCACAAGTTCGGAAGTTAGGGAGGCTAAGCTAACCTACCACTATTTCATAATTAATCCCCATAATTCTTTGCCACTTTGTCAGCAGGGCAGCTTCCTGTTGGCGTGCATCTTCTATGTCTTCTATCTCTGCCGACAATAACGGATATCCTGAAACAGTCAACACAATTAAGTCAGTGACAAACTATGAAAACCTCCATATTTTTACATTCTGTTCCAGAGACACTGTGATCAGAACCTGTCTGTTGTAGCAAGTCTGACTCTTCACCCAGTATATGAGTTACTCTTATTTCTCTACACATTTTTTTAGAGTATAATTGACAAACAATATCCTATTTGTCTCAGGTATATATCATAATGGTTCGATATTTCCATACATTATGAAATGATCTCCACAATAACTCTCGTTGCCATCTGTCACCATGCAAAGTTATTACAATATTATTGACTGTATTACCTATGTGTACAATGCATCCCTATGACTTATTTATTTTATAACCAAAGTTTGTACGTCTTAATCCCTGTAATCTACTTTGCCTGCTCCCAAACCTCCCCACTCTGGTAACCAACACTTGTTTCCTGTATCTACGAGTCTGTTTGATTTCTTTTGTTTGTTTGTTGTCTGAGGACCAGCACTAGGGTAGTTGCATTAGAATCATTTAGAAGTTTTTCCTTAGTTAGTTTAAAAAAGAACTGGGGACTTCTAAGTCTAAGTCTAGAGCATCTCCCTCCCATCCTCCCATATGCACATTCACCAAAGCAAAGACATGATTTGGGCTTTCGAGGTGATTCTCGCACTCCTATCCCTACTTACTGTATCAAGTTTCATGCTCTAAAACCTTTTTATTCTTTCCTGCTACTCTTGATACTCACTTTAGCCTAAATAATTTCTTCAACTACTAGTGTAAAAATTGCAGAATTCAATTAACACATATGAATCTTAGATATCACACTCCCAGGATATTATTGCAAACACAAATATTCCTTTAAAATAATAAAAGTAAATCAAAATTTTCAACAGAAAAAAAAAACGTTAATAATGAAGTAGATATTTTAAAGAACCACAAATCTTCCATACAACTATTTAGTGAAGGGCAGCATACACATGAAGGAAGATCAGGCTTGGACTCAGTTCAGCGGGTTTAAGTTACCAAAGCACCTAAAGCAATGGGACAGGTAAGGAAAGCACATAGCTCCTCGCCTAAAGATGGCAGTAATATTCTGGCATAATTATATATTAAAACAATACTGGTCTAAAAAATGTTTGAACAGCTTGATGGAGTCTAGGTTTATACTGAAAGAAATCTCAGAAAGGTTTAATAATTTCTCCATACAATTCCTTTCCAAACCAACTTCCCAATATTAAGATTTCGAATTTTTGAAAAACTGACAAGAAAAAGCTTCCCAAAACTGGATAGTTTGATTCCTAAGAGCTTATGCTTTAAAAAAGACTCTCACATTTAGTTTAAAAACACTTGATAATTTTATTATTGCTTGCTCAATAAGATATGGACATGTTGGCTGTAGTGAAGGAAGGGGATTAACATAAAACCTTGTACATAATTGACTGATTCCTAAAGGGATCTGGTTTTTAAAATTGTAAGAAAGAAAAACATACAGCCAGAAAATACGCCAGGTGTAAATGATCTATTTTATTCCACTAGAGAAAGTAATCCCATCTATAAATAAGGACTGAAAAGGATCTCTTTTTCTTTTTTGATAGTTTTTTTTAGTAATTTAGTATCCATAAAGGCTTAATCACATTTACAAAAATCATTTCTCTAAAAAACAAACAAACAAACAAACAAACAAACAATAAAGAACATAATAACCTGGCTCCAGGTGTTTACCTTCTTCTTCATTTGGTAATATGCTGGTGTTTCTACTCAAAGATGAAGAATCTTCATCTTTTTCATAATTTTCTTAAAGATAAGAATATTTCAGTAGTTACATCTATAATATAATATAATTTTTCAAATCCCACTGTATTTATCTTAACCCCAAGGTGAGTGTTCTTCGTAGGTAAACTTTTCAATAACCACTTGTACTTAAAAGGTAGGTTCTCCTGTTAACATGACAAAGAAAAAATTTCTCGGGGCACCTGGGTGGCTCAGTCAGTTAAGTGTCCAACTCTTGATTTCAGCTCAGGTCATGATCTCAGGGTCCTGAGATTGAGCCCCACGTTGGGCTCCACGCTGAGTGTGGAGGCTGCTTGAGATTCTCTCTCCCTCTCCCCCTCCCCCACGCTCTCTCTCTAAAAAAAAGAATAAATTTCTCGAGTGATTTGCCTCCCTGTCTCCTACTGCTATAATCAATAGTATATCGCATAAATACCAGAATGGTCAATAATTTGAGAAATGAAACAGCATTTTCAAACCAAAGCCTGACTTCTACCAACAAACTCTTACATCAGTCAGCAACCGGGGGGGGGGGGGGGTTTGCACTAATTTTCAGAGATATTCATGTACCAACAGCTTATGAATGACATTTCTAAATGTGTTGTTAAAGTAGATTCCTTCCAGGAAGGCTGGACATTTAGGAACACGAGGCTTGCAGACCTAGCCAGGGCAGAACGGTTTCCCCTTAAAGAGAAAACATGGCAATGACACCCAAAAGTAAGGCAGGTATGGGAAGGTAAATGCACGTTTCCAACTCTGAAATGGTGCCTGAATCAACAGGAAAGAAAGAAACCCGCTTTATTTGGAAGCTCATTCTGCAGTGAATGGACACAGTTCTGGTTAGTACCAACTTCATCAAATTTCCTTTTTATTTGGCTCATAACGAAGAGTGAAGACTAAATACCATTCTTTAAGTACTCTCAGAATTAGAAAAATATCTAAGTAATACAAGGGTCTAACTGAAAACCAGTTTAACCTGGCGTTACCTTTGCTTCCGCTGGCATTCACAGGAGACACAACTGCTTCCTTTGTGACATCCTCCCTTGACGTGAGCTCAGCCTCCTGCTTTGCTCCTCTTCTCATTAGTGTCAGGTGCACAGTTGGTCCCGTGTGTCGCAACACCTCTACTGCTTGTTGATTGGTAAAACCCTGAAGGTTTGTGCCATCTACCTGTGATCAGAGCAAGACATGTTAAAAAATAAATGAATATTTGTATTACCAATTCACCAAATGCATGTTTACTGCTTGTTAGTGGGAAATGAACAGGACTGAGTACTCCCCTAATTAGAGAATGAACTAACACCTGTTTGGGGACCAGTAATAACTTAGATGCACTAGAATTACCCTGGTGAGTTTTGTTTTATTACAGATGATGGTGTCTCACTTCTAGATATTATGAACCAACAGTTTCAGGGTGGGAATATTCTTTTATATTCCTCAGGTGGTCCTGATACATAGTCAAGTTTGGAAGTCAGTACTACGCAGGATATAAAAGTGGAGAAGACAGTGACAAAAGTGGTCTCTGAGAGTGCTGATGTATTCCATATCATACTTATCCTGGCTTTAAAAAAAGAAAGATGACAACATTACCATCCTTTTTATTTCTTTGCCTCTTTAGAAAATACATGTGACTTTCCCTTTTCCTAGTTCATAAAGGATAAAACATTTGAAGTTGCCCCTGTGATCTTTCCAAATTACAGATATGATCTTATCATCCCAAGAGTGCCTTCCATTGGACACTCCTTAGGCCAACTTTCATATCATGAACATAGCTTAGAAAGACCTGTGTAAACAGTCCCCAGCTCTGCCACCAATCTCTTCCAACATGGTGCTGTCTATCCCTGTGCCCTTCGGCCCCCAAGGGCTCATTTCCACTCCTGCCCTGCAATGTTCCCCTCAGCCAGAAGGCCTCTGCAAGGTCTGCTCCCCCAGTATAGACTCTCTGGACTCCCTCCAGCCCATGCTCTTTCTCATCTGTCCACCCAGAAAACATCAGTACTTGCTTTAGATCTCAGTGCAATACTTCATAACTGAACTATCCTAAGGTCTCTGACTATAGTCAAAGCACCTTTACCATTTCTCCTTTCTAGCATTTACCATAATTTTAATTTTATATTTTCTGTCATTATTAGGTTTGTGACTGCATGCTCCAAGAGGACAGGCTCTGATGTCATCAAAACACACTGCCGTCTGCAAAATAGATATTCACCCCAAATGGGAATATAGAGCCTTTGGTCCATATGTCAAGGATTTATTTGCAAAGCAAATTATCTTTTGTAATAAATAAATGCAGATTATAGCATCTTATTTTAAATTTAAATCTCAAAGACAAAAATCAATCTAAAACAAATGAACATGTTCTTTACTATCAGATAGTAAAGAAAATAAGCAAAAATTCATGAAAATCTCAACTTTAAGGGTCCATAAACATTCTCAAAATTCACAGAACTTATGACAAGTTTTTATCTACAATAGATTTTTATTGTTCAACTCTTTAAAAATTCAATTTAATTTTAAAAACTCAAATACATGATTTTATCAACTTAATAACAATAAAGTTCAAATACATTTTTTAAAAACTGAATTCTTTTTGATTTTCAAAATTTGATGGCCTGAATTTAAACATATTCTTTACCCAAATGTCAGAGATGGTACCAGCACAGAAGAAACTGGTATAATGGAATAACCATGGACTTCTAAAACTAGATTTCAATTCAAATTTCTCAGTATCTTCATCTGTAATATGGTTATAATGTACCTATTTTCCTAAAATTACAGTGCCCAGCACTTTATACTGGGAAGAAACTGAGAAGCTGGTATTATTGACAGACTGAAGAAGTGATTAATAAACATGAAAATCTCTAGCCTTCTTGAGAGAAGTTTCTGTTCAAATATCACTACACTTATCATACATACGAGATAAGGTCCCCAAAGCCCAAATCGGGGCCCCAGGCAGCTCTGGTCTGTTATGCTCACAGGTAGAGTTAAGATGTGGCTTCAGGCCCAATGGTACCACAGACAAAAGTGCTCTGGGACTAGATGCAATGGCAGGAGACTGCCTGTGTGCTCCCAAGGAAAGCTCCAATAACCTTGCAACGCATAGTGCAGACACCACAGCTGGCAGGAACAATAACAGAGGAGAGAATTCCTAGCTGAAACAACTGGAAAACCCCAGCTCCTGACTACACTCCATCAAGCCAGCCAAGCCCTCCCCTAACACACCTTACAGAGATACATATTAAGAGAGAACTTGAGCCTATTAACAAAGTCAAAATATCAAAGGCAACATCTGACACCTTTCTTTACTTACAAGCTTGTTTAATAAATTTTTTAAAGATTTTATTTACATATTTTAGAGATAGAGGGAGAGAGAGTGTGCACGCTGGGTGAACAGGGGGAGGGGCAAAGCGAGAGGGAGAGAATCTCAAGCAGACCCTGTGCTGGGGGGAGGGGCGGGGGGCGCGGGGCTGGATCTTATGACCCTGAGATCATGACCTGAGCTGAAATCAAGAGTCAGACGTTTAACTAACTGAGCCACCCAGGTTCCCCAATATTTTTTTAATCAATCATAATTCTATACTGCTTTTAGCAAAGATTTCTATACATCAGTCTAAGAAGAATGAATATACGATTTCATCTGATGACCAGTTTGGTCAACTTTTTTAAATACAATAGAATCCCTTGATCAAATAATTCTTATATGGAATACCAATACACAAAGAGGAATAAAATGGAAGCGTTTGCTCTAATCCCTCCCCTGTAATGTCTACAGTGAAACCCTAGGGGTCAACAGAGCACAATCTGTAAAACAGGAAGCTTACAACAAAGTAAGTTTAATGTTATAAAATAATACTTTCTCAAAATAGGAAGAAATAGTTTCTCAATCTTCTCACTGCCTGGACAACTACAAAATAAAAACAGTGTAGAGCTCCAAACAGCTGCTTCCAAAACAAAACCAGAAAAAAACAAAGGCTGCAGTTGTGAAAATGCAACCAGTGTGAAGAACTTTACCACCAGTATCTGAAGAGTCCACCAGATGGTGATATTTCACAAAAATTAATGCATGGCCAAAAGCATTGCATGATGTTTCCTTAGAGCCTGAGATGCTCCTGACTAAAAGTTGCTAAAAGTTAAAACTCAGAACACTGAGGACAGTGAAGACAAATGACTTTATTGAAAACAAGAAAACACTTCTCCTTTCGAGGCAATAATTCCCTTTAGTACTATCTTACCTAAGCGAAACCCTATGTGAGGTTCCACTTAATGAAAATAATAACGAGCTTGGAGGGAAGCTACTGTGCTTTTAAATGTGCTATTACTTCAGGCTTTCAATAAGGATCTGCTTTGCTAATTAAACTGTACTTACGTGTCAAGTGTTATACCAAGTATTTTAATTAATTACTCATTTGGTCTTCCTAAAAATTATAGAAGCGAAGTTTTCTTCTCCCAATTTTGTAGGTGAAAAGAAGCTTGCTAAGCAGTAATCATAGGCTCCAGAAATTCTATTCCTAAGGATATACCCAAGAAAAATGAAAACATACATCCACACAAAAACGTTTACACGAATGTTCATAGCAAGATTATCCCTAACGGCCAAAAAATGGAAACAACCCAAATGTCCATCAACTGAAGAATGGGTAAATAAAACGTGGTATATCCATACAATGAAATATCATTCAGCTATAAAAAGAAATGAAGAACTGACACATGCTACAACATGGATGAACCCTGGAAACATGCTAGGCGAAATAAACCAGTCACAAAGGACCACATATAGTATAATTCCATTTACATGAAATGTACACAATACACAAATCTAGAGAGACGGAAAAAAGACTGGTGGTTTTCCAGTGCTGGGAGGATGATAGAATTAGGGACAGACTGCTACTGGGTATGGGGCTTCCTTTTAAAGTAATGAAAAGTTTCTAAAATTGACGGTGATAATGGATGCACAACTGTGAATATACTAAAAGCTACTGAACTATACCCTTTAAATGGGTGAATTGTAGGTTATGTGAATTATATCTCAATAAAGCTGATTTTTTTTTAAAAACGCTTTCTAATGGATTAAAATACATATCTTAGGGAGAAAAGTACACTAGCTATGTTTTCAATTTTTAATTCAGTATTGGATATGGATTTAAATTCTGTATCTACACATTCTCTCTCCACTCTTTTTCTCCAAAATAAAAAAAAAAGTAGTTAATTTTCATTATATGACAAATGAAGATACAGTGGTTAAAACTCATTCTCAGGTTATAACCAACTTACATGGCAAGCACAACTTGATCTTCAGAGTAGGTTTTAAGAGGTGAACAGGTGTACTTAGTTTTATAGAACTAAGCCCAAGAAGACTAGGGAAGTTGTAATGTAGAAGCAAAGGCAGATATAAGGGCATCTCTCTCTCTCTCTCTCTTTTTTAATTGTGGTAGGAAACACGTAACAAAAAATTTAGCATCTTAACCATTTTTACCTGTAAAGTTCAGTAGTGCTAATTTTATTCAGTGTCATACAACAGATCTCCAGAATGTTTTTACCTTGCAAAACTAAAACTCGGTACCCATTAAACAACAACTCCCCATGTCCCCCTCCACTCAGACTCTTGCAACAGCCATTCTTTTTATTTCTGTGAGTTTGACTACTCTAGGTACCTCATGTAAGTGGAAACATACAGTACTTGTCTTTTTGTGACTCCCTTATTTCACTTAGAATAATGTTCTTAAGGTTCAACCATGTTGCGGGATATGACAGAATTTCCTTCTTTACAAGACCAAATAATATTCCATTATATGTATCTGTATCACATCACAGTTTGTTTATCCATTCATCCATCGATGGGCATTTGGGTTACTTCCTCATCTTAGCTATTATGAATAATGCCACTATGAACAAGGAGTCTTATGTTAACATTCTACATTCTTATCATAATAAGATCCCAAGGAAACAACAGAGACTTAATTAAACATAAACTAATACATATTAAGATAAATCAGTATTCTCCAAAATGTCTTCCAAAGAATAATACGCATTTGAGGAAAGAAAGAGCCCATGATTACAAAAGTTTAGGAAAACCCTAAGCAAAATAGCTGGATTTTCTCTACTGCAGAACTTCTCAGAATCTTAGATTTTTCAATGTGCATTATGAATCCCTAAGACATCTTATCACATGCAGTTTTCCTAATCTTATCTGACCAGGAAGCCCCTGGTGTACGGTCTCTCGGACGTGTGTTTCGAGGAGTAGTTAGGGTAGACCAGTTTGCACAGAACACTGAAGCTGAGTTCTTCTGTACACTGCCTTGAATAGCATTATGCTCAAAACATACTGAGTTTACTACAGTAACAGTGATGGGCTTGATCTGATTAAGAGGGACTAGTGATCTATTTCTTTTATTTCTGTATATTCTTAGAGCTAAAAGGAGTCCTGGACATGGAGCCAACAACAGCTTCATTCTGCTGATATATTAAAAAAAATGCACATATCCCAAAATTAGGATTCAAATACACTACAGATTATGATATCCGGTCTTTACATTTAGATAGTCTACAACTAAAGTATAAGTATATTAATATAACGAATTCATTACAACCAGAAATCAGATATATCAGAAATTATTCTATTATTTAGAATTGAGATCAGTGAAGCTTCTATCCAATGCTCTTTCACAAAATAACAAAACGGGTAATTGTAATGACAGCCTCAAATCCCCAAAAAGCTTAAATTAGTATGAAGCTAACTGTAGTTCTCAAAACTGAGCTAGGAGAATGAATTTCTCAACCATGAAAATTAACAAAGCTCTTATTAAATGTGTTACTTACTGCTATAATTTGGTCTCCAATTTGGATTCTTCCATCATGTTCAACAGCACTGCTCTTTGTAATGCTCTTTACAAAGATTCCTGAAGGTTCTAAGATTAGAGATAGGGTTTTTGGATTATTTTTTACTATTTCAAAGCACATTCAAAAACTATCCATCCTTCATTCTCCAAATATAAAGAAAGTCCTAATTTTGAATAAATATAAATCAACAAGCCATAGGAACAAAACCAATAGAAACCTAGTCTAGAGAATAAGACAATAATTTTGTCTGTCAAACACAATATCTACACTGAATTATTCCTAAGGAAGTTTTTGATCAGTTTCTCCAACAATCTTAAAATAAATAATACTGATTCAGTATTTCACTAGACAAAGGTATTAGAGGCAATTCCCAAGTGAAAAAAAAAGTATTTAAAACTACCTAATTTTTTATCTCCAATGTAACCAGCAATGGTAATTCCTAATCCTTGGACATTTTTAGTGAGTTCTACATCAAATGTCTCACTTTCTTCACTTTTCTGAGTAGAAGCATCAACCTAAAATAAAATCAATAAATAAATATGCAGAACAATAAACATGTAAACAAACAAGATAAACTCAAAAGGCAACAACCTGTATTTAGGAATAATATGATATTAGGTGGCGAAGAACTCTGCTGGAGAAGTACAGAAGAGACTACTTCTTCAATCTTAACAACATGAACTGAGCATTACATTGTTACTCAAAAGTAATGTTAGCAGTAAGGATGAATACTCCCTTATCAGAGAAATGCATTATTATTTGTGTATACAAAATTTTAAAAATCAAAGAGTCTCCTATTAACAGATTCTATTTTCAGAGATGGCTTATCTTCATTTCTATAATTGAAAGAACTCATGTTTTGAATTCAGGTCAACAAGTTCAAATCTGAATTTTTCTAATCATTGCTTTGCTCAACTGTGTATCAGGCATAAGAATAACAAGTCCAGCTAACATTTATTGAGCAGTTTCTATGTAATAAACACTTGACATGTCTTAATTTACTCCTTAGAACAAGCCTATGAGGGAGGTACAATTCCTATCAATTTTTCTCTGGGGAAACTGAGAAACATAAACCTTTCCAAGGAAGTAAGCAATCTATTAGAAGCAGAATTCACATACAGGTAAGTTGGTTGCAAAAACCCTGCTCTTAAACTGCTCTGCAGTGTGTAAAATTGCTGGCAGAATGTAAGAGCCAGAGTGTCCACTCAGGACCCAGTGTCCCCTAACCTGCTGCCACTACTATCTGAAGTGAATAGTTGATTCTAACACCATGAATAGGAGTTAATCTATCTTCCAGATAATTTATTAATACACTGATGATGATTTTGAAACCTGCGAAATGCAACCAAAAAAATGCAAATTCAGAGAACTTAGGGATTATATCGGTTTTCAATACTGCTCAGGTCCAGAGCTAGAAAGAACGCAGCACAGTGTTTATATCCATAGGGCCTTGATCAGTAAATTGATGATGCAGGAAGTAATTTTATATTATTTTCTTTGAGATGGCTATTTAAAATTGTTACTGTATTTGTTCTGTAAATTCAGACTTTAACGTAAAAAAGCTCTTTATAAGGAAAGCTTGCCTTTCTGCATCGATCTTCATTCCTGAAATGACAGCTGAAAGCAGGTTTCTCTAACACGTAAAACTGTTATTAATTATACGCTGGGCTGCAGGGCAAGGTTCTCTGAATTCAGCATTAGTAGAATAGTGCAATAAGTCATCAGCAAGCTACCGGCACTGGGTACTTGTTTGGTACCAGCAGACTCCCCAGAGAACCCTACAAAGGTCACAACAGAATGAATGTTCAAATGGACATACAGGTTGGGGCTAGCTGGTAAGGTTTTTTCATTTTCTTTAAGCGAACTCTGACTATATCTCACTGATAGTCCATCTAAGTGAGATATAATTTTATAGTGAAGTTTATTTTTTCGTTGCACATAATTATCTGTGCAAACTTAGCAAAAGTTTAAAGTTTAGATAATTACAAGAAAATGACAGGATGAAATCTGCTTCAATTGAAACAAATGTGTTTTCTATTTTTAATAAGACTTATGCGAGTGCTATTTTAGAGGGTGGCAATTTGACTATCGAATGGTTTTAAAAGGGGCACAAGCTTCAGAAATGATGATATGCACAGAATAGATATTTTTCTAAGCTTTCAATTACATCAAGTGGTTTTCGGTATTGCATTCATTTATATATTGCTGAATAAAATGTTTTGTTTACCACAAAAGAATGTGATTTAAATACTTTCATACACAAGCTTTCTTTCTTTACTTCTTTTTCTCTGCAAAAAATAGCAAATAACTCAGTCCTAAAAACAACAGAATCATGGAAATTTCAAGTGTTCTAATAAAGTTTTAAAGGGCTTGTGGAGGAGGTTAGGCTATTAAAAAAGAATCTGTAGCAACTAATTAGAAAAAAACTTTAACAGAAAAAAATCATAGATGTTTTTAGATCTATGAGAAAGGAATGTGGGACTTGCACTTGCTATAAAGCTTATCTAGAAATTGGATGTAATTCTGTTCTGAAATATTTAAGAAATTTTTGGATAAAATTATTTCGTTGATACTCCCACCCCTTTCCTCTTCCCAAAAGGAAAGTTACTGAAGGAGAATGACTGGAACTCACAGCCCACCTAACAGAGAGCCTTCCAGATAAGAGAAAGATAAAATTCAACATTTTAGTTATTAGTGGCAAATAATTCTTTAAAATTTTATCATCTTTCAAAAGATTATCTTCATAAATGTGCTTAGAGAAAAATTTAAAATAGTAATCTAGAATTTTTTAAAGGAACCTATTTTTCACCTGTTACACATGATTCCTAATTGATAAGATATTATTAGTGCTGAAACACGTCTACACTTGAATTTTCATTCTTTAGCACTAATATGTGAATGAATGTCATCAAGTCTAGTTTCTAAACATCACTATCATCTAAATGCTATTGTCTATGAGGTTCCTGTAACTGTTTCTAACGACTTACCCGCATTTCTGGTGTAGAAGCTGGGGATGAGGAAAGGGTGATGCCCAGAGAGGTGGGTGCTGCTGGCTCTTCTGTGGCACCTCTTGCAATCGTCAATTTCACTCTGTTTCCACATTGCCTGAGCACCTGTGCTACTTGCTCACTGCTCATTCCTGCCAGATCCGTGTCACCAATCTTTAGAATGTGGTCTCCACTGCATAATCGTCCATGCTGAATAAAGAGATCGGTTAATCAGGCTACTAATATTTTAATTTCATCAGAGAAATCGTAAGTGAGGGAAAGAGAATAATTTAAAAACAGCAGTAATGTGAATTACCAATCACGGAACATTAAACATGTGAATGTTACATTAACTGTCTTTTGACGCATCTTATCCTTATTCAATGTGATATAAGTAAATGAAATTCACAAACATTCCTTAAATCAACAGTTAAAAAGAGCTTTTCAGTTTGATTTCTACCCACTATATACAGGAAAATATTAAGCCTTTTATAAGTTTTTTGAAAAATGGAAAAAAAAAAAAAAGAAAATGCCACCAAGCAAAGATGAAGTGTATGCAAATACACATTACTCAAAAAATATAGTATAAACAACAAGAAAGCAGTGAATTAATACCACGTTTCGTTTCTGTCTTGCACTTTCAATTTAAAATATCCCTAAAAGGATAATTTTCAGATGAAATAGATGAAAATTTAGATAGATGAGTCTTATAATCCTCCATACAAGCACTATTCACTACAACTTTCTACAGTGATAGAACTGTTCTGTATCATTCAATACGACAGCTACTATTGACATGTGGTTACAGAATACCTGAAATGTGTCCAACTAAGGAACTGAATTTGTTATTTTATTTAATTTTTCAAATTTTTCCTTATTTATTTTAGAGAGAGAGCTCAAGCGGTGGGGGTGGTGGGACAGAGGGACAGGAGAGAGAATCTTCAGTGGACTCTGTGCTGAGCGTGGAGCCCGACTCAGGGCTTGATCTCATGACCCAAGGGATCACTACCTGAGCTGAAACCAAGAGTCGGACATTTAACTGATCATGCCACCCAGGCACCCCAGGCATTCATTTTATTTAATTTTACTTAATTTATTTAAATTTTAGAAATAACAAGTACATACAAGTAGCTATAGTATTGGACAGTGCAGTTCCATACTGAAGACAAAGCTTAGTTTATTGCAAACCAGTCAACTGGGGAATTTCATTAAATACTGTTAGAGGCTGGCTAATATTTAAGGAAGAAAAAATGCATATTATTTGCTACTGTCAGTACCTCAACTGATAAAGCTGCCATTAAACAGGCCTTTCACTTACGAATATGAGAAATATTTGATGAACTGACTTCCTAGTTTAAGTTCAAATACACACACAAAAACAAACAACTTTATAAACAAAATGTTATAACCAAGGCAAAATTTACTTAATATTAGAGCTTCTCAAATTAAAATATAAATCATAACTAGTAAATGTACAACAATTTTTCTCACATTTTTCCAACAGTGTCACAGAGAATAAATGGCAATGCTTTAATGAACTCTTCCGAGTGATAAAAATAGGCTGTGCTTCATCTACAAAGATGACACAAGTGACCCATCACTAAAGGGACAAGTTGAATCTTGTTTTTTCTCTCAATAATAAAGTATTCCTCTTTCCATAATACCTTGTGGCTATAAAACAGCTGACTAGGTTTATAAATATGATTTATGATCATAAAATAAAGGGTAGCTACCTCTACAATGATCAAAACCATAACCTGGGCTTTAGCCTGTGGTTTTACAAGAGTCTTAAGATCATTGCCTAAAACTCTAACCTAACAGGTGTCTGGGTGGCTCAGTTGGTTAAGCACCCAACTCTTGACTTTGGCTCAGGTCATGATCTCAGGGTCATGGGATCAAGCCCCGCGTCAAGCTCTGCATTCACTCAGCGGGGAGTCTGCTTGAGATTCTTTCTCTCCCTCTCCCTCTGCCCCTCTCCTTGTGCCCGAGCGCTCTCTCTCTAAAATAAATAAATCTTTAAAAAAAAAAATAATAAATAGAACTGTAACTTAAGATCAATGTCCCTTTTCAAAGATCTTTCTCCCAGGGCTAAGATAACACTTCAGGAAAAGCCCAGCAAAACAGAAGCTTCTAACTCAGCTTCTTTGACATTACATAAGGCCGAAGTTTCTTCTAACAGCAAATATAAAAGATGAAGGCATATAATTTGATAAAACAGCATAAAACACCTGTTGGAGTAACTTACCTGGTCAGCTACTCCTCCAGGCAGAATGGTTTTTACTATCACTCCAGTTGCTTTTCCTCCAACAATGCCAAATCCCAGTCCAGATCCATCGTTCACCAGTTCAATAGTCTCCACATGCTGCCAGTGAACCTGAAAACAAAACTCCTACATGAATTTGAAAAAATTTGGGAAAACTAAAACTTTTATTATAGTTGAGATTTTTGTGACTATTATTTTGTGATTAGTATCAAATAATGGAGTTCAGACATAATAATTAGCCTTAACAATGTCCCTTTGGTTTAGTATACTTCCCTTTCAACAGATTGTTACTGCTATTGATATAATCATTCTTGAAATTATCAATACATCTTTATAGTGACTGAATTTAACCAGCTGAAGATAGGCACTGATTTGCAAGATCCTTTGTAGAACTTCTAAAAAAAGAAAAAGATCAAGGAGAAATCATCACCTGTTAAGATTACCTTCTATAAAATCTTGCCTCACAGGATTTCAAATTAGAGGACTCCTTAAAGTCACTGACAGCTAACTCAAACAGTGTAATTCTGTAATTTATAAAGCAAAATCAAGACCATTATTTGTGTGCAGATAGAGGCAGGTTTGTTAAAAAAACTGATTTTTTTTTTGGAGGAATGTGGTCAACTAGAAGAATACACGAAAAAAGATAAAAGATGATTTAGAAGGTAGTAACTTAATCATAATTAAATAACTAACATTCCAAACTAGAAAGAGTTAAAAGAATAAAATGGGAAAAACTCAAGAAATACAAGGACCTACAGGAAATGGAAATCTATAGACAACCAAAAAGAATTATAAAAACAGTATCTGTCCCTTTTACAAATCTTACGTACTCACCGGGTTAGAGTGAGCTGAAACTGTGCTGGCTGCAGATGGAGAACGGGATACTATGGGGCTGATGAGCTGAGGCAATGAGCCTCTGGCGATAACTAGCTGGACATTATCTTTGGCTTTCTGCAGGATGCTGATAGCCTGCTGATGTGTAATTGTCTGATCAAGTGCCTGTCCATTGATAGCAAGGATCTGATCGGTTTCCTTCAGTCTTCCATCTCTATCAGGAATGAAAAAAGGGATAAAAGACATGACAGCTCTCAAGAAAATGACAGCTTCTTTGCCATATAGTTTCAGGTTATTTTTAAGCCAGTTTTCTAATGTCCACACTTTTTAAGCTTTTCCCTGCAATTTCACTTTTAAAAATGGAAGTTTGGGCTCCAGTTACCCACCCCTAATCGATCCCTCCCATTTAAAAGTCACCTTCTTTATAGCTACTCACTCAACCTGTATGTTTTGTCTTAGATGTTCCTATTTACTTCAAATAAACACAAAGGTATATACATTGGGTTGCTGTTTTGAGTATATTAACAAAATATTGCTCAAGTTATAGTGGGTCATTTGTATACTTTTCTATATTGCAACTTTTAAATCTAACTGAAAAGAACCCATTTAGTAATAATGAGAATAATGTCCCTTTCCTTCCTAAAAAGTGACTATGACTGTATTTAGAAGATATTCTCCCTTCTAAGGACTTGCTTTTTATCACAGAAATGTTAAATATTTCTAAAAACTGATTAAAGCAGATTATATTAAGTTTCTGTTTTTATTCACTTTTCTTTCTCTAAATTCTCCCAAGGTCATCAACACCTTCTGAATACAGTATCAAAAACAGAGAAGATGCCATGAGAGTCTTACCTGTGGGCCACACTGCCCTCTTGGATCTCTTGCACGAATATTCCCAGTTCTCCCCGGTTTTCACTCCTGAGTCCCACAACACTAAACCCAAGGCCTCCACATGGGGGTTTGAGGAGCTCAAAAACTTCTATGTGGCGACCCTGTTCAGGAAACAAAGCAAGAAATTAAAATTAAAAGTCAATCACACCATTCACAGTTATTTTATTAATGGCATTACTAAGTTTAAAAAAACAATTTAAAAGAAATTTCTCAGATAACCTTGTTTACTCATCACCTAGAATGATGTGTTTTATTATTGACCCTGAAGAATAAAAAAAAAAAAAAAGAAAAATGAAATAGAAAAATTTCTGATCCATCCGAACTCACACAAAATCCACTTCTTTTCCATTTCAATTTTTTCAGATGTTATAAATATAATTTAACAATATACATTATATATTTATATAATACAATATAAATATATACATATTCTTCCAATTATTCAGGACTTGTTCACACTGTTCTATCATAACAGAAAGAAATGTTCTTACCTGGGCCATATTTTTGATTAGTTGATCAAATTCATCACAAGCAGGTTTCCCACTGACGTGTGGAGTACCAGATCCTGTAAATGCTTCCAGATTCCCATTATTTGAGGATGATAAGAACAGTTCATTTTGCAGAGTAGGAATTACAGCTGGGCTGGGATGTGGAATGTGAGCATATTCGACATTTGAAATTGCTGATGTTGTAGTGTTTACCTAAGAGCAATATGAAGATTATTAACAAATTTGACATTCCATAAACTATTTCATAGAAGACATCCCGAGGGGTAGTAATGAAGTAAGTACACAGGAAATTTCGAAATTTCCATACCCTTTTATTTAGCAACTCTATTTTAAGAAATTAATTTCAAAGAGAAATTGTGCATTTGTGTATTACAAAGATGTGTGTATAAGGATGCAGCATTGTTTATTGATGGAAAAATTTCAAAACCTACGTCCAGTGTTCAACTTTAAGGTACTCATTAAAACACACATGAACATACACATTCACATGCACACTCAAGTGAAAAAAGGCTAGTTATCAAGCAATGTGTACAGTATGACACAATGCACATTCAAAAAAAGATGTTTATATTTATATTAAACGTCTGGGAGAATATATACCAACCAACCAATATAACATTAGTTGTCCCTGAGAGACAGGGGGCAATTTAATCTTCTATATTCTTGAATTTTTAGAACAATATATGTAGTAAAGAATTTGGTCTTTCCTGAAGAGAGGTCTGACCTTTATCCCCAGCTCCTAGGAAGTAACCTCTAAGCCCTTGGACTTCCCAGATATTCATGGTTGGCTCCAAGTCCACAAGATATCAGCCCAAACTGACACTAAGTTAAATCACATAGGCAGTCAATCATGCCTATGAAATGATACCCTAATAAAATTTCTGAACACCAAACTCAGGTGCGATTCCTCTGTCATACTGTCCTGAAAAGGAAACACTTTGTGAGGAAAATGGCAGCTTCATATTTGAAAGCCTCTCAGGCTGCTCTATGCATCTCTTCCTTTGGCTGATTTTTTACCTGTACCCTTTCTTTATAATGGACCATAAGCATGAGTACAAAAGCTTCCAGTAAGTCCACAGGTCCTTATACTGAATTACTGAACCTGAGGGTGGTTTGGGGAACATCCAGAACTTGCAGTTCCTCTCAGAAGTGAGGGTGGTCTTTTGTGGATTCTTCCCTCTAACTTCATAGTTAGACCTTAACTCTTTGCTGTTGGTGTCAAAAGTCTCCAACAGACTTGGAACCTGGAGGATTGTGTCCTAAAGCCTCGCAGTTTGGCTAACTCCAGGTACAATGACATAAGTAACAACAATGACAAAAAAGATCATTCCATTCTGGAAAAACATTCTATGATTACTTTTATGTGCCTGTTATACAGAGCATCAAGTTAAAGCTAAATAATTTCCCATTTCTGTAGGGTGTCTGTACTGCAAATTTTTACCCACAATTATTTATCAGAAAGAGTACATCAATGATGCTTTTGCATTTCTCTCTGGACTCATCTCCTGCACTGTGTCCCTCACGCAGGAGACTCCAGCCATACTGACCCCTTCATAGTTCCTCAAACCAAACTGCTCACTCTATCAGCCACGTACATCCTTCCCCAACATCTACATGCTTATTGCTTCCCTTCATTCGGGTGTGCTCAACTTCATCCCAGAAAAGCCCTCCCTGACAGCCCTACCCAAGACAGCACCCCACCATTATGCTCTGCGAGCTTACCCTGTCCTGCTTTTCTTCTTGGCAGTTGTCATGGACCCTGTTGCATGGAGCTTCCTTCCCAATCTGTGTGGACAGACTAGAATGTAGAATTCCCCCGTGGAGGAACTGGACTGTTTTATTCTCTCTGTAAGAGTGCCTTGCTCAGAGTTGGCATTCAATATACATTTGCAGAATAAATGTTTATTTTTTTAGGGACCTGCTCTGATTTCATCTCCCCGACAACCCTCCCACTATCATTATTTCCATTTTTCAGATGACAAAATTATACAAAGTCACACATCTAATAAGTAGATTTTTTCATCATGGTGTTCCTATGTCTGTTTTATACACATGACAAACAGTCATTTGAGATATCATTTCTGGAAATAAGACATTAGGTAAAATTTAAGTTGACAGAGCAATCAAAATATTTTACAACACATCACCAATCCATGCCTAAGAGCTTGTTACCTGTCCTTAAAACCATACAGAAAGTAATAAGTTAACAAAGTTACCAGTAATCCAACTTATATTGGCTTATATTATATTATATTGGCTATCTACAATCACAGATGAAAGAGAGATCATTGTGTTGAGAAGAGGGTTTTGGGAATCCTTTCAAATGATTATTTTAAAATCTACAGCAGGCATGATCAATTATTATTTTTTCAAAAGCAAGCTCCTTATGCCAAACTTGATTTTTTTTTTATCCTGAGCCATGGCAATTTCAATAAAGTCTGCCAGCAGAAGATACACCGCTCAGGTTGAAGCAGATGGCATAATGAAATCTGTGACAGGCTGAGGATCCCACACACCAAGACCTAATGCCTATAGTATGTTTGCATAGGAGAAAAATATTTGGACTTCTGCTAAGGTAAGCCAGAATGAACAAATCACATTCCAAGAATCGAGAGTTTATCTACATGAAGTTAACCAGCGAAACAGAAGCTCTGATTTTATGGAAGACTAGGTGTGAAGGCACTCTAAAAGTTCCAGGACCAGAACAAGTACAATACCATGAGAATCATATAAAAGTACTGAATATCAGTGGTTTTTGCCAAATTTGTTAAAGCTTTAACCAATGTCAATGACTCCTCCTGTCTCCTCCTGGCCCTTGAAGTCTATGTAAATGTAAGAGCAGAGCTTAAAGAGATCACATATTTAAAAACTAAAATTTAAGATATCATCATACAAAAGGATTGTTTTAAAATGTGCAGATTTACACTGAGAAAAAAGCACAAAGGCACCTTGTGACTGTGCTGTAACTGTTCAGTGAAATGGCTTTCTGAACTCCAGTCTCCTTGAGAAACAGGAATGATTTCATTTGTCTCGATAGACCTGTTCATAGCAGACACAGCATAAATGTTTAATAAAAAAAGCTTGATGCCCATCTTGGTTTATAAATATAAAATAAACAGAAGAAAACACAACTATCTGGTGATTTTTATATACAGATAAACAATCTGTATAATTTATGGAAGTTGCTAGTAAATGAGCAAGAGTCACCAAATAATTATCTGTTCTCTGTTTTAAGTTCTGGCTGAGTATTTCAATCTAAAAAGGCCTTTTATGGTCTTAGTAAATAAACATATTAACTTAATTTATGGATTTGAATTACTGCTAATACCTAAAACATAACTTAAAATGAAGGTTATGTAAATTACTCAATTAAAAAGTCAAATTCTTTGTAAAAAGGATGAAACACCCTTCAGTATTCAGAAGTATAGATGAAGTCTTCTTTTAAGATGCAGTCCGTGGGGAGGGCGAGGGGGCCTGGGTGGCTCAGTTGGTTAAGTGTCTGACTTCTACTCAGGTCATGATCTCAGGGTCCCGGGATCCTCCTGGGTCAGGGTCCCCACTCAGCAGGGTGTCGGCTTGTCCCTCTGCACCTCTGCCCACTTGTGTTCTCGCTCTCCCTCTCTTAAATAAATAAATAAATAAATAAAATCTTTAAAAAAAACTAGGATGTAGTCAGAACAGAAATTGGTTCAGTTATTTCAAAAGGCCAGATAAAGCAGAAATCAAAAACCCAGGACAAATACATAACTTAAATACTTTATTTTAACTTAAAGCATGAATATACTCATTTACAAATATCTTGATGCATGAGAGCTACCCACTTCTTTCTTGTATGAACTACACTCATTTAATATGGCATTATTTTCCATTTCAGTCTCTTTAAGATGAAGCAAGAATCTGGACACTTGAGAAATAATTTCATTAAAGAAACCTGGATTTTTATGAGATCTTTCTTCAGTGTTTTACAGTTTGATCACACGCAATTTATCAACAATTGTTTTATCAATTCATTTATGTAGTCTTTCAAAAGAATTTAAGTAAGTTTTCATGGAAAAAATCATTTGCCATAAATTTTTATATTATATAACAAAGCCATGTAATTATAAAAATAATTATGACAGGCAAAACAGCTCTAAAAATGACTGATGAATGCCCATTTACCTGGTGACAGCTGCAGAAGCACACACAGGAGAAAATGCCTGAAAATAAGTGTGTTGTGCTCTGAGCATCAGTCATACGCCTTACAGGACAGTATCCTTTCACGAGCAAGTCACTTATTTGGAGGTGTGCTAAGAGAGCTGCTTCTGTAATAGCATTCCAAGGAAACAAAAAATTCTCTTTAGTTCTATATACAATTAAGCTCACCCTGTGGGAATAGCCATATCAGAGTAACCCTTCCACTGAGATCAATCAGAAAATTTATATAAAATGCCATGAAAAAAGTCTTTAAAGTTTTCAAAAAGAATGGGGCTCCTGGGTGGCTCAGTCGTTAAGCATCTGCCTTCAGCTCAGGGCGTGATCCTGGTATTCTGGGGAGCCCTGCGTGGCGCTCCCTGCTCTGCTGGGAGCCTGCTTCTTCCTCTCCCACTCCCCCTGCTTATGTTCCCTCTCTCGCTGGCTGTCTCTCTGTCAAATAAATAAATAAAATCTTTAAAAAAAAAGATATCAAAAAGAAACAATCACTTCTGCCATATTCTATTCATCAGAAACAAATCAATAAACCAACCTTTGCCACACTAAAGGAGAAGAGATCACACAAGAGTGTGAACACCAGAAGGCAGGGATTATTGGTGTCAGTCCCAGAGGGCTATCACAGCAAGTCATAGTAAAACTGCTGAAAGCCAAGACAGAGGAAGATCTTAAAAGCCACCAGAAAAAAAAAGGCACCTTATCTTCAAAGAAGAATAAAACTGACCTCACCAATCAATGAAAAACAGAAGACAACAGAATAAAAAAAAACTAAAAATGAAAACTGTCAACTTCACATTTTCAGAATACCGTCCCTACACACATACACACAGTGTTGCTTCAGAATTGTACTAAAGAAATACACAAGTAAATTCTTAGAAGTACAAAAGATCCCTCATGGAATTTCCCTAATGCAGAAAAGACTGAAGAACACAAAAAAGGGTTTAAAGATTTGAGTAAATTGGGGTATGCCTGGGTGGCCTGGTCTGTTAAGTGTCTGACTTGGTTTCAGCTCAGGTTGTGATCCCGGTGTCATGAGATCGAGTCCCACATCGGGTTCCGCGCTCAGCGGGGAGTATGCTTGAGATTCACTCTCTCCCTCTGCCCTCCCCCTGCTCGCTCTCGAACTCTCTCTAAAATAAATAATCTTTTTTTTTTAAAGGGAGTAAATCAATGGTAATGTCTTTAAACAATAAATAACATTTATGGAGTTTTAAATACAGGTAGGCATGAAAGTACATAATAATTACTCAAAAGACACAAGTAGGGTACAGGAAGTTGAACTGTACTAAGTTCCTTTCATTTTCCAGGAAGTAGCAAAAGTTCCAATTAAAGTAAAATCAAAATAAGTTAAGGGTAATATATCTGACAAAAAACTCATGTCTGGCCTAAAAGAAGAAAACTCAGATCTCAATGTTAAAGAAGATCCAATTAGAAAAGGAACAAAGACATTTCACCAGGGAGGATAAGTGGATGGCAAATAAGAACACAGAAGATGTTCAGCATCATTATCCATTAGAGAAATGCAAATTAAAAGCACAAAGAATACCACTATATACCTATCAGGATGACTAAATAAAAAATAGTGACAATACCAAATGCTGGTGAGAATGTGGAGAAAATGGCCTGCTTGTGCACTGCTGGCAGGAATGTAAAATGGTAGAGCCCCTCTGACAAAAAGTTTGGCAGTTCCTGAAAAAAACTAAACATGCATTTACCATGCAACATGGAGATTACACTTTTAGGCATTTATTATACAGAAATTACAGTTATGTACACATAAAACCACACAGCAGCTTTATCTACAAGAGTGAAAAACTGGAGGAAACAAAGGGTCTTTCTCTCAAGAGGTGCGTCCATACCATGGAATAATACTAACCAATAAAAAGGAACAAAATATGAATATACACAACAATTTGGATGGTTTACAAGAGCATTATGCGGAATAAAAAAAAGACAATTTCAAAAGGTCACATACGTTATGACTCTATTTTTATAAAATTCTTGAAATGATTTAATTATAAAGACAGAAAGGTTGCCAGGGGACAGGGGTGGTGGCAGGGAGGGAACAGGGCATAGCAATAAATAAGTACACAAATCTATTCAAGAGAAAGAATGGTACAGACTGAAAAAAATTGATGGACATTAAACCATTATAAGTTTCCTTGGTTTTAATATTTTACTTTAATTGCCAAGATGTCACCCCTGGAGGTAACTTGGTGAAGTACATATAGGACCTCTCTATACAATACTGAAAAATTACTGAGAATCTATAATTACAAAATAAGTTTTTTTAAAAAGTTGACTCAAACAGGCCAAGGATACTTACTATAATCTTTAGGGTAACCACTAAAAGAATAATACAATTAAGTATAACTAGCATATTAATAGAAGAAATTGATAAAACTAGAAGTGAAATACAAAAAAGAAAAAAATGAATAAACAAGACAAAAAACCCCCCAAAATTGTAAATTAAAACAAAATTTATTAACAATTACATTAAATGACTACAATTTTAAGATTGTATAACACAACAAAACACACGTACATGCTGCTTACCAGAGACACAAATTAATAATAGAAAAGATAAAGATGAAAGTAGAAAGATCCGCCATACATACATTAACCAGGAGAAGCCTGGTACACCTGCCCTAGTATCAGATGAGTGGACTTCAAGAAGCGTTACTAGAGATAAAGAAGGACACTTCATATAGATAAAGGGTCAGTTCAGTAAAAGACAAGACAGTCTTAGTCAAGTAAAAATATAACCTCAGGGGCGACTGGGTGGCTCCATCAGTTAAGTGTCTGCCTTAGGCTCAGGTCATGATCCCACGGTCCTGGGATCTAGCCCAAAATAGGGCTCCCTGCTAGGCAGGGAGACTGCTTCTCCCTCTCCCTCTGCTGCTTCCCCTGCTTGTGCTCTCTCTCTGTGTCAAATAAATACATAAAATCTTAAAAAAAAATAAAACAAAAATATAATCTCAAAACAATTAGAGCAAAAGGGCAGATCCAAATAAGAAACAAATTCACAATCATAAGTAGAGATTATAACTTAAATCTCTTTCAGTAATTGATAGAATGGGGGGGAATCAATAAGGATATGAAAGATCTGAACAACATTCTAAATAAAGTTGATAGAGTCAATATAAAAAAGCAGCTCTATTTCCTAGAAAAAAACAACCAGAAACTACAACTTAAAAAAAGATTGCATTTAAAATATGATAAAATTATTTTAAAAAGCTGGAATACAACCTAAAGTTTAGAAACAGAGCCGCATATATATGGCCACATGATTAAGTGTGCGAATGTGAGGGAGAAAAGAATCTTTTCAATAAATGGTTCTGGTTCAAATGGATAGTCAAATGGAAAATTAATTAACATACATACTTTATCTCATACCACAGCTGAACTTTGGAAGCTAAACCAAGCTTCTGAGAGAAAATCTCTATATCCTTGGCATAATCAATGATTTCTTAAGTAGAACAAAAAAGACAATACACATAGAGGAAAAGTTTTACAAATTAGACTTTATTAAAATTTAAAAAAAACACCCTCTGGTCATCAAAACATATAACTAAGAGAGTCAAAAAGCAGGACACAAAGCAGAAAAAGACAGTTGCAATAAAATGTCCAACAAAGAAGTTGTATTCAGAAAATATAAAAAAAGAAACTCTTGTAAGTCAATAAGACTCACAAACCAACAGAAAAATTGGCAAAAGACTTAAAACAGGAACTCCACCAAGGAGGATAGCCAAATGATCAATAAGCATATGAAAAGGTGCTCAGTATCATTAATCATCATGTGATACTACAACATACCCCCCCGGAGTGGCTAGGATTGGAAAAACAGAAATTTAAAGCTGACATCACCACCTGTAAGCAAAGACGAGGAGCAATGAGAATTTCCTTACATTGTAGTGAGAGCACGGGCCTACAACTGCTTTGGAAAACAATTGGCAGAATTTACAAATGCTGAACATGTACCTTAAGACCCAGAAATTTTACTCTTAAGTAAACATCCAAGAGAAATTCACACTTAATAAATATCAAAGGACGTGTGTTAGAACGTTTATGGCAGTTTGTTTGTAATAGCCAAAAACTAGTAAAAAATTACAATCAACAAAGTACAGATATAGTCTAGTACATTCATACAATGAAAATTGAAAAGAACTACAGCTACGTGTAACACGATGGAATATCACAGACACAAAGTGAAGACAAAGCCAGGAACAAAGCCTGTATACTCAGATTGCATTTACATAAAATTCAAATACTTATTTATGGGATAACAGTCAAAACAGTGTATGATTTGACCTCCACAAAGAATCTAAAAAAGCCGATCTCCTATAAACAGTAGATTGGAGGTTGCCAGGGTTTAGGGGAAGGGGGGAGATGTTAATCAAAGGGCACAAACTTCCAGTTTTAAGTAAGTTCTGGGGATCTAATGTATAGTGTGGTCACTATAGTTAACAACACTCTATGGTATATTTGAAAGCTAAGTGAGTAGATCCTAAATGTTTAAAGCACACACACAAAAAAACGTTATTACTGAGGGGACAGATCTGTTAACCAAACTCACTATGGTAATAATTTCCCTGTATATTTGTCTATCAAATATCACTTTGTATATCTTAAACTTACACAGTTATATGTCAATTTTATCTCACATAGGCTGGAAAAAAATAGTGATTCTTTTGGGGAGAGGATGAGGACTGACTGAGGGGATGCACAGTATTGTGGAGTGTTAATAATTTTCTATACTTTGATTAAGGTGAAGAGTTATATGTGTACATTCAATTTGTACCAAATTCTTGACCTATGTAATTTTGCCCTTTCCTGTATATTAATTCTCATTTTTTTTTAAGTTTGCAAGGTAAGTGATAAAATCAGAGCACAGAAGCTGAGGCACTCCGATAACTGATATAACGTACACTTCCTGAAAGAAAGAAGGTGCTTTGAACAGCTTCTGTATTATCAAGCTAAATCTTCTGACAGAAACTCAGAATTTAAAGTTCAATTATCAGGCATTCACCTTAAGTGAAAGAGAATATAGAAACTAGGTATCTAAAGATGAAGCCAAGTCTATTACTGTGATGTATGAGCCTCTACAGGCTTGATATGGATTCAAGTGGCTAATTCCCATCTATAGAATAAATCCTTCAACAAGTGCTCAAGAAGAATCCTCAGCAAGTGCGTTTTAACCTCCGTAGCACACGTAGATTTTTCTTTCTCAAAGATTATGAGTTTTTACAACTTGTAATCATTTAACTTCACACCAAATTACAAGAAGAAAAAAATAATCATCATGCCATCTAATACTTTTATGCTGAAGTATTCTGACCCACCCTGATACAAGGTTGATATATTAGTGAGATTTCAAAATTATATTTTTTTCAATATCTATTATACAAAATTAATTTCATTCCAAAAATACTGAAAAAGATCAATGTCTTAAATATTTTGATCATATAAATATGATCTATGTACTTAAATTTAACCAAATATAACATCTTCAAATATGTAGATTTGCTTAACTAAATCTGTTAAAAATACTGAAATATTGACTTCTTATGTTTCATCTATCCCTTCTGGGTTTTTAACTGAAAAGGAAGTTAATATTATTAGCTCTATTTTAATGGCTAACATCAATCTTTCCAGAAGTACTTGTATAATTATCTAGAAAAATGCTTAGGATCAAACTGAATTTCCTAAAGCATTTTTATATAGATTATCAAAACCCGTTTTCTGGTCCTGTTATTTTGACCTATTCTGAATGCACAGAATAGCAATGAGAATAAAGTGACCCAAATGCTTTTATAATCTGATGGATATTTCTATCATTTCAAAGCTAAAATATATATTATCTTGCATTAAGAAAGAAAAATGACCACTGCTTTTACAACCCTAGTTTTGGTAGACTTTAAGTAAATTTATAAACATAGTGCTAGTTCAATTTCCCAATTTTTTGTTTGTTTGTTACTCCTTAATGTAATGAGAAATAAGAAATAAGGCACTCTCTCAGGAATTTGCCATAACAGGTGCACCTCATGGAAATGCAGACTGTTGTTTTTTTTTTTTAATCTGCACCTTGTCTTTTCTTCTTGCAGAACAAGAAAAGTGCTTATTTTCTTGTGAATTTACAAAAATGCTGTAAAACACTCTCTGGAACTGATCCCAAATATGAGATGCAAAGATGGACAGGATACCAAGAGTATTCAATGAAATACACGACCTAAAATGGTAGCAATCACATGAAAAAAAAATTTATACATAATAGAATGGTATTTCAAGTTTGGAAGCAAGGGAAGTCTCCTTTTCCATAAATCTTTCAGTGAAATACTGATTAGAGCACAACTCTGATGCATTATTGAACAGGCAAACCCTTGCACAGTAATTGATGGTGGCACTCTGATTTAATGATCCTTATTTTTAAAGCTAATTAAAGAAATTGAGTTGCATGTTCAAAGGGGATTAGCTTAATGTGACGAGACTATTTTGGACATAAAGTAGCTCCACAGCTCCTGAACTAAACACGATACAAAATGGAGCAGCAAATTATAAGGTGGAGGGAAGGGGGGCATTTTCTGATGGAATAAGCATAATTTCACATTTTCTATGTGAATTTCTTTTCATTCATTCAAATACTTACCAAGCACTTAAAATGTCCAAGACATTGGGCTCTAGGGGATGGGACAGTAATTAAAGAGATAAAATGCTTTGCATAATCGCTAATATGTTAGATATCCTATAAAATTGTTCCATCAGGCATAGTTCACTCACCTACTAAGATAGAATACCTTTCTTTTCATAGCTATGAATTGTTGAATAACAAAGCAGATAGTGGATGAGAATTTGTAGATATTCTTAAAGTAGCCACTGAAGATCATTGGCTGATAAATGTAAAATATAAGGTTATTGAATTTAGAAAATAATTCCTTAACCCAAGAATGTTTAAGCAGTCATTCTGAGTAATCAAAATGTAAATTTTCTGCATATGCCTCTGGTAAAGTTTCAGTGGCACATTTGTCCTAAAATTCCCATGTGCTAAATAAAAAGGATAAATGATCAACCAAGAAACTCAAGATGGAAGGCAAAGAAAAACATGAATTAAAGAGTACCTAAGACTCTCCTTGTCTTCTCCCTTCTGTTATTTAGAAAGGCATATATAAACGATCAATAATCTACCTAAAGCAATGCCTATTGTTATAGACTACTAAATGACAAGATCAAGTACAAAACTAAAGTCTATACAACATAAGTGATGTTGTCAAGTTAAATGAATGGCCACATGGCAGGTTATGCTATTTTAGAATGTTCTAGTCTTCACTCAGAGCTGCATCTATGAAAATTTTACTTATTCTTAAAGTTGCATAATTAGAATCAATACACAATGCACAATGCACTAAAATGTCAGCTCAGTCAGCATAATGCAGAGTATTCCATGTGTATTTTATAAACTAATTTTTAAAGGTCTAAATTTCACTAAAATCTATAGAAATACTCATAGTTGAAAAGATTCGAATTCCTCCTCAATTTCCTAAAATGCATATGAAAACTTGAGTAAAGATTGCAAAATAACCTGAACTTAAAACAATCAGTTTTACTTTAAACTTTTTTCATTATTGTTATAAATTTTAAGTTTACCATTTAAAAAAAAGTTAGGTTCTACAATAAAATAAGGTATTACAGGATTCTTTAGCCTATCCCCTGAGTTCCTGAAATTCCAATTAAAGTCCACTAATTTCAAAAGCAATGGTTTCTTTCCCATACTTGTTTGATCTTTTTTGATGGTACTTTACTTTTTATTGTTACTAGGGGAGAGATGTCTGCGATAGCCTGGGGAAAAAAAGAAAAAAAGAAAGAAACTATTCTTATCAGCTCTTCTCATCAAGAGCAATAGTCTATTACCCGCCCCCTCTAAGTAGCTTTAGAAAGTTCTTGATGAAGCATCTGGGTGTCTCAGTTGGTTAAGCAGCTGCCTCTGGCTCAGGGTATGATCCCCAGGGTCCTAGGATCAAGCCCCCTGTTGGGCTCCCTGCTCAGTGCGGAGTCTGCATGTCCTTCTGCCTCTCCCCCTCAGCCCTACCCCTCCATCTCCCCTTTGGCCCTGCCCCTCACCCTGCCTTGTACTCTCTCTTGCTTGTGCTCTCTGTCTTTGCTGGTGCTCTCTCTCACTCTCAAATAAGTAAATAAATAAAATCTTTTTTTTTTAATTTCTTGATGAAGTAGTTAAAATTAGTTTTATTCAATCTTGACTCTTGTGTATACATCTCTTTAATATTCTGTGATTCAAAATGAGAAGTGAACATAATACAGTTCTGCTGTATAAAAAATACAACTCTGGTTGGGGTGCCTGGGTGGCTCAGTTGGTTGAGCATGGCTGCCTTCTGCTCTGGTCATGATCTCGGTCCTGGGATTGAGCCCTACACCTGGCTCCTTGCTCAGTGGGAGGCCAGCTTCTCCCTCTCCCTCTGCCTGCTGCTCTCCCTGCTTGTGCGTACTCCCTCTATGACAAATGAATAAATAGACTCTTTTTAAAAAGAAAAAAAACCCAACTCTCATCTAGAGGAAAAGCATTACTGCTTGAGTTGCAAGCTGAACTAGCTATATTTCTCATGAGCACCATATTACCTGAAAAAACAAAGTAAAAAAAATGATCCTACCAACTTGGTATGTGGCAATTTCTCAAAAATAAACAAAGTAAGACTCTCACTTCAAGGAAAACATCTGACAGTAATTGTTGCCAATAGTAAAATTTGAGGTTTCGAGTGAAAATTAGAATTTTGGAAAACTTGTTATCTGCCACCCTGAGCTTGACACCTTTCCATAAGTTAAAGACTATTGATAATACCAGAAGCAATATTAGCAAGTATAAATTTTTGATATTATATAAAGAAATGTGAAACAAATTTTCCTGTTTTTCAAATTTCCCAGACAACCAATTTATTACAAAATTATGCATGGCTGAAAAAGAAAATTCAAAGCACAAGATAGATTTTAGTGTAACAGAGTACAAAATGTTCATTGATTTGGTTTCTGATTCCACCTTATAACTAAACTTAAAGAAACCACCAATAGGGGCACCTGGGTGGCTCGGTCAGTTGAGTAAACTCAAGTCATAATCTCAGGGTCATGGGATTGAGCCCTGCAGCGAGCCCTGCAGCGAGCCCTGCAGTGAGTCCCATGCTAGGCTCCATGCTCAGTGGAGACCCTGCATGAGATTCTCTCTCTCTCTGTCCCCACTCCTGTCCCCTGCTTGCCCGCTTGCCCGCTCACACGCGCGTGGTCTCTCTCTCAAATAAATGAATAAATCTTTAAAAAAAAAAAAAAGAAAGAAAGAAAATACCAATAGTTTTGGTGCACTATTAAAAAAGGATATCCACAAAAATGCCATCCTCCTCCCTCTGCCAGCTAAATATCTGCATGAGGGCAGATGTTCTCCATATAGATCAACTAAAATAAATCCAAACAGATCAAATGCAGAAGCAGATATGAGAATCCAGTCTTCTATTAAACAACATTAAAGAGATGTGAAAAAATGTAAAACAATGCCACTCTTCTAATTTTTAAAGCAATGGATTTATTACTACTATTTTCAAATGAATTAATAAATATTTAAAATACTTCTCAATTTTAATTTCTAACTTGATAAATATCGATGCATAAAACCACATAAATTAGAGCTCTTTGAGGTCTTCAGTAATTTCAAAGAGTGTAATGGTGTCTTGAAACCAAAATGTTTGAGATCTGTTGCCTTACCATATTAAATTTCAATTAGGAGGAAGAAGCACCACGAAGAGAACCAATATTTATTGAGTGTTGGTAAGCACCCAGCTATGCCTTAGAGTTTTTAGATCCATGTTATTTAGTTCCCATATTACAACTAATGGAGGGGCAAAAAAGAGGTTCAGTGAAGATAAATATACATATATATATGTATATATTCGTTTTAAGAAATAAACTCTTGTTTTAAGTCATCCACTAATAAGTATCAATGCCAGAACACAAATCTGTCTCCAAATCCTATTAGACTACACTGTCAGCATCCGAGCTCAGCTCATAACGAAGGCCTCAAATCACCAGGATACCCTTAACACATGTTCATTACACTGCTTACAAGGACAGTGAAACAAAAGCGAAAGAGCTCTATGATTAAGACCTGGGGTCTGATGTCAGCCAGCCTGCATTTAAATACGAGCTCCACCGTTTAACCTCCCGGTGCCTCCACTTCCCTATCCATAAGATAAAGAAAATGACATCATCTAGTACATCTACTACTACTATCTACTACTTTAGAGTGTTGTTGCAATGATGAAACAGAGACTTACAATAGTTCCTGGCACACGGCGAGAATCTCGTACATGGTAACCCCTATGATGAAGATGGTTGTGATGAGTGGTGCCTCTTTCCACTACGGTTACTAAGAAAAACACTAGGTCTTCAAAGTAACGTCAGTTATTTGGCTAACGTATTTATACTAAAAATTATTTCTCTGGCAAGAAAAGATAATTACTGATGCACACAGTTCTGAATTTTCATGAATATTTAAATACCCCTTAATTAAGCAATCATTTATTGAACTTAAGTAAAATATCATATTAGGTACAAAGTAGTCAAAGATGAGTATGGCATGATTTTATCCCAAAAGTAGTAAATCGTTTTCAAACAAGTCTGAAATGCACTTAATTCTAAAACTTTTTGTGTTTGGTAAGAACAAATGGCAAGCACAACGTGGCATATACACCATGGTCTGGGCATGTGTGTTGATGCGTATTTGCAGAATGTCTTGTCTTTATTTAAATCTCAACACTTCTGTGCTTTCTTAGCAAAACTTCCAAGGGAAAAAATTTAAAGAATACAGATTGACCAATCTTATCAAAGTATGCTGAAACTTTCTACATCAAAGGGGTGAAAGTATTCAAATTAAGTAAATTAATATACCTTAAATGCCAAGACAAACAGAAATTTAGAAATTGAAAACTTAGGGGGCACCTGGGTGGTTCAGTTGGTTAAATGTCTGACTTGGGCGCAAGTCATGGCCTCAGGGTCCTGGGATTGAGCAGTGCCCGGTGGGGGGGGGGGGGGGGAGTGTCAGAGCTCAGCAGGGAGTCTGCTTCTCCCTCTCCCTCTGCCCCTTCTACCCCTTGTGCACACGCACTCTCTCAAATAAACAAAATCTTTAAAAAAGAGAGAAAAATTGGAAACTTAGATGAACATGTTAGAATGTTTGTAGTGTTTTTTCTATCAGTCCCACATTTCCAGAAGACAAATAAAACTGATTCACAGTTCACAGTCTGCTTAGAGAAAAATAAAACCAAACCTTACAGACAAGTTTAAATATACGGAAATGGGCACATGAAGACTGATGGTACTTTGTCACATTGTCTCTCTTTCCACTATAATCAACTCAGTTCACATCTACTGTGAAAACTAGCATAATTATTTAAAAAGCGAATGAAAGTTCTGGTTTATATTAAAAAGGTCCTCTGATTAAAATCTGGGGAAGAATTTAAGGGAAATGGCAAATCTTAAGGAATCTGGATTTACTAAACATTAAGTGCATTTCTCTTTAGTAATGCTAATAACTGTTTTCCCAACCTATTTGTTCCTTTATAGCAGAGAACCAGGGTTTAGAAACAGTGTAAATCAAAAGTAAAAAAAGCACTTACTTTGGGTCAGACGGACTTACATTCTTCTTCTAAATGTACCAATGAATAATTGTGTGGTCCAGATTAAGTTACACAACGTCTCTCAAACTCAATTTCTTCATAGACAAAAATGGGGATCATATACACCTCATATAGCTGATGGACTCAGTAAATGAGACAATGTCCACAGCACAGAGAGCTTCCCAAAGGTGATGGTGATTGTTTTTGTTATACAGCTTCAGATGTAAATCAACCTCTATTGTTCTTAAATTCTTGGGTTAAAAAATTCATGTACGTTATAGCCAGTAAATTTCACATTTTCTCCCCCTTCTTCAAAGACCATTTAACTTTGTCACAAAAACACCATACAATTAGCACCATTTGCTGTTTTAGACACACATGCATACCCAATAGCAAGATGGTGTTGCATTTTAATCCAGCACTGTATAAAAAGCTTGAACAGTGCCTTCTTGCCCAGGATAAAACAAGAATTTTAGTCCCTCAAAGGCTCTATATTTACAAACTTTTGGTTAAAGGAACAAACATTTAAAAGCTGTTATTGTACCAAAAATAAAGTATTTGAAATTCCTACAGTAAATAAACTCTATGGTAAATGTAAAAACACAAGAATCACTCCTTCTCTTTTAACTTCTCTTAGATAATGTATGTTAAAGTCTCAAGAAACAGATACTTTCCTGTTAGGCCATTGCAATGCTCTATCATAAAAGTAAAACCATTTTGGGGGTAAGAAAAATATTTTTTCATTTTCACAAGCAACATCAACTTGGAAGAATTCCATTCCATTTTTAGATCATTCCTGTTAATGGGGTCAAGGCATATTTTCTTTCTCTCTGTACTTCTCCCGCACCCCATCACCAAGTCTTAACCTAGGCATTCTTGGGAGACAGCAGTTATTCCCCCTTTATTGATAGCATGCCTACAGATGAACTTTCTCCATTTCAGTCTCAAATTAGAAACCATAGACAGAAGAGTGATTTTTTGCCATTTATATAAGTAATAAAGCTGAGGAAACTCAGACATTTCTGCTCCCTACCATGAATCCTACAAAACCGTATCTTTCTGATTACCAAAGTCAGAATAGAGCAACAAAATGCCCAGTTACCCAAATTCTCATCTCTCCATCAATCTAAAAACTATAACTATAAAAAATCACCAGGGCTGCTGATGCCACTGCTTAAAAGCAACATACCTCAACAGTTTGGCCATGAACCTGATTTAGCAGTTTTATAAATGAGTACCCACAGAATAGTACCTCTTCAGGCATGCCCCTGCATAGTGGTGCTCCAGCCAACACCCCCTGCTTACATCAGACACTTGAAAGTAATTCTGTGAAGTATACATTGACTATTTCTTTCTCCAGGATCTCTGAAAGTTGTTCCTCTTTTAAGACAGAGCATCGGAAAAATAAATACATGGTGTACAGTATACTTTAGCAGAAAAACCATCACTAAATTAGGATGTGATGCTGTATTCATAGTGTGTACTCTCAGTATACCTCATTCTTGGAAAGATGAAAGCAGCATTTCTTTGAGGAACCATTCATTTATTTTAATGATTATAATTAAAGGTCTTATCTATCAAAATATCAGTAAAACCTTCACCTTAATTGTGTTCGGCAGTTTTACTATAATTTTTAAAAATGTGGAGAAATAAAACAAATGATTGTTAAATACTATATTTAATAGAAGTGTTAGAAAATAAAGTTAATACAATTTTCAACTTGATACAATCAAGTTTGATACAGAATGCTGAATGCAAAAGAGGAATGATGAAAAACACTCACACAACCTCCCCCCCAAAAACTCTACCTTAATAAATCCTTCACAACCTGGCTCCCAAGTTTCCTCCTTTGCCAAGAACCCACACATAGGCTGTTAGCCTGATAACGCAGATCTGTAGGTGACTCTGTATCAGGCTTTCTCAACCTCAGCACAAAACACAGTATAAGCCCAATATTTCTTTGTTTTAGGAGGTTGGGCTTCGCACTGAGGATGTTTAGCAATTACGTGCCAGGAGCATGGCCCCTACCACCCCCAAGTTCAACAGTCAAAAATGTCTCCACATATTGCTATATGCCCCCTTCACTTGAGAACAATTTCTGTCTACCCCTGTAAACACTGTTTCCTCTACCTGAAATAATTTCCCCATTCATGGCAGAAAAGTCCTACTTATTTTTCAAGACCCATCTTACATGTTACCTCCAATGTAAAGTTTTCTTGTAAAGTTAATAATTCCTTATCCTGCTCACTTTCTTATCCCACTCACTTTCTTATTTAGTTACTTAAAACAAATGTATGTTCTCTTTCCTCCTCCAGATAATGAGAACTTCTGTCTTAATTATTCAGAGTATTTTTACCGATTTTTATTAATAAATGATTATAAGCCTTCTAAAAAAGCACCCATGAGAAAACCCTCCCATTGCCGAGGAAAATTTGGCTCACTGAATGATGTCTTACACTGAACAATATATAACCCTCCAGCGCTCTCTCACTCTCTCTGTGCGTGTGTGTGTGTATATTTATATTTATATTTATATAATTATTGTTGCCTTTGCTCACGAGGAATGGAAATTAAATGATAATACTCAATTTTAGTAACCCAAGGTCCTTGCAATATCCAGTTCTCTGATATTTTTATTTGGTCTTTGTTTATATTTGCCTTTGAATCACCCATTAGTCCATACGTTTTGCCATGAGCAGTTGTTCCAAATTCTTTTGGGAATGTGAACAGGTAAAACTTAAAAGCATAGAAATATAAGACAAAAATTTTATACCATGAACACTGTATTTCAAAATAAAAAAGAAGGATACATTTACTCTTATCAACACTGAACAATAATTTCCAACCTGATTCTACGTTGTCAACATCTCTCCAATTATCTCAAGAGATGTCATAAAATTTCCAAAGAAAAACTTAGAAAAAAATCTGGCTTCAATTTGTATGCATGTATATATGTATACATTATGCATTTGGATAATATGCATATAAGCCAACACTTTGCTGGGAAAAAAGTGAGTGAACAAGGAGCCTGGAAATATCAAACAACAAGAACAACAGCAAAATAATAGAATATCATACTCTAAAAAGGCCAGAAATCACAGATATGGAGAAACCTCCAGAATATGCTGAGCCCTGAGGCTTGTTTCCCATATCAGCAGCATTTGTAACCTCAATTATATACATTATTTCTTCAATCCGAGAATTGGTCTCGGTTGCCATAGCTTCAAAAAAAAAAAAAAATCTCAGTGATGTCAATTTCTAAGTATTAGTCCTAAATTTCTACTGAAATTATTAATTTTAATTCACAGTTTTCCTACAAATAACTCAAGGTAAAAAGACATTTAATTTCATGTCTATGGTCAATTCATAACGCAAGGCAATTAATTAATCAGGAAAGTCGTATCCACCTCTACTGGACTGGAGAAACATCACAGAATAAATATGCAAATCCAATATCCTCATGGCTGACAAGTTTCTATTATTAAACTGCTAACGTGTTTATTTCCCCCACAATAGCTGGATTTCTGTCATGAATACGCATTGAGCCCTGCAGTTATTAGCTGTGATGACTAGGTGACAGTGAGGACACTACTTGAGAATTTGCATCTGACAGATCATTGACACACAGTCACAGTTCTTTTTTTTTCTACTCTTCACTTAAACAGGAATCATGCAATAGGAAAGGAACTGGAGCTATTAGAGATTATTCAGGTTTAATAGCTCACATCCTTTTAGCTGGCGGTTAGAACAATACACAATGTGGCAGAGTTAAACAGAGGCATCAATTATGCTCTCAAACCTGTTAATATTTTTGACAATATTTAAATAGCACATCCCTTCAGGGCATGGCTTTTTTGCCCTCTCAGTTACACACCTGTCAAGTGTTTAATTTGCCAAAGGGAAACAGTTTGATTTCTAAGGGCAGTCTTAATACTGAAGAAGCAAATTGGAAAAATTACGCATTATTGAATAGAAGTAATGAGAAGGATCTGAGGGGGAAAAATAGTCAGCTTAATTCAACATGGCATGTCAGCATCTGTCATTAATGCAACAATATGATCACGTTCTCCAATATGCTGCATTTACCTCAGGCTTTTCAATTATTCATTCCTTTCGCTTTATAAAATGTAGGAGAATGATGGTGGAGTAAAATTGGAGGAGTCAAATTTTTTGGTAATACTAAAAAAGACGGAGACACTAACTTTCACCCATTGTGCACATAAAATTATACATCTGAAGACATAACTCAGGTAAAAGATAATAAATAAAAGCTAGCTACTGGTCAGATTGGTATAGCTACCAGTTTAAAAGCACAAAACAATTTCATTCCTAGGTTCATTAATTAAATATCAAATTATAAATATTAACAAATTAGCAGGTAGTAAACTACACAGAAAATCTAATTCTAACATGGTAAGTCTATAATACTTGTATTTCAACTTTAAAACAGAAAATAATACAAGATTTTGAAATGTAGTCTAGTCATCCAGGAAAAACATGGTTCAACAAACAAATGAAATTGAGTCAGTAAGAATGAAGACTAAAGGGCAGAGTCACAGAAACTATGAGAGATATCGACGGTTTTCACCAAAACTGAACTCCAGACCTCTAGGGGCCAAGTTTCTATCCTCAGAAAAAAAAAGAAAAAGAAGATGTGAGACAGGCTGCAGAATCACAAGAGGGGAAAGACTGTGCCTTCGGAGCCAAGAAAACCGAGTTCCAGTTCTGGCTCTGCCCTTATTATAAACAAGTCACTCAAATTCACTAAGTAGATGTAATAAGCAGGGCGTGAGCCAGCTGGTTTTCTTGGTCCCTTTCAGTATTTGAAGAGGTGACCAAGTAGCCAAAAGTCCAGACATGTGAGACATGCCTACAGAATGCCCAAACCTAACAATGTATACCGAGCCTTGAAATATATCAGCATCTACCATTAACACTGTACTTGGCCACAGGCTACCTGGCTTGATAACATTATGGTCAAGGGTTTCCGAGGAGATTTCAGCTTAATCATGTGCAACCCAAAGTTTTAGAGCCCATATCCTACTTCTATTTGGAAATGATAAAACAAGGTCAACAACCAGTAAACCTATGACTCCCCGGCTTTCAGAGCTAGAAGGGGTATTTCCAATTATCTCTTTAGTGGTATTTTCTAACACACCAGTACCTTTTGTTTCAACTTCTCCTCTCATTCTAATCATATTTTCACATAATATAATAAGGGGAGAAGACATCTGTTCAACCTCTTCACTCTCTCTGAAAAACTAGATAATCTTCCACATCGTAATTACACTTATACTCAGAATATTGATCTCTCCAAACTCTTTTGCCAGTTCATTCTGAAAAGGAATACCTAAAACCAATCTTTTCAATAACTTATAAAAAACAAAAGACAAACAACGAACAAAAAACAAAACCCAAACACAACTACATATAACAAAAACAACTCTTTTTCATAATTCATGATCACAACTTTTAATATCATTAAGTAGAAATTCACTAGAGAAAAATATTTTTAAAATTCTTCTTTATTTTTTGCTACCAAAATATCTAGATTAGAAAGTCATGTGACATTAAACAAATTCCTTTTCTATTGTTACTATTTGTTCTTTTTGCATTTAGCACATTTTTTTTAATTGGAGCTATTCTTTCACTGAATTATGAAATTAGTCTTCAAATATCATTTTTAAACTTTCAAGGCAGAATGTTTGTTAGCAAGTCATATATAGTGATTAAATTAATGGTAAAAACATTAGAATGAGAACTAACTTAGACTGAAGGCATAAATGAGATTGATTCAAACCTTGTAAGGATAACACCGTTTTAAAAACGTTTTTTTTAAAAACCCGAGAAATGTGATTAAGTGAGTTCAAAGAACACCTAACTTGAGTGTTCGTTCTGTCATTGCAATGTTTCAATTTTAATATAAATGCTAGGACATTTTAATGCTCTTAATTTTTACAGGAAAAAAAAACAGCGTTACATTTAGAAGTTCTAATGTTTATCACCATCTGATGCTGTCATTGGAAGCAATTGCTACTTACACTCTCTTAAGAAGTGAGAATTGCAATTTCTCTAACTGATGACAATGTAATTATTTCTTTTACTGTCAAAATAGAGGTGGTTTCCCTTCCTCACACACATGATTACACATGCAAATCCAGGCTTATCTGAAATCTTATAAGCGTGCTGAATGTCTGAATCCGAAAGTGCAAGATCACATGAACGACAAGCCTTAGTGGGGATGGAAACCAAGTCTACAGCCATCTACCCTAAACTTATTTTTATCATCCCCTTCTCCTGTAGGGACTCATACTTCAGCATCCACACAGCTTTCAACACAATGTCATATCATCTACAATATAGAGCAACAACCATTACAAAAATAACTGGGAGGGGGGAGTCACAGTGAATCTGAATGTCTCATTTGGAGGTTTAAATGACTTCATTAACTATTCATTAACACATACAAAAATCAGCCTTTCAGAAAAACACAAGACTTTCACAAGATCTATGCAGTGCTGTGAACACGGGCTTTGGGAGAATCGTGTCCTACCTGGTCTTTCAGCTGCTGTACAGAAGTCTGAAGGTTCAGAATCTGACTGAAGAGCGGGCTCTGCAAGACCGACTTGAGAAGGTTCAGTTTGTCCTCATTGGCTACATCTCCACGTTCTCGCAGCTTAGCTTGCAAGCGCTCTGCTGCCTGCAGGGCTCGATTTTTGTCTAAACCAAAGAGCAGCCTTGGTCATTAACAGGATTCAAAAGACACACATCAAACCACACTTATAGAACAGAAATCCTAAGACTATTCCCTTCGAGAGCATAAAACTGACTCAGAGAAAAAAGGACCGTAACATGTCCCTATAAATATGTTCCTCAAATCTTCAAGTCTCTGGTAAGAGAGTCTGTTTGAAAGCAGAGAACTGGTTACAGTGTACGCCACGTGCAACTAATTGTTGCTCCGATTCAGACGGGGCATATTTGAATTCCAACGCCAGCTGTCAACTCTTCTATATAAACTATTGAAAACCAAATACTTCATGATCTTGCAAATGCTGATATTTTCACTTTTTTAAAAATTTGATTTACATGTAAGAAAAATTAGAGCTCTCTCACTCACTAATAAGTAGATGTGGATGATGTCACTGATGAGTAATAACATCCGATATGACAATTTCATATATTAAGGAATGGACATTCTATGCTTGAGAATTTACTTGAAAATATATCACAACAATGTATAACCCTTCAAAAACACTTCCTGTTAATAGTTTAAATGTCTTTCCCCAAAACTAAATAGCATATCTATAGATGCATCAAACAAAAATAATTCAAATATTTATCGATCACCTTATATAACTGGCAAAAAAGTTGCAAAAGTACGTATTTTGAGTAAGTGTATCCCTAATAATCCTAGCATCTTACACGCGTGTTTCCACCACATGGTGATTTTCTATGACCAATCACAGTTAAAAACATTTCCCTAAAACAACCTCTTACTCTCTCACAAGTGAACCCAAATTTGTTTTAAAGGAAAGAAGACCATTCAAATATATGTTCTAACAGATTCATCATGGTAACAAGGGTATCTATTAACATTCATTTGCCATTTTATAGTAATCAAAGTGGGAATTATCATCACAGACATTTTCTATAGAACCAAATGTGGAATGACACAGAAATGGGGAAATTAAGGCATGAATTCATGTTGACCACGAGTTCACACCCATATACAAATTTAAACAAATGGTATTTACTCATCTGCACAATTTTATTTTTCATTTTTTTTTTCTTTGAGAGAGAGAGAGAGAGAGAGAGAGAGACAGAGAAAGCATGAATGGGGAGGGAGAGGGGGACAGGGAGAGAGAGAATCTTAAGCAGGTTCCAAGCCCAACGTGGAGCCCAATGCAGGACTCAATCTCACGACGCTGAGATTATGACCTGAGCCAAAATCAACAGTCGGATGTTAAACCAATGAGCTATCGAGGTGTCCCATCAGAAGCACAATTTTAAAAGTAAATAATGATAAGGATCTGATAATTTTATTCTGGGTCTTATTTCCCATGGTATCTCAGAATACAACTCTAGTATTAATTTCCATGTCAATTCTTGGAAGATGCACACATCAGTAATAATTTACAAAATAAAGACTGGAAGGTGACAGCTTCAATAATTCTCTATTTCCTCTTTGCGGTCCACTTTCTTATAGGGAACTCTGTGGACTACTAGTAGTCTTTGTGGCACGTGACTTTAGTGTAAAATGGGGGATGAAGGTAACATACACCCATGTACTTTCATCACTCGCATAGTACCCACTATCACCAAAACACCTCCTTCTTCTTTTCCTGCCACCTACTCCCATCCTATTCCCAAAGCAATCAGGGATTAAAGCACCAGCTGCAATCATCAAACCACCAAGGTGAAATCCAGATACCTTCTAACAATCATACCCAAAAACTTCCCTGGAAAACATGAGGCATTAGACCACCAGGAAAGGGATGGGTGTACCCGATACACCTGAAACAAGTTCTACAAACCAGCTTCTCTAAAATAAAAGAGCAGTGAAAAAAAAGATTAACATGTGAATTTGGGTATTTCAACCTACATTATCTCATGTAGAAATTAAACTACCTTAAATCATCACTGAAGTTTGTCAGCCTAAAAGCTTATTATTGTCATGGCTCATCATTAACTTAAAAGCAAAGCTCAGTAGAATTTCAACTGCCACAAATAAAGAAGGCAATGAGCTTTGTTCAGTATTAAAAATACTGTTAAGCTTTCTGTTGCTGTCCACAAACATTCATTAACCAGAAGTGGGTCCATAAATGAGAACAAGGTTTACATTAAATTTCATTAAAACTCATAATTGGTAGAACATTTCATATGCCTTTATCTTTTGCTTACAAATGATTTGTTTTTATAACACTTCAGACTAAAACATCCAAATATAGAAACACATTTCCCTGCTATAATGATAATAGATAAAAACTTTTAAAAACTCAGTTACTAGATGAAATCCTGCTATATAGAAAAACCATTTCAAAGATCCCAATGGAAAAAGTTTTGATTCTTAGAAAAATAAGAAGGAATAGGGCTTACCTATAGTTTCTAACATGTTTTCCAAAGTTCAGTGTTCTTCTCTACAATGATTTTAAACAGCAACTAAAACAGAACTCTGGGGAGAAAAGAAATAAAATGAATGGTTATGTTTTATCACAACATTAAAACTATATACCCTAAAAAGTACTTGATACTACTATAATTCCTTTGACCATTAAAATCTTGATTTAACTTAAAATAGTTTTTTTCTTAGGCAAAAAAAAAAGTAATCATTTTAGGACTTATTCAAAATTATCTTATATTTGCAAGTAATACTTGCATAGTAAGGTAAAAGGCATACAATCTGTTTTAAATAAGGTGGCAGAAATGTATCCAAAATATTTCTTCAAGGACTTCTCCACACAGACCACTCTAATCTCAGGTTCACTGACAGATTCTCAACCACAGAGTAAGGAACTCACTTGACTCTGCATGAGAAACTCGGTGGGCAAAAACATTAAAATGCAAAAAGCAGAAGATGTGATCCTGCCCTTGATTGCTCACAGTCCTATCAGGGGAGACCATACATACATACCAAGTAGAAATGAACTATGACACTTACGCAGTGTGTGAACCACGGGGAACTAGCACATTAAATCATGGATGAAAAACTGACTAAAAGAGAGCATAATGTTAAATGGAGGAAGGGTTTTCAAAGGTTTTCAAAATACCCTCCTGATTATAATATTCTTTTCTCTCTCATTCAAAATAAACCTTCTCAACCCCTTCAACTCACACGGACTCATCTTTCTCTGACAATACTTACCAGACTCTTCAAATACCAGCTACAGATTTCCACTGACAATGTCCAGATCGCTAACCACAACTAATCTTTGTTGTCCAACAATTTATATACCTTCTCCCTAGGCACACCCATTCTCTCCCTTACGGAAAAACCTGTCATTCCTTCAATGGAGGAAAAAAGTCTACAATCCAATTTCCTCACTTTTGGAAGACTAAATGGGATTTGTCTGAGAAGGTGCAAATTCAAGTTGCCCCTGTTCTCTCTTTAACAGAAAATGCATCTGGGACAAAAGGAAGTCCGTGATGTATATGAACAGATGCAGAAACCGCCCATCAAGGCCTGTGATTTGCTCTGTGTAATAACAGAGAACAGTTCTTATTGACTTTCCTCAACCCGATTTAGAATACACTATTTAAAACATCAACTCCATTTCAAATAGTCAAACAGCTCTACCACTGGCACTTGTTTTATAAAATGCCCTGGTGTCAAGAAAAGAGGGCACCAGCTCTAACTTGGAATTGAAACCTTAATAACAGCGTAGGTATGGGCAAGGGGCCTAGCATCTGAACATTAGTTTCCTAGGAAACTTACTCATTGGGTGTATTGCAATAAATGAGATAAAGTATATGAATTTCCAGCTCGTAGAATAACTCACACTGTAAAATAGATATTCAGTATTAACGCTGAGCCCATGCAGATGAGCAGTTCAATGTCAGGCATTGCGTGGTTTCATGGGGAAAAATACAAGGAGATCTTTAAAATAAACTAGTCATATTTTTATTCTTATTGACAACCACACTTCATAAGATAGCATACTATTAGGTCTCCCCCCTCAAAAAATTACTAACTTCCGACAGTTAAATAAAAGTAAAGACACCCCAATTAAAGAAAAGTCTATAGCTGATATGCCCAGGAGGAAGAATGCGAGCAAAGGAAGAGCATGATTTAGGAAGTCTGATCACCTGAAGGAACATTTCAGCTGGACCCCTTACCAGCTGCAATGCCCTGTGAAGTCACTGTCTCTCCTGAACTAGAAAACTCTAACCACAAATGAATGACATGCAAAGTTTTAGAAGGATAAAATTATACACATGAGTGCTTGCTAGGCACAATAAAGTCAGCTCTATCTTCTTCCCCCTTTGAAAAATTAACTCACAAAGACAAGCAGTATTCATGACCTGGAGGGGGAGGTAGCCTATGGATTTAGAGACCCACTGATTTATGAGGAGTCTGCAGAGAAAGCACAGAGTAAGCAGTTCCCCACTGAGAAAAACACTGTCATCCCAAAGTTCACCTACAAGTTGGTTATGTGGAAAGAGAATTACTTGTCTTTTCCCCAGAGAAACTCTTATCATAAAGGTTTTGGTTTTTTTTTTTTTTTTTTTTTTAAATCTCCATTCTACTGCAAGTCAGACACTAGCTCCCAGATGAGAGCTCCATTCCTCTGCATTTCAGAGATTTAAAAAAATGAGTTTCACAGTTTGTCTTCTCTGCTCTGATGTCCATAAAATAAATATAATGTGGCTCTTTTGAGGTTTTCCAGATTTTACAATTAGTAGCCATGACAAAGAGACAAGAGGTTAAAAAAACAAAACAAAACTTCCTTTCCATGCCCTATACCCCATCCCAAGGATTCATCTCTAACTATAAAGAAACACATTTGTAATCACAGACGTTTTGATACAGAGAGACAGAGTCCACACGCATCGAACTGCATGAATTCTCCTCACCCCACCATTAACCTTCCCTCTTCACCTCCCTCAACACCATGTGGAAACAGAAGGGTACCTGGGTGATAACAGTGGGTCATGGCCAACAGGTAAGATGTAAAGAAAATCCAATACATGTCTTAAAAATGCCCGGTTCTCAGGGCTGTTCTGGACAATTCAGGCTAGCGGTGAAGATGAGTCAGAGGAGTAGTAAGAGAATAAATGAGATGTGAACAAGTAGCCACACCAATGCTGGGGCAGAAGCAAGGGTGATAACAGCAAACATACAAGAGCCACCACATCCCGGGCACCACTCGAAACCTATTACCCACCTAAGGCCTTTAATCTTCACACGATCCCCTCACTTTATAAACAAGGAAACTGAGGCACTGAAAGAGTAAGCAACTTCCCCAAGGCCATACCGCCAGTACATGATGGAGCCAGATGTGGACCCCGGCAGTGTGGCTCCAGAGCCAGTTAACAATTTAACTTATACAATATGCTGCCTCTTAGCAGGAGAAGATTCACCTTACCATTCTCCTTCCTCTTTCCAAGTTCAAAACTATGTTGACTTTGCCCTACACAAGCAGAAACCAGAGGAAGAAACAGACCCAAAGGGCATGAAGTCTAAAATGGACTGGTATAGACAACGTAACACAACCAACAATCCATACAACAAATGTATGAGCAACTCAGAACGAAGTATTTTAGAAACTATGGGAAGGTACATCAAAGAAAGATCAGTAATAGCCACCATTTACATAATGTTCATATATGTTTAAATAAATCACCTTTGAAACCCAAGATTTTAAGAAAAATCTCCAAAAAAAAAAAAGCCTCCTTACACAATGGAAATAAGCATATTCAAATAGAATAAAAATTATAGCTACTGTACACTAGCCCTTCTGGTTACCCATGTAATTCTGCCTGTAGATATACCAGTATGTGGGTGTAACTGAACCTGCTATGGCAGCCATGACACTCAGAACTACGGGACACACACGGTAAGTGGCTCAGTGACTTCAGTGCCTATAAGGCACTACAGTGCTGGACAAGGGCAGGTTATGCACATGACATCCTGGGAGCAGGGACTCTGACCCTCACACTCCCCACATTATCCTCCACTTCCCTGTATATTATTCTCTCCATTTTCCAGAGAAGACAACAGAGGAAGGGAGAGACTCAGGTCTTACACAAGGTCACACAGCTAGTAAGCAGAGAGCACAGAGTTGAATCCAACTCTGCCTGAATTCAAAGCCCACACTCCCTCTATCACACACCATGTTTTCCATACTATACTGCAAAAGTCATATGGTGGACATACATTATTGAATGGAAAAAAAAAAGGACTGTGTAAGACAATGTATTAAGTTGCCAGTATCTGCATAAAAGGGATGGAAACAGTTTCTATAAATAAAATTAAGATGTACATATTTATAAAAGCACAGACTATCTCTACAAGCTTTCCAAAGACACTAATAGTGGGATGTGGGGGGCAATGGGACACTAAAAGAAACTTATTTTGCACTGCATTTCTTTTGGGTTTTTAATTTTTTTTCTTTTTCTTTTTCTTTTTTGGATTTTAAAATATCTCATTATATTTTTTATTTTTTTTAATGTTTTTTTTATTATGTCAGTCACCATACAGTACATCCCTGGTTTCTGATATAAAGTTCAATGATTCATTAGTTGCGTATAACACCCAGCGAACCATGCAATATGTGCCCTCCTTACTACCCATCACCAGTCTATCCCATTCCCCCATCCCCCTCCACTCTGAAGCCCTCAGTTTGTTTCTCAGAGTCCATACTTCTCATGCTTCATTCCCCCTTCTGATTATCCCCCCTTTCTTCTTCCCTTTCTTCTCCTACCGATCTTCCTAGTTCTTATGTTCCATAGATGAGAGAAATCATACGATAATTGTCTTTCTCTGCTTAGCTTATTTCACTTAGCATTATCTCCTCCAGTGCCATCCATGTTGCAGCAAATGTTGAGAACTCGTTCTTTCTGATAGCTGAGTAATATTCCATTGTATATATGGACCACAACTTCTTAATCCACTCATCTGTTGAAGGGCATCTCAGCTCCTTCCACGATTTAGCTATTGTGGACAATGCTGCTATGAACATTGGGGTGCATATGGCCCTTCTCTTCACTAAGTCTGTATCTTTGGGGTAGATACCCAGTAGTGCAATGGCTGGGTCATAGGGTAGCTCAATTTTTAACTTTTTAAGGGACCTCCACACTGTGTTCCAGAGTGGCTGTACCAACTTGCATTCCCACCAACAATGTAGGAGGGATCCCCTTTCTCCACATCCTCTCCAGCAATTGTTGTTTCTTGCCTTGTCAATTTTTGCCATTCTAACTGGCGTAAGGTGGTATCTCAGTGTGGTTTTGATTTGAATTTCCCTGATGGCTAATGATTTTGAACATTTTTTCATGTGTCTGTTAGCCATTTGTATGTCTTCATTGGAAAAGTGTCTGTTCATATCTTCTGCCCATTTTTTGATTTGTTTATTTGTTTCTTGTGTATTGAGTTTGAGAAATTCTTTGTAGATCTTGGATACCAGTCTTTTATCTGTAGCATCATTTGCAAATATATTCTCCCTTTCCATGGGCTGTCTCTTCGTTTTTTTTGACTGTTTCCTTGGCTGTGCAGAAGCTTTTATCTTGATCAAGACCCACAAGTTAATTTTATCGTTTGTTTCTCTTGCCTTTGGAGATGTGTCATGAAAAAGGTTGCTTTGGCCGATGTCGTAGAGGTTGTTGCCTATGTTCTCCTCTAGGATTTTGATGGATTCCTGTCTCACATCGAGGTCTTTCATCCATTTGGAGTTTATTTTTGTGTATGGTGTGAGAGAGTGGTCAAGTTTCATTCTTTTGCATGTAGCTGTAAAATTTTCCCAGCACCATTTATTGAAGAGACTGTCTTTTTTCCACCGGATGTTTTTTCCTGCTTTGTCAAAGATTAGTTGCCCAAAGAGCCGAGGGCCCATTGCTGGGTTCTCTATTATGTTCCATTGGTCTATGTGTCTGTTTTTGTGCCAGTACCATGCTGTCTTTGTGATCACAGCTTTGTAGTACAGCTCAAAATCCAGCATTGTGATGCCCCCAGCTTTGTTTTTCCTTTTCAACAGTTCCTTGGTGATTCAGGGCCTTTTCTGGTTCCATACAAATTTAAGGACTATTTGTTCCAGTTCTGTGAAAAATGTACTCGGTAGTTTGATCAGGATAGCACTGAAAGTGTAGATTGCTCTGGGTAGCATGGACATTTTAACTATGTTAATTCTTCCGATCCATGAGCATGGAATATTTTTCCATCTTTTTGTGTCTTCCCCAATGTCTTTCAGAGTGATTTATAGTTTCTAGAATATAGGTCCTTTACGTCTCTGGTTAAGTGAATTTCAAGGTAACGTATGGTTTTTGGTGCTATTGTAAATGGGATGGATTCCCTAATTTCTCTTTCTTCAATCTCATTATTCGTGTATAGAAATGCAACTGATTTCTGAGCATTGATTTTGTATCCCGCCACATTACTGAATTGCTCTATAACTTCTAATAGTTTGGGCGTGGATTCTTTTGGGTTTTCCATATACAGTATCATGTCATCTGCAAAGAGAGACATTTTGACTTCTTCTTTGCTGATTCGGATACCTTTTATCCCTTTTTGTCTGATTGCTTTTGCAAGGACTTCTAGTACTAAGTTGAATAATAGTGGTGAGAGTGGGCATCCTTGTCGTGTTCCTGATCTTAAGGGAAAGGCTTCCAGCTTTTCCCCATTGAGAATGATATTTGCTGTAGGCTTTTCATAGATGGCTTTCATGAGATTAAGGAATGTACCCTCTATCCCTACACTCTTGAAGGGTTTTAATCAGGAAAGGATGCTGTATTTTGTCAAATGCTTTTTCTGCATCTATTGAGAGAATCATATGATTTTTGAATTTTACTTTCTGGATAAAATCTAAGACCCCGATCAATTTGCTAATGTTGAACCACCCTTGCATCCTAGGGATGAATCCCACTTGGTCATGATGGATAATCGTTTTAATGTACTGTTGGATTCTATTAGCCAGGATCTTGTTGAGGATTTTGGCGTCCATGTTCATTAGGGAAATCGGTCTGTAATTCTCCTTTTTGATGGGGTCTTTGCCTGGTTTGGGGATCAAGGTAATATTGGCCTCATAGAATGAGTTTAGTAGCTTTCCTTCTGTTTCTATTTTTTGAAATAGCTTTAGGAGAATAGGTATTATTTCTTCTTTGAATGTTTGGTAGAATTCCCCAGGAAAAACGTCCGGTCCTGGAGTTTTGTTTTTTGGAAGGTTGTTTATCACTGATTCAATCTCTTCATAATTAATCGGCCTGTTTAAAAAATCAATTTCTTCCTGTTTCAGTCTTGGTAGTTTATAGGTTTCCAGGAAGGCCTCCATCTCTTCCAGATTGCTTAATTTATTGTCATAAAGCTGTTGATAAGTTTCTAATAATCCTTCCAATTTCATTGGTGCTGGTTGTGACCTCTCCTTTTTCGTTCATAATTTTATTAATTTGGGTCTTTTCTCTATTCTTTTGGATAAGTCTTGCCAGTGGTCTGTCAATTTTAGTGATTCGCTCAAAGAACCAGCTTCTAGTTCTGTTGATCTGCTCTACTGTACTCCTGGTATCTAATTCATTGATTTCTGCTCTAATCTTGGTAAAGTGCTGCCTCATGCGTGGATTAGGTCTGTCCCTCTGTTGCTGTTCCAGCTTCTTGAGGTGAGAATATAAAAACTGCATTTTAGGTTTTTCTATTCTTTTCAGTGAGGCTTGGATGGCTATGTATTTCCCCCTTAGGACTGCCTTTGCAGTATCCCATAGGTTTTGGACTGTTGTGTTTTCATTCTCATTGGTCTCCATAAATGGTTTAAATTGATTTTTGATTTCCTGTTTTATCGAGTCATTCCTGAGCAGGATGGTTCTTAGTCTCCAAGTGTTTGAGTTTCTTCCAAATTTTTCCTTGTGGTTGAGTTCCAATTTCAGAGCGTTGTGGTCTGAGAATATGCAGGGAATAATTTTAGTCTTTTGGTATCGGTTGAGACCTGTTTTGTGTCCCAGAACATGGTCTATTCTTGAGAATGTTCTATGGGCATTAGAATAGAATGAGTATTCTTTGGTTCTGGGGTGTAGTGTTCTATATATATCCATGAGGTCCAACTCGTCGAGTATGGCATTCAAAGCCCTTGTTTCTTTGTCGATTTTTTGCATGGGTGTTCTATTTCTGATAGTGGAGTGTTGAGGTCCCCTACTACTAACGTATTTTTATCTATATGTTTCTTTATTCTGGTTAAGAGTTGGCTTGTGTATCTTGCTGCTCCCCTGTTGGGGGCATATATATTTATAATTGTCATATCTACTTGTTGAATACATCCTTTAAAAATAATATAGTGCCCTTCTGTGTCTCTAACTATAGTCTTTAGTTTAAAATCCAATCTGTCTGCTATGAGAATTGCTACCCCAGCTTTCTTTTAAGGTCCATTGGCATGAAAGATGGTATTCCATCCCTTTACTTTCAGTCTGAATGTATCTTTAGGTTCAAAATGAGTCTCTTGTAGACAGCAAATGGATGGGTCATGTCTTTTTATCCAACCTGCAACCCTGTGGCATGTTATGGGAGCATTTAGGCCATTTACATTGAGACTGATTATTGAGAGATGATTTTAATGATGCCATGTTGCCAGTAAAGTCTTTGTTTCTATCGTTTGTGACTTTCTGTTCTGTATCACTCTTGCGGCCCTTTTACCTTTATAGAACCCCCCCTTAATATCTCCTGCAGGGCTGGTTTCGTGGTTATGAAATTGGTCAATGACTGACGATTCTGGAAGGTCTTTATTTCTCCATCAATTCTGAATGACAGCCTTGCTGGATAAAGGATCCTTGGCTGCATGTTTTTCTCTGAAAGAGCTTTAAAAATGGCCCCCCAATCCTTTCTCTCATTCCAGGTCTGTGTAGACAAGTCTGACGTAATTCTGATACCTTTGCCTTGGTACGTGAGAAATTTCTTTGCCCTGGCTGCTTTCAATACTGTATCCTTGGATCTAATATTTGCGAATTGTATTATGACGTGACATGGTGTAGGTTTGTCGTGGTTGAGCTTGGGTGGGGTCCTCTCTGACTCTTGGACACAAATGTTTATTTCCCTCGCTAGATTAGGGAAGTTTTCAGCTACAATTTGTTCAAATATCTCTTCTACACCTCTGTTTTTCTCCACCCCCTCAGGGATGCCGATGATTCTGACATTGGAACGTTTCATTGAGTCAGTAATCTCCCATAACCTACATTCATGAGCATGGATTTTTTTAAGTCCAGATTCCATTTTAGTTTTCTACTAACCCAACCTCCAATTCGCTGATACGTTCTTCTGCCTCATTCACCCTGGCTGTCAGAGCCTCTAGTTTTGACTGCATTTGGCTCATAGAATTTTTAATTTCTGCCAGATTCGCTCTCATTTCCACCCTTAGAGATTCTATATTCTCATTAACATTTTCGTTAACACTTTTTTCAAGTCTACACATCATCTTGACCATTGTTACTCTGAATTTCATTTCTGATAATTTGGTTATATCCATATCCATTAGTACTGTGGCAGAGGCCACAGACTCATTGTCTTGTCTTTGCTTGGGAGGATTTCTCCTTCTCGTCATTCTGATGAGGAGAGGTTGTGGGCTTGTCCAGAGCCCAAATTATTGACTGGGACCCAGGCCGTGTGCCCTTGTTTTATAGGGATATTAGGGATATGGGCTTCTTGATTTTTCAGCCTGCCTTCTGGGGGAGGGGCCTGCCACGCCGATACTCAGGCAACCCTGTTTAGGTAGAGTCTCCGTGTCTCCTGTGAGGGGGAGATGGGTACACTGTGAGCTGGTATTTCCAGGCTTTTGTTCTCTGGCGGCTTTCCCTGGCGGTTTGCTGTGCCTCTTCTGAGAATCAGAGCACCAGTGGCCAAATCTCAGCGTCTGTCTCAGAACAGAGGGATCGCGGACCATTCTCCACTGATGTTCTGGTCATTTTAACTCTGTTTCTGTTGGTGCTGCTCAACCCTGCAGCGTGCCGGGATGTGCGCCCCACAGCCGGCGTCCCAGCCCTCACTTCCAAGGCTGGCGCGTCTCTGTCCTTTGTGTTTCTAACACCGCCAGCCGCCAGCCGCCCCCATGCACTCCCAGATCTCCGGGTCTCAGTCTATGTCCGGTGAGCACACTGGAGGTCCGTGAGAAGGCTGGTGGCGCACGCTCCCGGCTCACGGTGTCAGTCTGTCCTCTCACGGGTGCCGTCTTCGAGTCCCACCGCTCCCCCATGCAGGTGGCTACCACTTCCCAGCGCCCGCCCGAATGCGGAGGCTCCCTCCCCCTTCCGTTTATCTTCCAATATCTGTGCGCGGTTTCACAGCTCCCCGCTTCGTACCTCAATACTCAGCGCTGGAGATGTTCATCTGTAGAGATCCAGATGTATCTTCCTGCGTCAGGCTGATTCCGTGGATGTTCAGGCTGGTCTGGTACCTATCCAACTTGACTCAGGGGACCGGCTGAAAAAGGGGTCTCCTACTCCTCCGCCATCTTAACTCCCTCCTCTAATTTTTTTATTTTTCTAATATTTTATTTATTTATTTGACAGAGAGAGAGCACAAGTAGGGGGAGCAGCAAACAGTGGAAGAGGGTGAGGGAGAAGCAGACTCCTCGCTGAGCAGGGAGCCCAATGTGGGGCTTGATCCCAGGACCCTTGGGATCATGGCCTGAGCCAAACGCAAACGCTTAACTGACTGATCCACACTGGTGCCCTGTCTTTTGGGTTTTTAAAATTTTATATCAATATAACATTGCCACATTTAGCAAATAAAAACACAGTATACAGAAAAATTTAAATAAATTTGAATTTCAGATAAATGAATTAATTTTTTAGTATAAGCATATTTTGTGCAATACTTGGGACCTACTTATAACTAAACACTAATTTGTTGATTATCTAAATTTCAAATTTAACCAGGCATCCAATATTTTATATGGCAACTCTACTTGTGTATATATTACCTTACGGAAAAAATCAAATTTTAAAAATCATTTTTAATTTAAGGCCTTTACACTTCTTGTACAACATTAATGTAATGACAGAGTTGCCAAGTCCTTCACAAATCTCTAAAGATTTTAGCTGTGATCCAATGACTTTCCAACAACTAGCTGATAATACCAGTTTCAGGAAGGGATAAAAATCAAATTAAATTTGGTTTTATTTAGAAACAGAAAATGATTGTCTAATTATTGTAGTTTCCAACAAGTTGTACTGGTAATGTGTGGGCACACATTGTAAGTAGTAAAGAATCGGTGCTTCAAACATAAATCGTTCTGTCCAATACAGATTATATGGCAACTAAGAAGTGAAAATATTTTCTGCTAAGAATAACCCAGAAAAAGAAACTGTCCCAAATGCATAAAATTTTCTAGTTATCTTAAACAAGTCTAACTGTAAAAGAGGTAAAACTTTATTTATGTTTTTTAAAGATTTTATTTTAATTCCAGTTAGTTAACATACAGTGTTATATTAGTATCAGGTGTACAATATAATGATTCCACAATTCCACACATCACCCCATGCTCATCAGGACAAGGTCACTCCTTAAATGCCATCATCCACTTAACCCATCCCTCACCCTTACCCCTCTGGTAACCATCAGTTCGTTATCTATAATTAAGAGTATGTTCCTTGATTTGTCTTTTTCCCTTTTGCTCATTTGTTCTGTTTCTTAAATTCGACATGAATGAAATCATATGGTTTTATTTTTCTCTGACTTATTTCACTTAGCATTATACTCTCTAGCTCCACCCACGTCATTGCAAATGGCAAGATTTCATTCTGTTTTATGCCTGAATAATATTCCATTGTATACAGATACCATATCTTCTTTATCCTCAATCAATGGACACTTGGGCTGCTTCCATACCTTGGCAATTATAAATAATGCTGCTAAAAACAGTCGGTTGGATTTAATCCTTTAGAATAGTGTGTTTTTTTATTCTTTGGGTAAAATACCCAGTACTGCCATTGTTGGATCTTAAAGTTGTTCTATTTTTAACTTTTTGAGGCGCCTCTATACTGTTTTCCACAGTGGCTGCACTATTTTGCATTCCCACCAACCATGCACAAGTGTTTTCTCCACATAACCAACACCTGTTATTTCTTGTGTTGTTGATCTGAGCCATTCTGACAGGTGTGAGATGATATCCCATTGTAGTTTTGGTTTGCATTTCCCTGATGGTGAGTGATGATGAGCATCTTTTGGCCAGCTGGATGTTTTCTTTGGACAAATGTCTGTTCAAGACTTCTGCCCATTTTTAATTGGATTTTTGGTTTTTTGGGGTACTTAGTTTTATAAGTTCTTTATATATTTTGGATATTAACCCTTTAAGAGATATGCTATTTGCAAATGTCTTCTCCCATTCCATAGGTTGCCTTTTTGTTTTGTTGATTGTTTCCTTCACTACACCAAAGTTTTTAATTTTGTTGAAGTCCCAATAGTTTACTTTTGCTTTTGTTTTCCTTGCCTCAAGAAAGATCCAGAAAAAAGTTCCCATGGCCAAAACGGGTAGTATAACTTTAAGTGAGTTCGCTGCAATGCTTTCTGGCTAGTCACAGTCACTCAGCATCTACTTATTGCATTTTTTTAAGATTTTATTTATTTATTTGACAGAGAGAGAGAGAGTACAAGCAGGCAGAGAGGCACACAGAAGGAGAGGAGAGCGGGGAGCCCAATGAGGGGCTCGATCCCAGGACCCTGGGATCATGACCTGAGCCAAAGGCAGATGCTTAACCAACCTAGCCACCCAGGCACCCCTATTTATTGCATTTAAATTTAGCATCTGTCTCATTCACAGCTGCCTCAGCACTACCTGATGTTAGACAAATGTAAGGCTGTAGTCATTTGTAGGTAGTTTGTCATAACATCAACTGGCTATGAGAGTAAAACTTATAGTTCTAATCATAATTCACACTCTAGGGAAATGTTACTAAACTAGAACTCTAAAAGAAACATCACACTACCCACTAATGTTAGTACACTCATCCAACAGAAAACACTCCACCTCTTCTTAGTAGTATCTGTTCTTTTGAACTTCTTCATTTCTATAGGCTTGACCAAAAAGTATTTGTGAACAAAATTATTTTCATTTTCAAGTTCATATTTATGAATCTTTCTGAATTCCTTCAATAATAATACAATTCTGTTCTGTTCCCTAGAATGAAAGAAAACCAAATATCAAATAACCTTACCTTTCCAACATACTTGAAATACCAACTGATAGTCTTGTCCTTCCTTTATAAAACGGAAAGATAAATTACCTGTCCAAAATAAAAAATGCTAAGGGGGCCACGGGGTGAGAAAAGAACTCAAATTCTGTTAGTTGCTGATTCAACAATACACGGGGCCCCTATATGATTGGCATGTTGTTGGGTGGCAGAATTAGAAAGATGAAGAAACAGGGAAATCATGGGCCAAGGAAATAGAAGAAAAAAGCAAGTAAGCGGACACTTAAAAATCAGGGCACCAATCTCAAATTGAAGAGAGAGGGAAAGCTTCCTGGAGGCAAAGACCCTGCACAGTCTCCTGAAGAGCAGGTCAGAGTCAAAGCAAGAATGAGGAGAGCTCCCCACGTAGAGGCAAAAGCACATACCTCCTTCTGAGCACTGCAGGTAGCTTCTTATTCCTGGATTGGGACTGGAGAAAAGGAAAGTCAGAAGTGATAAGGCTAGAGATGTGGGCACAGGCTAAATTACTGAGGGACCTGCATACCATTCTTAAGAAGTTTACAGACATTTAAATTTGAAGTTTATTTTGGCGTAATGGGTGACACGGTCAAACTTTGTTTTAGAAACATCATTCTGGTAATGGTGTGGAAGACCTATAAAAACAAGAGAAACTAGAAATAAGGCCAAGTAAGAAGCATTTTCAAAAACAGACAAGAAAGTGAAAAAATGAAAATGGAAGACGGATTGAAGAATGAATGACAAGCTATAAGCAACAGGACTAGATAATGTGGAAGGAAAGAAGACGAGTCCAGGATGAGCCCCGGGTTTCTGCCTGAGTTTATGATGGGATCGGAATACCAATCACCAAGAGAATATAAGAAGAGGGCAGTGATATGACTATTCCAGAAATAAAGATGTGTCCTGACCAAGAGTTTAAAAGGCTGAGTTCTAGTACCTTACAATGCCACTATGGATTGAACTGTTTCCCCCCAAAATTCATATTGAAGCTGTAAACTTCAATGCGTTGTGTTTGGAGATAGGGCTTTTAGGATGTACTTAAGGTTCAATGAGGTCATAAGGGAATGGTCCTAATCCAATAGGATTGATGGCCTTATATGAAGAGGAAGAGCTATCTATCTATCCCTTTCTCCTTCCCTCTCTCCAGCCCTTTCCACATGCAAGTACCAAAGAAAAGCCATGTAAGGGCACAGGGAGAAGGTGACTATTGACAAGCCAGGAAGAGAGTTTTCACTAGAAACCAAACCTGCTAGACCTTGATGTTGGACTTTCGAGCCTCCAGAACCAAGAGGAATTAAATTTCTGTTGTTTAAGACATCCACTGGGGTATTTGTTACAGCAGCCCAAACTAACTAATACAGATTTCAACCTTCCCACTGCCCCTGCTCGAAGGAATACGCTATCACACACTATGCTACGTCCTTCTTTTCCAACCATAGCCACAACAAGGGTTGGGCTCCTCACTCAAAGGAAGACAATCTAAGTGCTGACCAGAAAGGTAGAACTAGGCTAGACTCTCTCTTGTGAACTGAAGAAGAGAAACACTGCAAGAATAAACCAAAGATAAGAGGAAGATAAGTAAAGGATGAAAGGCTGATAAGGCACAAGCCTGATTTATGAGAGAGCAAAACAAATCAGATGAGAGAGACAGAACACAGCTGACATTACAAGAGCAGCAGGTATTCCTTGGGGGAGCCAACACAGCCAATGAGAGGTAAGGTGCGTAGTCACTAACATTCATTCTTACAGTGAACTCCATTTGACAGAGATAATTTCTTTTTTTTATTTTAATAATTTTTTATTATATTATGTTAGTCACCATACAGTACACCCCTAGTTTTTGCTGTAAAGTCCCATGATTCATTACTTGCGTATAACACCCACTGCACCATGCAATATGTGCCCTCCTTAATACCCATCACCAGCCTATCCCATTTCCGCACCCCCCTCCCCTCTGAAGCCCTCAGTTTGTTTCCCAGAGTCCATAGTCTCTCATGGTTCATTCCCCCTTCTGATTACCCCCCCTTTCTTCTTCCCTTTCTTCTACTGATCTTCCTACTTCTTATGTTCCATAAATGAGTGAAACCATATGATAATTGTCTTTCTCTGCTTGACTTATTTCGCAACAGAGATCATTTCTAAGAGGCTCTTTACACCATTCAAACACACCTAACTATCACAGCCTGCTTGGGTATAGCATCACACTACCACATCCCCCACACACACAAAAATCCCTTCAAGCATCCTGCTATAGAAGTACCTTGCTCTTTTAACTATTTCATTTGGACACTCTACTTCCACTAGAGATTTGAGGCAGCTTACAGGCAAAGGTAAGTTTAATAAGACCACTGAAATAATTAAGAACCTTACAGGAGGGATAGTTACATCAGAAAAAAACAAGGCATAGGGAAGCAGGTGAATGGCAGGTGAATAAAATACCATGAAGTATTCGGTTTTAATTAAAGCCTGAGAAAAGCTACTACGTTCCAAGCAAACAAAATAAAGCTGCTGTTGAAAAAGGCATGCGAGATATAATTGACAAGGTTTCATTCTATAAATGAAAGAAACCGTAGTAACTGTGAAAAACATTTACAAATAATTAAAATATTTCTGGCTAACAAATTTCAGTCATAAGAGAATAGAAATACTTTCATTTCAAACTCAACTAGAAAAACAAGCCAAATATTCACATTAAAAATTTAAAGTAACACTAAAAAAAATAACCAGAAATGGAATCTATAATTTATAAACCAGGAAAAAGGATGCAACAGAGAATATTCAATCTAAACAAGGCTGGGGACAGAGAAAAAAAGGAAAAACACAGTCAACAAAAAATATAGAACAAAGAGACTAAAATAAGTCCAAACATCTATATTCACAATAAATATGAATGGGTTAGACTCACTTAAGAATAAATTCACAATCCACATTTCAAAAATGAAATTGAGAGTTGCAGAATAGTTTGATATTGTTTACCTGTTTTTAAAATATATATAAAATAATAATACATGCTTACATATAAATATATATACATACTTTCATCATATTCAACAATGAATTAAAAGGACACATTCTAACATCGATTATAGTCATAGTTACTTGTAGGGGCATATGAAAATGGTAGTCTCAGATCAGAGAGGGATCAAAAGGGAACTTTAGCTTTCTCTTTTTTTTTTTTTTTAAGGAAACTGTAACTTTTAGAATGTTTTTAAAGTATACATGTAAAAAGTAAATGGGTTGAAATATTTATGGATAAAATGGTGAAATGCTGAAGATTTGCTTCTAAAAAATGGAAGAGGACGGAAGCAACAGGACTGGCCATGAACAAAAGGCTATTAAAACTGAATGATGGATACATGAGAATTCTTTATAATAATAATTAATTATAACATGTACATTGTAAAACATACATTTGAAAGTTTTCATAATAATATTAGAAAAATAACAGATGGCAGTAAACATGTGAAAATGTTAATATCTAATTATGGAAGATAGAACTAGAGATAATTATTTCCTTCTTTCTAATTCACAATGATTTTGAAATCCTATCGTTCTTCCTCAGGGGGCGAGGGGGAGATTTCACCTCAAACTACAAAGTTACTTCAAAAAAAAAAAATTGCCATTGATAAATGCTGCCAGAAAAATAATTGGTTCAGGCTAGCTTACTTAATTCTAGCAAAAGGAAATGAAATATTATGAAAAGATTTCTTCAAAAATTAAGATCTCATAAGGAATTTTCATTTTTAAAATTTTTATTTTAAAAACAAAGCTTTACTCTGATTTCCTGATGGCTACTCAGCTGCTAGTTTTAACAAGCCGTTTTAGGTAAGAGCCTTAGAAGCTGAAGCTTATGGCTCTGGATTAGCCAACTCTGTGTGAGAGAGAACAGCAGGGCAGGAAGTGATAGGTGACCGTAGGTGTTCTACTTCTGAGAGTATACACAGCACAGACCAAAATCCCCACCTTTGAAAATGATGGGTGAACCCAAGAGTGTACACATAAATATAAATGTTTCAGTTAAGGGGAAATTTATTTATCTTTCACGTATATTCAAATGACAATTCAATATGATGAATAGTCACATAATAGATCTAAGCTAATACTATAAAATGGAGAAATGGCAAATTAATTCAGAATTATGTAAACATACATAAACGAAAATCATGACTTTGACCAAGAATCCACACACTCTAAACAACTTTCGGTGAAAATAATATCATCTCATTCCTTTGCATAGTAATTTCCTAATAGGGGGGAAAAAAAACCTACTGGAAAGGAAAATACATATAACATAGAAGTTGGAATATTTTATTATTGGTATACTTATACATACATTTATACTAGCAAACAGGTTCATTAAACTTATTTTTGTATTGAAAGCTACTCCCTTTTATTTTTAAGACTGTTGGACGGAGGTAAAGGGTTCATTGTCCTTTCAAAAAGTATGCATGTTCTATCCTTAACAGCAGATTCCCTAAAGCACACACTTACTTTATAAAGACACTTAGCAGATTCATAACTACTTCCAGAATTACACACTTAAATTATATTTTGTGATACTTTTGAGTTAATCTCCCCTATGTACTGCACACACCCAGGTATGAAGTCAGTGTTAGTGTTGAAAGGAACAACAAAAAACATGTAGCTCACGGACATGCTAAAGCTCATGGAGATGTGGTTATATAACAAACCAATGGTGTGTCTGGGATGAAAACCTTAGGCTGCTACTATTAACTGATTATCTGAAAGGCTGAACTTTCTTTCTTTTTATTTTTTTTAAAGATTTTATTTGAGAGAGAGAGAGAACAAACAGGGGGGAGAGGCAGAGGCAGAGGGAGAAGCATGCTCCCCGTGGAGCAAGGAGCCCGATGCGGGACTCGATCCCAGGACCCTGGGATCATGACCTGAGCCAAAGGCAGACACTTAACCAACTAGCCACCCATGTGTCCCGTAAGTTGTTTTCTTTTTTAAATTTTTTTAAAGGTTTATTTATTTAGTTGAGAGTGAGTGTGATAGAGAGAGAGGGAAAGAGAGAGAGAGCATTAGCAGGGTGAGAGGCAGAGGGAGAAGCAGACTCCCCACTGAGCAGGGAGCCTTATTCGGGACTCGATTCCAGGACTCTGGGATTATGACCCGAGCAGAAGGTTGACTGAGCCACCCAAGTGCCCCCTTTCTTTCTTTTTAAATATATTAGACAAATCAATTCTGTTTATAGTCCACTGTATTATATTTATTTCCTTTCTCCTTACCCCCACTCATAATTTTTTTTTAAATCAACCAAAACATAAACACACACATACACACACAACTATGGACTCCACAATACCTTCTCTCTGGGCACCCTTTTTTACATATTTTCCATCCATAATGTTCTTAGCCCTTCCCCCAAATTGTTAACTCACACCAAACATGGTGACTCAGGGAAAAGATTCGGATGCTTCCGAGAATGCATATTTAGCCTCTTCTGTTCTCACTCCCTAGCTAAACTCAGAGGAATGTAGGTTGTTGGGTAGTTTGTCACTGTTGGCTACCACATTTTCAGTGTTAAGGACCAAGATGCAACAGGCCAGCATATTTCTTGGACAGAAGCAGGCAGGGGGATCCCTCCAAGGGCTGCCCTTGCAGGCAAACAACAATGGGTTGGCATCAGGCTCCAGAGGCAGCCACTGCTCATAAAGCACTCACTCCAGTCACATAATTTTCTTGAGGGAAACCAAAAATGCACAGAAGGATTAACTTTGTGCTTCAGAATTCTCAGGTGCGATTCCTACACCGGCAACAAATTCTCCAGAGAAATTACTTCGGGCTCCTGCCTCCTGCCCTTTTGCCTGCCTGGAATGAGGCAATTCTCCAGTGGGCCTGGGGCAAACTGTATCCCTGGTGCTTAGAAAAAGCATGGCTACTCAAAGCGTCCCCATGGGACCCTGAAACACGGCCAGCAGCTGCTGTGAGGACTTATCAACTGCAGGAGGAGGTGACAGTACAGAAGATACCTGTCATTTCTCGGCTGCCCTCACGGAGACAGGACTTTCACTGAGTCTGTGAGATCTCAATGATGATACTGAGGCAGGACAATACATGGCTTTGTCAACTGTGACTAAACAATTCCTCAGGGTAAAGCCCTAAAGGACAGTATAGAGACAACCTTTTCAATAGAGACAAAACTGGGGGGGGGGGAGGGGAACACAGGACACACAGAATATTATCACCTTGTTGCTGCTTTAACTTATCTTCCCAGCCAACTACCTCAAGTTCATGCTCTTCATCCAAGATCCATTTTCTAGGGTTTTTCCCCATAACTTTTCAAATAATTCTACTTCTGCCACTTTCCCACTATTGTTCCTAATTGTTTCTTCTGTTTTGGAATCTTTTCTACAAAAATTATGAGGACTGTCATCTATCATATTGCCTACTTGGCTGTTACAGAGCTTTAAGTACTATACATAATTAGATATTTTTATCCCTCCCCATCAATCAGTGCTTCCTAAATTCAGTTTGTGGCCCTCATGAATTCCCTCTGCTGAATTTGGATAGGAATAGAGATAAAGATTACAAACTTCATTCAGAAAAGGGCAGGCTCACGTTTCTGATAGGAAATCCTCTGGGAAGAGACTAGCATATTGGAGTGATATTTAATGTGGCTGTTTTTCTCTCTCGTACTATGCTCAGGATGACTAGTAGTCTGCACCCCCTGTTGGTTTGGTTGCCAGCTCTTTGCACAGAGAAGTATCATGTGTGTACTGAGAAGGGCTAGTGATAGAGCATGCTTTCTCTGAGTCCATTTATGCAATTCTTTTCATGGAGCAATTTAGAACCCTTAAATTCAGCTGGAAGAAGATATCAATCCATTTTCTGCAACTATTAATGCTTTATAATTTCAAGTATCTTATTTGAAGATGTAAGAAAATTTCATGAGCTTTTACTCTTCCCATAACATAACCTGCTAACACCACATTTCACAGATGTGGAAGTAGAAGGTCAAAGAGATTACTAACTTTTTCAAGGTCACATAACTCAGACTTTTACTAAGCAATCATATTTCTATAGCTGTTATTATGTGGGGGTACTGAAAAGTCTATGTAATAAAACATCAACAATTATCTGAAGGTATCAGCCAAAAGTAATCTAATTCAAGCTACAAGAGGATTTGGGGACAAAGAAGAAGGAAGAAATAATAGGCTTAAAAGCCTTATTCAGTCAGATTGGATGTCTGTTACTAGATTCCCTAAGTAAACTGTTCAATTTTCCATGTCATTTTGCTGATTGAGGGGGGGGGGGAAGCAACTTTATTCCTCAGATATAAATTGACCATCAAATACTCCCTTCAAGAGTCAAAGTTTCCAAATACATATTCACCACTGATGTCTAAAATGTAAGCTTGGCTGTAATCTACAAATTAAAGTAATAATTTGTTATTTGGGGCTTTAAAAAATGCTATTCAGTAAAAACTAATAATAAAACTGCATATAAGAATTGATTGCAATTGCATCTACTATAACAGTAATTCTTCCATGGAATTAAATAGTCTCCATGAGCGACTTTTTTAGGCAATGAACTAGCATTATTTTCACTGTATGAAATTAAACCATTTATGAAATAGCCTTCCTATATTCCTGTCTTCTTAAACAGACATATAGGCTTCACGCACATGCCTTTCCTTTAATCCTGCCGAGAGCTTCATGTTAGATACACACATTTTTAAACAAGAAAATTGAGGATCAGAAAGATAAAGTGTTTTCCCCCACATTACAAAGCTTGTCAGCAACAAAGCTATTATTTAAAGTCAATACAGCTCTGACTAATAGCAAAACCAAGACCTTTCCATTACATAGCTCTGTGCTCTAATACTACTACTACAGGTAAGAAAATAGTTCCTTACCTTCAGATTATGTATGTAGCCCCAGGCACTTATGCTTTCAGAGTTCCCAGACTGCCTATTTATAAAGCTCACTTAAAAAACTACCATTTTACTAATTTTGAGATCCTGAGCTACTGTTGTAAAGTGGGCATTAACAATAACATGCAAAGCACCTGTAAATAATAAGCATATCAAAAACTACTGCTATTGTTATTTTGTCTTCTGAAAGTATCTGGACACTAATCTCTCCATTTTGCTATTTCCAATTTGCTATCAGATTAATCAGGCTTATTAAATCAGTAAATCCTCAACACAAATGAATACTGATCATTTCTGAATTGGGACTTGCCAAGTACAGTAAAGAAAGTACATAGCTTTCAGGACATTTATGTTCCCATTGCCACAAACCATATGCACTTTTTGTGCTACTGAATACCTAAAATCACCCCCTACAACATTTCAAAGGAGTAGAAATGAATTCAAATATTGCAAAGTCTTAGAAGTCAGCTTAGTCAAAGAACTGACACTTAAGAATATTATGTTATCTACCAGAAGAGACAAATGGAGAGAGAACAAGTTTGATGTATGGCAAGACACAGATAAACAGGGCAGGAAAGGAAGAAAAAATAATGAGGTGAGGAAGCTGAAATGGAAAAGAGATAGAAAAGATGGAGGGGCAGCAAGATCATTTACAAAACTCTCAGAAAAGTCCTGAACATTCACCAGCCTAACAGGAGGTGGAGCAGGCTGTTAACCGAGGTTACAGAAGCACAGGAAGAACTGAATCATTTCCCCCACCAAAGTGAAATCTGATCTCAAAGGAAGAACTTCAACTCTATCTTTGTCACCCACCAAGCAGCCAAACACAGTAAAGATCATTAAGTCTGAGTCACTTTCCTTGTGACTTAGTTGTCAAAATCCCGTAAGATAAAGTATGTGTGAATATGTACAAAATGGAAGTGCTGAGGAAACATTAGGCAGTATTGTTATTAACAGCAGTATCAGCATCAGAATGGCTAACTCATAATGTTTCCTAATTTTAAGAAAATCAACAGCGAAAAAAACTATATAAATACACAACATTATTTTAGCAAGTTTTAACTACACACTTATACTCCCCTATGCAGATTTAGCATGAAATACTTACACAGGATTCTTCCATTCTCATTCAAATAAATAGGCACTTTCACATCTAATTTTGTATTCACAATTTTGTTATTTTTTTAATTTAAGAGAACCATCACAAATTCTACAAATTTTAGTCTCCCCAAAGTCTGTATCTGGCTCTATCACTGAAGCAATGGTAGAGCAGAATATGGACAGGTACCTAACTTTTGAGCTCTCAATTTAGTGGAAAACTGTTAAGTAATTACACTGCAACGTGATGTGCTAAATTCTGTGAGAGTACAGAGAAATCTAATGCTGTCAGCATGCAGCAAAAAGAATTGGGAGGTGTGACATGTGAATTGTCCCAAAGGATGCACAACCCAGGAGAGTGCAGGAGACAGCCAAGAGAGGGAAAGGGCATGCCTTGCTAAGGGAAGGACATCTGCTAAGGCAATGTCATCATAAAGAAACAGAGAATTTGAACGACAAGGGTTTTATAGTACTGGCTACCAAACTAAACAGGAGCTAGGAAAGCAATGTTTCATGGCTTCCTCGGACCCTTGTCCTACAGGAGTGGCAGTGCATGTGGAATGGGTTGAGGGGAGAGGCAGTAACTGAAATTCATTTTCTGGAAAAACAATCTTGGCAATAAGGTAAATAACTCATGAAAAAAAGAAAGAACTATGATCGTATAATCAGATGTTAGGTTGTAAAAGCAAGCCAATCAAAAAATAATATAAACCTAGATTAAGGCAGACACCAGAAAAACAAGGAAATATACACACAATTCATCAGAGGGAATCGAAAAAATTCAGTGACCGCTAGATATGTGCTGGGGGCAGGCAGAATGAGTAACAGCAATAGAAGTTGACTTTCAATGTTTCTAAATTGGGAAACTAAGAACTATTGGGACATTGTTAGCTTAAACAGCAAAAAGAGAACTGTCTTCTGTTTTTAGAGGAACAGGTAGAAAAGCATTCCTTGTGAACATATTCAGTTTGAAATGTTTCTAGAAAATAAGAAATATTAAAATCTAAGCTCCATGGGGGTAGGAATTTTTGTGGGTTTTTTGTTTTGTTTTGTTTTGTTTGGTGGTAGTGATAGTCCCTTTTTCTCCCTGGGCTATATCCCCAGAATCAGAAATAGTGGCTGGGTCAGATAAGGCACTCATCAAATACCTGTTGAAAGAAGGAATCAACTACACATGTGCATCTAAGGAGAAAAAAACCTGGAAGACCTAAGAGTAGGCAATCACTGGCCTCTAGGTGTTGCTGAAGATAAAGGAGATTAGGTACAGATTGCCAAGGAAGGAGAAATGAAGCTGGAACCCTGGGGAGCATGAACATTTTAAAATATAATGCAATATATAAGAATTATTTAAGGGGTAAAAATCAATTAGAAATAAAGCCCTTCAACAAGGGGGCAAACAAGGGTGGAAGGAAGGAAGGAAGGAAGGAAGGAAGGAAGGAAGGAGAAAAGAAAAGAAGGAAAGACTGACCAACCCTTCATGCTTGATCACTCTAAGTACCATATTCATAAAGCACCCACTACAGCCAACACTCTAGGCAAGGTTATTTAAGATAGTGATACTAAATAAAGCTTATTTGACATCACTTTGGTTCCCAGACCAATGTGAAAACAAGTTACTTATGGAAGATAACCTTAATAAGGTCAAATTAAAAATAGGGAGAGATCAAGATCAAAATTCCTTTTTTTTTTTTTAAATAAACTCTACACCCAACATGGGGCTCGAACTCAAAACCCTGAGATCAAGAATCACATGCTCTACCACTGAGTCAGCCAGGGGCCTGAAGATCAAAATATCTTACATAGACATCAAACAATCATCTGTGAAATAAAAATCCCAGCAGAATCAAAACCAAGATGAAATAAAGTCTACATATAGGGAGAAGAATATATATTAAAAAATGTAAAATCAGCCATGATCCTCTCTTACTCATCTCCATACTAAATCAAAACCAATTCACCTTTGGATCTTCTGTTAACTGAATATGCATACACTCAAGAAGAAAATAAAATTTGCTCACAATTATAAAAGCAATGTTTTACATAATCTGTACTAAAGAACTGCTAGAGAGAACCTTGTATTCCTCTGACGGCCAAGAGATGTCATTGTCTAAATCAGCAGATAAGCTTGTCAGTCAGTGATAGTCTACATTCCTGAGAATACACTGAGGAAAGTCAGCAAAGAGATGACAATTTACATCTTGGTGGCAAGATTCCAAGTAGTACAGACAGGGGAAATTATACAAAGAAATCCAAATTCATATGAACCTATCCAAACATGAACCTTAGCCATATAAGATAAATAAGCATAGACCAATTCAATCCCCTAATTACTAATTCACAGATAATTGTAATAGGCTACACTAGTTACCACATATAATTCCATAGGACTCACTAGGGCCATCTTTGACAACTGGTATTTTCTCTCTGAAAAAATTTTAAGGTCTTATTTTCTTTCAATAAACATGACTATTTGCTTCTTAATTAACTCATCTACAATTTAACTACATTCATTAACTGTATTTTACTATAGTACTCAAAGGACTAACTGTTAATATTAAGATTATAAACCAACTTTTACTTTTGTAATAATGCAGAGACCACATCTGCCTCAACTGATGGTTCGGTTGGTTGTTGTTGGTTTTTTGTTTTTGTCACTTAATTTCAATTACGTCATTAGAAAGCAGAGACAAACATCTAAGAGTTAAAAATGGCCCAAGATATCTGAGTGATGCCAACAAGAGCAACATGTTTTCACAATACGATCTTCTCTCCAATTCTTGATATGTTTGACGATCTTAGGTGTAACGGATACTGAATAGTAATTATTATATTCAGGCACCAAATTACAACTTAGTTATCATATTTACTATATGATCGTCACATAAACTTGTCACAAGAAGTGACAGATAAATCTGTCAGAAACTATAAAAACTATGAAAAATATGCAAGTCAGTCAGAGAATTAGCCAAGCAGTCTTAAAGCTTTGAGCTCAATACAGGAACTGACTTCACAAGGCAGGATACAAAAGTTTGGGGAAAGCGTCAATACTCACATGACTGGTTTTTTGTTTATTTGTTTTGTTTTGTTTTTACATAATCATCTGACATCTTTAAAGATTAGGAAACTTTAAATCTCTATTTTAAATTTGTTAGTTTTTTTTTAAATTATATATGATTTACATATTTTGAAACCTTGAGTAACCTTATATAAAGGCATTTAAATTTCAATTATCCAAGAGGCATGAATTTAAGAAGACTAATACTGTCAAATACAGAAGTCTGACACAACAAAGTTGAAACCAAGAACAAGTAAGTTCTGGACAAAATGCAAGAGAATTCTAAACTGTTTTTTTTTTTTTAAAAAAAACCTCTGAATGGTATATCCATTCAGTACAATGAACTAGCACTCAGCAATAAACGTATTAAACTATGAGTAGAAGCAACATGGATGAATCCCAAAATACAGAGGAAAGAAGTGATAAAACGAGAGAATATCCTGTATCATTCCATTTATTTAAAACTCTAGAGAATGCATATTAGTCTGTCCTGACAGAAAGATCAGTGGTTCCTTGGAGATGGGAGACAAGTAGGTAGGGGAGACAGGAGAGTATGAGAAACGGTCATTAGGAAACTTTAAGGGGTGATGAATGTTTACTATCTCGATTATGGGGATGGTTACATGTAGGCCAAACTTCAACAAATTGTGCACTTTCACTATGTGCATATGTCAATTATAAATTACATATCAATAAAGTAAATGATCCCTCTCCCCTTCCTGAGAAAAGGGTGGGGTCTGAAAGTCCTTAATTTAACAACTAAAATGTTCACTGAACTTCACAGAGCAGGCCAGGGAGCAATAATCCTGGCCTAGGGGCTGTTTCTTCTTTTGTTTTCCTACCACAGCCATAAAATATCTAAAAACATCCCATGATTTAGCCTGATACAATATATACATTCAGCAGATTACATCAGAACAAAGAGGCATTCTCACGTTGAGCTTTTCTCAAAAGGCAATAGAGTGACTATGTTTACTACTTCCTGGAAAAGCATGAATGTAGTGGGAAGGTGGGGACACACAAAACCCCACTGAATCCTATAGTTGAGGCCCCTCAAGTCCTACAGTAGGAAATAAATGTTGCCCAGAGGCAGACTTCACGCCTGACTTATTAAAATGAAATATCCTTGGAAGAATGGAGGTAGTGAAGAAGGGGGAACACCTAACCTAGAGCTTCACGAACTTTACACAGCAACAACAAACTTTGACAAACAGGACCAGTGAAGGGGTCCTAGCAAAGTATAAGGGAAGCTGGGCATACCTTGTATAGAAAGGAGAAGATCCTTTTAAACTACAGAATAACCTTTAATCTTTAGGATTCTATCATCACAGTTTTGTTAGGTCTGTGATGTCTTAAAAGCACAGAATGACAGATTCCCATGACCATTTTCTACAGCCAGTTCCCCAAAGCAAGGCATGATAGGGGCCACCCAAGTACATAATGTAAAATTATTCCAAAATTAACTAGGACTATGTAACATTTACTTTCAAGCAGACATCAAGATTAAATAATTGATTCCCCACAGGTATCCTATGTTCCACATTGTAGTTAGCCATATTATATCTCCTCAAAAGAATCAACAGACATTGGTTCACAGAGATGAAATCAGTTTCCATTCTACGTATGGATGTTTATAATCTCAGATCATATTATCTTCATTGAGAAAAAGAGCAATCAGTGAAATCAACAGTGCTATTTATTCATGTGTATTATGGGGGGTGCTGATATATGGGTGACAGAATCACAGGCAAGTTTTTTGTTTCTTTGCACTACTCTACCTTTTCCATATTTGTAAAAATGTGTTATTTTAATTATTAAACAAGTTACCAAGGAAATAACTATCTTATGTATATTACTATACAGTTTTAAAATATAAATAATAAAGTAAATGGTAAGGTATCCCAAAACATATTGAAATTATCAACATTAAATTATCAACACACCTAAATAGGTTTTTCCTAATTTTTTTTGTATCTAATGTCTCTGTTTTTCTTCCAAGAGTTTCCTTTTTCACTTTTTCCTCATGTATTTATTTCTAGCACCTTAGATCTGAAGGTAGAGTTCTTTATAAGAAAGTAACAATGAATATTGTTTTCTAAGATATAAATAAAACTAAAAGGAGAATAAAGATCAGAATTCTCTACACTAAAGAAATTTAACCGCCACAAACAAGAAGAAAAAAAGCAAGAATTTAAGTCTCAATTTACTTTTTATTTTTTTTAAACTCAGCAGACCAAATTTGGAAAAATCGCATTAACATTTCTCTAACTCATCTAATCTCAACACCTTAAAAAGTTTTTGTTATAATATACAATATAAATTACTTTTTTAATCTTAATTTTTTTCCAAAAAGAAGACACTTCTGAGGAGAAAAATGATTATGAGAACTACTTGCCCACAAAACATGCAGAGTATTACAGTTTTCAGGTCAATGTAATTTAAAGAATAAATTTTGCTGTTTTAATCAGACTCCAGAACCATCACAAAATGTTTACAAACATTAACGTTTCAACTCTGCCGAATTTAATGTTTTACTGATTTTTTTAAAGAAATAGAAGAAATATCTTTAAAAATTAATGCTTTTATGAAACACAAAGGGAACTAAAGTAATGCTCTGTCCATAAAAAGCAAGGGCCAGTTTCTCAGTGAAAACCAGGAAAAAGAAAACAAGTGGCTTCAGACCAAAGATAAAGTATCTTTTCCTCAAATAACAGTTTCTCTTTCTTCCCAAACATCAAATTACCACAATAATGCTTAGACTAACACAAGAGCCTCCTGTATGATCTCCCCCCACCTTACCCTAAACCAGTCCATTCTTCAAGGTCTCCACCAGTTTATAACCTAGGTCTCTTTAAGAACTTCGTTATGGGCTGAATTGTGTCCTCCCTATCTCCCCAAAATACATATGTTGAGGTCCTAACCCTTATAACCTCAGAATCTGACTGCATTTGGAGACAGGGTCTTTTAAGAGGTAATTAGGGTTAAATGAGGTCATTGGGGTTCCCCTACTCCAATACGAATGGAAGACACAGGAAGAAATTGTCATCTACAAATTGCCAGCAAGCAATCCTATGTTGATCTCTAATTTCTTTGAAATGCTATAACTTAAAATAAATAAATAAATGATAAAAATTTAAAAAAAGAAATGGTGTGACTTTTACTATGTGCAAAACTTTCTTATTCTTTCCTTTGTGTCATTATTTTTTTTCAATCAAGACAGTAAGCTTCTAGAGCAGTATCTTGTTTTTTCTCCCCAGTGCTTAACCCAATGCAACATATCTCCTAATCCATCTATTATTATCTACTAAATAAACAACTACCTCAAATCTTCTCAGAAAATATTTCACAGGAAGGCAATAGATTATTTAAGTAGAAGTTCTTCATCTCCTTATTCTTATTCGCCCACACGGAACCCCACTATAATTATTTAATCATAGTAGATCAACTTTACCATACTAACCATCACTTCCCAACTGTGTTTATATAGATGCTCTCTTACGCATGACACTATTTCACAAGAGAAAAATAATACCTTTCTTGTTATAAATATGGGGTTGATAATGTACATAACAATGTAACTGTATCAAATGAATTCCTATTTAGGCCAAATGTATTTTAAGATCACATACAACTGCCTGGGAAATATAATAATGCTAAAATATACCATCATTCGTATGTACCATCAAGCAGCCCTGAATTCTATAGGAAGTTTTCTGCTTCTTTACTTTGAAGTATAAGATCTTTCTCTGGCAGATATGTTGTTTGCTCTGGGACATTTCCAGTCCAATATATCAACTTTTCCTCAAGATAATGAAATTCACAAAGTACTTTGTACATATTACAAATATACAAAATGGAGCCAACCTGCAACTCAACCTAAGGGAGTCAAGTCTATGATGTCAGACTTGGGATATAATCTGAAGAAAATCATCTGCCTTTAACTAAGGGCAGTTAGTTCTTCCAGGCAATTCATTGTTGAATGCCAGCTTCTAAGCCCCTTAATCTCAACTCTAGACAATGGGTCCACCTCATTTGTAAAGCAGAGCCTCAATACCACAGCAGCTGAAGGCTAAAAGCCTGCATCAATGCAAAATTACATTTCAAGGATTCCCACAAATCTGAGCACCGCCACCTTGCAGAGAGATAGTAAACTCTGGGGACAGCCTTCACTCCTTCAAGATATATGTGCATTTAAAAAGTATCTAAAATGCAAAAAAGTCTTTAAGGGTCAAGCAGGACAATGTCTATGTGATAGAAATTTGGAGCACACGAAACTATAACTGACATCTTGTCCTGCCTAAGCCAAAAGCAACAGGCTTAGGCAATAAAAGGAAGGACTACAGCAAAGCAAGAAAGAAAACTAGAAATGAGAGGGGAAATGAAAAGAAGAAATACCAATGGTAGCTAAAGAAAGAAAAGGAAGGCATGTTAGAGGCATATACATATATGATCAATCTCGGTAATATGTTGAGACTAAACGTCACCATTTTTTGTTTTAGCAAAGGTTTAGGGGTGGTGAGGAATCAAGCTCTCCCACAAACTAGCTTTGCCTCAAGTGGTAACTTCCCTGCAAAAAGGAATCCATGACATCCCCTAACCCCAGCTGCTCCCTACCTAAATAAACAAAACTATAATTCTCAAACCTGTTCAGGTTGTAGGGCAGCAAGAAGTCACTAGAACTCACTGCAGAGCACCTTGAAATTTGGCTATCTATATAAAATTTAAAGTAACTATGCATGTAATTTCTGCCAATCGGAAAACTCACTTTATCCTAGATTCTGACAAAGAAAGATACCAAAAGGTTAAGAAATCTTTTTGAGGGTGAAACTTGGAAATGAGAAAATCCAATACATTAACTTAATTTGTCTACGTATTGCGGGAAAGTCAGCCAATTCAGGAGATACGAGAAACAGTGTGAAAGGAAATGAAATTAAACAATGCACCCATCACAAGAGGGGGCATTTAAGCAATACTCTTTTTTTTTAAGATCTTATTTATTTATTTGACTAAGAGAGAGGGGGCTGGAGGGAGGGAGAGAGGGAGGGAGAGAGAGAGAGAGAGAGAGAGAGAGAGCGTGCGCACAAGCAGGTGGAGCGGAAGGAGAAGCAAGATCCCCACTGAGCAGAGAGCCAGATGCCAGGCTGGATTCCAGGGCCCTGGGATCATGACCAGAGCAGAAAGCAGACGCTTAACCGACTGAGCCACCCAGGCACCCTAAGCAATACTTTTAAAGTCTGCTCTAGGTTGGCAAGTTTTTCTGTAAAGAAAAAGAGAGTAAACATTCCATACTTTTAAGGCTGTACATCCATGTCTCAACTTTCCCACTGCTGTTGTGAAAGCAACCAAAGACAGTAAGAATCCACCATACACAATAGGAATGAGTGTGGCTGTGTGCCAATAAAACTTATGCACACTGAGATTTGATTTTTATACAATTTTCATATGCCATGATATATTTTTATTTTTTTTAACCATATAAAAATCCACAAACCACTTCTAACTCCTACACTTTAATGGAAAAACAGGCTGCTGCTGGCCAGTTTGGCCTGTGGCCCTTAAGTTTAGAGACCTCCGCTTTCAAAGACCCTAAAATGAACTGAGCAAGGATAGAGTCTCATCTAGCTAGACCCGCGGATTTGTAAACTAGCTCATTAGCTAGCAAGAAATCTGGGCATCCCCGACAAGATTATTTCCACCACCCTCTGAACCTTCTCAAGCTCCTCCTTCAGGCAGGGGCACAGGTGCACCCATCCAGAGCTTTACATTGTATTAGAAGCTCAAACCTAGGAACCTTAAGTGTTGTTGTTGTTGTTGTTGTTGTTGTTGTTGTTGTTGTTGTTTTAACCTAAATTCTACCAGGCGCTAAAGCATATATTAAATAGTTGATTCGACCCTTTAAAAAAAGTTCATTATGGTCACGTATACCCAAATTCAGCATGTAAAAACTCCCAAGCCCTAAACCATCATTTCGTTAGTTTTTCAGATCGTTTTTTTTTTCTTTTAACTCTGTCAAAGGTAACCTAAACGAGGGATGTCTACGGAAACACAAAAGCAATGTTTGCACCACAGCTGTCCACCAAACCTGGGTGACAGTATCTAGACACTTTTCAGATTCTTCTCCTCTGGACATCAAACTAACATGGACGGTATTCTTTCTAGGCTGAAGTCATGGTCCCCTTATCTGATGCTACTACCTAAGAAACACTAGCTGACATCCGCACCCTCCCCACACAAGGCACGCAGCGCCCACGCTCGGGTTCTTCGCCAGCTGAGCAAGCTCTGCAAGCCCCACCCGCGGAGACGGATGGAGACGTCCCGCCGCCCCCGACTCGCCCCCGGCCACTGCGCAGCGGCGGCCACCCGGCCCCCCCTCCCCCCGGCTGTCGCCCGGCCCCTCCTACGTTAGGCAGTCCCAGCTTGAATTTCCATGTGATCTGAGGGAAAGACTAGCCCGGCCTTTGTGCCTCTGCAAAGAACGCAAGCAAAAATTTACACCATCACCACCCCCGACACACACACAACTCCCAAGACACAAAGCGTCTCCCGAACAGAGCTTCCCGAGGAACATCCGGCATCCCCCGGCTGCGATCGCAGACAAAGGCGCCCCATCCGCTAGGGGTAGTTGAAGAGGGTGGCGAGAGCTAACTGCTCCCACCATGGGGGGCAGCGGATGAAAGGGCACAGGCGCCGCGGGGGATGGGGGGCGGGTACCAATTAGCGGCGCGCTCGGAGTCCGCCAGACAAGGCTAGAGACGCCAGTCTTGGGGGGCCTTTTCCCCCTTGGATCTATGCGTCCGACACAGCGTAGCGGTGGAGGGGGGAGTCCGGCCCCGGCCACACCAGCGGCGAGCAACAGGCTCCTGCGCCCCGGAGCGCCGGCCCGCTCACCAGGCCCGCGGTTCCCCTCCCCGGCACCATCCCTGTGGCCCTCCAAACAAAGAAAAAGAAAAAAAACTTTTAAACCATTTAGAGTAATCAAGGGCAAAGGGGGAGAGGGGGTGGGAGGGCTGAAGGACTGGGACTAGCGCTCGCGGGGGCCATGCAAGTAGCGAAGGAAACTTCCAGACCCCATCCTTTTAAAAAGCCTGAGGAGCAGCGGCTTCCCAGTACCGCCGGGCCGCGCGGGGTGGGGCGAACGCACCCCGCCCGCCCGCCTGCCTGCCCCGCGCTCCGAGCCCCCAGCGCCCGCGCACCTTCCCGGCCAGCGCGCGCACAGAGCGCGGGGGCGCGCTCCGGTCTCCTGGCCCGGGCCCCGGCGCCGCTTACCCGGCTAGCGGCGGCCGCCCCGGGCGGGGACGCAGAGGGGGAGGAGGGCTGGGGAGCCGAGGTCGCCGGGGATTCGAGAGCCTCGCCTCGCTCCCGTTCGCCCTCTTTTCTGCTGAAGTAACGGCCCGGCGAGGAGCTTCGGGATAAACGCGCACAGACACTCACGCGCGACCGTGAAACTTAATCCCGCCCGGCCAGCGGCGGCCCGACGCCAGCCTCGCGCTCCGCCGCTCCCCCTCCCCCCGTGCGCGCCGCACTTGCGCCGACAGGGGCTGCCGAGGAGAAGGCGGCGGCGGCGGCAGCGGCGGCAGGGCCGGAGCTGCCGGGGCTGCGTGACGCCTGCGGCCGGCGGGGCGGCGGGCGCGCCTCGGCCAATCACGGGGCTCGGCCCAACCCGCGGGTCCTGGGTTTTAAACTAGTGCTCGGGCGCTCGGCCTGGGGTGAGGCGCGGGGGTTCTGTGAAGTTGCTTGGGGGAATACAGGGCTCCCCGTTAAATGGGAATGTCCGATAACAAGGACTAATTATTTTAGCCAAGTATGGCCCGTGCAATGTTTGGGACATACTTACACTAAAAAAAGTCATTCATTGTTTATTTGAAATTCGAATGTAACCGGGGGGGAGCGGGGGGGCGCTGTATATGCCTTTCTAAATCCGGCAACCTGTGGGAACTGGTAGCATCTATTTCTAGTTTTGAGGACTTTTTTTTTTTTTTTTTTTCATTATGTGGGCTGCCTTGTGAATGCCTTTTGTATGAGTAGCTTATTTAAGTGGTATGGGGTGGTGATGAGAAGCACTTTAATGAGAAGGCATAGGGAGTGGGGGCTAATTTCACATTCTAAGTAACTTTTAGAACATTAGTGGGCTTCTTAGGTATATCCAATTAAAAGACGGAAACAATAAACATGAAAGAAGGATTCAGAATTGCATGGTGTCAGGAGAAACATATTCATTTCTGTTTTGTGCCATTTAAGGTTGTGTTTCTGATACCCTCAATTCCTGAGTACCAGGAATCTTTCTGCGGAAGAATATTGCTTCCTCTTTCAATACATACATCTAATATTAGAGTATACATCAAAGGATACTCAGAAGTCCAATTTAAAACATTTAAAATAATTTCTTATAATATCCTGAATTAAAAGCTCTGATTTCTTTGGCAGACTTGTAAATTTTTTTGTCTACTAAAAAAAAAGTCAGTGTATTTCTCCAATATTCACCAAATATTTAAGGGGAAATACAATTTTTAAAGCATACAAGGCTCCAGAGGGAAGCTGATTTGAGCTATCAAATAGATATTTTCAGAAAGCTTCAAAATAGATCAGTTGCCTGCAAATGACTGGGAGTAAAATGAGCTAAAGTGCCCTGGGTGGAGAGAGTATCCTCAGTCCAAGACCCATTGTGCTTTCTCAAACATGGGCATCAGTGTAGTTTTGCCTACTGGGGAAATAAAAGCATTGACTAGATTTCTTTAGCATCTGTGGATATTCATCTCCTCTGGGTCCTTTGAAAATGAAAGTGAAGTTAGGATGAAGGGAAAAGTCATCCGTTGTATCTTCAACACATCTCTATCTTGTGTAACCTTTCAATCAGCACTCTCAACTCTCACCATTGAGAGAGAGAGAGAGACTGAGAGACACAGAGAGACAGAGGAAGGCAGGCAGGGAGGCAATAACATTACTCCCCAGTCCATCTCTCCCCAGTTACATTTTCTCCTCTTTTCCTCACAGTTAAATTTCTTGACATCAACCACCTGCATCCTGGCTTCCTGTCCCATCACTGCACTGAAAGGGCTTTTGCTAGACACCAATAATCTCCCCTTAACTAAGTCCAATGAAATTGTTTCTCTCCTTATATTCTCTGTCCTCTCAGATGCATTCATAATAACTATTGAACGCTCTCTTGAAGTGTTCCCTCCACCCCATAATTCCATACAGTCACACTCTCAGTTTTGCTCCTTCCTCTTAGTGCGAAGCCAGTGTGTGGGACCTGAAGCTTACACAATCTGGGGCTCTGCTTTAAGAAAAAAAAAAAAAAAGATATCTTTCTTTTGAAAACTTTACAGAAATGTGTGACCATGTAAAGACATTGCTAGGGTTCCTCCCAGGCAGAAGAAAGACCCAGAATCTTTTTTTTTTTCTTTTTAAGTTTTGTTTATTTAAGTAATCTCTGCACTACACGTGGGGTTCAAAGTCACAACCCTGAGATCAAGATCCACATGCTCTTCCAACTAAACCAGCAAGGCATTCCTGACAAACACCCGGACTCTAAAGCTTCCGTAGGTTCAAGGCAGATCTGCCTCTGACATCAGGCCAGTCTTTTATCTCCTCTGCCAATGAATCTCCTCTCCCTAGCCTTTAAATGTTGGGAGTTCCTCAAGTAATGTCCATGGTAGAGCCATTCACTGAGACACAGAACTGTGAAAGATGACCAGGCTTGAGCAGAAATATCATGGTTTCGGGGCGCCTGGGTGGCACAGCGCTTAAGCATCTGCCTTCGGCTCAGGGCGTGATCCCGGCGTTGTGGGATCGAGCCCCACGTCAGGCTCCTCTGCTGTGAGCCTGCTTCTACCTTTCCCACTCCCCCTGCTTGTGTTCCCTCTCTCGCTGGCTGTCTCTATCTCTGCCGAATAAATAAAAATAAAATCTTTAAAAAAAAAAAAGAAATATCATGGTTTCATTTTGGATAATCTAGGTTGAGTCAGGCAATCAAGGAAGTCAAATAAACACTCAGATACATGTAGAAATCTAGATTGAAGATAAAATTTTAGGAAACTTTGCCCAATCCATGATTAGCTGGAGGGGAAAATCAACTTACTTAAGGAGAGCCAATAACTAAGATTACTCCATGATTCCCACAAATTAGTATAAAACCATTGTGCTACATTCTCATTGTACCCTATACCATTGCTTCATATTATTCATCCTACTTTGTAATTATATATTTAGTTTTATAATTACTTATGCAGTGGCTCTCTGCTCCCTTGGACCACAAACTCCAGGAGAGCAGGGACCAAGTCACAGTCTCATCCTCAGAGCCTAGCAAAATGTTTCATAACTAGTTAGTATTCAAATGGAATGGGACAAATATATGACTGCAAGAATGAACAATTCATCAGTAGAACTTTTTTGTTCTTGCCATAGACTCATCTCACGGCATCCCATTTTGAGAGGATTCTCTTGTTGTTTAGAAATTCCAAAGGATTCCTCTTTGAATAGCAAAGCATTCCCATTTGTCATTTTCCAAATCTGGTCATTCTCAAATGCAAAGGAAGTAAGTCCATGAAATGCTAGTTGCTAGAAAAGCACAGAAGAACAATTCCATAACTAGCTACTACAGGTGTTCTGAGGGTCTTAAGAGGTAAAAGGGGGTTTGTTCCATTGAACTACAGGGGAAAAGCCCATAGTTCAATGAGAGGCAAGTTTAAGGAATTTAATTCTCTGATTTAATGCAAGTATACAAATGAGATTAAAGCAAAGGATTCTACCTTGTTTAAAAAGACACCATTGCTCTGATCTCATTTAGCAAAGGAAATCCTAAGTGCCAACATTATTTTTTAAAAAGATTTTATTTATTTATTTCACAGAGAGCACAAGCAAGGGTAGCGGCAGGCAGAGGGAGAAGCGGGCTCCCAGCAGGGAGCCCAATGCGGGGCTCCATGTGGGGCTCCATGTGGGCCTCAATCCCAGGACCCTGGGATCATGACCTGAGCCCCTAAGCCAAAGGCAGACACTTAACTGACTGAGCAACCCAGGCACCGACTACATGTCCACTTTAAACAGTAGTGTATCAGAGGACAAAAAGGCATCTTGTTTAGGTTAGTTCCTTCACAAAATTATCTAGCACTTGGGGATGATTTCATCTGGGAGCTTCCCCTGTTGAAGTTAACCCTGACAGTTTATTGCTCTATTCTCTCCTGCTTATTCGAAGCCAGAGTCCCAAGCTTTTCTAGAAAGCTTTTCTAGACAGTATGGTGCATTCCTCTGGTTTAAAAAAAATTCAAGAGGTTTAAGTAAAATCTTACAGAGAAAGCTAAAATAGAAAGATAAAACAGAGCTGATCTTCTCTATGGAGTGGGCTGAAACTCACCCCAAGACCACAGATTAATAATTCTTTCTATTTCGTGTTGGTCGCGGCCTCTGGGAGCTGAAGATGAAGGAATGAGGAACGTTGTGTGCATTCCAGGTATATCCTCAGTGAGGCATTCTCTACGGCAATTTGTTTTTCTCAGTTCTGAGTCGGTTCAGACCATGTTTGTAAGGAAAAAGATTTGGGGGACTTCCAGGATTGGTTTAAACTATTTTGTTTTATAATTCAACAAGTACAAACATAAATACATAATATTATTTTCCATTTGTTGTTCCTCTGTAACTCTAAAACTGGTGAAAGGCCCAACTTGTCTGCTCAAAATCTTTAATGTCTGCTAGAAAGATAGATCATGAAAATTCAATTTTGGATCCATGGGGATACAGAGGAAGAACCTTTTAGTTGCCTTTCAAGCACACAGTCTCTGTTCTGCCTTCCGAACAGTGGATAGCCTAGGTATGGAAGAGGGACAGTCCCTTACTGGTAGGTGCACCCAAAGAGCTCCAGGGTCAAAGCTTCATTTGAACTGAATCCTTTCCCAAGGACTAAGTGACTCTGGGGGATTTCTAACTGTGGGACGATGGACAATTTCCAGCCCTAAATAGCTCTGACTCTTATTAATGTTTCATTTAAGTGCAAAGTAGGTAACATGTTTGTATCTTCCTCTGCCTAAGGGTTATCGGCTATATAACAGAGACCCATTTCTAATTTATCACAGTTTGCAGAACGATTTTTACCTTCTGTCTACTGGCTGACGGATTTTATAGTTTCAATTGGCCTCTAGTTTCTCAAATAAAAGAGAATACTTTTTTTTTCCAGTCTGTTTAATGTTAGAAAAAATAGACCATTTTAAACAATCTTTAACTTTTTTCACCATTGAAAACAGACAAGATTGAAAGGAGAGAATATGAAGAAGAAAGAAAAGAATGTTAGGATAATGAATATATATATATGTCTAGGAGAAAGCCATTAGGAGGAGGGAATGGCTAAGAAAGAATCCCAGGCATGAGAAAAATGCAAAATTATATCTATTTTGAGAACATGTAGAATAATCTGGCTCTCTTCATGTAACAACTGTTTATAGAAGAATAGAGGCAGTGAAACCTACAATGTGTCCGATTGGGTCTCATCTCTCTAAGGAAAAAAGAAAGGGCACTGGGAGGTCATGACCATCTGACCTTGAGTTAATTTGCTTTTATACCCACAGAATTCCGGCGCAGTGAGGAAATCCTGGGCAAAAACACTGGGACTAGGTTATTTTTTGGGTGGAATACATCCAAACACTGTTCCAAAATCTCTGACTCAAGTTCATGTAAACTAGAATGACATTTTGGAATATGACTGTAAGTCAGTTGTCTAAAGGTCAAGAAAAATAAGCAATTAACAAGCAATTAACAATAACGAGAAAATTTGTTCAAGTTTTAGGTAACACCCATCTATGTTCTATAAGAATAGAGAAAAGAAACTGAGTTCTTGAGATGACCATTGTGTTACTGGATCACATTTTACCTGAAGCCCACCCCATCTCTTGAATTTCCATTTAGATGAGACAATAAATCACCTTTAGTTCTTAAATTAATTTGAATTGGGTTTTCTGTTATTTGCAACTAAAATCATTTAAGCTGATGAAATATACATATTCAGCCATTTGCAGTGAGCTAGACAGGTACTTTCAAGTGTCAAGGAACACAATGAAATTACCTCGGTTGGAGGGAGTTTGTTAAAGAAGAGGTAGGATTACTAGGAAGACAAGAGTTTCCATAGGTGAAACAAATGGAAAAATGTGACATCTTTCTGGTTATACCACAAGCACACAGAGAGAAGGGGAAGGTCAGTTCAGAGGCTGCAGATCTCAAGACCAGGTTTTCTTAGAGATTTTGCACTTCTACCATAATTATGATTTAGCACAAACTGTTCCTATTCACCTTGTTTTCCTTCTGCCTCTAACAATAATTGTTTAGAATGGTTCCTTGAAAATCTGGTGATCCTTCATATTCTGGTTTATTTAGCAATGAGGCAGTGAACAGCTCTGTGTTCTATACACAGAGGAAGGCTTGTTGATTTATGGGCTTCACTTTTAAGGGAGCAGCATTATATTCAGGAGCCCCCAAATTCCAGAAAAAGAAGTCTTTGCTCAGAACCATTGGATGTATTTAAAGAGGGTATTTTTGGGGTGTTTGAGAAATCGACTCCTAGCTGCCAGGAGTTCTGTCTGGAAGCTGCCTGTATGCATGTGTGTGTATGTATTTGTGTGTGTGTGTGCGTGTGCGTGCGTGTGTGTGTGTGCCTGTCTATATGTGTGTATATGGTAGTGGTGATGATGGTGATATCAACTGTTTTAATCCCCATGTTTTGTACCTGAAATTGTATTTCAACTCTTCCTTACACCTCATATTTCAATGTTCCCAGCTTCTCTTCAGTTATAGTAAATGGTTTAGTCCTGTCCATAGCTGTAGTATTTTAGGCCCTTAGGCAATGCTTCTCAGACTGTGAAGAGTTAGGTTTTTTTGTTTTTTGCTTCTAATTTCCAAAGTATTATTGACTAATGTACTTAAAATTAATTACTACTGTTTATATGCCTGAATGTTGGGTCAGTGTTCTATTGTTATAAAGATTTTTAAAGAAACGTTTAATTTCTTTGTGGACCGTGCTGTCCACAGAGCAATTCTCTGGGGCCTTGTTACTCCAAGTATGGTCAATAAACCAAAACATCTGCATTACTTTGGAGCTGGTTAGAAATGCAGAATCTCGTCGCCCCAGGCATCACCCCAGACTACTAAATCAGAATCTTCGTTTTAACTTGATGTCGAAGTGATTTATATACACATTAAAGATCTTAGGGAATTTCTACTCTTTCATCTGTTTTTTGTCTTCCAGGAATGTTCTGCTGTATCTTTACCTAGAAAGCTTTTTTTTTTCTCTCTCTTTTTTTAGCACTTCAGACTGCTGGCATCTTTTCCTCATTCATGTCACTGATCAAATGTCCACCTCTGTTGGAGAAGGCTTTTCTGGCTCTCCAATAAAATTAATAGCCTCTTCCACATCACATTACCTTGTATTATTTTCTTTGTAGTATTTATTGCTATCTAAAATTATTGTTGACCCCTTCCTGCCCCTCCCTGCCTCAGCCAGGCTAGAATGTAAGCTCAGTGAGAGCAGAGATCTTATCTGTCTCATTCACTGTCCTTTATCCAGGGCTAGCTCAGTGCCTGCTTGGGGGTACGATTCAAACGATTCAAATGCTGTCTACACTCTGCTTTCATTCACTTCATGACTCTGCTTACTCCTGGCTCCTATGACCTCAACGCTTGCATTTATTGCTTTCTCTGTGTGTCCCTCTGAATCTGTAGCAGAGAGCCCAATCCAAACTGGCTTATAAAATTAAAAGGATGCTGGCTCATACAACTAGAAAGGTCCAGAGCAAATGCAGTGGTCAGGCGTAGTTCCCTTACGCTCTGGCCCTCTTTGTCTCCAATTCTTTCAGCGCAGCGCATCTCCACGCATCGGCTTCCTGTTCAGGCTGGCAGCGGGATGACCACCACAGTCCCAGCGCTCGCATTCCTGTGGCGTGCTCCCCAGAGACCGAGCACTGCAGCTGCTCTCTTTCATAGTAAGAAAACTTCTGTCCCCCAAACTTCTGGCAACATTCCTCCAAAATCCTTAGACTGAATTGGATCACATGCCCCTTCTAAATATGTATACACGTCTAGAGTGGTGTAATTACAAATAATAAAATGGATAGATCTTAAGAGTCCCTTTCATTAAGTTTTGACACTTAAATACGACTGCATAGACACTAACCAAACCAAGGCGTAGAACATTTCCATCGCCCTGGAAAGCTGCTTTGTATTCTTTCCAGTCAGTCAGATGAATAACAGTGCCCTGCGGAGCCATCGTGGAGTTGGAAACCAAAAGAACGATCAGGAATACTGAACCTGTCTTTCTGTAAAATATTGATGTTTTATTCATCATGTACATTCACTTTAAAAAATATTGCATTAAAATATGATTTATGCCGGTTACTGGTTGTTGTTGTTTAATGTCCTCCGTCTTAAAAAGCAAGTGTCACACTCACTTTACTTGCATCTCCCTAGTTACTGTCCTGCAGTCAAAGAGCCTCTGTTTCTGTCTGTCTCTGTCTCTTTCTTATTATGATCTCTGCATGTGATCTCTCCACATGATGGTTTCACTATAGCTGAACTTTTTACATGGTAGCTGAAGGCTCCCAGAGTAAGTGGCCAAGAGAAGTCAGCAGGCCATCTGTATTTCTTACCTGATTTAGCCTTGGAAGTCACTCAGGGCAACTTCTGCCTGTATTTCACTCACTGTAGCAGTCACAAAGAGAGGGGACATAGAATCTGTCTCATGATAGACAGAGTGTCAAAGAATTTGCAGAAGGGGAGCTTGGGTGGCTCCCAGTTGGTTGAGCGACTAGCTCTTGATTTTGGCTCAGGTCATGATCTCAGGGTCACGGGATCCAGACCCACGTTGGGCTCTGCACTCAGTGGGGAGTCTGCTTGAGGATTCTCTCTCTACTCTCCCTTTGCCCCTCCCCAGCTTGTGCTCTCTCTTAAATAAATAAATCTTAAAAACAAGACCTGCGGATGTATTTTCAAGCCACCATGGATCCCACTGCTTTCATAGCCATTTTTGGGTAATAGTGAAGAGTCCTTATTTTTGAGTATTAAAAATTCCTATCCCAAAGAAATTTTTAAAAATTCATCTTCCTTTCAATTTCAAGTGCCTCCTCTTTGCCCCCAAGTTTAATTGGATATTGTTGGTTTCATTCACTTCCTCCTCTCCATTCACTCACTCACTGCTATTTTTGGCCCGTCCAAGTTGAGAGTAAGAAGCTGAAAAGGAACAAAAACATCTTTTTACTTGGTGAATGTTGAAAAGTCTTCAAGGGCAGATAATCAAAGGCCAACTCCCTCTTTTGGGGGGTGATTTAGTGAGTTATTTGAAGACCCCCTCCCCTCTAGCCCCTTAGACCTCGGTCCATTATGCGAATGATGTACATTCTTGTGACCTTGTAACACTCTCCTTCAACTCCTGCTTTCCTGCTACACCCTCACACAGACTCTTCCTGCTAGGGCCCACTTATCCAGACAGGCAGTTCTTTGGGGAATTTTTTTTCAAAATGGCACCAGTCTAGACTCACTGCATCTGAGTTGTCTGTATGGACTTCAGACAAATTCTGCAGCTCAGCTGCCTCCAAATCTGCAGGTTGGTCTTGGCCCTGCCATCAACGCAATTTGAGACAGGCTTTCATATCCAGACTTTTCTAGGGAAGAGTCAAATGGTGTGCTCTATGCTCCCCAAACTCCAGATGATCCAGAACATGTTTCTCTTAACACGTTCTTACCATGATCTATTTTAATAGCTGCGCCAAGCAAGACCTAAGTTTCATAGCTCAGCAAGCATCCAGGCTGGTTGATGAAATGCCTCCTCTTTACCAGTCAGTGATTCTCTTGAAGCTCCCCTCACTTTTGTGGGGAGATGTTGAAGAAGCAAGATTCTGACACTATGAGGAGTGGTTCAAAAGCATAGTACTCTCTTCTAAGTGTGCAGTTTTCTCCAAAGGAAGCCTCACTCTGACGATGACGTTTGAAATCCTACTCTCTTTAATGTAGCCTGAAAGGGTGCCAGACTCCATGCTGTGTTTCTTAGTAAACTGGTGGGCATGTCTAGTTTCTCTATTTAGAATATGTGGAGCAAATATCCCTTGGGTCCTGAGATTTAGGACTTCATCAAAGCTTCAAGACAACAAAATTGCCCCAATTGACATCACTAACACTTCTGTTAATTTTTTAACATTTTTTTTAAGTCCGCTCTGCATCCAATCGTGGGGCTTGAACTCAGCACTCTGAGATCAAGAGTCACATGCTATACCAACTGAGGACTGAGCCAGCCAGGCACTGGAACACTTTGGTATTGTATATTAAAGTCACATATAATAGTGCCTATTCCTGGATCATGTCCCATCTGTCTCATTTCTTGCATTAATATCACATTGTTTTAATTATTATTGCTTTGTAATAGGTTTTAATAACTGGTGGCCTCTCACTACTATTTTTTTCTCAAAATTCTCATAGCTTTTCTTAGCTAATAGAAAAATTACTTAATTATATACTCCAATTTATGTTAATTAAGAATATTAGAAAATCCAAAGTCAATCCAAATGGAATTTGTGGTTTATTTTTTTCTTTTAACAGAATCTAAAGTTGTTTGCTTTTTTTTTTTTTTACAGGTATCAACATTTGCAGATTTTATGGAATCTATATTTTAGAGGCAAAAACATAAGAGCAAGAACAGCGGTGGCTTTGAGATGTGTTTCTTTCCATGACATTCCCTTTAAAAATGCAGTCCATCAGCCAGAGTCCACCTATCAACCTACTTTATGATAAGGTGTTTAGTGAGTAATCAAGTATACAAAAGTGTAGGATTCAAATTATACATAGATTAAATAATTCACCTTTGAAAGGCCTTATCTCTTTGCAAGAGAATTACATACTTAATGAACATAGAGATTATAGTTTCTTTAAAAAAATGCATGAAATTAACAAACATGGTGCATTTATAGTAATCTTAGTTCAGTAACCTGATAGCAAAATTGAAAAGGGTAAGGTGAGGGGCGCCTGGGTGGCTCAGTTGGTTATGTGTCTCTACCTTAAGTTCAGGTCATGATCCCAGAGTCCCAGGATCAAGCCTGGCTTTGGGTGCCCGGATCAGCGGGGAGTCTGCTTCTTCCTCTGCCCCTCCCCCCACTTGTACTCTCTCTCTCAAATAAATAAATAAAATCGTTCAAAAGAAAAAGAGAAGGGGAAGGTGAAAATTTTGATAAGAGCACACTAACACATCAGTAATACAATTTCAGGGAAATATTTGAGCTTCTACTTTGGAGGGCTCTACCTCATAATAATAGTGTCTGAATTTTGGCTCTTTATCTTTGAGATACATGCCATGGTCTTTATGAACAGTTCAATTCTTGAGAAGCTTGCTCTAGTTTACTCAAAAAGTATGGGTTTGTTTATATTTGACAGCAATTCAATTTTGAGCCTTTTCCCTTTTATCTTATGTTGCAATTGTATTCCATGTAACATAAATGATGATATGTGAAAACTGAGCTTACGTGAATAATATTTAGTATAATATTTTGTATATTTAGCATAAGATAAATTTATCTGAACTTAGAGTTCTGAGGCAAGGAGGGGAAGCAATGAGAGTTGACTACAAACATGGGGGTGATATATACATCAAAACTGCTCAGGGACCCCATTGACATATCTCCTAATACCTACACATGCCATTTACAAGGACCCTACTGTCAACACTTTCCTACACCACCACTGCTGCAACCGTCACCACATCAGCACCAGCCTCACAATCACCTCCACCACCCCCACACCACCAAGATCAACCCCAGCATCGCCCCCACAGCCACAAGCATCCTGCGTGACTTCCTGGTTTGCATAGTGACTGTGTGTCCTTACAATAGCTGCATAGCATTCTGTGCACACACACACAGTGTGAACTGGGCATATGCACTTCAAAAATCAAATCCTGGAACATTTCCTTTCCCCTCCGTGAAAACAGAGAAACTAGTGAAATTGGCTATGGTTTCTTTTTGCTGAGCTTCTTCAACCTGATTTATTTTTTTACTTTCTTTCCTAGATATCTTCTTGCTTTTTGACTCATTTTGATGTAGTTTCTCTTCCAGGTCCAACATTTCTGCAGAGTGATATGTGATCATAGAAAACCCCCCAACTCTGACCCGCCCATGAAAATTACACTTTTGGAATTATTCTACCGCCATTTTTATCCAACTGACTTCTGCACTAGGTGGCCTGACTTGACCTAGCTCAGATCCAAAAAAATTTTGCAGAGAATGTCTTCTTCCTGAAGTTTTCTCTTCTCTTGGATTTCATGTAATTCTTCTCTCCTGATCATTTCAATCTTTTTTCTATAAAAAAAGGTTGAAAAATCTTAATTATTCTCTACCAGTATTGCTTTTCTTTCTAGACATAGGTGTTTCCAAAACTTTTAGACAAAAACAAGGCAATTCCATATCAAAATGATTGTACTTTGAAATTTTGACTTTTTGGTTGTAGCTCCTTATCAAAGTAAAATGTAAATTTATACATTTTATCATCACATGGATTTCCTGGGAAGTGTAAAGTTATTGGGGAATGCCCTAGGGATCAACACTTAGGTGAGGGGATCATGAAAGTAGTAGGACTAGGAAAAGGGAGATGTCAAACATTACAGCATCGCAACAAAGCCCTCAGCAGATCCTACAGGTGTTCTGAAACTAAGACGGCCTTTTAGAGTTGTCCCACCTTGAAAAAAGTGGTCTGGCCTTTTTTAAGTCTATGAAATTTGCCTAATTTATTAAACATTATTCCCAAAGATTGTTTCAACAACACCATCTTTGTTTATATCTTTGTGGACTTTGCTTAAACAATTTGCTTTTCCAGATATTTTTCTAATTCTTTAGCTGTTTTTCATGTAAAATATAATGATGTTGAGGGACTTTTGCTCACCTCTCCTTCTCTCCACATACAACAGTACAGGACAAAAACTCCAGTGCTGATTACGGTAAGATTAGGGTTCAGTCAGCACATCAAAGTATTCTCAAGTGAAAGAAGACAAAGGCATGACTGACTCAAGCCTGGGAAAGCAAGTACAAAGGTCAAGTCTAAAGGCAGAAACAGGGTAACTAACAAACAGGAAAGGTAGTTGGGTTTCAGGATCAGGACAGAAACTGGAGCAGGGAAGAAACTGGAGCAGTGCAAGAGTAGGTCAAAAACAAAGCAATTGCTGCAAATAGAACCCAATGACCACAGTTTGCCTTTGTTGATCATTTAGTCCTGAATATGTAGTGAATGAAGTTGTTAGTATGGCCTAAAAGGACACAAAGAGAGGAGACATCTTAATATTTGAGTTTATTTCAAGAGAAATGAATCATGAAGAAATAGAAAATCTGGACAGACTGATTACTAGAAGCAAGACCACACTGGCAATCAAAAACCTCCCAAAAAACAAAAGTCCAGGACCAGATGGCTTCACTGGTGAATTCTACCAAACATTTAAAGAATTAATACCAATCCTTCTCAAACTCTTCCAAAAAATAAAAGAGGGACCATTTCCACAAATTTTAGGAGGCCATAATTATGCTGATACCAAAACCAGACAAGGACACCACAAGAAAAGAAAATTACGGGCCAATATCCCTGATAAGCACAGATGCAAAAATCCTCACAAAATCAAAACAAAATTTATTAAGCTAAATTCAACAGTACATTAAAAGGATCAAATACCTTGACCAAGTGGGATTTATTCCAAGGATGCAAGGATGGTTCAACATGTGCAAATCAGTCAATGTGACATACCACATTAACAAAATAAAAGACAAAAATCATACAGTCACCTCGATAGATACAGAAAAGGCATTTGACAAAATTCAACATCCGTTTATGATCAAAACTCTCAAGAAACTGGGTATCGAGGGAATGTACCTCAACATAATAAAAGCCATAAAAAGCCTGGAGCTAACAACATAATCAATGGTGAAAAGCTGTACTGAAACTAAGACAAGGATGCCCACTTCCACTGTTTTTATTCAACACAGTCAAGCCAGATCAATTAGGCAAGAAAAAGAAATTAAAGCCATCCAAATCAAAAAGGAAGAAGTAAAACTGTCACTATTCACAGGTGACATGATATTATATAGAGAAAACCCTAAAGACTCCAGCAAAAAAATCAAAACAAAACTGTAAGAACTAATAAGTGAATTCAGGAAAGTTGCAGGATACAAAATCCATGTATAAAAATCAGTTGTACTTTTATACATTAATAAAGTATCAGAAAGAGAAATTAAGAAAACAATCCTATTTACAATTGCATAAAAAGAATAAAATACTTAGGAATAAGTTTAACCAAGGAGATGAAAGACTAAAAACTGTAAGACTTTGATGAAATAGGAGAAGCCAGAAATAAAGGGAAAGATATTCCATGCTCATGAATTAGAAGGATTAATGTTGTTTAAACATCCATGCTACCCAAAGCAATCTATATATGCAGTGCAATTTCTATCAAATTCCAATGACATTTTTCACAGAAATAGAACACACAATCTTAAAATTTGTATGGAACCACAAAAGATGCATTTCTTACTTTTCTTGGAAAACAAAATTTTTCAGGCTCCCTGGTCACCTGGCTTCCAGCTCAACTCCACAAAAGGACAGAAAAAAAGGGAGAAATCTGTTTTTGACCTCTTTCGCTTTGCTTTGGGCAGTCCCTAGCAATCCCTGGTTCCTTGGAAATTTCTACTCCCTCTGGATTGATCCATGAGCTTCCATTCACCCTGTCCTTGTGTTCTGGTAATCTAAATTATCCCTTTATTCCTTAATCCCTTACTGAGGGCAGTATGGGCTTCCTGCTGTAGCTAATAAATGGGAGGTTTCACCATCCCCTCTTTGGTTTATCTGTCTTTCCAACACATTTGTAGGTCATTTCTCTTGCTAAATTCCTTTTATTAAACTAGCTGGCATAGGTGATGTTTTTCTGCCTGAACCTTAATATACCCACTAATTTTTTGTGTCCCCTTACACAAAATGAAGATTGCACTGACTTCTAAGCTCCTTTCAAACTCTTTTATTCGGGATTATGTCCCGCTACACTTTCCCTGTGATCTTGCACACCTATTCCTTCCTTCCTTCCTTCCTTCCTTCCTTCCTTCCTTCCTTCCTTCTTCCTTCCTTCCGCTAATATTTATTGTGCTACTACCAAGTCCTAGGCACTGTTCTAAGTGCTGAGGATACATGCAACAGTGAAAAAATTAAAGTCTTGCTATCATAGAGCTTGTATCCTACTGTGGGATAGGAGAAGCAACTGTCCCTTTTTGATGAGGACTGAGAGATTTCTCTAGATATAGGAATTTTAGCACTAAAACTGGAAAAATCCCAGGGATTTTTTAGACATGATCACCCTTGTGTGGGGAGATAGATAAAGAAACGTATATGTATTTTTAACAATCTCAGGTGGAAATAAATGCAATGAAGAAAAATAAAGCAGGATAGGAAGAAATGAATGGCAGGGGTGCACGAGTTCTCTGTTTTGATAGTGTGATCTGGAAGACATTTGGGATGAAATAACATCAAGCAGAGACCTGAATAACTTAAGGAAACAAATATTGCAGATATCCGGGTTGAGATACCAGCCAAAGGAAAGGCCCTAAAACTAAAATGTGTTTGACAAATGCATCAGTCATGGTTTCACTAAGAAACAGATGGCATAAATAAATAAACAATAGTCAGTATGTATATTTTGAAGGTTGGAGAAACTAAGCCAATTAGTGAGTCTGGGTACATGAAAAGATGCCATTCCGGTTTCTCCTTGATGCTCAGCTCTGCTCTGCTCACCTCAAAGACATCATCACAACAATTCCTTCCCACGAAATAAATGAAAAATAAATGCGCAAAAAACTTCTTATCCCAAATCAAAGACCTCATGAATCAAAGGATTTTTTAGGAAGGAGTATCTTCTACATATTTACCCTAAGTATCCAAGTTCCAGTTGCAACCTAGCCAGAACACTAGATTATAATAAAATGCCTTATTTTAATACCTTAGAATATATTGGGTTACTGAAAGTGCCATTAAAATAAAATTTATATATATAAAATAAAAATCTCACAAAACACAGTAATATTATGTGACAGAGACTACTCATCTTATGTACAATTTTATTCTTCCCTTCTTCCTTAGTGAAGGAATCTTTAATTTTTTTTCAGGGTGGTAATGTATGTTGGGAGAGGCATGGCCCCTGAGCATGTCTGCATTTTCTTGTTGGTTATGCCAAGGATGCATGATCCTAACTGCTGTTGACCCAGACCATTTTTCAAGGTTGTTTTTATAGCAAGCAGCACCAAGAGCAGGCTTGCTTACTACTTGCTACAAAATGTTGTGTTTCTCGAAACTCGGTGCTCTTCTTCAGTAATGCAAACCATTGCATGTGCAGGCTGTCATCCAAGCCCATGGCATCATTCCCATGGGACCTAGGGGCCAAGGTAATCTATACAAATATGCTGGGTAATGATTAATAAAGACCCAAGAGTCTTTTGTTTCTGTCAACATCCATGAAATAGTAACAGGAAAATTTCATAGCTTGTATGTTAGGTAAAATCAAATTCCAGATTTGACTTGTGGAAAAGTATTTTGCAGGTAGATATGACCAGGTATTTGAATTCTGGCAAAGGATCTGTAAGTAGAAATTACTGGGAAAAATTTGTGCAAAATTTCCTTAGAGGGAGATAGATAGCAAGAGTGTACTTTTGTTGTTGTTGTTGTTGTTGATCTCCTCTTCCTTTCTATTGGTGGAATAAAGTAAGATGGATGGATATCTAGCAGCCATCTTGGGCCGTGCAGTGACCTTGAGTATAGAAGCCTACACCAAGGATGGCAGAGCAGAAAGATAGAAGAATCTCAGGTCCCTGTTGACCTTTGTGGAATATTCATACTGATTTTTGCCTACTTGTATAGATGGTTATATTTGGTGAGAGAATAAACTGTTATGTCTTTGTTACAGTACTTGGGGGTCCCCTAGTTTCAAGATTATTAAAGAATTTTTATATATTATGAACATGTAATAAATGAGATACCAGTGGTTTTAAGTGTCTCAAAAGCATAAGTAATTTCTCAGAAGTGCCTCATAGACCTGTCTGAAAAAAAAAAACGATCAGTAGAATTGGGAGTCAGAGAGTCTGTTGCGCAAGCCTCTGGGTCCCTCCTCCATCACTTTAACTAGAGAAGACTTATTTTTAATCTGTTTTGTATCATTTTGCTCTTCTGGATAAGTTTTTATTTGAAGAAAGAGTCCACCTCTACAAGAAAGTTTAGAAACTACTATGGTAGAGAAAGTTTATAAAACACCATCCATGTTATTATGTGAACTTGAAATTAGAAATCTTTATCTTAAGTTTACTGTTTGGAATTCATTTGATATTTTATAATTGTATTTGCAAGAATAGAAAATTAGTTTTAGCTGTGATGAAATGTGTTTTGGCAATCCTAGTGCATGGATTTCCATTTGTAAGTAATTTTAAAAGGTTATATTCTTCCCTGAGTACTCATTTTCAAGTACCTATTATTACTATTCTACTGTATGCATTAGTATCTTGGGATGAATATGGCCCTTAATGTAGAACCAGGGATTACAATGTTATCATTTTTGAATTTTTGTAACAACTACTAAGAGGACTCTGCAATTACAATACTTTTACTATTACACAAAATAATCTTATAACAACTGCTTCAGCTTTTACCATAGGAAACACAGTAAAACTTTGATAAAATACATAGCAACCTAAACAAACACAAAAGATTTTTCAGATGCTAACTAAATGAAACAGAATATAATTTGGTTCTATTTTATTTAAAATAGTCATATACCTATTTACTTTGAATTCAAATCTAATACGAATAATGAGAAATGGGAAGCAATTACACAACATACTAGCTAGTCTTGAATTGAAAGCACCAAGATGTCTTTTGAGTAGTAAATGTTTTGCAAAATTACAATGATTTTTTAAAAAACCGATCTAGTAAAATCCTTCAGGGACAATAACGCTATATCTTATCTAGGGAGCTACCAGAAATGATGCTTTCATGAATCATTTACAACAGCTCCATTTCTTAAAGGAAGATTTATGTACCACAATGATCCAGAATCAGCAACTGATTGAGGCTGAATAGGAGACCAAGCAGAGGTCTATTCAAAATGTTTAACAACTGGTGTGGCCTGGGCACAGGAAGACGAGAGGAAGAAACTCCACCTCTTTATTGGAGAAGTATGAAAGTCACATGACATGAGGTCATGTGATACGGGGAGATGTTTGTGACAATTTTCAGAAACAATCAACTACAATTTTCTTATCTCTGGTTGGCTTATATTGGGGAGTTAGAAAGGCTTTTACAGGTAGGCTAGGAGGAACAAGCAAATATTTTTTTTTCTTTTGTGGAAATATTAGGTACTCCTATGTTTCCACTTAAGCTATAGTAAGATGCTCCAGAAAGATCTAAGCACTCCCCAGCCATAGTCCCTAGACTCTGTAAAAAATCAGTGGACTACAGTGGAATCCTGTGACTGAGTTCTAGTATCTTAGATTAGGTGTTAGAAATGGAGGTATGTACAAACACTTCTAATGTGACCCCTAGGACTCGTCTGCCATCTCTCAGATGTCAGCTATGCTGTCCCTGAGACAGGGAGTTCTGCCATCCCTCTAAGGAAAACACTCCAGTTACAGAACAAATCGTCATCGGTAAGATTTCTAACTACAAAATTAATTTAATCAATCTTTTCCTTATTTGTAAATGAATATAATTAGTAAATATTATGGAAGAAAAGATTCCATTTATAAAATCAATAGAATAAAAAAAACTAAGAATAAACTTCTTAAAACATAGGACATACGTTAAAAAGACTATTCAATGTATGCAAAGAAAGGCTCGAATAAATGGAGAAGTATGCTTTGTTGTTAAAGAAGTAGACTGAGCAGCGTCTGAGTTCTCTTATGGTAATTTAGAATTTAAATGTAATTCTAATAAAGATCTGCATAGAAGTTTTTAGGGGGAAATGATCCAATAATTCAAATGCATATATAGAAGGACAAATACATGGACCTTCTAACTGAAGATGGTTGATAAAAAACATACATATTTCCCTCTGCTACTGAGCCCTGCTTAAATGGGAATAAATGGATGCGACCATATAAAAAGGAGTCATAGATAAACAAGGGTAACAATATTGGGAAAGGAGTCCACAGTAACAAATTTGTAATGTTCGAAAGAGATGGAAAGCTGCAAAACCACTCGATTTGCATTGCGAAGTTGAGAACTGATGGTGCCAGGTACTTCTGGAAATGAGAGTAAAAAAAGTGCAAAAATAGTAGATTGGCTGACAGTACCTTTCAGCAGAAGTAGGCTCCAAGATTCCCTAACCCATTCCTCACACCTGGATTGTTGCCTCTTTTCCATCATGACAAAAGACTGAGGGTTTATTCTTCGTGATGAGTAAAACCAAAGGTCTCTGGCCTGGGGAATATTGGGCACAGTTGAGAGCCAGTGTACTGTACTGAAAAATAGGGATGTTGAATATGAAGGGTGAGAAGGTAATTGATAATGCGCAATAGTCTCCTCTTCAATTCAGCTCACAGAGCAATAGCAACCTGACCTACACTTCTTAAGCATAGCACTAGAAAATTCTTTTTCAATGAATCCAATCAAGCAAAAATGAAATTCCTAAAGATATTGATATTAGATGCTCCCTAAACTTATTTTTTAAATAATAAAAAAATTTTTAAAAAGATCATAGATTAGGTTCTCCAGGAAATAGACTCTGAAATGAACATTAGCTTACAGGAAGTCAACTAGGGAGTGCTCACAGGAACCACACCTATAAAAGGAAGAAAAGGGAAGAAGCAGGATTGGAGGGAGGGAGTTGGGCTATGACTGCATCTCAAGCTGATGCCATTGGTGATCTGAAACCAGGATGGTTGTTCAGAGCTGCCCTGCATTATGGGCTTTAATACCTTCCTGTGGATAAATCATTGGATGCAGGTTGCCCCCAAGAAGGAGGCATGACTTTGATAAGGAAATTTTTTTCAAGTGGGGGCAATTTTCAGAGAGGGCAACTTCCAGATGATGACTGTCAACTGATGGCACTACTAGCAGCTAAGGAAATTAAACCTTCGGTTCTGAATGAGCTGGGAACACCCTCTGGATTGCCTACAGTGACATTGCCCACATCTGTCATATGCACACATTGCCCATTGGCTATTTAATGTCTGTATCAGACAAGAAATGCTAAGTTATGCTGGAGTAACAAGTGATCTCCGAATTGCAGAGGTTTATAACCATGCACACTCTGCTCGAAGTCAACTTTGATTTGAGACATAAGGCTACTGGGAATACCTCTAACTGAAATATTGCTAACTTTTGCAGATTGAGAGGAGCATGTCAAACTGTGCAATGACTCTTAAAGCTCAGAAGTGACAGACATCACGTCTGCTAACGTTTCCTTGGTTAAAGCATATCACATGGTTAAGTCTAATGTCATAAAGTAGAGATATATAATACCCTTTACATCACTTATCTATTACCTCAAAGCTTAGTGACCTAACACAATATATATTGATGTATTATTTTTCATGATTCTAAAGGTTGGCTGGGCTCCTTCAGGTGATTCTTCTCTATGGTGTAAGCCAGATTCACTGAGGGGGCTCACTTCAACCAAAAACTTAGCAGAGGCTAAAACAGCCACTCTATGCCTCTTTCCCATGTTGACAGTTGGTATCAGCTGTTGATTAGAAATCATCTTGGGGGGCGCCTGGGTGGCTTAGTCGTTAAGTGTCTGCCTTCGGCTCGGGGTGTGATCCCGTCGTTCTGGGATCCAGTCCCACATCGGGCTCCTCCGCTGGGAGCCTGCTTCTTCCTCTCCCACTCCCCCTGCTTGTGTTCCCTCTCTCGCTGGCTGTCTCTCTTTGTCAAATAAATAAATAAAATCTTTAAAAAAAAAAGTAAAAGAAGAAATCACCTTGGTTTTCCTCCATGAGGTCTCTTATTATACAGTAGACTAGGCTGGGCTTATTTATATGGTGGTCAGAGCATTCAAGAGAGTCACAGTGGAAATTGCCAGGCCACTTAAGGCTTATGCCTAGAACTGGCATCACTTCTGATGGACTCTATTGGTCAATCCATACTCAAAGGAAGAGAAACAGACAAGAATGGGAGAGATTGTTGATAGCTGTCATTGGAAGCCATTTACACTAAAAGGGAGGGAAAATAGGAGTTATGGTTAATGGTCATACCATCCAGCACTGGGAAGCCTGCTAATATAAACATCTGGAACATCGGGTGTTTAAGATTTATTTATTTTAAAGAGAGAGAGAGAGGTGCCTGGGTGGCTCAGTCGGTTAAGCATCTGCCTTTTGCTCAGGTCATGATCCTGAGGTCCTGGGATCGAGCCCTGCATTGGGCTCCCTGCTCAGGGGTAAACCTGCTTCTCCCTCTCATGGTCCCCCTGCTTGTGTTCCCTCTCTTACTGTCCCTCTGTCAAATAAATAAATAAAATCTTTTAAAAATAAATAAATAAATAAATAGAGAGAGGAAAGAGTGTGTGTGTGCGTGTATACGTGCGCTCACACCCACCCATGAGTGGGGGTAGGGGCAAAGGGAGAGGGAGAGAATCACCAAGCAGACTCCCTGCTGAGCATGGAGCCCGACCTTGGGCTTGATCTCCCAACCCTTGAGATCATGACCTGAGCTGAAACCAAGAGTCAGGCATTTAACCAACTGAGCCACCCAGGTGCCCCTAAAACATCAGGTGTTTAATGAAAGCCTTGAACAGGAAAGAGAACCCTAAACATAGAGAATAAGATGCAACTTAGAAGAAATATATAAGGAGAAAAATGTAAAAAAAAAAAAAAAAGATGAAACCAAAAAACCACTTACAGGTAGAGGAAAAAAAGAAAAGATTTCATTCACAAAAAATAACATGATTTGAAAGAAGAGAAAAATTAAAAAGCTTTGGTATTTAAAAACAATGGTAGAAATGAAAAACTGCATTAGAAATTTTGGATTATTAAGTTAAAATCTGTCAGGAGACAATGCACAAGACGTAAAAATGAAACATAATAGAAAAAAAAGGAGAAAATTAGAAGCTGGGAATTCCAAATTTACAGTAATCAGCAATGCAAAGACAATGAACAAAAGAAACAGATAGAGGAAAATCACCAAATAAATAATTCAAGAAAACTTCCCAGAACCAAAGGTCATGAGTTTTCAGACTGTAAAGTCTTCTGACAGCAAAATGGATCAAAATACATTTAAACTAAGGCACACAATTATGAAATTTCAGACATTTGGGAGAAAATATAAGAGCCTACAAGCTCCTGAAGAGAAAAGGAGCACACTGACACTGAACTTAAGCAGCAATGATACTAGGGACCAGGAGCCAAAGGGGATTTGTCTTAAAATTCCAGAAGAATAAGATTTCCATTTTAAAATTCTAAACTTGGCTATCACAGCTAAAGGTATCTAACAATCTTTTTTCAAGTGTGCAGCGTCTCAAAATATTATCTTCCATTTACCACAATAAAGGAATAAATCAAGAAAGAGCAAGGCATACGAGCCAGAAAGCTAGAGATTGGTTAGGAGATGCAAAAGGAGACCCCAGGATAACACCTGTCTTAGAGATAGTTCATAAACAACAACAACAACAACAACAACAACAACAACAACAACAACAACAACATTCATTGAAGACAACGTATTTAAACTGACTGAGAGAAGATTAATACTTACAAGCGAGTTTATGTGTGAATTAAAAATGAGTGTTCACATAGCTTATGCATGAATGGCAGTTGCATAGCTGTAGAAATATAACCCTGATTATTGAACTATATTGGAAAGTGTGAGAGGGAACATGGGTGGGAAAGGACAGAGATTGGTAAATAAACTAAATTCTCATCTTCCAAAGTGGGAAGTCAATAGATAACTCCTACAACCAAAATACTAAGAACTGAAGCTACTCGTGTTATTTAGAAGTAGAAAGTACACCCCTGTAGAAACATGTAAAAAAGTAGACCCATGATATGTAAACTAATAAATCCCTTTCTTCCTGCTTCAGTCAGTTTGAGTTTTTCTTCTTCTTTTTTTTAAATTTTGTTGTGTTTTGTTTTTGTTTTACACTGACCCAGTCTTGTCCAAATATACACACATATCTTCAGATGCCACACCAGACGTTTAGGAAAAAAGTGTTTTGAAAAACTTCCTAGGTGATTCTGATGCGCAGTCTGGTTTGGGAATCGCTACGCTGAAGAACAGTGACCGTTGTAATGAACTGTGCTCTTTGATAAGGATTCTAAGGAGCTCATCCTTCAAATTCAGATGGAGATAATAGCTGGTGTTCTAGTACAGCTCTTCACTTCTTATCTTCAGCGTAGGAGGCAAGATATTATCTCACATATGCAAGTATGAGATAGTAATGACGGCAGGAGGAAGAAACACATTGCTAACTTAGGAAAAAATCACGAAAAACAAAGGACTTGAAGAAATCGGGAATTTTGTTATCTGATTTATACATAAATTGCCTAATGTGCTTTGAACTTTTCTGCCTCCCTAATGCTCCTTCATATCCCCTGCCCTAACCCTGGAAAATGTCTCAGTGTTTTATTCTTTATAAATAAAGCTGAACTAGGGTAGAAACTCTATCCTTCATTCTACGAAGAATCAGTTTCTTCTGCCAGGAGATGTTTTTCCACTTGAACCAAATCTGTAAATTCACATAATAAAATGGCCAACTGGACACTTTTAACTCTTATTTCACCTGATTAACAAATGTTTCTGCATCCCAATTCATTCTATAAAAAGCAGAATTTTCTTAATCTTTACCATATTAGTGTTGCTGACATGAAAATGGGTGTGAAATGCTTAAGGAATAAAACCACCAAACTTCCACACTCAGGGATGAAATTTCGAGTTATCAATTACTGCATGACAAACTACCCCAGAACTTAATGATTTAAACAGTAACCATTTTCTAATGTTTTACGATTTTACAGGTAGGAATTCGGGGTGGTCTGGGTGATTATTCTGTGTCACATAGCATAAATGGAAGTCACTTGGTGGTATTCGGCCAATGAGAAGACTGGGCTGGAGGATCTCAGGTAGCTTCATTTGCATATCTGTCCCCCTTGGCAGAGCTGACTGCAAGGCTGAGCTCAGCTGGGACAGTTGACCAGAGTGTATGTGTGTGTGTGTGTGTGTGTGTGTGTGTGTGTGTGTGTATATGGCATCTTCAGAATGATGACCTCAGGGTACTTAAGCTAGTTACCTGACTGGACAGTGCTTCCAGAGAAAATGTTCCAAGAGATCTGGTTGAAGGTGCAAATGGTAGCCACCTTTAATCTACCATGAAAGTATCATGACATTCATATTTTTTTTAATGATTTTTTATTATATTTTGTTAGTCACCATACAGTACATCCCCGGTTTCCGATGTAAAGTTTGATGATTCATTAGTTGCGTATAACACCCAGTGCACCATGCAATACGTGCCCTCTTTACTACCCATCACCGGTCTGTCCCATTCCCCCACCCCCCTCCCCTCTGAGGCCCTCAGTTTGTTTCTCATAGTCCATAGTCTCTCATGGTTCATTCCCCCTTCTGATTACACCCCCTTTCTTTATCCCTTTCTTCCCCTACTGATGATCCTAGTTCTTATGTTCCATAAATGAGAAAAAACATATGGTAATTGTCTTTCTCTGCTTGACTTATTTCACTTAGTATTATCTCCTCCAGTGCTGTTCATGTTGCAGCAAATGTTGAGAATTTATTCTTTCTGATAGCTGAGTAATATTCCATTGTATATATGGACTACAACCTCCTAATCCAGTCATCTGTTGAAGGGCATCTCAGCTCCTTCCACGATTTAGCTATTGTGGACAATGCTGCTATGAACATTGGGGTGCATATGGCCCTTCTCTTCACTACGTCTGTATCTTTGGGGTAAACACCCAGTAGTGCAATGGCTGGGTCATAGGGTAGCTCAATTTTTAACTTTTTAAGGGACCTCCACACTGTTTTCCAGAGTGGCTGTACCAACTTGCATTCCCACCAACAATGTAGGAGGGATCCCGTTTCTCCACATCCTCTCCAACAATTGTTGTTTCTTGCCTTGTCTATTTTTGCCATTCTAACTGACGTAAGGTGGTATCTCAGTGTGGTTTTGATTTGAATTTCCCTGATGGCTAATGATTTTGAACATTTTTTCATGTGTCTGTTAGCCATTTGTGACATTCATATTTCTGAGCATTGGGAAATCCCTTATGATACGGAATCAATCTAGAAGTTATTCTTCCAACTAAAAAAAAAAAAAGAGGAACATGCCACTCAGATCCTTAGAAAAAGAGATAAGCCAGAAGAAAAGCAAGATACATGAACACCCATAACATCAATTAAAAACCAAAACTTCACTGGCAACAGGAATCTAAAACAGTCCTTTAGCAGAGCATATCAGAGGAAGCAAAAACTCTGTATCAATGTAATTGAAAAAATACTTTACATTTAAAGTAAGTAATTGCAGATATAGTGAATACGGACTTTCTGCAAATAGTAGTAAAGTCTTTATATATGAAAAAATTTCTAGTTCAGAAATGAAAGACAAGACCATGGAGAAACCCACAAAAGCAGACCGTAGGCAATATAAAAGGAAGAAAAATATGGATAGGGCAAAAAATCAGTCAGTGTTTTAGTCACAGGTGACTAAGGCATTTGAGTAGTTTCTTAACATAGAGATATTACGAAAAATATCCTACTATGTTGTTTTCATTTTTACTACCTATAAATTCTGTTTGTATTAACCATCTAGTAACTGAGTACATATTTCTCTTCTCCAGGCATTATTTCTAAAGCAATATATATTTCTTGACTGAATAAGTGACTGTATAATGAAAGCACAAACAGAAGATTAATAATAAAGAATAATCAAGATCCCCTATGTTTTAATTAGATTCTCAAAAACTTCATAATCTATGGTACAGAATTCTAAATTAGACTAGAAAAAGCTAAAATCTATTTTTTGCATACTTAATACAGAAGTTTAATCATCCCCACTGTTTTAAGACAATAACTTGGACCCGAAGTTCTCTCTCTCTCTCTTTTTTTTTTTTAAAGATTTTATTTATTTATTCGACAGAGATAGAGACAGCCAGCGAGAGAGGGAACACAAGCAGGGGGAGTGGGAGAGGAAGAAGCAGGCTCGTAGCGGAGGAGCCCGATGTGGGGCTCGATCCCATAACACCGGGATCACGCCCTGAGCCGAAGGCAGACACTTAACAGCTGTACCACCCAGGTGCCCCTCTTTTTTTTTTTTTTTTTAAAGAGAGAGATAGCGTGCTAGAGAGCACAAGCAGAGGGAGGGCCAGAGGGAGAGAAGAGAGAATCTTAAGCAGGCTCCATGCCCAGAGCAGAGCCAGGATGCAAGCCTCGATTTCATGACCCTGAGATCACGACCCTGAGACCAAGACCTGAGATGAAATTAAGAGTTGGACACTTAATCGATGGAGTCACCCAGGCACCCCTGACCTTAAGTTCTCTTAAGTGATTACAAATTTCTTTAAAATGTCTGCTTATGTTTTGTTTTTAACTTAGAGATAATTATTCCAACTCTGTTGCCGGAATGTATGTAGAAGTATGCAGGAAAAATGTAGATGACCTTTTTCTTTTATCAAATAAAGAATGATAGTTGTGCTGTCGACACTGAACCTTCTGGGGTTAAGAATATCAGGCAAGTTAGGAGACTGATTCTCTTAGACTGGCAAGCATCCCATGAAGGAATTGTATTTGAGGAATAAAATGGGGAAAATGTCACATATTGCAATACAGTTAATTGAAAATAAAGAGCAAGTCATCAAATGTGATATAAAGAATTCAGGGTAAGTAGGTTTTAAAAAATCTTCCCTGAGAAATGATGAATAACTTTACATAATATAAAATTGGGAAATAATGTTTATAGCTTAGCTTCCTGAAACTTATTATAAATTTGCTCTGCACTGTTAATAATATTAGCTGTATAGTCTGGGGAATGATACACACTGCAGCCAGGCCAGGCATAACCATAATGAATGTTTTTTATTTGAATGGGATTGTAGTTATGCAAATGAAACTTTAGCTGTAGTTACTCTTGCCCCCATGCTGAATGGGTTGTAAGCACAGATCTCATGGAAATTTGGAATTACGTTTTCAGTGATGCATATTGCACCTGCACATCAGGAAAGGGGTTGCAGTAAAGGCTGTAGAAATGAAGAGTGGCTTTGGATGCCAGAATGGTTTCAGAGGCTCCACTTTTTTGTCTTGGTAGCATGGCTTCATGTAAAGACTAAAATATTTTTGGTCCAGACAGAATTCCTCAGAATTTCTTTCTTAACTCAGGTGTGCATGCACTTCTGATTATAAAATTAATATTTGCATGTTGAAGGAAATTTGGAGATTGTACAATAGCAAAATAAGACACCTGTCATTTTCACCACTTCACGATAGCCAACGTATTCACGTACCAGATTTTCCTTCCAATGTGTTTTTATGTATCTGTGTGTATATACTCAATATTTGAGAACTTAGTATAGCGGTGGTTGTAAATACATGCATTGCAGCCAAAGGGCTTGGATTAAATTCTGATTTCATCAGATCTTATCTATATGATCTTATACAATGCCTCAGTTTCCTCGTTGGTAATGTAGGGCTAATAATCTATTGCTGAGATCTTTTATGGGCATTTAATGACCTAATTAGAGCACCCAAGGAAGAATTTCTTCCCCTCCCGTCTGCCAAACCTTATTAGAAAGGGCATATAGAATGGAAGAGAACTTGCTGTGGCGGCACACTGGCAGAATTTACAGGAAATCTACCCTCTAGAAGACCAGGGAAAGCTGTTGATGGAGAAGTGTCTCGTAGGAGGCTCTGAGAAAGACTACCTGTTGGGGAGGGACTGGTGCCAAGAGAAGCTGCGGGCCGCCATGTGTTGTAGGAGCCAGCTGCTGGAGAAACCACTGAGAAAGTAAAAGCCTTTCCTCCCGCAATGTGTCTCCAGCACCCTCTACTGACACAGCTTAACTTTGTGCCCGCCCAATGGCAGAGGAAAAATATTTAAAGGGCCTGGTTTCATTTTCACAAAGCAGGCAAAAAGGGTAAATTTGGAGCTGAGAGGCAATAAACCAATTAACTGGCAGACCTTGTAAAACACTACGAGTAAGTGCTCAAGAACTATTCGCTCTAACTTTTTCAGTCATGTATGCACACACACATGCAAAACTGGGATCGCCTCTGCTGTGTACATGTTTTGTACCTTGAATTTTAACTTAGTGTCCTATTGTGGCTGTTGTCATTAAAATTCCTTGGAATCCCATTTTGATGTCATATAATTATCCAACAGGAGGACACACCATAATTTATTTAGCCATTACACTATTATGCATACAGTCGATTGTTACTAATACTCAGTCTGGTAAGTAAGGCTGGGTGAATATCTATGTTTTCAATGCATTAAAATAATTTCTTATGGTTAATTCCCCAACATGGAATTCAAAGTATAAACATTCTTAAAATTTTTATATTGTTGCCAAATGGCTTTGCAGAAATATACTTCCAGTTTATACTTTCTCTTGAAATTACACAACCACAATAGATTTAATATTATGTATTTTTCAACCTTGACTATTTGATACAAGAATGATAGTGTTTTTTGTCTTAACGTACAGTTCAGCTCAGTGAGGTTTGACACTTGGCATCTTATACCACTTGCCTATATTCCTTTTAGATTATTAGAATTATTATTTTGAAGATTTCTTCATTTATAAAGGATAATAGTCCATTGTGTACTAGATTTGGCACAAATGTTTTTCTTTTTCTAATTTTGCATTTGAGGTTTAATTTATGGTTAGAAAAATGAAGCTTTAAATTCGATAATTCACACATATTTTCCTTCATGATTTTTCCATTTCTTTTATGGTAAGAAATTACTTCCACTTTCCTTCATGATTTTCCTTCATGATTTTTCCATTTCTTTTATGGTAAGAAATTACTTCCACTTTCTTAAGATTATTTACATATTCACATAGTTTCTTCATGATTTTCCTTCATGATTTTTCCATTTCTTTTATGGTAAGAAATTACTTCCACTTTCTCATGGGGCGCCTGGGTGGCACAGCGGTTGAGCGTCTGCCTTCGGCTCAGGGCGTGATCCCGGCGTTGTGGGATCGAGCCCCACATCAGGCTCTTCTGCTATGAGCCTGCTCTTCCTCTCCCACTCCCCCTGCTTGTGTTCCCTCTCTCGCTGGCTGTCTCTCTCTGTCGAATAAATAAATAAAATCTTTAAAAAAAAAAAAAAAAAGAAATTACTTCCACTTTCTTAAGATTATTTACATATTCACATAGTTTCTTCTGGCCTGTTTATGATTTCATTTGTTAGGTATTTAATTCTAATGCATTTGAAATCAAGTATAGTGATTATATAACATTGAATTTTTTAAAAACTAGATTATCATTATTTGTTTAATAATCATTTTCTGATTGGTTTGTAACATTACTTTATACTTATGTATTCTTCTTCATTACTCTGTTCGGCAAATTCTCTGCTAGTAGCATATGTTTGGTTTTTTTTTTTTTTTTTTCTTCTTTCTCTCTCTCTCCTCTACAATAGAACCTCCTTGAGGGTAAAGAATTTTTTTCTAATTTTTTTCTGTATCTCAAGTCTAAAGAGTTTCCTACACATAAGAATTGCACATATTTAATGAATAAATGAAGGTTCTATTTGCCCTCCATGTTGTCAACTAACATGAAGGATGGCGAAAGAGGGTTCACTGATTCTTCTAAGTATTTTTTAAAGTTTTATTTAATTTCAGTTAGTTAACATACAACGTTATGTTAGCTTCAGGTGTAAAACATATAATTCAACAGCTACATACATCACTGTGTCTTCATGATGACAAGTTCCCTCTTTAATCCCCATCACCTATTTAACCCATCATCCCATCCCACCCCCTCTGGTAGCCATCAGTTTGTTTTCTATAATTAAAAATCTCTTTCTTGATTTGTCTCTCCCTCTCTTTCTCTTATTTTTTCCCTTTGCTTGTTTGTTTTGTCTTTCTCTGACCGACCTAACATTACACTCTCTAGCTCCATCTCTGTCATTGGAAATGGCAAGATTTCATTCTGTTTTATGGCTGACTAATGTCCCATTTTATAGATACACCACATCTTCTTTATCCATTCATCAATCCATGGACACTTGCGCTGCTTCCATACCTTGGCAATTATAAATAATGCTGATATAAACATAGAGGTGCATGTATTCCTTGAATTAGCATTCCTGTATTCTTTGGGTAAGTACCCAGTACTGTGATTGCTGGGACATAAAGTAGTTCTATCTTTAACTTTTTAAGGAACCTCCATACTGTTTTCCAGAGCGGCTGCACCAATGTGCATTCCCACCAACCATGCACAAGTGTTCCTTTTTCTCCACATTATCGCCAACATCTTTTGTCTCTTGTGTTGTTGATTTTCGCCATTCTGACAGGTGTGAGATGATATCTCATTGTGGTTTTGATTTGTATTTCCCTGATGGTGGGTGATGATGAACGTCTTTTCATGGGTCTGTTGGCCAGCTGGATGTCTTCTTCAGAGAAATGACTGTTCATGCCTTCTGACTATTTTTAAATTGGATTATTTGTTTTTTGAGTATTGAGTTTTTTAAGTTCTTGATATATTTTTGGACACTAACCCTTTATTAGATATGTCATTTGCAAGTATTTTCTCCCATTTCCTAAGTTACCTTTTAGTGTTGTTGATTGTTTCCTTTGTTATGCAGAAGCCTTTTATTTTGATATAGTCCCAGTAGTTTATTTTTGCTTTTGTTTCCCTTGCCTCAGGAAACATCTAGAAACAAGTTACTATGGCTGATGTCAAAGAGGTTACTGCCTGTCTTCTCTTCTAGGATTTTTATGGTTTCAGGTCTCACATTTAGGTCTTTAATCCATTTGGAATTTATTTTTGCATGTGGTGTAAGAAAGTGGTCCAGTTTCAATCTTTTGCATGTTGCTGTCCAGTTTTCCTAACACTGTTGAAGAGACTGTCTTTTTTCCATTGGATATTCTTTCCTGCTTGGATGAAAATTAATTGACTACGTAATTGTGGGTTTATTTCTGGATTCTTAAGCTATCCCAAAATATAGAAAAGGAAAGAAAACTTCCAAATTCATTCTATGAGGCCAGCATTATCCTCATACCAAAACAGATAAAGACACCACTAAAAAAGAAAATTACAGGCCAATATCCCTGATGAACATAGATGCAAAAATAAAATACTTAATAAAACACTGGCAAACTGAATTCAATAATACATTTGAAAAATCATTAACCACAGTCAAGTGGGATTTATTCCTGGGTTGCAAGGGTGGCTTCAATAAATGTAAATCAATCAATGTGCTACATCACACCAATAAAAGAAAGGATAAGGAACATATGATCATTTCAATAGGCTCAAAAAAAAAAAAGGACTTGACAAAATACAACATCCATTCATGATAAAAACCCTCAACAAAATAGGTTTATAGGGACCTGAACATAAAAAAGGCCATCTACAAAAAATCCACACCTAACATCATCCTTAATGGGGAAAAACTGAGAGCTTTTCACCTAAGGTCAGGAATAAGACAAGGATGTCCACTCTCACCACTTTTATTCAACATAGTCCTAGAAGTCCTAGCCACAGCAATCAGACCACAAAAATAAATAAAATGTCCAAATTGGTAAAGAAGAAGTAAACCTTTCATATTTGCAGATGACATGACATTATATACAGAAAACCAAAAGACTCCACCAAAACCTGGTTAGAACTGATATATGAATTCAGCAAAGTCATGGGATACAAAATCAATGTACAGAAATCTGTTGCATTTCTGTACACCAGTAATGAAGCAGCAGAAGAGAAATTAAGAAAATAATCCCACTTATAATTGCATCCAAAATAATAAGATACTTAAGAATAAACCTAACCAAAGAAATGAAAGATCTGCACTCTGAAAACTATAAAACACTGGTGAAAGAAATTGAAGATGACACAAAGAAATGGAAAGACATCCCATGTTCATAGATTGGAAGAACAAATGTTGTAAAATGTCTGTGCTCCCCATAACAATCTACACATTTAATGCAATCCCTATCAAAATACCAAGACCATTTTTCACAGAACTAGAACAAAGAATCCTAAAATTTGTATGGAACCACAAAAGATCCCAAGTAGCCCAAGCGATCTTGAAAAAGAAAAGCAAAGCTGGAGGCATCACAATTCCAGACTTCAAGTTCTATTTCAAAGCTGTACAAGTCAAAACAGTATGGACTGGTACAAAAATAGACATATAGATTAACGGAAGAGAATAACAGCACATGTTTTTGAAAGTATGCTTTGTGAAAATATGTTTTCAGTATTTATGCCAGTGATCACGTATAAGAAACATGGCATTGCTCATTACAAAAATCCCTTAATCAGTTAATTTAAGACTCCTTTATTAATTATTGGAAAAAGAATGGCAGAGAAGTGTACTTCTACATTTCTGAAAGTCTGTTTGGTAAAATAACTCTGCTCTGCCATTTTCCAGGTAATAGAAAAAGAAAGAACAGACCTAATTTAGAAAAATACTGAAATTTTATCACCTGCATTATTTTCCACCTTCTAACATAATTTTTTTTCTTCACTTTAGGATCTTCTTTAATTTCTGATTCTTTAAAAATGTTTGTATTGGACACTCACACGATGCCTTAACCCTGAATAAGTTTTAATTTTAGCAATTTAATTTAATCTTTAAAAATTAAATTTTTCTAAATCACGCACATGTGCACACACACACATTGTTCTGATTATGTAGTAATCCTTGAACACAGAAAATCTGTGGAATACAGGGACATATAAAAAAGGAAATCTAACATCATTCAAAACTAACCACTAACCATATGTTAATATTTTAGTAAATCTCCTCCCACCTCCAGGGTTTTCCTGTGCAAGCTTAGAAAAGAGACAATTTTCGGAAGCAAATCATATAGTTTGTTTTGTTTTTGCTTAAAAAGTTTTATATATCTATTTGACAGAGAAAGAGAGAGATTACAAGCAGGGGGAGCACCAAGCAGAGGCAGAGGGAGAAGCAGGCTCCCTGCTGAGAGGGGAGCCCTGGATGCACTCGGGTCCCAGCACTCTGGGATCAAGGCAGACGCTCAGCCAAATGAGCCACCCAGGAGCCCCTAGAGTTTTGTATACATATACTCCTTATAAATAATTGAATGTCATTATTACATTATTATATAACATAATTATTTTATTAAATAAAAATATATTAATATATTACTGGAATACTCCATATATAAATATATAAACATACTCCATATATATCTTTTAGTTTGTTCTAGTCTTCTAGTACTTTTACTCTATTAAATTTTTTTTCATTTTTACCTCTATTCAATATTTAAAAAAAAATCCCTTTAGAGTCTATGTGCCACTTTAGTACATGCTTTTCCATGATGAAATGATTTTCATGTATTTGAACATTTGTGTTTTTACTTTAAAGAACTGTTATAATGCTATGAATACTTGTCTAGCTGGATCATTGTGCAGTCTAATTAACTTCTAAGAATAAATTACTAAAAATTGAATTACTAGACCAAAGGGTATGAACATATTTATGGTTCCTGTCCACATTACGAGATTGCAACTCATGAAGTTTGAAGCAATTTCCCAACGGCTGTGAGAATGATCTTTTCACCACATACTACCCTGTACTGGATAGTTCAAACCAGACAGAGTGAGGGTGGGGGGAACCCCTGCTAATTTGATTGATAAAAAAGTATATTTTATAGTTGAAATATTATTGGATGTTATTAAATTTTCCCTTTGAGTGGGCAAGTATCCTCTTCAATAATCTTTAGAAAAAAAAATCTTACCTTGTTTTGCCAGTTCTTTTTCAAAGCAGCTCTCAATGAAATTCCAATTTAAAAAATACTGTGAAGAACTTAGTCAGGATCAGGTTAAATCTAAAATTGATTTGGGAGGAAATGACACCTTTACAATATTTCAATTTAGGAGCATTTATCCCTTGGCATTTACTCAAGCAATATTTTATATTCCTCAAGTTAATGTTTTCTTTATCTATTATTCTCTACACATTTTTAAAGTTTATTCCTATATGTTTTATGACTTTGGCGTTTTATGTATTTAGGAATTTTAACATTTTTGCTGCCACTGGGTTTGGAATCCTTTTCCCCTTTTGATCTTCTAAAAGGTGATTTTGAGATTAGAAGAAGCAGAAAATGTGGTAATTAAAAGCTCAGGTCCTATATCTAGATTTCTCATCTGTATCTGGATTCATGCCTTACTGTGTGATTTGGGCCAAGTAGGTGTGTTGAATCTCTCTCTTTCAGCCCTCCAGGGCCCCTTTCGGTACCCTGGTCTGTGCCCACAGACACAGACCTGTAAGTCTCACTCACTAGTACTTCCTGCCTTTTAGCTTCCAGTTAGATTCAGCAAAGGAGGGCATTGGCAGGAACTCAGAGTGGGAAGTGAGGGGAAGGTAATTATTTTCCACAACTCTCTCCTTGCTTCACGGTGGCTGGGGTTGTGTTCTGCTCAAAGGTTATAGCCCTGTCAGGTGTCCTGTCCACATAGCTACCCTATCAAGGTTCCATTAATGGGTTCCTCCATTTGCCCCTTCAGCCTTGTAAGAAGTCTAATTTCCCTGCCTTCGCTAATTTAGGATGCTACAGAATCCTTTGGTGTTTTTTTTTAACCCTGCTACCCAGCTTGAGTGCATCATCTGTTTCCTGCCAGCACCTTGACTGAGAGCAAGCAGCACACAGGGATAGCACTTACCCTTGCCATTTTTCTCATATTGAGACTGCCCCTTGGCTTTCATCATAATTATGATTTTGGCAGTTGGTGTGAGATAGGTGTTCTACATTATGTTCAGGAAGTATCCTTCATTTTGTGATTTTCTGAGTTTTATCTGGAAGGTTTGCTGAATTTTAGCCTCTGCATTTTGATACATATTGAGATTATTTTTAAGTTGAATTCAGTGATGTATTATTTCATATTCTGAAATTTTCTATCAATACAACATCCTTTCATCCCTGGAATAATCCAAATTAAATCTATTTTGATAATATTTTCTTCATGGTTTTTAAAAATCTTTCTCACCTGGCTACCTTGAGCCATCAAAAACAATAGAACTTAGGTGGGAACTCATATTTTGCTTAAGTATGAATCACCTTAAATAACTGGAGATCTTAGTAGCCCTGTATCACCCAAAGTCCTTTTTGTTTATTATTGTTTTTCCCACAGTTTGGAGTTGAGAAGCAAGTGGCTTATTCACCCTTTGAAATTGCCATGTTTGGTCAGGGGCAAGAGTGGAGTGGGGGCGGAGGAAGAACAAGGAGCAAGGGATAAAGCAGACAATGTAATGTCTACAAATTATAGTCTGAGCCAGAGTGAAGAGAGTGTAAAATGATTGGAGTGTCTTTATACCTTTTATATTTCCTGAAAAAAATTACTTTGTTCCTTCAATTGTGTTTCTTATTCTAATTCTATCGATCTTGGATTTTGAATCTGACAATAGCTTGAAATAGAAATCTTACCTAGGTGATTAAAATGTATATTAGGTCAAAACCTAAAACTATCAACTTATAGTAATTGGTAATTCCAATATTTTACACCTGTTCTATCATTCTATATCATACTATATCAAGCATGGTCTTTCATTTTGGTTCCCACAAATCAATTCCATCGCAGTATGATTCTGAGCACAATATCCCCTAGGGAAAAGGTTAATTTTATTTATTATTTTTATGAACGACTATGTATTTGGTGCCAAGCACTTGAAATATTAGAATCATAACCAATGTAATGCTGAGTCATTGACATAAGAAAACACACTATTTAGTTCTAACCTTGAAGAGTGTGGCATTGAAAACAGAAGGCTATAAAGGTTTTTTCTGTACTTTTAAATGAAATTTGATTTGATTTGATCTGATTTAATCTAAGAATAGAATCTGCAAATATTAAACTTTATATTTTTATTTAAAATTTTGTCAGGCAAATTCCTAGTGAAGGCAAAAGTCATGATTTATAATCAAAGGTAGTTCAAGTATCAAAGAAGATTTAACATTTAGTTGAGAAAAGGCAATTTGTTAAATTCCACAGTGAAGAGTTTACTTTTTGAAGTGTTTTCTTATTTATCATCCTCCTCACTTCCCACTCCTCCTGGCACGTGAAAATTCCATTCCCACAGTAAACTTGCTTCAGTCTTGTGGTTTAGAGTTAGAAACCAAGTGTGAGAACACACAGTATCTAGTAAAAGCCAGCATTACTGAATGAACTCATTAAAGCCAAGTGGGAATTGCAACTCCGAAAATTAAAACATCTGAACATCTGTTAAAACTCAATCTGTGTTTCTTTGAGAAAAATAATAAATCTGATCGCCTCTCGGTGTAACATCTCAAAAGAATAAACAAAGGAGCTTGATAAGTGAAATTAATTTGGCAGATGGTTCAATAAGTTAGAATCTGGGACAATTCTTGGAAAGTTTCCCTAATTTCTTTTGAAAAGTAAATATAAATCAAGAAAATTCCCAAGCAACAGTCGAGTAGAACTGGAGAACTGCATCTACCGACAGTAGAAGAAGAGATGCAGAATGACTAACAACAACTCTATTACTTGGAAAGAAAAGAAAGAAAATTCAACTGGCATGTACTTTATCAGCAAATACTTCAAGTTTTCAGCAAAGTTAAAATTTTGTTTTTTTAACTTTACTTAAAGTCGTTTATTTGCTTAAGCTTTATTTTTTACAAAGCGCTCCCCCCCCCCCCACCCCTCAGCTAAGGCCTTGCAAAGTTGCTTTTCATTCTTCTTTATTCTGTCTCTGTCTCTCTTTTTGTTTTTGCGATCAGTTTTTTCTCACAATGGAAAGATGAAATGTGTGTAGGCTTGTCGGGTTTCTGCAGAATACATATCAGATGCATGCAGACAGTATTGCGTGTTCTAGTGTTGCTGTAAGCAGCACATTTAACTCTTACTGTCTAGGAACAGCTAAACTAACTCTCTTATTTATTTATTATTTACCATTGTTTTCTCTATAGCTTCCAAATGAAGGTGTGATTTCCTTGTCCTCTGCTCAAGAAATTCTTAATTTTTTTTATGTGATGGCAAATTTTAAAACAGTGAGAAAAAAATCATGATCAGTTTTGCACGCTGAAGCCACGTTTCCCTAAGCCATGCCAGCATAGATGTCAGGTGGCATCAAGTAAGCCTGCATGGCTGGCGCCCACCATCTGGGGTCCTGAACCATCAGCTCCACATCCACCCCACTCCATCACTGTACTTTCTCTTCAAGCGGAACACTCAAGGAAGAAAGAGATGCTCATAGAATTCTCCATGACCTTGGTTTTTCCTCCATGATATCAGATGCTGCAAATAAGGCTGTTTGGTGTCCAGTTTCAAGCCATCTGGTTTCTGAGCTCCCAGCTATAGATCTATCAAGTATGTCTGGTATTTTTGTCAAAACCATCTGGAAGCATAAATACGAAGACCTGCTTCAAGGTAGGAGAGTTAGCTCCCTGTGAGGACTCTGTGACTCTACTCACTTTATCCCAGATGCTGCTTCCATGCCTGCTGTTCTCCCCTTTGCAAGTTCCAATGTTGCCATCCATCCTGCCATTTCTGAGGCATCAAGTTCTGGGCTGGGGTCGAGATTGAACTCTGGGAAATATCCCTACTCCACCTTCCCCACATCCAAATCTTCTCATGCACAGGTAGAGTCATGATCCCTTTTGGTCCTCCCTTCCCTGTCATTCCAGCTCCTTCCCTCAAGCTCCTTCTAGACAGACTCAATTCCTTGCCATGATTTTCCCAGTCTGTATCTTACCTCCAGAAAGGACAGAGTAGAGCAGTGCTGACTTTAGATACAAAATATTTCCATGTAGCATAAATGCTTTTGTGGTGTTTTTTGGGGGTTGTTTTTTGTTTTGTTTTTAGTTTGTTAATGTTTTTACAAAGTTAATTCATGCACATAGTACAAATTGAAAGTGGTAAGAAGGGTAGAGTTAAAAATGCATTTTCCTCCCATTCTTGATTCCTATTCATGTGGTTCATCACCTCAGCTTATCACCAAACTCAGTTCTTAGTTTCCTATGTATATTTCTAGCAATAGAGAAAAGATTTGAATATCTAAGCATACATATTTATGATTGTTTTCACAAAAATGCTATGTATTCTTTTTTAATCTTTTTTTTTAAGTTAACAAAATATAATAAAGATAATTCTATGTCACTGTCACAGGCTGGTCTTACATTGCCATTTGTGTTGCCCTTTGCAGGCCCTTTTAATGGGTACGGATAATTTCACTATATGAATGTATCATATCTTAGAAACAATCCTTCACTGATGAGCATTGATGTTGGTTCCAGTCTTTTTCCTACTACAAAGGTGCAATGAGTATCTATGTACATATGTCTATAAAAAAGCAGAAAATTAGAAGGAAAGTCATTGGGTCAAAAGCTATGTAAATTTTAACTTTTGATAGAAACTGTTTAAATTTCCCACTCATACCAATTTGTAGTCCCTAAAAATACTTAGCTTCTCCCAACCTCACCATTGCTGTATATTTCTAAAGGAAATATTTGGATCTTTGTGAATCTAATAAATGAAAATATTATTTCATTGTTACGGATGAAGAGAGCAAAGCGATAAACTGTGATTTTTTTTTTAAGATTTTATTTATGCATTTGACAGAGAGAGAGACAGCCAGAGAGAGAGGGAACACAAGCAGGGGGAGTGGGAGAGGAAGAAGCAGGCTCCCAGCAGAGCAGTGAGCCTGATGCAGGGCTTGATCCCAGAGCCCTGGGATCAGGCCCTGAGCCGAAGGCAGATGCTTAAGGACTGAGCCACCCAGGTGCCCCTAAACTGTGATCTTCTCAACAGTGGCTAAACATAGTTACTGAGTGAGTCCTCCTCAGCCCTCCTGACTCCAGTCTTCACTATCTTTATGCCTGCGGGTTAATTATTTTACCTTTCTAAGCTTTACTTTTCAAATCAATAATACCAGCTTACTATGTGAAAGTACCATTACATACATCAACTCAACCTTCACAACAAATCGATAACCTAGCTACTGGTATCTTTATTTCATAGATGTGAAAAACAGTTTCCTCATCTTTTAGAGTGACATGAAAGTGCCTTTTTATAGGGTGTTATTAGAATTGAATGATAAACTGCATGTAAAGTATTGAGCACACTTGGCCATGACTCAGTACACATTGTTTTACTTTCAAGGACACAGGAAAAAGCTTTATCACTGTAGCTGTAAATGAATAGATTCCCAAAATATGTTTAGAATATTTCACTTTGTTATTGTGCCAAACTTTCAAAAGCTAGAGTAAGATGTTTAATATTAATTTCTAAGCTGATGAATTTCAGCCTTTATTTCTTCAGTTGTCTTTGGGCTAACTACTAAATCTTAATGAAATTAACTTAGGGGCGCCTGAGTGGCTCAGTTGGTTGAGCAGCCAACTCTTGATTTCAGCCCAGGTCTTGATCTCAGGGTCTTGAGTTTAAGCCCCGTGTTGGGCACCACACTGGCATGAAGCCTACTTTAAAAAATAATAATATAATTTAAATTTACTGACTTTAAAAACAAAATGGTGACATCACTCATCAGGAGTAGTAGTGTCTATTGCGAAATAAAATAAAAATTAAAAATATGAAACTCAGAACAAGATATCAATTTTTCTCTTTTTAAAGGGTATAGTCTACTACTCCTGTACCCATACTCAGAATTAACAAATGATGATAATTTTGTCATTTTTGCTGTAGTTACTATTTGTATGCCTAAGTGATTCAAAATCACAAAGGTGAAATCCTTTGTTCTTCCATCTAGGGAGAAAAATTCCCGTACCACCCCAGAGGTAAACCCTGTCATTAATTCAGGGCATATCCAGGCTCTGTTTTCATATATTCACTTATAGTTTATTCTGCAACTTGTTTTTTATTAAACATCCATATTTTGAGATCTATGTAGAATTGTTTATTCCTTTTAATTGAGAGTAAATTTATTTATCCTGACTTGTAATAGTGGAGATTTGAGTAGATTTCAAAGTTTACTTTTAAAAACAGTGCTACAATAAATATTCTTGGACAAATTTCCTTGTTTCTGGGGTGTATTTTTCTAGAAGTCAAATTGTTAGGTTAGAGGGAATTTGTTTCTTACCTTATGAGACATCGATAACTTTATTTTTTTTAATTTAAAATCAATTAATTAACATTGGTGCAATATTAGTTTCAGAGGTAGAGTTTAATGATTCATCAGTTGCATATAACACCCAATTGCTCATTACATCAAGTGCCCTCCTTAATGCCCATCACCTTGTTACCCCATCCCCCCACCTACCTCCCCTCCAGCAACTTTCAGTTTGTTTCTTATAGTTAAGAGTCTCTCATGGTTTGTCTCCATCTCCGATTTTGTCTTATTTTACTTTTCCTTCCCTTCCCCTATGCTCATCTGTTTTGTTTCTTAAATTCCACATATGAGTGAAATCATACGATATTTGTCTTTCTCTGACTGACTTATTTCACTTAGCATAATACCCTCTAGTTCTATCCACATCATTGCAAATGGTAAGATTTCATTTTTTGATGCCTGAGTAATATTCCATTGTATATATATACACTACATCTTCTTCATCCATTCATCTGTCGATGGACATCTGGGCTCTTGCCATAGTTCGGCTATTGTGGACATTGCTGTTATAAACATTGGGGTGTGGGTGCCCCTTTGGATCACTATTTTTCTATCTTTGGGGGAAATACCCAGTAGTGCAATTGCTGGATCATACTTTATAACTTTAACAGAACCTCCATACTTTTTCCCACAGTGGCTGCACCAGTTTGCATTCCCACCAATGGCATAAGAGGGTTGCCCTTTTTCCACATCCTCACCAACATCTGTTGTTTCCTGACTTGCTAATTTTAGCAGTTTTGACAGGTGTGAGGTGGTATCTCATTGTGGTCTTGATTTGTATTTCCCTGATGATGAGTGATGTTGAGCATTTTTCCATGTGTCTGTTGGCCATTTGGATGCTTCTTTGGAGAAATGTCTGTTCATAGATATTGATAACTTTAAATGGTTGAATCATTTATGCCTCAACTGAAATTTATGGTAGTTCCCTTTTCCCATATTTTTGCCAACACTAACTATTGTTGACTTTGAATTTCTTCTCAGCCTGATGAATATGAAATGCATCATATTTAAATTTGTATTTCTCTAATTACTCAAGAAGATGAATATTTCTTTATATATTTATAGGTTCTTGCATTTTCTTTTCTCTGAATTGACCATTTTTTTTTCCTTTTTTTTTTTTTGTTGTCTTTTTATTGTAGTTTTTATGTGTTCTAGACACCAATCCTTTGAATGTTGATTATGGTGCAGTATGTTTCATCTGTCACTTTTTTGGGGTTACCATTGTGCGTTGGATGGTTTCTGTACAAATATTTAAATTTTTATGTATAATAATCTTTCCTTTATAGTTTTACCTTTTTGTATCTTGTTTAATAAATAATTTCTTAATCCCAAATCCCAAAATATTTTACTCCTGCAGTTTTAAAGATGTGTATGTGTGTTTACATGTAGTTATTTTTCCATTTGAATTTTTTTTTTGTGGTAAAGCACTACCCTTCTTTTTTAATCTATATGACAAGCCAATAGTCTTGATACCAAATATTGATATATGTTGTATTTCCTGTGCTGATTTGTAATGATATTTCTATTATATGTTAAGTCTCCTTTGTAATCCTAAACTCTTGAATCTGTTTCATTACCTATTGTCTATCACTGTACAGGTATCCTATATCTTAATTACTATAGAGCTATATGTCTTAATGTTACTGTTCCATTTTGTCAGAAGGGTATTTGGCTAGTGTTGGACTTTGCTTCCATAAGAATTTTAGTAAAAGTATGTCAAGTACAAAGATAAATCTTAATATAATTTTTATTAGAATTTGTATATATTTGTCCTGTTTATATACCAAGTATTTCTGTCCATCATTTCTTGCCATTAATTTCATTTTTTAATCGTTCTTCAATAATATTTTGTCATTTCCACACCACAGGTCATGTATATCTTTGGTTATACTCATTCCTAACATATTATGTTTTTGTTGACATATTTTTTCTACTAAATTCTCTTTTTTGTTAGTAATCATGAGTAGAAGCATTATTGATTTTGTATGATGAGCTTGTGTTCAACAATTTTGCTGAACTTGTAAATTCTAATCATTTCTAAAGATTTCATGGATTGCCCAGTTAGACATTTATGTTATTTGCAAATAATGAATTTTCTCATTATCTTTCTATTTCTTATCTCCTTTTTTCCTTATGTTGCTGAATTGGTTAAAAATTCCAGTATAATATTGAATAGCAGCAGGGTCATCCTTGATTTTTAGTGGCTGCTTCATCCTTAAATGTGATGTTTACTATAGATTTTTGGTGATATCGTCTATTAGATAGATGAAATTTATCCTTGGTTTTCTAATAATTTTTATTGTGAATGGGTATAAGATTTTATCAAGTGAACTTTTGGCATCAATTGAGATAATTATTAGAGATTTTTCTCCATTTCTCCATGAATATGGTTATATAGTAAATCACATTTCTTGATTTTCTAATGTTAAACCATCTCTGCATTGTTGAAATAAATCCTACTTGATTCTGATACGTTATTATTATTTTTAATACACTGTTGGATCCCATTTGCTATTGTATTGACATTTTATATCTATATTCATAAGTGAGATTGGTGTATAATTTTATTTTCTTTTACAATTGTCTGTTTTTTAAACTATTTTCATACAATGAATTAGAGAGCTTTTCCTTTCTCTCTCTCTTTTTGGACTTTTCCTCCTTTTTAAAATTATGAAACAGTTTTCATAAAAGAGTGACCCTCTTGCCTGGGTAGATGGTGGGAGTGGGAGGATTTGACTATTAATTTTTTGGTTATTGATTATTCAATTTTGCTGGATTTCTTCTTTAAGTCAACATTAGTGATTATTTTATTTTTATTTTTTTTTAAGATTTTATTTACTCATTTGAGAGAGATACAGAGAGAGAGTGCATGAGCAGAGGGGGCGGCAGAAGGAGGAGCAGACTCCTTGCTGAGCAGGGAGCCCCATGTGGGGCTTGATCCCAGGACCCTGGCTGGGATCATGACATGAGCCTAAGGCAGATGCTTAACCAACTGAGCCACCCAGGCGCCCCCTTAATGATTATTTTAAAGAAAACTTCTTTTAAGTTTACAGGTATAATAACATGAAATTTCTCATTGTACTGTATCTGTGTGTTTCTTTTTTTTAACTACCATAATTTTTTATTTGTGCACAGTTTTTTCATTGATTGAGGTACTAAAAATATTTTTATTGCATAAGCTTTTCCAAAAAAATTTCTCTAATATATTCTTGTTTATATTTGACTCTTTATTAGTTTATTACTCTTTCTGTTAGTGCCTTACTTTTATCTCCTATAGGATTCCTTTAAAGTTTTCAAAAATTTCACATTTGCTATTTATTCTACATATTTTATAATTTCCACTTTAATGTATCAGTTATTTGTGGATATGAATTGTAGCTTCTAAACTGTGTCTTAACTTTAAAAAAAATTATTCCTGATTAAATTGCAGTAATGACCAAATGCTTTCATTGTGGTCCTTTCTCTACCCAGCTTCCCTATTAATATTGCCCACTTTGTATTTTACTGCCTCCCTCCATGGTATTCTTATTTTATAGTCAACCATTATTTTTTCCATGCTTTTTCCTTATTAATTTTAGAACTTTAATTTTGTGATTTAAAAAATCTGTTTCAAAATTCAAAATATACTAAAGGTTCTCTGGTGAATTTCTTTCTTGTTTTCTTTCCTTCTCCTCTGAGGGTCCCAATCTTATCAATTTCTTAAATAGATGGAAGTAGTTAAACAGGGAAACACGTTCCAATAAAATCCCCAAATAGGTGTCATTATGGGCAGAGAAAAAGCCCTATGTGCAATGAATAATGCCCAATTTGAGGGTATGTAGTTAGCTGAGACACTGTATAAATATACAAAGGCACTTAAAATGGTAATTGGGACACAATACATGCTCAACCAATGGAAAAGATACACACTGTTAATTATTATTAATAAAAATGTATTATTCTCATTGTGTTCTTAGCTGGATAGTTGCTAAGAATACGGGCTTATTGTCAGACCTTCCTGATTTAAAATGAGTATTTTAAAGATTTATTTATTTATTTTAGAGAGAGAGAGCACACACAAGTGTGACGAGTAGTGGGACAAGGAGAAAGAATCTTAAGCAGACTCTGTCTGTGTTGAGCATGGAGCCCCACCTGGGTCTCAATCTCATGACCCTCAGATCATGACCTGAGCCAAAACCAAGAGTTGGATGCTAAACTGACTGTGCCACCCAGGTGCCCTGGACATTCTTGGTTTAGATTTCCTGTTTTGACACCTTCTAATGGGGTGATCTTAGACAAGTAACTTTAGTCTCTTTTTTTTTTTTTTAAAGATTTTATTTATTTATTTGACAGAGAGAGACAGCCAGCGAGAGAGGGAACACAGCAGGGGGAGTGGGAGAGGAAGAAGCAGGCTCATAGCAGAGGAGCCTGATGTGGGACTCGATCCCGGCACGCCAGGATCACGCCCTGAGCCGAAGGCAGACGCTTTAACGACTGCGCTACCCAGGCGCCCCGTAACTTTAGTCTCTTGAATTCTCAGACTTGCCACCTGTGAAATGGGCGTCATAATAATAGCCATTAAAATTCTGACAATTAAGTGAAATAATGGATGTTAAGTGTGTGTACATCTAAATCACGGTATTGCCTGAAAGATAACAAACACTCAATATTATTATTATTATTATTACTTTAGTGGTGGTAATTACTGAAAATTATAATTTTAAAATCATAGTGTTTATTTGGCGGACTGGCAGTTGATCCAGTTGAGATTGGAAAGATAGGTTAGATGTGGATCAGGAAATTTAAAGACTGACAGGAGTGTAGCTCTCCCAGCCTTCTGCCATAGGAATGATCCTATTCAATCTGTTTCTAGGGTATTATTAAAATTTTAAATATAAAATATAAATACAAAATATAGTTTTGTCCATTTTACAGAAAATGAAAATAGAGCTACCTAAATGATAGACGGTCCACCTGTGGATTGAGATCATGGGAATCGCAGCCATGTTAACACATACTCCCTTGTTCAGCTTTCTGTTTCTCCTCAATACCAGCTCCAGGCCAGACTACAGCTTTAAGTTATGCATATAGTGGGTGGAAGAAGACTGATCTGGGTAGGAGGTAGGCGGATTGCCATATTCCCCAGGGTGATAGAGAAAGCTTTTTATTATAATTTAATAGAAAGTGTTATGCCAAAAATGTTTCCATAAATAAATGCAAATGTTGGTTCTTGTTGAAAAATGCAAATCAGATGGTTTCAATGTTTTAAAGCTTACTCGAAATACCTTAAATAACAAGCACAAACATTTATGTGTGTACATATATACATTTACATGTATACCAAATTAGGCACATAGAAAATGTTTTATAAAACAGCATAATAGGACCCCACCAGCATCCTGACATCAGGCTGAAATTCAAACCAAATAATGCAACCCTGGAAACACTGCTGGAACTTTCATCACCACAGCAAGTATTCATTAGACCTTTTTTGTAGGTTGTATTTTAACAATCACAGCCCCAAACAGACAGAAATAAACATCTGGTCTGTCTGGCTGCATCATTCCTATTCCAAAATATTAATCTTCTACTCAGAGGGCATCAAAACAAATTGGGCAGATTAAAAACGCCAGTGTCTGATCCAAGGTCTGACTCCTCTATATCAGGTAGAGCTGACTTGATCTTTCTTTCCACTGCTGAGGCAGAAATGACAAAACTCTCTGAGAATTAGGATGTTGGCAGAAATTATGGAGACCCGGTGGTTAAGCTAAACTTAAAGATCGTCCATTCCTTATAAAAACCATCTGCAGAACATAATGGTGTTCTTTGGGTATTAGGTGATTGGCATAGATGATACATATATACAATTTGCTTTATTAAAGCTTTCCTGACGTAATCAAAATATTTGCTGAGCTATGCTGGCCAACTCGCTTCTAAATAATATATGCCTGGGAATGAAAGACTGTATTTTAAGACTGTTGGCTGATATAGCAAATTGCAAACTTCTCCAAATAAAATGTAGATTGATGATAGAGTTCATATTTGAATTGTAGGCTAAATCATCTAAAAATTTTTATGAAGAAGTAAAGATAATGTCAACAGTAATAACAACAACAATAATAATAATAACCATGATTGTCATTATTGTTATGTGCCCTGTAAATTGCACATAAATCTTATTACAACAGATACATAATAATAAACCCTACAAAGTAGTTGACATTAAGTAACTTTTCTTATTCGGGAGCAATTAATCATTTATTCTCGAATGAAATACTTAATAAAATGACATATTATGGCCCTCACATGCATCTTTTGGTTGCCTAGAATGAGGTGCTAATGACACCAAATAGTTTATGTAACTAGTTTATGTACCTATCTCACAATTTGACCTTAGTCAAAAGGGTGTTCAGATGAAGCCTTGGAATAACTTAGTAGAAACCCTCATTACCACAAATTGGAAAAAATAGCCCAAGTTCATATTTTTATGATGACAGTAGGTAGTGTTAGTTCTCTAAATGTATTTCAGAACTTCAGGAAGGAAAGTGAAAGACTAATTTATTCATTTACAATATTTAAATATCTAGTTAGGTTTATCAGGCATTGTGCTACACGGTAGAGATTAAAGAAGGTGTGTCTTCTGCCCTCCAAGAGCTTGCAATCCAGCAAAACGGAGAACTGAAGATGCTCGGGCATGCGCAGGAGCCAGGTGCGTGTATGTATATGGAGGATGCACTTAGAGGTCATGTGATGCCTTTCGTACTGAGGCCCATGAACATTGCCATGAAAGCTAAAGCTGGACTTAACATTGACAAGGTTATCAGTAGACCAAGCGGCATACTCAGGGCTCCCATGGACAGGGAAGAAACACTGGAGGAAATTCTTGATCTCTTGAATACGTGTAGATACAGATTTGATGAAAGATAATGGTAAGACAGGAGACAAGAGCTGTAGGCACTCAGGGCTGAATCTGGGGCTGGACATCAGGCCTGCAGTGGAGCAGTTGACAACTCTAATCCAATTCTTAGTTGGCACACACTCAAAAAAGTCAGATATGAGGGGCTCTGGAGCAAAGATGAAGAAGGGAGATAAGTGGAGATGGGTGGTTGTATGCTATATTAGTTGCACACCTGCTTACTTGCCAAGACGTGAATTTATTGTTATATATAATAATTACATATTCTAAATACACCAATATAACACATATTATAATTGTCATTATAATTCAAGGGAGACTGAAGCTGAGGTCACCATGGAGATGACTCCAGAGTGTTGGTGTGTCGGGCAAACTGAGCAGCCTGAGGGCCAGCAGCACTCCGAATTCGCAGGAGACAGTGTTCAACCCTAGCTGCACAGCAGAGCCACCTGGGGAACTTTAGCTAGATACGAATACCAAGGTCTGACCCCCAGAGATTCTGAGTTAATTATCTCAGGTGGGATCAGGCACCGGCAATTTTTTTTCTAATTAATAAAAGCTATATTTTAAAGAAGTTTCAGGTTCTCAGCAAAACTGAGCAGAAAGCACAGATTTCTCGTATACCCCACCCCGCCCTCCGCAGGCCCAGCCTCCCTCTCTACCAACACCCCACACTGCACAGGCACATCTACTACAATCAATGAACCTCCACTGACACCTCATTATCCCTCAAAGTCCTTAGGGTAGATTCCGGCTAACCCTTGGTGTGGTACATTCTATGGGTTTTGACAACCATGTGACAACATGTATCTGTCATTGTAGCATCATACAGTTGGGCAGGGTTTTTTTAAAGTGTCTCTTGGTGGGCCACGGCCCTAGCAGTAAGGAGCCACAAAGAAAGACCTGATATCCAAAAACTGCTATATGAGACTGTCAACAAAATCATACTAGTTCCGTCACTCTCCAAGACCATTAACCTTTGGGCAAAAGCAGGAGATTATGCTAAGTGAAATAAGTCAAGCAGAGAAAGACAATTATCATATGGTTTCACTGATTTATGGAACATAAGAAATAGGAAGATCGGTAGGAGAAGGAAGGGAAGAATGAAGAGGGGGTAAACAGAAGGGGAAATGGACCATGAGAGACTATGGACTCTGGGAAACAAACTGAGGACTTCGGGGTGGGGGGCGGGATTGGGATAGGCTGGTGATGGGTATTAAGGAGGGCACATATTGCATGGTGCACTGGGTGTTATATGCAAATAATGAATCATGGAACATTGCATCAAAAACTGGGGATGTACTGTATGGTGACTAATAAAACAAAATAAAAATTATTTTAAAAAAAGCAGGATATTTCTGAAACTCCACTGACTAACAGAGTGACCACTTGCTGAAGAGTTGTCGTTGCTGGTACGAAAGGATGGGGGCAGCTTATAGGCCAGAGGGTGGAATGCTGCCAAGAGCCCCTAAGGCTGGAGATGGGATGGAAAGTACTTTCAGAAAACAAACGTACGTATCACAATGGGAGAAGATATTTGGACTCAAAACAGATTGATTTAGAAACCTAACTTTGTCAAGATATGGTACACTGAACAAAGCATCTGACTCCTCTGAGCAAAAGTTTCTTTGTCTGAGAAAAGGAGATGATGGTACCTAACCCGAAGGATTACTGCGGGGATGAACTAAAAATGGATTCTATTGTAATTAGGATTGGCAGTGCTTAAAAACGAGCGTGTAAACAATTTCTTAGCAGTGTCATGGAGACCAGAGAATAATGAGAGTTCAAATGCAGGGAAAGGGCTGCTAGAAGGGTAGTCAGGAAAGCTTTTTGGGATTTTATAATTTATATATCTTGGTCTAGAGGAGCGAGGGAAAGGAGGGTATGGCTGACCGGTGAGATGGAAGACATGGCCGAATGTCGCTTGCTTGTGGGGAATGTGGGTCAGAGGGAAGGAGTGGTGTTGTATTTGGGAGGTTTCACAGAGCCGAAGATGAACAAAAGGAGTTTACAGCTATCAGGTGAGCCAAACCTCTGAGAAAAGACCACGCTGTCAATGTGGAATATCTAGGTCATATCCAGGGGACTTCAGAGGTGATGGCAGTGAGACCATCCTGTAAATCTGCAATTCATGCGAAAACCTTCTTTCTCCTTCATTTTCTCCTCCATTTGTCAGAAACACTGTCTCTCATGGGCATCCTAGCTAAGAAGAGACATCTGGTTTTGCATAAGCATAAATGAAATGATTTGTGACAATCTGTTACCAACAAAAAGGGCATTTCTTCGTCATATTCAACAAAGATAACACAAACCACTGCATGCCAAGTCCTTACTTTGTAAAAGAAAATGTTATTTGTATATATTTTCTGTTACCAAAAAGCTACTGAGATGAGTTTGCTGAAGAAAAGAAAGAATTTTTTTGTGAATGGCAAATTTGGGACCCGAGAATAAAAATATGGACCTATGACATTATTATTTCCTGTATCTTTAAGAATTAGGTGTACCTCAAGACCAGTAGGTGTCACTGCAACCATTAAACACAGTCTTTGTTTCTAGAGAACGTTGTCCCATAAATGTTGGTGTAATTTAATTGGTAGAACATAGTTATGATAGGCATAAAGGATATTTATTCTGAAAAGCAATATATTTTATCATGGTCATGAACTTGTAAAAACATTGGCTTAAGGAAGCTAAAGTGTATACTTTAAATGAGCTTACTTAATACAATATACTGCAAAAGTAATAGAATCTTATGAGGTTTTAAATATATACAGTGGATTTTCCTGGATAAGATAAGGTTTGCTTTTCAGAGTTATTCTATGGAGTCTGATTTATAGAACTAATTTAATGAGAATTCACAGACCCAAATACTACCTTCTAAATCTTTGAGCAATTGGCATTTTTTTCTTTATAACATTCTTGTAAGTTTTGTTAGAGAAGGAAAGGAAATTAAGAATTTTAACTTGAATTACATTAGTTACCCTCTTTTGGGTTTCTTTGGCCTTTTAAACATATAGTATCTGATATTAGGAAGTTATTCACTCAGCTCTTTTAGAGAAGCGCACTTTAGTGGCTTCCAAGCATCTTAAAGAGAAATATTGGCCATAATGAAACACTGATCTCTTTCTATTTCTACTGTGGTTTTAGAGTTGATTCATTAGTGCAATCCTGCTGGCATTGCTGAGTTGAACTTTTGAACAGAGTATTCTCAATAGAAATCCTTGCACTTTGAAATTAATTTGCCTGCTGAAGGTGTTGGTGGTTCTTATTTATGCATAATTTAAGGGCTAGGTGTGTGAATGTGCCCCTAGTGACAATTTCATTGGCTCCATTTTACAAATTGAAACTGATGGTGGTGGTTGTGGTGCTTTTCAAGTGTGACTTGGGGGCAATCTAATTTACCTAAGCTGTTCAAAGGTGAACTCAATCTTTTCAATCATAAATTAAAAGTCTATTCCAGTTTTCAAATCAAAAACTGCACAAATTACATATCTGCAGGCCATCAAGATTCTCTTGCCCTGGCTTCCCTCTGTTGATTTCATCAGGATAGACAAGACATTCCCAGACACCCTGTGTTTTAACATGTCCCTGTAACATCAAAAGTATTTTTGGAAGATCACATTGCCTTTTTTCCTGTATAGACTAACAGGAACTCTGTCATCCTCTTGCCTTTGCCTATCGAAGAAAACACCTCTATGATCATCTTTTTGACCTGTTAGGTTACTGAACTGCCATAATACTAACAGGGTTTCTCTGAAAGACGTAATATTATAGACTAAAAATCCAGACCTTTAGAAAATACTCAGCAATGCCAGCTAGATGTGTATTCTTAACACATAACAATGTGTCCATGTTAACTACAAGATGTAGACACTGCACTCTCTGCAGCCTACATCCTCAATCTACACCATAGATCTTATAATGGAGACACAACAAATAGACAAAAATGTATTCAGCAACTCATGACACACACATCACTGTATTTGTGGCGTTTGTAGTAAGCAGCACTCCTATGTGAAGTCTGACGCATAGCAGTTGTCAAAGACCAATCTTCCAGATATTCTAAAACTTACATTAAATTGGACTTCAGGGATCAATAAACTTCAATGACATCATTGTGTCACCTAATGCCATTCTTTTTACTTTAATTTATTCTGTTGGGATGCCTTTGGCTTTTATTGAGGGCCAGCATAGGAAATAGGTTTTTGGGAACTTGTGCTAAGAGTGAGGATGTGTTGAGAATGCTGATTGTTGTTTCATGGAGTTCCAACTTTCAATCTTTGTATCAGTAATGGCTTGTTTCTTCCAAGCTCTTTATAATTCTTTTTACTTAATTTTATTACACAGTACATTGTTTCGTAACCAGATTCCTCCCTCTCCTCCAACTTCAGCTTGTAAGAAAACATAGAGCCAAAGTTATGGTCCTACAGCAAGTGTGATAGTCTTTACAGTTTACATTTTTACAGTAACTTCATTCCTAGGCGCTCTTGATTTTATAGCCTTCTTTACTTTCTTATACTCTCATACTGCTACATTGTATATCCTTGTGGGCTCTGAGGCTTTGGGGACAAAGTGAGAAGGTTATAAATAAAATACAACAAAAATAAATAGACCTATATTAGACTTAAAATTCATGTAGCTAACCACAGCTTAACCCAGGGAGTTTAGTTAACTCCTGTAGTTAAAAGGAAAAATAAACAATACCAAGATCCTTCTACAATATCTACATTTTTATACTGTATAACATTGTACTAAAAATTGAGTTTGCAGGTCTATAAGAGGGTAAAACTCACGCAGTAATTATTTTTCCAGGTAGCTTGAAAGACGTAGTGTTAGGACTTCCTCCATTCAAAAGAAGAACATCTCTTACACTAGAAATGGAGCTCTTGAGATTTGATAGAGTAATCCTTTGCTGGAGGTAAAGATATAGGCATAGATATTTTAAATTACCATATGACCAATGAACAGAAATAATGAGCATAAGCCTGAAATTTGTGGCATCTTTGAATTATAAAAACAAATAAGTTTATTGAGCCAGAAAGGAGTTACCTTTCTAGGCTCAGAGTATGGCTTGCTGGAAGACTGGGAGAACCAACTGAGTAGGGGAAATGAAGGCTGGTCTGGGTGGAGGAGAATGACTAGACGTTGGGCTAGGAAAAGGGAAAGTGACTCACTGAGGTCCCTTTCAGCATTATGGTTTTGTCATTTGATTTGGGACTCTGGGTATTTTGGCAAAATTTGTGAAAGCTGAGACAGGAAGTTAGTCTTCATTTATAAAACATTTGAATGGTCTTGGAAGTAGGAAAGAGATTGTCAAAATAGAAGTAAAAGACTTCTTTCATTTTAGTAATAGAATGAGTAATAAGAATGATGGGTAGATAAGTGCTATTAATAATGGAATCCCTATTAAATATTTATTGTTCCATTGACACATTGGACAATTGATTGATAGAAATCTTTATCCCAGGAAAGGATTTATATATTTAAAGATCTTTTTCTCCAAATATTAAAAATCTTATATGATCACTTTTTATTCTTCTTGTCTTTATTTTATAAATTTCCTGAAGTCTTTCAACCCAGCCTATAGAAATTTCTTTAGAATTGAAAGAGCAAAACTGCTTTAAAAACTAGCTTTTTAAAAGTATCTAAATAAAACTCTAAGAAAGTAAAAAAAAAAAAAAAGAAAGAAAGAAGAGTATTACATATGAATATTTAAGAATGTCTTCTGAAATAATATGTCCTGGCTTCTCTAACTTTGTAGAGGTAGTATGGTGGTCAAAAATGGGCAAAGAGCACATATTTGTTATTTAGGCTTACATATCATGGAATGGACATGGAGAAATATACTATTTTGAATTTAAGTTTTGGCTTGAAATATGTTTCTCCCTTTGGCATAAGGATAGGGTTAGTCATTACAATTTGTCATCTCAGAAGAGAGGAAAGCAATCATTTGATTTGGAAGCCATGCATTTTCCAAATGACCAACCTAAATTTTCTGTTTAGCTGCTCTTATAAATAAGAAAGAGGAGACCACTCTATTTAAGTGCCGGAGACACAATTATTCACTGAATCAATGGTAAAGTTAAGCATGTATTCATCTCATCTCTTTTTGTCCCACAATCTCATTTCAACTATGGGATAATTATATTTTTAAGTACTCATGTGTCTACAACATGATACGTGAAAATTTACTAGGAGTTAGATGTAATGGAATACTGGATCTGGAATTAGACAGATCTGGATTTGAATTTTTACCCTCCATTTACTAGGCATGTAATTTTGGGAAAATTACTTTATATTTCTGGATCTCAGCAATCTCTTCATAAGGCTATTATGAGAACCAAATGAGAAGATTTATGGGAAATGCCTGGCAATTTAAAATGCTAAACAAATGGTAATTCCTTTCCTGTTCCTTTCCCAACTCTAATTGCCACAGCGGACCTTACCATTTTTAATTGAGACTCATCATTTAGGTAAGATTACCCTGATTTGAGCAGAACTGTCAGGAGTCTACCCTGGACAGCTATGTGGTCATGACCTTACTGTGAGTAAATCATGTACATTCAACACTCTATGTTGAGAGAGACACACATACACTTGGAATCTAGAAATTTGCCAAAATGATTTTAATTTACTTCAAAATCTAAAGTTTTTAAGTTCCAAATGTACAATTTAGAACTTGACCATTAGGCTTTTTATTACAGTATATCATTTTTACCTGAAACTAGTTACTCTCTCGAGACTGTAAATTCAGAGAAAGAGAAAAGAAAATGCTTCAAGGAGAAGTCTGCATTCTTAGACTTACAGCTTTATCCTCAATAAATACCTGAAGACTGATTGTATGAAAAACGCCCTTTAGGCTCTTAATATTCAAATAATAACACTGAAGCTGATAGTATTATTAGCAAAATAGACTTGAATTCCCTAGCTTATCTGATTAAATTTTGGAATTTTATGGAATACCCGTATATATTACTCCTGTATACTGGGCATTACGAGTCCCTAAGAGTATTCACATGAACAGGATTAGGTATCATTTGATTTGGGTGGCACAGAGAAAAAGAAACATTCCTTAGCTTTTGTTGTCTTCATGGTCTTAAGAAATCACAAAAATCATTTGAGAAGGGATGAGACACAGTGAATTCAGAGCAATATATTGTACCTTAAAAGTATGAAGAAGCCGTAAAGATCATGCCAAGGGAAAGTGATGATATTTCTAGTCCCATTAATCTTAAAGCTCTCCTATTAATTTTAGGTCCAAGGGACTTAGCTAATACATTTTCCATCGATAGGCACTCTAAATCGTTTTCATATGTATACTATGGGAACGATCGTTTGTCCTTGGAAAGTAGAAAAGCTTTAGTGCTAAATGAAAAAGGTCTTTATTTCTTTCCTTTTGAGGCAAACTGATGACTAGGTCAGTCTTTTTGGTTTTTACCACACCCCCAAAACCTAGCTGATCAATTACTAAAAATTAAGAACTTTGTTACTGTATCTACTTAATGACAAATATGACTCAAATTGACAAAATTCAGTAAAAATTGCTTTATCTCTTGGGGCCCTAATCATACTGCCCCCCCTCAATTTTATCTTTCCACTACTAGACAGTGCTATCTCCACTCTGCTGTCAGCTCTAAAATGTAGCAACTAGATGATCTCTAGGTCTCAGATTCCCAGTGAGTTAGTTCACCTACACCTCATTTTCCAAACATTTCAAAAAAGCTGGTTGAATCAATGTAAAATGAATATGCAGATGTTTGGCACCATATGGTCAAACATCTGGATATTTGACTCAATTTTTCAGTTTTTAAAGGTGTTTAATCTTCTGAAGACACTTGTCTGCAGCTGAACTTTCGGTGCAATTCCAGAAAGGTGGAATGGTAGTGTGAACTGCTCTAGAAGGAAACCAGTTGACCTGAGCCACACAGATTTAACAAGTCAGACAATATGTCAGCCCCTCTTTATTACCTTTTAATAGCACCCAGTGACAACTTGTACTGCAGACTAAGTATCACTGTAAGGTGTTGCACTTCGGTACATCTGCTCCCTCCACACCTTACTCATCGAAATGGGTCTGGCTTTTGTTAGCAAAATGAGAGAAAACTGTGCAGTAATAAGAAGTAGCCCACCTCACACTTCGCAGTAGTTGTAAGGCTCAAATACCTTCAAGGCTTTTTCCTTTATGTTGAAGTTCTCTTTCTGGTACACACAAACAGGCCTGCATACCAAAAACATATAGTCATCGACTGCATTCACTAGATGAGAATTGGGCCTACAGCCATACCACCAACAGACTACAAACTTGCCAAGGCTCACAGAGAAGAGTCAGGCCAGCTTCTCTCTGGATAAGTTAACTCTGAACTATCAGGTCAGGAAAGTAACAGCATGTCAGCATGAATAGATTCCAGAGAGCTGAAGTCTTGAAGATATGATCATATTCTGAAGTCCCAGTCTGAAGGGGTGCCCCAATGGCCTTGGTCTTGGCTAAACTATTTTATTTATTTTTTTTGCAGACGAAGTCTAATTCATGTAACTTCTTTTAGCAGGAACATCTGTAATCTGGGTTTTGTTATTCTACATGCGGATTGTTTTGAAGCGTAATCTTGAAATGTAGTAATTTTTTCTTAAATTTTAGAAATTGACCATTGTGTTTGTTTCACCAGTCTACCGAAACTTCATCTTCTCTTCCTTCCATATTTTACCCCCCACCCTATACTACACCTCTTGCCCCCAAAGCTCTCCTGACACCCTTTCCAGGAAAATCTTGACATCAATACCTCTTCCAGCTATAAAGCTCTACATGCATCTCTCTTTCTTACCCGTATGTGGTTGCAGCTCATTTCTCCAGTTATTTGGCACAGGGCCCCCAAATTACAGTTATCCCGGAACTGTGACCAGGATACTTAGGAAAAAAAAAGATTCTGGACTGCTTCCTTATAAAAATGGCATTAAACATTACGTTCAGATGTTATCAGTCAATCCTGCTGCCCCAGAGATGGTCATCACCATGAGGGTGAGTGTTGAGCTACATCAAACCTAAGTGAAGAGCCACTCAGCTCTATTAACACGTCAGCCATCCCATTCTTGTCATATTCCACTGCCAGTATCCCATGTCCAAAACTCTTCCCCTGAAGGAGGCAATAATCTTTAGACTGTCTGTCTACCTGTGCTATCTCCCTTCTGGTTCTCTCTGCATCTTGCTGCCAGATAACCCATTAGAAGGTGCAAATGCAGTTATTGTCACTAACTTTCAGTGACTCTCAATTGCTTTCTGATGCTGGTCCAGCCCCTAACCTGATATTTAGTCCCTCTTCCAATTTCTCCCAAAGTCTCTTCCACTGCTGTAGTGTGGTTGAACTGAATCAATTAATGTTTCCTAACTACATTCTGTGCTTGCTTACTCTTAGATCACACTGTTTCCTCTGCCTGCAACCCCCTCTCTGAAATATTTATCTGAAATTTGAACCCAGGTCTTCAAATTCCTACTAGTACCCTTTCAACAACTTTATTGTCTTTATGTGAAGACAGTTTGTGTCTCATGCACATAAACTAATGTATTGCTAGGGATCCTGCTGTGGTGGACAGAATAATGCCTCCCCATGCCTCCCATGGTGCCACATTGTCCACGTCCTAATTCTCGGAATCTGTGACTATGTTACCTTACATGGCAAGAGAGACTTTGAGGATGTGATTAAGGCCTATGAGATGGAAAGATTACACTGGATTATCTGGATGGGTCTAATTTAATTACATGTGTTCTTAAAAGTGAAAAATCTCTCCCAGCTGTAGTCAGAGAGGGATGATGGGAGAAGAAGGGTCAGAGAAATGAGACATTGCTGGCTTTGAAGACAGAGGAAGGCTGCCACAAGGAATGTGATCTCTAAAAAAGCTGGAATAGCAAGGAAATGGATTCTTAACAGAGCCTCTAGAAAGAAACAAGGAAAGAGTTGCCTAACCTTGATTTTAGCCCAGTGAGATCTCCGTCAGACTTCTGATCTCCACAACTATAAGAAAATAAATTTGTGTTGCCACTCAGTTTTTGGAAAATCGCTTCAGCAGCAATAGAAAATGAATATATCTGGGTTCAAATTCCAAAGTTTGCTAAAATGACTATAAATTGAGGAAGTTGGAACATAAGATTTCCTAAGCTCCTTCCAGTGGCAAAAGTTGGGTCTTAGACTAAGCTCTCTTGATCCTTCAGAGACCAAGATACTACCTAATTAATATAATAAACAAATATATACTAATGTGCTAATCAATTTTATCCCATAAACTCAGAGCATTTTTAAGTAATGAGGAAAATAAAACTCTTGAAAGACATGAAACTCCACCATTGTACTAAAGCCAATTAAATTGATATGGAGACATACTTAATGTCAATGACTAGGTACCTATTACATCTGAGTTGCCAAATGAAGATTTGTTGGTTAAACTCCCATTTAACATATTAAGGAAATAAAGCTCAGAGATATTAAGCCACTTAGCAACAGTCACTGAGTTAAGAGACTTATTCACATATTCATTTATGCAATAGCTATTAAGAACCTATTATCAGTTAGCCTATTCATGGAAAATCCAGAACTTTAAACTGTGTCTGGTACTGAAGAAAAGTAGACGTATATGGAAACACAAAATTATCATCCTTGGATAGCATGAAGTTTTGAGGAAGTCAGGCAGACCTGCAGTAAAGGGAGGTTTTGGGGAACAGAACATTTTTATAAAAGTGAAGCCATGGAAAGAAAATGAAGGAACCACTGAAGATAGCTCTACACACTTAATGGTTTTATTTAGAGTTGGCTTTCAGAGATTTAAATAATACCATTGGAAATATTTATTCAACAAAAGCTGTGAAATATTAAATGGCAGGCGTGTGTGATAAATTCAGTATAGATTATGTCCCTTATAGTCTGTGCTTTTCTGAAGCTCACAGTTGTACTGCCTGTCAGGAAACACAGACATTTAAGAAATAATTGTAAATTGGACGAGTGCTAAAAGAACAGGTATGCAAATAGAGCCCTAATTAAAAATATCACAGATTTTTGGAAGAAGGGCTGTCTATGCTGAGACCCAAAGATGAGACAAAGAAGGTAAGGTTCTCTTTACAGAACATTCTTCTTGGAGAACATTTCTCTTAAGATATTTTTTTCCTCTCTGAGGGCTTGTTTTCTCAATGAATTAACATGCCAATGTCATCACTTAAGAGGTTTTAAATGGACATCACAGAATAGCCCTTATTCTCTTAAGAAATTCAGAGGTCTGAAATCCCAAGCTGATGACTTTAAAGTTTAACAAAGTTGTCAAGAATCTAGACTTTTTAACCTCCTTCTCAGCCCTCCTCAGGAGTTTGTCCTTTCTTCTCAGGTCTATACACTCCTAAGATAGCTGCTCGACCTCCAGGATTCATGTTCTGCCTCAAAGGCAGGACGGAGACTAGGAGTAGAGTTTGTTTAACCTGGATCTCCCTTCTTATTAGGAAACAAAATCATTCCCAGAAGCAAGTCATTCTCTACCTGCCCCTAAGAATATTGCCCCTTCTATAGAAGGCTATGGCCAGGTCTATTAGAGGCCACATGATGCAGTTAAAATAGAACCTGGAGGGGCACCTTGGTGGCTCAGTCTTTAAGCGTCTGCCTTTGGCTCGGGTCATTATCCCAGGGTCCAGGGATTGAGGCTGCGTTGGGCTTCCTGCTCAGCGGGAAGCCTGCTTCTCCCTTTCCCACTCCCCCTGCTTGTGTTCCCTCTCTTGCTGTCTCTCTGTCAAATAAATAAATAAAATCTTTAAAAAAAAATAGACCCTGGAGGTATGAAACGATGATGTTGCAGGGAATTGCCTTATAAAGTAGTAGGTAGACCTTTATAACCGAAGTAGTCTCTCTCCCAGTCTAATCACATAAAGGGCTTGAGACAAGTTTCTTGGCCTCTGAGAACTGGTGGTTGTCATTCTGTGTGGGTTTCACTGGGCACCACTCCTCAGACAGGCTTTAAGAAACTGCATGCACCCTTTTTTGTATACTTATCTGGTGCATGTGATTTGTACCACTTGTTTGCTAGTTCAGTTGTAAACCAAAGTGATAGATAGAAACCTTGAACCGAGTCTAAATCCTTCTTCTCATATTTTTGTTTAACATGGACCAATCCTTTGTTGTCTGACCTAGCTTATTACCCAGAAAAGCATTTGGTTTCCCCAGCTGCAAAGAAAATGGGGAAAAGAAGTATCTGGCATTTTCGGACTCTACTGCGTGTTCGTACAGAATGAAAGGGGAGAAGCTGAATGTTGGTTAGGCAACCAACAGCGTCTGGGACCCCATATGTATTTTTATAAACCAATTAAGAAACCTTATTTCTTCAAAAGGAAAAACCATCATAATGATATGATGGGGAAAAAAAAAACCCTTAACGTTACTCAAGAAAGTGATTTGAGATGAGAGTTCCTTTGTAAACTCTCTATACTATTTTATGTTTCTCAGGTAAATTCTAGAGAACCCAAATTCTTTCTGCTGTTTGCCAAGGCTGCCACAGATAACTCAGGCTTGGAGAAATTTTTATTTTTCTTTTATATCAAAGACCATGAGTCTCAGTTTAAGACAAGTGTCGTTGGGACACCTGGGTGGCTCAGTCGTTAAGCGTCTGCCTTTGGCTCAGGGCGTGATCCCGGCATTCTGGGATCGAGCCCCACATCAGGCTCCTCCGCTGGGAGCCTGCTTCTTCCTCTCCCACTCCCCCTGCTTGTGTTCCCTCTCTCACTGGCTGTCTCTCTCTCTGACAAATAAATAAATAAAATCTTAAAAAAGAAAAAAAGACAAGTGATGTGAAGCTAATTTTCAAATATCAACTGAAGAATTAGATAGCTGCGGTAGGCACTAAGCCAAATCGTTTGCATTCTGTGTGATAAGTGTTAAAATTGCCCACAGAGCATCTTGTATGGTTCTAAGATTATTGTATGCTCAATATTAATGAAGCTAAAGGCATGGCTGCATTCCCAATTATGGATCAATTCCAATGTCCCAGAGTGAGAAATGGGAATAGTCTTGTATATAATCTTATCTGACTTACACTAGAATTATCAGTAAACGTATTTTAGCTTCTTTTTCTAGATTGTTCCTTGAGGACAGGAATGCTGTCATATAGAGGAATGCTGTATCTCTCACAAGGCCCGGATTCAAATCCTTCCTCCAGTATTCAGGACCAGTGTGACCTTGGGCAAGTTACTTGATTTCAATTTTCTCATTGGTCCCAGAAGGCTTATACTAATAACTGCCTTGTGGGTTGTACATGCGTGTGTGTGTGTGTGTGTATTGTCTGCATTTGCAAATAAAACGTGGAAATTTGTGTAAAGAATTTAGAGGAGTGTCACTTAGACAGTGTCCAATAAATGTTAGTTATTAAGAACCAAATTTATTTCCTAATTGGAAATTAAGGCCTGCTTTTTCCACTAGCTAGCTGTGTGTTTTTGGCTAAGACACTCAATTTTCTGGGCCTCATTTACCACATCCGCTAAGGGAGGGAGGTGTGCTAGATTCTGCAGGCTCACTTGCAGCTTTATAGATCCGTGATTTCGGGCATTGTTTATCACCTATCCTTGAACATCCTGCAGAGGGAAGAAAAAAATAATTTTAACACCCACCAAAGAAGACACCTCGTATAGTTATGAGATGTTGAAACTTCATGATGTAGTTTCATAGTAAAACTTTTCCACTAGTCATTACTAACTAATCTGTTACCACGGGACAAAGTGTTGATAGTAGCGGGCAGAATGTCCAATAAGTGGAAGGACCCTTTTAAGAAAGAGAACCTTTTCTCCCTCATGTCACGTGGAGAAAAGGATCCTTCCATGGTGTTTTGTAAATGAGCTCTTGGCTATTGCTGGGCAGTGAGTTCCCAAGTTTAAGTTTTACCGTTTATTGGCATCCAACAGAGAAACAGAGTACTTTTATTTGGAAATACATTTGGAAAGGATTCCAGAGAGCCCAGGCAGCATTAATTGTACTCGAGTTTGGGAGATTTTCACCTTTTCTGTGCTCTGTAACTAGCTGGCACTCTTCCAACTGTAATTTAGACTTAACCATGAGCTGTAGGGCTTTTTTAAATGTGTGCAGTGATTTCTAAAAACCAATAACTTCTTTTACTCATTCTAAATTTTAATTTTGCATCTGCCTTCATTTTCAAGCAGTCTCTAGCCCCTGAATGTTTATTCTCAAAAAAAAAAAAAAGGTATCAGTGAATTCTAGTAACATTTAAAAACTTTGGATATTTGGTGAATTTGGGTTCACTCATGAAACTTTTATTAATCCTTTTCTAAGCTCTCATCAGTAAAGTCTACTACCCCAAGACTGCTTTATTTAAATTACAATAGGAAATGCCTCTGAACCTTCAAGCATCCCAATTTATGCTCTTTTAATCAAACAAAGCAGGCCAGGGTGACTCTCCTAGTGAACTCATTAAGGGAACCAGGTTTCATTTAGGCCGGACTTTTTATTTTCCAGAAGATTAAAAAGGTAGCAAAATTTTACATGCAACCTCATCTTATAGCTGTCTACACGTTAGAACCAAATAACCCATGTTGTAATCAACCAGATATTAGCATGAATGGTATTTGCACGAACAAGTGAATAGCCAGAGGCACTTTGGGGTCTTTGGATTCAATTCATTAAGATGGACAATTATTTTGTTTTTGTTGTAGGAAGCTTATTCTCTGGGAACAAAGAGAAATAAGATTGATATTGACCTGGAGAATCAGATCAGTATTCAAATTCTTATTTTGTTTACATGTACCAGTGACAATGATGATCAATGTCAGGTTACATATTTTTCGTAAAATCTAAGAATCTACTTTGGAAGAATGGAAGAAAAAAATGTAGAAGGTTATTAAGCACAACAAAGCTAAAAGAAAGGCTTTGTTTTGCTGGGTATGGGGACATTAGACATGTGCCCAAATGTAGACTGAGCAAAAGATTGAGTCAAGAACAGGCATTTTTAATATTCTTTCTGTGTTGGTCAAGATTGGCTCGGGAACTGGGAAGTGAGAGACTTCAGAGCTTACAGTATCTGCCATCACAGTTCTCTGGCTCATTGATATAGTGGGTAATGAGGGTGGGAGAGCCAAAAGGAATATCTCTTCCCTTGTCCCCAGTCCTCAAGAGGCTGTTATGCTTTATTCCTATACCACACTTCTTCGTGAATTCTCCATTGCTTTTTTCTTAAAATTTGTCATATATCTTTTCACGGTTAAATCCATGATTTATTCGAAATTTACACTTGGTGTAAGGTGCCCTATATGTGTCCAACTTATGTTTTTCAGGTGGCTGACAAACTAGTTGCCTTAATATCATTTTTTAAATAATATATATTTTCTCAACTGGATTAAGATGCCCCCCCCTCCACTTTTATATTCTAAATTCCTTTTTGTATTTGAATTTATTTCTGGATTCTCTATTGCATGTCATTGCCCTATCTGTTGAGTCATGCACCAGTACCATACTGTTTTAATCACTGAAAATTTAGATTAACAAACAAACCAACCCGGTATTGATAGTAACTGGCCCATTTCTACACCCCACACTCTTAAAAGACAAGTTCTGTATTATTTGTCATCTTTTCCCCGAGGACCAACCAGATGTTATAATAGCCTGATGACTGGATCCTCATCATCTCTTCACCCACGTAAGCATCTACCTAGAACATATTTACTGTAAAAATTGAGAATTTCCAGTGTGCTTTACTAAGTGACAAATATAACAAGAGGCAGATCTACTGTAGGGAAAAAGAAACAAAACTGTTCTAGCATATGAGAGAAGTATTTCCAGAAATACAAGCTCTGGATTATAGAAAGTTCCCTCTGTCAGAAGTGCCACATCATTCCTTAGTATTAACACCACGAAGAGAAACAGCTTTCATGCTTTGGAATGTATTATTAATTAAGTTTAAATATGAAATATTTGAACCTATTTCTTAGAGCAAACTATCCTGCCACTACAGAATATAAAATAGTTTCCATTCATTCATCTTTCCTATGTAATTCTTCTCATGGTAGGATAAGTTTATCTGCCAACCAGTGCATGTAAAGTAGTTTTTACATTGCTTCCAATTTTTAACACAATAGTTACATTTTTAAAAGGGTGTTTTTAATTTAAAAAAATCCTTAATCGAAAATTTAAAAACAGGGAAGCTTACTATTTAAAAAAGACTTTGATAAATCTCTTTGTTATATGAACTATCGCTATTTTATATTGGATAAATCAAGATTTTTATTTTACTCAAGGTAAGGTACCGTCATACAGCTATAACCTGTAGCAAATGCTATTTCCTATCTCTTGCGGACTTTTTTTTGGCACCTCGGAAAGAAAAGTAGCAAATGGATCAAGCAATAATACAGGAGAGATCAAAACAATTCCTTCTGTCAACAGTAGCATTTCACTCAAATCTCTGAACACTGAAGGCTTTCCTTAGCTAAAGAGAAGTGTGGGAGAGAGGTTCATTGTGGAAACCACATCACAGAAAGTGGTATCAGCTTCCGAATTTTACGTCGTAAGTAGATTCTGCTTACAGACAACCAACCTTGGGGTAGGAGGAAGGAAGGAAGGGAAGAGGAACTAGGATTTATTGAGCACTAACTACAGTATTTCACATGCATGATAGCAAGACCTCCACAGTGGCTCCTTATGGTGTCGTGGTAATGAGTGTGGGCTCCTGAGCTAAGCTGCCTTGGACCTATACTCCGTCCTGGCCATGTACCAGCCATGTAGTTTCTTCTGTTGACACTTTCATCATCATGAAGAGTAAAATCCGATTATTTTAAGTATAAAATAAGTGAATTTACGTAATGCATTTACAACAGCGCCTGACATACAATACCAATGAAATATTATCACTTCCATTTACTGATGAGGAAACAGAGGACATACACCTTCATTCATTTGCTTATTAAGTGGTGAAGCTTGGTTTCTAGGGTGGGCTGACATCCTGCTTAAGGATTGTTGTACACCCTTGCTTCTCAGAGTGTGGTCCTGTACCAGTGGGATCAGCCTCACCTGGGAGCTAGTGAGACGGAGAATCTTGGGCTCCAGACTCACAGGCGTAGACTCTACAGTTGAACAGGATCACTAGGTGATTCTTGTGCACGTTAAATTTCGGAAGGGCTGCAGACCACACCACTGCCCGGTCAGACCTCTGCTAAGTGCAAGGACAGCAGAGATTTATTTACATGCAAGCTACTGCTTTTAGAGAGCTTCAGTATCCCAGAGCAGCGCTGGTCTTCAACATGTTAGGCTCTGCCTTTCTTTGTCAGCTGTACAGCCTAGAGGCTAACTCTCACGGCTGGCTCTTAGTCTTCTCTAGTGTGAACCAATCCCTATGATTCTTGATGCCTCTCTCTCTTTCTCTCTCATTCTCTCTCTTTCCATCACTCTCCCTCCCTCCTTTTCTCCCATTCTCCCTATTTCTTATTCCTAAATTTACATCTTGAAGGATTTACCTGGGGCTGCCCAAGGGTTGTTGTGCCCTATAGTTCTGAACAAAATCCCACTGAGGCACGCCTTGATAAAGCAGTAGTTTACGGAAAGAGGGCAGATTGTGAAATTGGACGACACTGGGTCCAAATGTTAATTCTTTCACTTCCATTTTTCTCTGCACAATTTCTTTAATCTCTCTGAAACTTTGCTTCCTTGTCTTTGACAATGGTGATATTAATAGCTATATCTCAAAGTTGAGAAGATAAAATAAAATCAAGGTATGACAAAGCATCTCGAGCGTAATAGGTGCTCCGAAAACTTCAAACAAACAAATAACTAAACCCTGACCTATGACAGGAGGTTGCCTGTCAAAATTAAAGAGACCCATTACATTTAAAAGAGGGGGAGACACTGACCGCCCCTCATGGAATGCATGAATTCCAACTGTGTTTAAACGAATATCGTCCATATTTAAAGACTAAGGCAATTGCTTTTATGTGGAACAAGCCCCAGGAGGGCTCTGTTTCTTAGAGAAAATCATCAGTTTCATTTTAGTCTGTACAGATGTTTTTTAGGAGGATTACCATTAGTGAATTGCAAGAAATCTTGTCCCTTTCATCATGTGATTAAAAAAAAAAATGGTCGCTCCAATCTTACGAGGAATTTTTATCAGAGCTAACATTCTTTATATAGGAATATAGGACTAATTTTACTAATAACAAATTGAAGGCAATGAGCCGAAATTTGCTTCCTGGTCCTATTCAGAGCGTACACTCTTTCCATAAAGGAGGGTGCCCGCGTAGCACAGAGGCCGGGAGCGGGGCCGGGTGAGCTCCCTGGTTCCGGTTCTCAGGACCGCAGTGAGCAGCTCACAATGGAAATGCCTTTCAAATTGTCGCAGCTGCTCTCTGCGGAGCACCCACTGAGCTAAAGGACAGACACTCCACGTACATGCGAAATCCTCAGGCTCCACAGCCTAATTAATGTCCTGAAAGCTATCCAAAATGGTAGAATCACGCATCTAAAGTACGTATACATTCTGGAATAGGATACAGTTTAAAAATAAATTGAAAAAAAAAAGTAAATTGCACACAACTTTATTCTGTCCTTCTTCTGTGTTCACATACTCCTTAAAGATTAAACTTAAAAACAACCTAAACCTTTTTGCCTCACAGTTTGGCTTCCGTTATTTCGGTTTTGGGTAGCTTGGCACACTTGAAATTGGGTTCCTTTGTGATTTGTGGTTATGTGCAAATCACGTAGGCACACCATTCCTGCACAGTTTCTTCTGATTATTTTTTCTCCTTTTAAAAGAGAGAACAATGCTCAATGAGACTAAAAAATAAAAAGCAAAGAATCCAGCACAGTTTGGGGGCAACCTTTTGATTTCTCACTAAAAATAGTTTTAAAAAGATTTGGCCAACAACATCAATATGAGATTAGATTACACTTTTTTGGTTTTTCTCCTCAATTGAAGTATCCAGATATGAAAATGCCTGGACATGAACAGAATCTCTTGAATGTCTATAATATTTAGAATAATTTTTTTTTCTGGTACGCCCTGGGGAGATAATGCCCTTAGAATTTCCCTCTCTTGGGAAACCACATTTATTACTGGGAGTTGAGAAGGGTCTAGTCAAGGACGATGGGGCTGATTGTTTCCTGTCTCACTCTGTAGAAAAACAGGGCTAATCCATCCCCAAACATGCTAGCAGTAGGTAAGAAGGCTTTGAGATACTTGCATTGTATTTCTAAAATGCATTCAGATAAACTCAGTTTGCTTCCTCTATCACTATTCCTTCACTTTCCTGTTTCCATGACAGATTTTTTTTTTCTTTTTACCGTTTTAAGTCTAGTCCTTGAACATCGGGACTAACTATCTTGATTTAACCCCAGGACCCTTTGGAACATGGCTTCTGGTATTTGTCCTTTATCTCCCTGTCCCAGTAGCTTACTCTGTCATAATGTGGCTTAATGAATTAAAACGGAGCTGGTGGGGCATCTGGATGGCTCAGCCCATTAAGCATCCGACTGTTGATTTCGGCTCACGTCATGATCTCAGTATCATGGGATCGAGCCCAGAGTGAGGTTCCCCACTTAGCGCAGAGTCTGCTTTAGGTTCTCCCTCCCCGTCTTCCTCTAACCCCTCCCCCCACTTTCTCTCTCTTAAATAAAATAATATAAAATTAAATTAAATAAATAAATAAAATTAAAAAAAACAGGGCTGGTGAAGAGAGGGGAGGGAGGGATAAGCATGTCATACTGTCTCACAGTACGAGAGCCTATGGGTCATGGATTATTTTGAGACTTCAGCAATTCACCACCCCCAGATCCCCTGTTGCAATACCTTTATCAGCAATTTGTTGAAATGAACATTAGAATTCTTTCTTGAACTTCTTTGTGCAAAACTGGCAAGGAACATTCAAATAGCTATCTTGCAAGCTGTGAATATTTCCTTTGCTCTGGAGTTTGCATTGACAGATGGGGAGAAGGTGGTAGTGGAGATCCCTTGAATTTCTGGAGTACAGAATTAGGGACCTATTCCACTGCATAATTCCAAAGCAACCAGAGTGATGTAGGAGCTCCATTATGCCTCTTAAAGTTATCAACTTCCCAGATTTTCTCTGTAGCGTAATATGTGGTCTTCTCTGAATGCCCCTGAGATGACATGGCTACATATTATCATGGAAACTATCATATTTTATCATTCTAAGTCATCCGTATTTTCACATTTTTACTTCTTTGAAACTGGAATGCATCTTAAAATTGCTGGTGCATCATAGCTTGATTGCCAGTATTTTTTTGTTCTTAGGGGTACACAAAATCAATATTTCATTTTATAGTCAAAGTCATCTTATATTTAAGAGTAACGGTACACCTTTTTAAGTGTACCTTCAAAGAGGTACTACCTTTCAAATCTGGAATTGCAATAGGAATAGCAACCCTAGCCATCTCTGTATTCTATTCTGTAAAGCAAGAACATTCGAAAGTGAAATTTAAAATAAAAGAAATTAGTGAAAAGCAAAACTAGAAGGTTAGAAAACACTTAACATTTGAATGTATTGTCATTTACTATGAGCTATTGGACTGAGAACTCTTTTCCTTTTACACCCACTTCAAGTGTCCATTATAAATGAAGTCTCCATTTGCAAATGGTAAGCCATTGTAGTCAAATAACTGCTGATGTATCATTAATCTTCACTTCCAACAAAAAACACATCCTGAATTGGATCGATGTATTCGATCCGATCAATTACCGCAATAGTGGAAGTGTCTGAAATTCTGAATTAACTGCGTCATGACTGATTTAATTATACTAGAGTCATGATATTATTAAACCTTAAAGTCATTGTTCCAAAGATAGCTTATACATTAGATTTTCTTCAAATATGCAGGGAGATCTTAGTATAGTTCTCTAGTGACTTGCTAGGTTCTCTAGGTATTTAATCTTTGTTAAGATTTGTGCTTGGCTTTGAATAAAGTTCGGAGAGAAGGATATGAGACTTGAGACATTTATTGAGCAAAACCACCCTGAATCCTTCATGGCTATTGACCAAGCAGTAATGGAAAACGGGAACCAAGAAATAAAAATCTCATCAACACAGTGAAATCTGTTCTTCTCTCTGTATATATAAACCTCATGTGTTGGCTTTGGCAGCAGTCTGAACTTTGTCATTCCAATAAAGTTCCTGAAATTCACTAGATATCACTGCTTTTTACAGGAAAACATCTGCAAGTGTATTTATCTGGTTATAAACAAAAATACATTTTACTTTTTCAAATGACATATCAGAAATATTTATTTGTATTTGCAATATACATTAGCCCATCACAGAAATCTGTGAACACACACACGTTATTAAAACATCTTTTATAAGTTTAAAAATATACTAACTAGAGAAGCATACATAGTTCTGTACTTCAGAACATTTTCATTGTACTGTTGAAAGAATTTTACTTGGTCGAACAGAGAATGCTTTTAAACTTTCTTTAGGGAAATTTAGTTAAAACTTTCCACTCTTAAACTTGATACGGTCTGCAGTTTAACTCTTTGAATACACAAACACACACACACACACACACACACACACACACACTGAACTTTACATAACTAAGATGAAACTTTTTTCACATTCCTAACATTACTCAAATTTGATGTATCTTATAACTAATGACAAGGCATGGTTGAATTGGCAGTTTTTTCTTTCTTTATGGTAAAAAATAATATGCTAAGATAAAATACAGAATGAATCTGATGGTGCTGAGGGTATAATAACCACTATTTATAATTTACACTAACTCAGGTCCTGCTTCAAGTACCTTACAGACCATATATAATAGTCACAACCACCCTGAAAAATAGATAGTATTAGTTATTTTTTATAGATGAAGAACTAAGCCTGGAGGAATTGAGAATGACTTGCCCGTGGCACTGAGTGTAAATGTTGAAGTTAGGATTTGGAGGTAGGTCCGCCTGATGCCAAAGCTTGATCTTTTAAGAGGGGCACAAGGAACCAACTTCACATGTAGCAATTCACATCCATTTTTGTCCAAAGGCCTACATTTGGAAAGTATTGTCAATTCTGCATGGCATTCTCACTATGGTAATAAAGTGATGCCATTATTAGGTGGTAAAACATCTACTTTTCTGTAAAGCATCAGGCTATTCAGGCAGAATAGCTTGTCTTTCTTCAATTTATATTTTCTGTAGGCCCTCTTGGGGTCAGGCATGGAGATGAGTAAATATTGGAGGCATGTCATGAGGAAGGGGAGTCAGCTGAAATGAAGCTGAGGAGCAAGCCCTGGGTCAAGGTTCAAGATCAGCAGATCTGGGTTCTGTTGCAGGGACCTGCTGTTACTGTCTTGTTGCGAGATATGAAATATGAGTCCTTCCCTATGAGTTGGTTTCTGCACAATAATCTCTCTACTACATCTCGTGATTGTGAGGATAAAATGAGATTAAATAAGATAAAGTAGTTTGCAATGCACAGGGGACAAAATATTTGGCATTATTTATTCCTACTGGACTTGTTTTAGTGATAATCATTGACTAAAGATCCTTTCCTGCAGCCCTTGAGCCTCACAGTGGAAGAGGTGTGTGTGTGTGTGTGTGTGTGTGAGAGAGAGAGAGAGAGAGAGAGAGAGAGAGAGAGAGAAAGCAGGATTATTCTCTAAGAATCACAAATGAAACATTTCTCAGCTTTGAACTATCATTTCATTGGTATCAGTTAAATAGTATTGCTTCTATATATAGGCACAAATTTCAGTCCTCTCTCTCTGTCTCTCTTGGTCTCCTAGCATGGTGGATACTACTTCTCTTTTGGTTCTGTGGGCACAGAGATTGAGTTTGAGTCCTGGCCTCACCACACTGTGCCATCGTGAGCCTGTTACATAACCGCTCCAGGTCTCAATTTCCATATTTAAAAATGGGAATAGCACCTTCCATTCAAGATATTTTTGAGGACGGAATGACATGAAGCACCCAGAATAGGGCCTAACACAAAGTAAAGATTAGATAAACACTGACTACCTATTATTTTCACAATAGGTTGCAACCCTCCATCACTGTTTTAATTCCACTATATTCCCACAGGAACACAGCAAAGCTGGTATAGAAAATGCTCTAGTCACCATGGATGATACAGAAATAACTAAATACTGTCTATGTTCTTGAAGAAATTATATGTGGTTTGATTGCTGCCAAATCAATTATTTTGCCCATTTAATTAATCTGATTTGACGTATTATAGAAAGCAAGGAACTAGCATTTTTATTTTAAAAAAATATATAAGCTGTCATTATGTAATCTATGAGAACCAACTTGCTCTGAGTAATTGTTCTGGACTAACCCCAAACATTATTTATTATTCCTTTTTCCAGTTGAGTTTCATGTTCACATCAGCAATTTGTCCTTAGCACGATGGTTGAAAGCTCAATTTCATTTTATTTTATACATACTCTTTCTTTCTCTCTCTCTTTCTTTCTTTCTTTCTTTCTTTCTTTCTTTCTTTCTTGAGAGGAGGGGGAGGGGCAGATGGAGAGAGAGAAGGGTTAGCCCCACGTGGGACTTGATCTCATGACCTGAGCCAAAATCAAGTGTCAGACACTTAACTGACTGAGTTACCCAGGCACCCCTGAAGGCAGCTATTTTGAGCCCTATGGAATCTTCTCCACTTTATTCACCTGTTATGTCCTTCCAGGTGGTTTTGCCTCACTAAATTCCCGTATCTGTTGTATTATTGCCCATCTTGGAAGTCTCTCTAAATTTTTCTTAAAAATTTATCCCAGACTTATCCTAAACTGACTTCTAAATTTATCCCAAATTTATCCTAAATTGACTTTTTTCCCCCTATTTTTGCCTGCATTCTGTACCTGTACCATCTTCATCTTTGGGAGATCAAAGACTCTAGAGCCTGACCTGCTGAATTCAAATCTTAACCCGCTCTATGACCTTAGTTGAGTTAGTTCTTTTTGCTTCTGTTTTCTCATCTGTAAAGCAGGATTCTTAATGAGACTAACTACTGGAGAGGATCATTGGGTTAATATGTCATTAATATGTGTACAATCATGCTTAGAATCATGCTTGACACATAGTAAATGTTATATAAATGTTTGCCATTATATTACTGCTTATTTATGATAACTCACCCTGGGTTGTTGATGCTGTCAGATGTATTCATAATTTTACCATTCCAAGAAATTAGATGATGTGAAGGAAGAACCAAGCAGCAGGGGCTGCAAATAGAGAACACATATCCAAAGAAAAATGTAAAGCTACAATAAGATGGGAAAGTTATGGGAAGTTAGACAGAACAATATTTCCTGTAGATGGAAATGAAAAGTCTCAGAAATGTGCAAACAAGTAGCTAGAAAGATGGACTGGAAAAGAGACCTGGAGAAGTATCAGTGATCAGCATGGTGATGGCAATTTTCATAGTGTGATGCACTGGAAGGAAGATTTCGAGGTACTAAGGACTAGAGAGAAATGTAGGGTGAAAAGCAGGCAGTCGTAGGAATTTGGAACAAAAAGAACAGGGAGTGGCAACTTTGTAAGGATATTAGAGATGAGTACAAGTGTGGAAAAGAAGTGGAAAGAGCCCACAGAGGGGACCAGATCAATGGTGGAGAAATGAGAGACAGTTGAAGCCACATTCCTCAGGAATGACTAATAGGGAGGACAGCTTTTCTGTTGCTTCTCAAAAACCAGGTGGGGGCAACTAATGGGAGAGGAAACAGAGACAGTAACATGAGGTCCTGGAGAGACTACTGGACAGGAAGTTGAGACTTCTCTATTCCTAGCTGGCCCAAGAACACGGGGTACAAGCTTTGTCCAGTCTCTTAGCATTACTGGGCTAGATAAATGTAAAGTCCTAACATCCTTTTCCCCTCTACATCCTAATGAGATTACAAGCTGAGATGAGGGGTGGTAGGGAAAATGTAGCTATGTCAGATCAGTTTTGATCTTAGGAAAATAGAAGGAAAGTCATCTTCATGAACCACTATGACAGACAGACAGACAGACACAGGGATGAGTCTCACATGCTGAGTGAGAGAAGCCAGTCACAAAACTTTATACTATATGATTAGGGTTATATGAGGTTCAAAAACAGACAAAATAGATCTTCCAAATTAGAGGTCACAGGAATGGTTACCTTCTGGAGATGGTATTGACTTGGAGGGAACTTTCAGGGATGCTGAAATGTCCTCTCTGTTAATCTGGGTGGGAATTACACAGGTGTGTCTACAGGTAAAAGTAATGGAGCAACAAACACTTAAGATTTGTGCACCTTATGGTTGTAAGTTACACCTCAACTGCAAAGAAAAATAAATGAAGGTTCTAACGAAACAAAAAAAGAAGAGAAAAATGTCTGCTCAAACTGAAAATAGGGTGAAAACTGAGGGCCTTGGGCAAAGCAGTTCCTATGGGGATGGTGCCTGGTCAACGAGACACAGATAAATGGATTGTTTCAAAGCAGGTGCTTGGATAGATTAACTGCTTGACATGCTGAATAGTTACTATTAGAGAACTACCTACATTTGTACTAATTTTACAAATATATTCCATATACACTCATGGCATAAAACATATATACATTAGAATAATGATTTTCAAAATGCTTTGCCAACCTCCAATGAGGATCATGGAGGGTGCTCAGGGTCACTGTGTGCGGTGAAGGGAGGGTGACCCAGCAGCCTGAGCTCTCTGCCCTTCCCTGTCCCTGTATTGGCCAGTGTGGTCCTAATTTAATCTGTTTTATAAATTGTGGCTTGGCTGTAAGAGTTAATAGGTAAACAAATTTCACTGTAGAAGTGTTTGAGGATATCGTAGGAAGTTATACCTAAAATATACATAGATTATGTGTGATCTAAAACTTCATTTAAAAAAACCACCACAGGGCCATCAGGAATTTTTATTGAAGCCCTGCTGGTACCTCAGAGCATCAACAAAATTCGAAGTGTGTTTGCTTTTCTCCTCCAACTAACTGTCCTGTGCTTGCGGTGGGGTGTTGGAAACATGGAGAGGGATGTCCCCAAAGTTAAGGAGTTTAAAAGCCATGCCAACAAGACCTCTGATCAAGCCATGGTGTTTCTGATCTTCCAATATCAAAGACTGAGGATGAAAGAAGTGTTGCACTTTTTCTGTTTGGTTGTAAGTCCTGACTTCTCATTCCCAATAAAGGAAAAGTCTTGCTTTAACTCTCCTCTCTGCCAGGGGCACGGCTGCCTCTTTGTTAAGTTTCTAGAGTAGGGGTGCCCATAAGGAGAGCTGGAGGGACAACGTGATTTTATAGTGTATTATGGAGGGTTTGACGTATTCTAGTTCCTTATTTATACAATTGCAGAGCCGACGGAGGAGGAAGGAGGTGTCTATGATGATCACTGTTATTATTATCATTCTAACCACGCACCCACCAACTAGAGTTTCCTGTTTTCATCACCTTTGACAGCCACCTCTGCCTCCCCATCCTGAAGGTTCATTTTTCTCTCCATCTGCTCAATTGACATTAATGACACTCATCAGGCTTTTGTTTTCACACTCTTCAGATTCATATATTTTTCAGTTTTTGTGCTTACTCAGGACCCACGTCCCTCAGCAGTAAGAGTAGCTGCACGTAACATGCTAGACTTTATCTTTAGTAGGGCTTCCTATTCCAGGGAACTAAAGGATTTTTGAAAGCTCTTAATCTTGAATGTTGGCAAAGTCTTTCAGTGTGCGTGTGAGCCCATGTGTGTGTGTGTGTGTGTGTGTGTGTGTGTGTGAAAGAGAGAGAGAGGGAGAGGGAGAGAGAGAGAGACAAATTGTCTTCTAAAATACCTATATACCTTGATTAATGACATTATCCACCTTTTATTTATTTATTTATTTTTAAAACATTATATTTATTTGAGTGAGGGGCAGAAGGAGAAGCAGGCTCCCCGCTGAGCCCCCAACACGGGGCTCAATCCCAGGACCCTGGGATCACGACCTCAGCTGAAGGCAGACGCTCAACCAACTGAGACACCCAGGCGCCCCTAAGTTATTCACCCTTTAGATTTCTTCCTTCTCTATGGACCAAAACTGCCTCAGTTAAAATAAATATATTTAAAGTAGATACCCTAAAATTCTCAAACAGTTTCAATCACAGCATTGCATTTGCTATTGAAACATCCAATGTGGTCTGTGTATGCTCTTGGTCAATTTTATTATTTTAAGCATCTCCGTATTTTGTATTTAATGTTTTGCTTATAGATCTGATGCTGGCTCACCGAAATCGGGAAAGAAATGTCTACTTTGTACTTTCATACCATGAATTACTTTTCAAAAGGTGAACATGTTTTTAATCTGCGATAGTATAATTTATGTTCCACCGAGCAAGGAGTTTTAGAGGATCAGATTAGTGGAGGATTGAGCAGTTGGAACAGCACACCGCATTCCTGAACTTCCCACACAAATGTTTCCATGCACTTCAGTCCGTTCCAAAACCTCAGATTTCCTATAACCTCACGAGGAGCCTCCTGCCGCTATTCTTTCCTGATAAGCTCCAGATATATTTATTTTACTGTCTCACCTTCTCCATAAAATGGAATTAGAAGGAAATAAGGGGCTCTTGGCTTTTACAATTTATTATCCTTCAGAGGATTAATGTTTGTACTTTTTAGCCACAGAAACCTTTGTTCAAACAAAACATTACACTAAAGCCAGGTGTGGAAAACAGATAAATGTTCAGTCGTCCAGGTGAATTAGGGTGGGGGCCTGAAGCTCTGGAAGCGGGGCCCCTTCCCACCTGCCAGGGGCCCCAGAAGAGCTCTTTAGAGCTGGCTCGGATCTGTTGCTTTGGAGCAGTGGTGCTCTTTCTGGTTACCCTTTAGAATTACTGGAAGAACTTCTTAAAAATACCCCTGCTCGGAACCCACCCTGGATAGAGTGCTCTAACTGATAGAGGTTAGGGCCCAGACAGTTGTTTTATTCCCAGCTCCAGATGTTCTCCTGTGCAGCGTGGTCACGAGCGAGCGTCAGAATCCCCCGGGAGCTTGTTAAGACACAGCTGGCTGGACCCCACCCGAGTTCCTGATTCTGTAGGTCTGGAGTGGGGCCCGGGCATTTACATTTCTAATAAGACCCCAGGTGATGCCGATGCTGTCGATCCAGGGAATTGATGTCGGAACCACTACTTGGGAGAAATGGTGAAATTGGCCAATATCAGATCACTTCTGCTAAGAGCTGAGAAAAAATTAGCTTCCACTGGGTTTGCTTTTCTCCATCCTTTTTTGAGTTAAAAATATATATATAATTCCTATGCCCGGAAGTGCCTACCATGGCAGCTATCAGTTATTTTGGGCAGGTATATGGGAGCTAAGGCCGTGATTCTCTGTTAGTTAAGCCTCTGCCTACAACCTCCCATAGTGTCTTACTGGGAATGCAATTATATTGGAACCCATTTTCTCAACTATAAGAATATTGAGGCATTATATAGAAAATTTAGTTTAAAGTGAAGAAATGAAAAACATGTTAAGGGCTACAAAGAGCATATCCTATAAGTCCATGGATCATGCTGGGGAAGCAGAGCAGAGCAAAGCCTGCATCTGCCTTCGAGTAAATTAACCAAAGCATCTCTAAGCTACCTAGTTGCCTTTATTTCCTTCCATGTACTTCTCCTACTTTCCACAGACAAGATCCGGGGAGAGGGGAGGCAAAATATTTACTTCATGACAATCATTTTGGGGCAACCAGATTTAGAAAAAAGAGTTAAAAAATATGAAAGGTTAAACAAAGTTTAGAGACTTAAGTAGACTTCCTGTCAGAATACCTGCTGGGAGGCATGACAGTCTCAGTCACTTACAATCACAAAGCAGGGGAGCTCAAACTGGATGTATATAAGGCGTCTCCTTGAATTGGGACGACTGGGAATCATAGAGCCTAGGTAGTGAATTCTGGGTACTGAGTAAACATAGGTATAACAGCTTGGTGGTTACCCCACGTACTCCTGCAGAGGCAAGAGCTTAGAGAGGGGCTGGTTGGCAGGGGAGTGCTTAATGTTGACTGTTGCAGGTTGATCTGTCTTCCCAAAATTGAAATGTTGAAGTCCTAACTCCCAGTATTTTATTTGGAATGCAACTTTATTTGAAAATAGGGCTGTTGCAGGTGTAATCAGCTAAGATGAGATCATTAGGGTAGGCTCTAATCCAATATGACTAGCGTTCTCCTAAAAGGGGAAATATGAACATTGAAACACATACACACAGGAAGAATGTCATGTGGACAATGAAGATGAAAATCATTGAGATGATGCAGCCACAAGCCAAGGAACCAACCCTGCTGAGACTTTGATCCCAGACATCTAGCTCCCAGAATGGAGACAGAAAAGTTCCTGCTGTTTAAGTCACCCAGTCGGCAATACTTTGTTATGGCAGGCCTAGAAAAATGATTCACTGCTCCAGAACACCATGTCAGATGACTGTGCTGCGGAAGAAGCCTCAGGTGACTCCACCCAGAGAACTCAAGCCAACATCTCATAGGGAGCCAACATGGCGTGCGGTACAAGATGCCAGTCATGACCATGCAGAGATGCAACAACCAACAGGGATAGGTCCATAGAAGCAGCTGGTAAAGAAATGAAACAGTAATAAACATGTGTCTCTGTCCTTCTCCCTGCTTGGCTCAATGCGAGTTGCTGTTGGGCAACTTGAAGGGCATGTGGGCAAGAGTTGGGGCCATACCACCTGCCTTCAGTCTCCGAAGTCAGATCCCCAGCTCAAGGCAGTTGGGGGAGAGGACAGTTGGGCAAGTAAGGCAGAAGATGAGAAGAGATGATCAGGAATTGAGATGGGTATATCAAATAGCATTCACTCAAGACATTGCTAAGGGATGGGAAAAGGGAGACCAAGAAGAACAGTGAAAAGTTGTGACCAGAGAAAAATGAAAGTCTCTCCTGCTTATATTTTACTGAGACCTAACACTTATTGGAACTTGTCAAAAACTGGTGGTAGTAATAATAACAATACGAATGCATGGCTCATATTTATTTTTCACTTAAAATTAGTCTGGGCCAAGTGGCATGGACTGTATCAATTCATTTCTGTAGAGTCCCAGTGAGGCAGGAGATACTGTATATTAAGAAACAGAGTCCCGTAAAGAATAACTGCATAAGACCACTCAGCCAGCAAGGCATAAGATAAGAGCCTGGTTTGAACCTGAGCTCCCCATGGCACTAAACTGCTCCCAGTTGCCTTGTTTCTGAGCCTCCTTATGCCTGCCTCCCACTCAAAAATGAGCTCTTCTGGGGGCCTGCTAGGAGGTGCTTGCTCATGTATATTATAGCAAGTGCCTCTGATATACAACTAAAAAGTATGGGTACTACAAATGAAAACAGTCTTCAAACATTAAGATGGTTTTCCGTCTCCTGCAGAATGTCTGAAAGCAAGTGCTCAACGTTACTATTTCATCTGAAATAAAGTCCTAATTCGAATTCTGTGAACTAAATCATTAATCCACACTGATTCTGCTTAATATGACCTTAGTCATGACTCAACACTTCATAAAACAATGCTAGGTGATGTGAAAGACATAATTGCCACCCACACTAAGAAAAATAAGGCAGAACACAATAGTGTGCGTCTACCATGGTTCCAATCGAGCCCACTAGAAAGACAGAAATCAGCGCATTAACAATGATTATTCCTGGCTGGTCATATAATGTGTAATTTACATTTTCTTTTTTATTCTTTTGAATATTCCAGTTTCCTTACAATGAACATGTATTTCTTTTTGAACCAGAAAAATACATTGGTGTAGGAGCTGTGGGCCCTGCCAAATGCGTCAGCATAACAACAGAGTTATCTCCCTGAATTTCAGTGGCTAGATAGGAAAACATTTCCTGATCTCATCAATATTATTGTAACACATTTTATCCTTCACAATTACATTTCTGCCCTTTACCACCATTTCCAAAACACTGTATCTCCTTTGCCCCTGTTTTTATTAGTGTGGTCATCTAGTCCACCCTGATTGAAAGTGCTAAAGGAGAACTTGTGGCTTTCATTTCATTTTTTGGTGAACCAGTGAAAACAACATTGATGATTTTTCCTTATGCATAAAGTATCTTTCACGTATGATTGGTTATGAAGTATTCTCAAGTTCCATTCCAAACTCCACCCTGTGTGCCGAAATTTATGAGAAAGGAAATTATCTGAAAGTTCTGAGCAGAATAAAATTACTGAGCAAAAAGAGATTTGCTGACCATCTAGTCCAGACTTTCTTATTTTACAGTTGAGAGGATAAATGCCAGAATGACTTGTCCACTCTCGTTCACCCAGTAAGCCTCAGTGCCCAGGCCACAGACCCACTCGATCGTGCATAAATAATACTCTGGGTACTTTAGCAAATAATGGTCAGGTAGTTACAAGGGTATTTTTAAAAAAATAGTTTGCCTTAGGAAAATGCCTTGATAACCTGCTTGGGGCTAAGGCTGAAACCTAGAGGGGACAGTGGTTAGGGGACAGACAGACAGCTTTCCTGCTCAGTGTAAGAAACAAACATGGTTTGGGCATGGGAGCTGGAGCAATATTGGTTGGAATGGCAAATGGGGATTTTAAAAACAGAGACGTCTAAGGGCGCCTGGTGGCTCAGGTCACGATCTCAGTGTTCTGGGATTGAGCCCCATGTCAGGGCTCCCTGATCAGCAGCGAGCCTGCTTCTCCGTCTGCCCCTCTCCCTGTTCCTGTTCTCTCTCTCAAATAAATAAATAAATAAATAAATAAATAAATATCTTGAAAAAAATAAGAACAGAGATGTCAAATATTTGAGTTAATGCTGTTTTAACCATGGAACAACTATAAGCTATAGAGTGACCGACAAGTTTACTAGAATCAGGAAATCACAGAGGGGAATATAAACCATTGGTTAATTATGGAAATACTGGAGAAGACAATGAATTTCCAGCAGGACAAATAATGGAATTTTGATACAGCTGTCTCTACATTTTGGGGTACAAGTTATCCTCAGCGGACATATGGGCTGTATGATAGGATAGCTCTCACCTACTGGACAGCCTACTATGTGCCAGGCCCCACCAGTGTATCTTTTCATCTATTCTTTGTAAGGTTTAGAACATTTCTACAAAGTAGTTATTATTACCCTTTTTAAATTTTTATAGCTGAGGACCCACAGGTTTAGAGAAGTGAAGAATTAGATCCCTTCACTAGCAGGGTGATCTTGAGCAGCTCATATAATCTCTGAGTGTCTATTTTTTCACCTATGAATGGGCATAATAACTACATTAAGATTTAACAAGTAGATGAACTGCTCTGCAAATCACCTAGCATGGCGTCTTAAATATAGAGGGTGCTTAATAAGTGGATAAAATAATGTAAATGAGGACAAAATAAGCATAAATTTGGAAATATTTCTTGAAAGTCGAATGAGACATATCGATGTGGTGTTGAATTAAAATACAATATGTTCTCTATTCTTGTTCAGTCTACAAATATGACTGATGAAGAAGGAAACTGAAAACAGCCTACTATGACATGACTTCAGCCCACTGTCTTCTATTTCTAAAATCTAATTTGTGAAAGATCGAGATTACAAAACGTTTGACTATATATAACACTTTTTACTTCCCTCTGTTGTTCCCTTTGCTTTCATTCTCCTTCCGTCTTTTTCCTTTAAAAGTTTTTTTGATATTAAACTGTTTTATTTATTTAGTATAACATTTTATTTATTTATTTGAGAGAGAGAGAGAGAGCAAGAGAGAGTGAGCATGAGCTGGGAGGAGGAAGGACAGAGGGAGAGGGAGAATCAGACACCCCACTGAGCAGAGATGCGGGGCTCAATCTCAGGACCCTGAGATCATGACCTGAGCTGAAGGCAGGTGCTTAACCAACTGAGCCACCCAGGCGCCGCTAGACTCTGGTTTTAAATAAAATGAATATTTTATCAAAACTCAAAGCCCTTGCAGAGGGATGCGAGGCTTAGGTTCTTTACAGCTAGAACATAAGCCCTCTGAAGGTAGAGATTTTTGTTTTGTTCACTGATGCTTCTCAAGTACCTAGGACAGTGCTGCAGATACAGGAGACTGTCAAAAAGCATTTAGGGAGGGGGCCCTGGGTGTCTCAATTGGTTAAGCATCCGCCTTGGTTTTGGCTCGGGTCATGATCCCAGGGTCCTGAGATTGAGCTCCGTGTGCGGATCCCCGCTCAGTGAGGAGTCTACTTCTCCCTCTGCCTCCCCTCACCCCGACCCTGGTTTATACTCTCTCTCTTGCTCACTCTCTCTCTGTCTCAAATCAATAAATAAAGTCTTCTTTAGAAAAAAAAAAAGCATTTATGGAATGAATAAAAAAGTTTTCTGAAAAATTCCATTTATCAATTCTTGCATTATTATGCCATAGATTTGTATGTAATCCCATGGTGGCTGGTAATAATGGTGACTCTAAAATAATTTTTTGCTGGTAGGACTCAAAACTGGTATGTAGTGGCGTTCCTGTGGATGATGGGAGGTGAGAATCTCCTCCATAGAAGTGGAAGTGGGGAGGAGACCCTGTCTGCTCAAGCTCTGGTCCTAAACACAGGCAGTGGGCACTGCAGTCTCTAAAGTCTTAGTGGCCAATTGTAGCTCTATTTCCTGGATGAGGCATCTGAGATGTAGCAAAGAAGTTCTAAAACTGAGCGCTGACGCTCATGCGTTATTACTGGTTTTCCAACCCATTTGACCAGTAGGCCTCCTTATTTAACTGTTTCAAAACAATTGCTTGAACTGTGAGACTTATTGCCTGGACACTTTCTCTGCTCATGGGAAAGAACAAAATCCTTTGTGTCCTTCCCTCCTTCCCTACCCTACTCTCCTCCAAAGTTCTTGTTTTCAGTGAACTAATAATTCTCCCCAGACAGTAATTCCACCTCAAGCTTTCCAAATTAGAAGGGTTTGCTGAAGAATGTCTCTAAAGTCTCTGCATAGGCTAGCTGTAGCACTTTGCCAGCAAGAATTGGAATCTGGTGTAATTCACTGGGCATGTATAAGAACTTGGCATTCCCAGCATCTCTGCTGCCTGCTGCATTAAAATTTAAAGGGACCTCAGTGCTCTTTTGCAGCCCCCTATGCTAGACACATAGACCTTGACCTCTGACTTTCCCACTATCTCTGCTCACTGAGGAGGAAGAAATGCTGGTTCCAGAATGCCTTCCTCAGAGAAGGCAATTGTCCTGATGACGAAAACCCTAACACACTAGATTACTCCCCATGTCAGTTTTAATGAAAGTAACCTGGGAGAGTCTAGGGGAGCCTTGAATTCCCTATATAAGTAAGGAGAAGTCCTTGGACAGAGGACATCCAATGCCACGGTTAAGAGGTGCGACAGAAAGATTGGTATGTGTTTTTAGTGACC